>NW_022995744.1:10693859-11315988 GCF_900245975.1 Drosophila guanche
TCCCCCCCCCCCCCCCCCCCCCCCCCCCCCCAACCCCCACCCACCATCATGCGACACTATTCTGCGTCATTGTCAATTTGTTGGGTTGGCAGCTCCATGGCCCGGAAAGGCATTGCCTGGAGGAACAGGCTGCCGCAGCAGTGGCAGCACCAGAAGCAACAGCACTAACGGTACAGAAATTGCCATTCCAGCCGTGGCATTTTGATTACATTAAGCGGGTGCTGCCAGAGCTACAAAAAATAGAGAGAAGGAATAGGGTTATCAAGTAAAAGGAACGGGAGCAAAGCAAAGCAAAGGGAACAAAATATGAGTACTCTTCGTTTATCTTGTCGAGGTGGTTATACTCTATGAAAATCCACTCAAAATACCTCTTGAATTGGCATCTAAGGATGCACTTAACAGAGTGAAGATTATGGCAATTCTCATGGAAAATTTCTTTAGGAATTATTTTTTGCAAACAGCAGCAGAAAACTGAAAGCTGCACTTTCGTTTTAATAAATATTTTCACTGCAAATACGGAAACACACTCGTACACACATGCACACACACACACACAAACACAGAGAGATGCGAGTGAGCAAACAAAAAAAAAACAGTTAATTAATTAAGTATATTTACACGCAGCCAACACAAAAGCAAAACTGGCAGAGCAGAGCCGAGGAGCAGAGCAGAGCAGCAAGCTGGAGGAGCAATGAGAGGAAGCCATTGGCATTGCCTTTTACACTTTTGCCTTTATTTTGCTGTTGCTGTTGTTGTTGCTGCCTCCACCTCGTGCTTCGCCTTGGTTTTTTTTTTTTTATTTTTTATTCAGAAGCAACAATTGAGGTTAAGTGATTGTTGAGCGTGTAAGTGGCGCTCGTTAGCCGCTGACAAGACGTGTTCATCAGCATGTGGCCCACACCGACAGATAGACAGACGGACAGACGGACAGACGAACGGACGGACACCAGACGCAGTCGTCAGTCACAGAGATAGAGAGAGAAAAAATAGAGCCAGGGGCTGGGCTTCCTGAAGTCGACAAACGACTGGCAGTTAGAGTTGAAAAGCGACAGAGATGGGGAGATACCGCTGGCAGCGACCGCCATTTAAATCGGTAATTTTTCATTTGACAACCCCAAAAGCTGAACAGTTTTTTCCCTCTTTTTTTGTAGCTGTTGTTGTTGCTCTCTTTTTCACTGAAAATCGGGGTCAAAGGCTGGCTGCAGGTACAACATCCACCTGACCAATCGGCCAAAATGTTGTGCAATTAATTAGCAGCCGTCCGTGGCTGTGTTTTTTTTTTTTTGCCCCCTTTGCTTCTGAACACGAGTGAGAACGAGTAAAATTAATTTAAAAACCAACTCACGCACTTTAAAATCACTTCATCACTCATGCAGCAGCACTAAGGCGAGCTACAGGGTGCTTCAGTTTGAATTAAATATCAAGAGCAGCAGTGCATCCCAAAAAGAGATTGAAGAGCGAGTGATTGAATGGAGAGGGACTGGTATTGCCTTCCATTAAAACACTAAGAGTTCAAGTTCCCTTACTTTGTTTGTTGTTCATACTCAATAAAATTCGTATAAACGTCTCCAAAGTTGCAGCAACTATATATCCTTAACATTCTTTGCTCTGCACTTGCTCTTGTGCTCGGTTCTGCTTCAGATAATTCATCATAGGAATTACTCAACCCATTTCGCAAAGTGTCAATCTCGGCAACACGAACACCTCCACCTACACCTACACTCTTCCCTCGTGCGGTCCGACCACGCCCACAATTCTGCCAACATGTACGGCAATGTTTTTGCCCCAAACGAGCTGCGCTCATTTTTATGGTCTGACGTGTTTGTTCTTGCTGCTGCTGTTGCTACTGGCATCCCACAAACCCCTAACCAGCCAGCCCATTCTTTCTCCACACTTTCTCTGTGCCATTTCTCTTTTTGGTTACCTTCACAGCATCATGTGTCTTCGCCTCTCAAAGGTTCTCCTTACCCTCGTCTCGCTCCACGCTTTACCCCGTTTCTTTTTGTTATTTTTTGTTGTACATTTTCAACTGTAATCACATCATTTCACATCATATTTCATACTTCATCTTGTTTTGCTTGAATTGAAAAGAGAAGTGAGAGGAGAGATGAGCAAAAAATGGCAAAGCAAAGGGACCCCTGCCAGTCCATCCGGTGTTGCTTGTGGCATATAAAGAGATATGTACATATTTCTAACTCGTTTTCGTGTGTTGTTCCCAACCGCAGCTGCGTGGCTCGATGTAATCACAAATACAATGGAGCCATCCAGAAAATGATGTACATTAATGTGGGCGCCACTTGGGCAACGCTGTGTAGATTGGGGTTACTAGGGAACAGAATAGGCTCAACGAAAGCAGAACAAGCGAAAGTAATGTAATTGTACTTATTGATCCAAGCAAAACATGTCCAATCTGACGGGGAGCATGTATTCCACATTTATTAAAGATGATTTATGTCGGTTTTTGCACAGATTTATAAATTATGTTTAGCGTTTCGCTGAAAATGTTTATCAACTAATTGTTTTAGCCCGTAGGCCAGACAGAATAATTATTATTACAATGTGCGAATCTAATTAATTTGTATAGATAAATATAAATACGATAATAGATTAGCATATTTAATTTCTTACCAATAATTCATGCAAACTATTGATAAATATTCATGAGCACACAATTTAAATGAGAAATTACATTATTTGCTGTAAGGATAAACTCATTTCGTTGGCCAATTTGTAATTTCGTTTCCGAAAAGGGCCTCGAATGCCTACTCAAATCCCTGACTAATTTGATGAAATGCCAGTAAAAATATGGCCGGCAGGACAGAGCTAGGGAAAAGGTCATAAAAGCAAACAGAGAACAATGCGCGAAAAAAACGATTTTCCCTCGAACATTTTATTAACAACAAGCTTGAGGAAAAGTTTTGGACTTGAAGTTTTGCATAATTTCCAGTTGAATGGTCGCAAAAGAGCGGAACAAAGGACTCAAAGGACTGCGCCAAGAGTCGGACTGAGAATTGTGGCCAAACATTTAACGACGCATAAAATTTATAAATATCGGAAGCAGGGGACCAGGGCAGGGCAGGGCAGAGAGGTCAGATCTGCATAATTTTGCATAATTAATGCAAATTGCAATTTTTATGTATTTGTATTGGCCAAATCCTTGAGCTTTTGTCGGGGATTTTTGTGTTTGCCTTTCCCTTCCCACAATTTGCTTTTTTTGTGTTGCCGCTCAGGACATCAATGGGAAATTACAATGTAAATTAACTGGATGTAAAAGTTTGTGCCTCAACTCGAACTGCGGCCCGCATACGTAAGCAGGACAAATCAGGCTCTGCTATCCGCAGGGTGGACTTCAAGTAGAGTTGGGTTCAGAATCGGGTTGTGTGTGTGTGGGCTGTGTGGACTCGAAATCGAAATTGATTGTGCACCACTTCCTCTACTCCTTTCTACTTGATCGCAAAAAGAGTGCCGTGCCTCCTTTGACGGAAACTGGCAAAAGGCGGAAGCATTCGCGTCAACATACACGGGACATGGACAACTTACGGACAGGAACACGGACACATTGGCAACAGTTTGGCACGCATATCGGAAGGGGAACCGGGCACAACCGGGAAAAGTAAGTTTCGAAATTGGGCCGCCGCTGCCCGTCCTGACAGCCTGACAGCCGGGAAAGCTGCGTGCCAGTCTCCTAAACACGACAGGGGAAACAGTCGGAAAAAGGAACGGGGCGGACAGGCGAACGACAAAAACAAAGCAGCATTAAAAACTCATCATCCGGCCACGCTGCAGCGAAATGAAGAAAAATGCCTGTAAGAATGGCTGTAAAAATATGCTGGCTGGTACGGTACTGCCGCTGCAGCTGCCGTTGCCGTTGCCGTTGTCGTTGCAGCTGCAGGCAATAGCAGGTTGACTGACATTTGGAATGCAGCGAATCCTAGCTTCTGCCTCGGCTTCCTGGTCTCTGTTCCCTCGGGTGCCAAACAAGAGGCACGGCTCAAAGCCAACTGTTGTTGGCAGTTGACACAGGGACAATGAACCGTCCGTTCGGCTACTTGAACGCTGGTTACCTGATTTTGGCCTGGCCAAGAAAAAATTCCACAAATTAGTCCCACAGATATGAATTAAATTCGCGTACATTGCAGTGTTCCACGCTAAAACGTTAAAGTTAAACATTGCTTACACCTTTCCCTTCCGCTGTTTAAACCTTAAATATATAGGATTATATTATTAAAGTACAGAGCCATGGGTACGGGGCACAAGTCAAACAAACCGGGCACGCCATAGCATCATATGTAATTCGCGGGATTAAATGCAGCTGGCATGCCAAACTGTGATTACATGTGAGGCATGTGCAGAGAGAGAGAGGGAGGCACCTCCTTTTGCCTCTTTCATTTTGTTGAAGTTGCCCCAAAAACACTTTGAATAAATATATTTATGTGCACATCCATGTACATATCTACGGGTACATGTACATAAGAGAATGTGCATAGTTGGGTGTAGAAGCGACTCTGGTGTGGCGACACTCTTCAATTTCCATTCAAGTGCATACAGCAAAATTAATTGCTTTGCACTCGAGAACAAAACTTTCGCCGCTCCATGTCCCCACGCCCCCCCAAACGCTCGCCTCATGCTCGATTTGGGGACCAGTGTGTCCCAGTGTGTCCCAGTGTGTCCCAGTGTGTGTGTTGACATTAATCAATGACAATTTGGCACGGCCAGGCGCGTCTTCGAGTAGGCAGCAGATTGTGGCATTCCAGGCAGGACGCCAGAGAGAGTGCCAGAGCGAGCGAGAAAGTCCGGCAAGCCACTCGAAAGTGTCAATATCAAATGAATTGCAATTAAGCACAATTCATCAAGTGATGTGTGGGTGTGGGAGATTGAATGGCTGTTGGAGTGTGTGTGGAAAAAGAGTTTGTCAGTGGCACAATCCATGCTGTCCGCACTTCTCCCTCAGCTCCCTCATCCATGGTAATGCCAATTAATGATTACTGGACACAGAGAGCTGTTACTGGTCTGCTGCTGCAATCGCATTCTCGAGGCACTTACTCGTTCGTAAGTCCCCTCCCCACACTCGGGGCGTTGACAATTAAAACGTTTCACGTCCTTTACGCCTCCTCTCTCATTACACACAAGTTCTGCTCCTGTGTGTGGGTGTGTGGGTGTGTGCCGGGCAAGCGGACAGCAGACATCATGCGGCTGTCCACATTCTCCCCCCCCCCCTCCCCTTCCGTATGTCGACTGCCGGAAACGGAAATGATAAGCGAGTGTCAACTTGCCAACTGTTTTTATGCCAGCACGAAGCGCTGCTTCCTAATTTTCGCTCTCTCTCTCCCGTGGGAGAGTGAGTTGTGTGGCATTATGTTTGTAAAATTTAATTAGAAAAGTTGACTTCTCCAGAGCTGGTCAGGTGTCCACCTCAAGCTCCTGCACCTCTGCGCCTGAAGATGCCTCATTAACTCTTTCAACAGCAGCACAGGGGCAGCACCAGAGTCGAAGGCACTTTTGATAAGTGCGTGTTGCGAAAAAGTTGCTCGAATTTCCAACGCCACCAAAAACGTGACAAAAACTTGTCAATACATGTAAAGTGGAGAGGGAGCGGTTGGGGATGCGGAACTGCGGAACTGAGTGCCAACGGAGCGTGTCGAGTATGCAAAATAGGATGGGCTGCAAGGACAGCGACAAATGTCCAACATTAGCCGTAGAGCGGACAAAAAGTGCCAAGTGCCGACGGGTTTTTGGGGCTAGACTTGCGGTAAAGACCAGCTGATATCTCGTGAACAGATTTAAAACTTTGAAAAGTCGCAAATCTTCTGTTTGAAAAATTGTTTAATTGTTGTGCAAAGTTCTTATGATCTCTGAGATCTGATTAAAATATGTAGACTGTTACGAACATCTACTTAAACACGTTATACCCACGCACTCAGCCGGAAGAAGGAGGGTCAAAAAAACGCAGGGCAGTGCCAGAACTTCGGGCAGAACAAAGTGGAGGAACAAGTTCGCTCGCTGGCGGTAACCTCGTTTATTATGTCATCGTCATCGTCGCACTGCGAAACGGGGAAACCATTTTGCTCGCCCAGCGGGTGGTTGGTGCTTGCCACACAGGTGATTGGACGGGGTGCCCATTGCCACCACTCCGAGGACGTGCACCGGTACGAAGGAGGCATAAAACTATGCGCACGACCAACCGCGGGGGTGCAGAAACTTTTCAAGGAAAATGTAGTCGAAGGAGACCTGCTGGAATGCATGGCGTTGCCTGCCTGGAGATCGGGTGGAGCGGTGCAACGGAGTTGTAACTGTAAACTTATGCAACTGGCCACCAACTGAGCTTGTTTAGATTTATAAGCTGGTCGCTGTCCTTGCCTTTGGCCAGTGGATGGTGGGCGTTGCGCATTGGGCGTTGGGCGGAGTTGGAGAGGAGAAAGGCATTCAAGTCAAAAGTTGTGCTCGGCGGAATGGACGTTCCTTATCAACGTGGAGCAGCCATTAAAGTTCGGAACCAGCGTAGGGAAATAAACGAGAAAATAAAGTACAAAGAGAGCCCAAAGAGTTACCCAAAAGAGAATTACTGCGAGCAGCAAAAGACTTCCCTTTGCCAGACAACTCAACATTCCAAATGACATGACATGTGATCGAGTATTCTGAAGTTAAGGAATTTACCGAGTGTCTTCTTGGAGGAATGCCCCATACGGACAAGGAGCTTGGTGACAACTATCGCACAGTTCATCCCATCGTTCTGGAGTCATCCGAGGAATGCATTGAGCCATCGGAACCGCGCGCACGTTGGTGGTCAGGTGGCGTAGCCTCCACCTCCGTCGCTTGCTTCGTGGCACCCATAGATCTGGTCAAGTCCCACATGCAGACGCAAGTTACAAAGAAGGGAATGGTGGAAACAGCCGCAAAGGTGATTCGACTGAGAGGTTAGCTGGACGAACACTTCTACTTCTTCTCCGACTAATGATTAAGGGTTTCGTGACAGGTTTTATGGGCTTCTACGATGGCTTCTCGGCAACTGCCCTGCGGCAGATGACTTGCACCAATATCCGTTTTGGCATTTATGAAGCCGGCCGCTATGCAGAGCCCATACGTGACAATCACTTCGCCAAACTGGCACTGGCCGGATTTGCCGGTGCGGTGGGTTCGATCTGCGGCATACCCACGGATCTGATCAATGTCCGAATGCAGAATGACATGAAGGAGAGCGAGGCTGAACGACGCAAGTAACTCTAAACATTTTGCTTGCGCTGTGAGCAGCAATGATATCATTCCCCTTCCCGTTACCCGCAGCTATAGGCACGTCTTCGATGCCCTCATCCGAATACCCAGGGAGGAGGGCTGGCGGGCCTTTTACGCTGGTGGAACAGCGGCGGCACTCAAGGCCTCGGTGGGCACCTGTGGGCAGTTAGCGCTCTACGATATTGTGAGTGCTAGCTTGGGATAATTAAACCCAGATACGACACACAATCCTCTCCCCATGAAGGTCAAAACAGAGTTGAGCGAAACCTTTGATATGGAAGACGGTTTCGTGCTGCACTTTGACAGCTCCCTGATATCCTCGATCTTCTCGTCCATTATCTCGCATCCCTTCGATGTGCTGAAGACCCTGATGATGAATGCCCGACCCGGGGAGTTTCGTAGCGTTTTCCATGCCTGCCATTACATGATGAGGTTTGGCATTCTCAGCCCTTTTCGCGGCCTGGCTCCGACCATGTTGCGCAAAGGTCCGGCCACCATAAGTCTCTTTATTATCTACGAACAGCTGAGGCTACGCTTTGGCTATGTGGAGGATTAATAAAGCGAGTGAGAGAGAGGATCATGGAAAGTAGACTTTAAAGTTGCACCGAAAGATCATTGACCTAGGATGAGGCCGCCGTCTGGCTGGCTCATGGTGTGCCATCCCTTTGCTATCAGAAACATCAACCGCAACTGCTCACATTATAAATTGATTACCACTCGCAACGTGACTAATGAACATTAGTTTGTCCAACTCGTTGCCGCTGCTGGGGACCCAGTTGTGTGCCACCAAAGTTGGAGGGCCAAATGCCAGCACGTGTCCCATGCATAGTTTTCAGATGCCAGCAGGCAAGGACGCACCGGGAGGGGAGGAATGGCTGATGACAACTAGGCGTATGAGCAACAATGCCCTGACAGCGAGGATAGTAGGTTGGCGGGAGAGGAGTTTGAGTTCCCTTGTTCGAGTTATCCGCTTGCGTCTAACAACGTTTTGTCGTGGAGTGTCGTGTCACGTATGCGAGGTAAATGTTTCACGTATGGTTGAGAGAGAGATGGATGGATGGTGGGTGGGTACACACCATGTGTCGCTCCCCTCCATATGCTTCGCACAGTTCCAGTCCTTCACTCCCATCCTTTAATCGTGATTGCAATCATTGTGGAAATTGAATTTGTAAGTAGGCAATTTAGGGCCAGGGGAAACGCGGAAAAATAAGAATAATGCGACGCAATGAAACCAAATTAGTGGCGAATTGCGGGATATATGTACATGGAGCGACAGCTAAGCTGGGGGTTCTTGGCCTCTAGCGATGGCAATCAGTTGCTTTATGTGGGGAATATATCGTGGAAATTCATGTAAATATAGTCAAAAACACGTGAGGTTTCACTACAAGTGTGTTGGATATTTTCTTGGGAATATTTTCTATCATGCACATCCCTACAACAGCCAGTAAAAGTGCCTCGCACTCACCTCCACTCACCAGCCAGAGCCCACTTCTAAGCCAACGCTAACACACAAACTTGCACTTAGAGGCAAGCAACCCGCTCTCCCGTTCTCCCGCTCTCCCTCCCACTCTCTATTTGCATAAATGCTCTCAGCCAAGTTTATGACTGACTTGCGATTGCATCCACAATGAGGTTTTGCCTCAGCTGGTAAATACGAAAGATACGGAATACGGGCTTGGGCGGGGCTCGGGTGTTTCTGGTGTTTTCTGTGTCGGTTGGCAGGTTATTAGGCGCTAGGCTTGCACATTTTGTTTGCCATTAAAATAATTTGCATAGTTTGTATTTATGCAGGTGGTTTGGCACACGGGGAACGGTGCACGGACCCACAACGTTTTGCATTATTAAATAATACGCATACGCACCGTTGACCCGTTTTCGGTGGGCAACACTGGGTGAGAGAGTGGTGGCAAGTAGGGGGTCGGTTGTCCGTTGTCCGTTGTCCGTTGTCCGTTGTCGGTGGTCGGTTGAGGGGGAGGTTGCTTGTGCAATCAATGTGGAATTGAATGCTTTATAGAGGTGCAGGCACCGTATATTTGAGGTTGCTTTGGCCGAGATTGTTTTGCAAATAAATACGTGGCCAAAAGTCGTTGGCAGAGGCCAGGAAGTGCACCAAATGTTTGACTTACGAGTGCTCTCGATGGCTCGCTGGCTGGTCGTGTTTTGAGGTTAAATCAACATTCAGATGGGCGTTGATTGGAGTTTCCTTCACGGATTTGAGTGGGTAAACATATGTAGGTCGGGCATGGGCGACCACTTTATTAAGTCTTCTTGGGTACATCATCGTAATAGCCGAAATACAAGCGAAACTGTTCGAATAGCACAAATGTAAGGGTCGTATTTGGCAACATTCGCATTAGACTGGGTACAGTGCCGCGAAAGAGTCCACGCGGCCCAAAGCGCATCATGTAGGCAAAGAACTTGTCCGCCCTGCCCCCGTCCGGGGCTCTGGTGGTCATGCGAAGCGTTTTCAAGATCTCAATGGGCTGGACCAGGGGACCACAGAGCAGAGCCGCCGACACGGAGCTGATCACGTGCAGCAGCTTGCTGTCGTGCGTCAGCTCGAGGTAGTGCATGTAATTCATCTTGGCCTGGGAAAACAATGTGAAAATTTGGATAACTGTTAGATGGGCGGATGTATTATGTTTCCCTCACCTGATCGTAGACTGCATTCTGGCCAATGGTGATGAGAGCAGCCCGCGCACATGAGTAGCTTCCGCCGTGATAGAGCGATGTCCAACCTTCATTTCGGGCCACTGTATATAGTCCATGAAAGACATTCCGGTAATTGCGCCGCTTCCTCTCGGGTAGTGCACGGTCCACGTGCATTCTGATGTTCACCAGCTCCGAGGGTATGCCCACACAACCCGCCACTACGCCAGCCACGCTGGCCACACCCACCTTGTGCAGAAAGTTGTACTCATCCACGTACCTCTTGCCGGTCTCATAGAGATGAAAGCGAAGGGCCACGTAGGTCATCTGGCGCAGCAGCTGGGCGCTCAGGCCATCGTATAACGAAAAGAAACCTACAGGGGAGAGAATTTCAGTCAGGCGAGCGTCCAGGGATGAGAACTTGTATGGCTTACCATGTTCCTTGATAGCCAAACGGAAAGTCTGCGCCAGAGTTCTGTCCTGCTTGATGATCATCATGCGCGTCTCCAGCAGGTCGAAGGGGGCCGTGAACAGCTGCGTGGTAGCCCCCGCCAAGCCGCCGCACCACCAGCGCGGATATAACCTGGAAAAACACAATCAGTCGGGATCAGTGATCGAAAGAGTGGGCACACCATCATTCCACACCTTCGTTCCTCCTGCAGGATGTCGCAGTACTTGTATAGACACGCCAGCTTGTGGGATTTTCTAGTCGTATCTATGGGGGGGTCTGACAGAACAGGACAGGACAGAACTATACTGACAGCTTAACGAAAGGAAACTCTGTCCGAAGTGGACAACTCCGACATGTGTCATTTCTGCATCCGGCCATTAAGAGGAGCACCCGACTGAGTTGTCTAATTGCTGCTGGTCCAAGTTCGAACTAATTGAGGCAACTCGCCCGCCCAAACTTTCCCGGGTTCCTCCCGCAGCCAGTCCAAAGAAGTTATTGCCACGCAACGCAGGTGTTGCAAGGCTTTTCAGTAATTTGGCATAGTTTGGTGGCTTCGACAGTGCTTCCCCCTTTCACTTTCACCCCCTACCTCCCTCCCTGCCTCGCCAGACGAAGTTTCGAGTGTGTTCTACTCTGGCTCCTGTTCTGTTCACACACAGTTGTCGTGGCATTATCATCGCCCATTAGGCATCACCAATGCGAGAATGTGCACAGTTTAGTTCTCCCAAATTGCTTGCAACTTTGGTCAGATTAGGGGGAATTGAAAGTTATTTCAAAGGGGGTGAAAGAGAAGGCAAAGAGCTTAGCTGTGCGGAAAGACACATTCCGTAGTACATGTATGTGGATTGTTAATTAAAATAAGTACTTTTGGGTGGCCATGATAAACTTGTTTTTGGATGAAATTCGTAAGGATGCGGAAATAGGCCAAATAAATTACACTTAAATGCTCACCTACTATTTTATTATTGATTATTTTCAGCGCTAGCAATAAAGCTGTTGTCAGGCTCTTAAATATAGTGCACAAAACTGAAATAATGCGCTAAAAAACAGTTTTATTGCGCTTAAATTGAGTGAACTGAAGGTGAAATATGTATGTAATTCCGTATCCAAATAAACTAGTTCCTGCGGAGTTATGGCAGCGAATCGTTTCCCTTCCTCATTAGTGCATTTATTTATGTATTTTTGTTGTTGCACAATCCCCACTCTGGCATGCCGCACCATCAATCAAGCGCTGGCATTTATTTGAATGGCTTCGATTTCAATTCAAGTATTCCACAAATGCAAAGGGAACAAACAGCAACGAAAAATATTTACTATATTTATTAAAATATGTATGTATTTATGTACATATTTACAGACTTATGTATGTATATAGCTTTTTTATTGGTGGCGCACTAAAAAATGGCTGCTTGGTCATAAATGTACGCAGCAATCCTCCTATTTACTGACTCTCTCTGTCGTTTTTACAGTTAGTCATAGTCATAACTGCATTCGATTGGTGCGGTGAGGGGGAGTGAAGCGCACTGAAATGCGTAGGCTCTCAAGTGGCCGCCACCCTCTGAATGCCTTTTTGTTCATTGGAAACGAATTTACTGTTTTTCGATGTGTTCTTTTATTTGTGTTTGAAGTTGCTCTTTTTTCTTCAGTGCCTTCTTTTACAGCTAGCCTTTTCACTTTGCCCGTAATGCAAGATAATATATCACGTATATACATACATAAGCCGTTGCCTTGCCAGAGTGAGTACTGTCCAAACGAGACAGGATTGTTTCCCTGCATTATTTGAATCGGTTGCCAAAATCACACCTAGCCTAACTAACACTCTTCAATGGCATTTGTACATGTACATACATGTCTCCCTGCACACAACACTTGCAATTAAATTAGCATCTTGTTATGAAACCTCAAAGCAGAGTCACCTTTAGACAGTACTCAACGCTCTATCTCTCTCTCTCTGTCTCTCCCTCTCCCGCTATCTAGCCCTTTCCTGCACTTTACTTTTGCAAATTTAATGCACTCTCTCTCTCTCTCTCTCTCTCTATCTGTCTCTAGCTGTCTCAAACGCCTTCTCTCTCGCTCGTTCTCCCTGAAAGTTTTCGAAATAACACGTCAATTTGATATGCCTCTGCATCGATGGCCTTTGTTGGTCCTGTTGTTTTATAACCAAACTGCAGACCTTTCTGCCCTATCTCTCTCTCTCTCTCTCTCTTTCTCTCTCTCTGTTGTGTAAGTATTTTCTGCAATTTTTTTGGTAGCAAATATTATTCTGCACCCCGGCAATGTTTCCTGCCCCTCGCATGTGTCTGTGGTTATGTGCGTTCGTGTCTGTTTGCCAGTATCTTAGGTTATTAGAAAAGTTTGCGGCCTGACTAGGGAGAATAGTGAATAGGCTGAGAGCAGCAACAAAAAGTTGGCACTCGAAGAAAATTGCATATTGGAGTTGTTTAGGCCATCACGGACACCCAATGAAAGCACTCTCAAGGATCTGCTCTCCAGCTGATCTGCATTCCGAAGTGCTGTAGTTTCTGGTCAAGTTTCTTCCTTGTGCTGCTTGAGAACAGCTCAATATAATTTGAGAAATTAAAGCAGATGATCAGAGCTGGTAAATGGCTGGCTTATTAGAAATAATTTCCTCTACTTTTCTGCTCAAACCACACATTAAAATGAAAATAAATTCCTACTTGGAGAACCCATCAAGATAATCTCATCACTCTTTGATAGTTTAGTCTTCATATGTTCATTGCAACTTACGATAAATGTGTGAATAATATTGATATATCCACAGTTGTTTTTTTCTTCGTTTTCTGACATAAACTTTTTTCATATTTTGAACACTGCGCCTTCCGGTTGCAGCGCATGCAACAGTCTGTCAGTGTGGTATATCCAGATATTGCCACCGCAATCCCCATCCTATGGCCATCCGCGTCTGCTGGCAAACTTTCGACAAGTATAACAAACAAGAGACTTGCAACGGCTGTGCTGTCGATGCCTTCAGCCACATGTACTGCAGCTGCAAGCCGACAAACTTGGCAACTCAACCAGCTAGCGAGAAGGACAGGCTGTGGAGCGGCAGTAGGACAAGAAGATTCTATCAAGTTTTTACCAGCACACTTTTCTTTTTCCCCTTTTTTCCCACCCCACCCCTCCCCTTTCAACATTTTCTACTTTTTTGCGGCCTGTCTGGTTGACTCTACTCTCGCCTCCTCTGCATCCCCTGCGCCACCATCCGAGGCAATTTTCGTGTTGAACTTTTTTGAGAAATGTTTTTGGGCAAAATATCAACACTCGACAGGGGGGTAAGCGTCCCGGACGACAGGGATCAGGTGGCAGCAAGTGTAAATGACCCAGCAGAGAGAGGTGTGTGCTGTCGAAAGGGTGTTACAGGTATCCGATGGTGCAACAATCAAATGGTCAAAGCTGTGGCAAAAGTCACTCAAAGGCCAGGCCCCAGTCACGAATCCGCCAGTGGTGCTACGAAAATTCCATTTTATGATAATGCAACTTGGCAGCTAGCCAAACAAAAAAACCAAAAAAAAAAACAAAAAATAATAAAAAAGGAAACGGAGAGAAAGATTAATAGTAGCTGAAAAATAAGTTGGCCGTTTCCCTGGCTTGGGTCGAGTGAAGTTCTGGCCTTACAGTGGCCTGGCCTTTCCTGGCCACGATACGGCATCTGGGCAACATGTGCTGTAATAATAATAACAATACAAACACCCAATCCAAACAGCTGCGAATTCGGGAATTGCTGCAGTTTTTCGGACAAGAGAAATGGCCCCAAAAGCCGACAGGCAGTAGGCAACGAAACGCGACAGTCAAACACCCTCTAAAATGGGGAAACACTTAATACGAGAAGGAGAATGCACGGCATTTGAGATGGGTATTGATGTCTTTAATACTCTCCTTTAAGTTGAATAACTTTCCGTACAATTTCCTACTTCTTCCCATCGATCTAGGCTACACAAATCGATCGGAACTTACTTCCGCAAGTTCCAGCGCAATATTCATCGCACGAGCCGCAAGATGTGTAGCTATTCCAGAAATGCCTGTGGCTCAAGGCATGCATCCTGCCACGGCAGCGTGGCGTATGCGCAATTATCTGGCAACCGCATAGGAACCAAGGCGAGACCTGCAGGCATGGCAGGAAGGACTTGACTTAAGTTTTGCTGGGTTATTTAAAGTTCGCGTTATTAATAAATGCCTCGATGTTGAGAGTCTCCGCCTCTGTTTTTGCCTTTGCCACTGACTCTGCATTTGCCTGGAGCTTGGTCTGGTCTGGTCTGGTCTGGTCTCTTCTGTTCTTTTGCTGTGCCGTCCTGGTCTGGTATGCAACGCTTGATTAGTGCAGCGCCTAACTTATGGCCAGCCAGGGCCTTGGGAGCTTGGGGAGGAGATTGGCAGGACGGGTCGGGACTTCACGGGGGGCCGACTTCCTGCAAATTACTGAGAGTTTTGCTGGGCGCAAAGTTTGGCGCGTTATCGTCGAAAGTTTAATGGAACTATGTCGTGTCGTGCATCGAAAAGCTAGGTCCCAATGGGGGGTTTTCGAGCCAGGAAGCAGACCGTACCCGACCCATCCCACATCCCACAGGGGGCAATGTCTCTGAAATGGGGTTACGGCAAGCTAGGAAAGGGTTCGGCATCCGTGTTAAGCCTAGCCGGCTCCGACTTAGGGACTGGCTAATTGTTGGGAACTCCGACACCCGACCCCCCGACCTCCCTCCTCCGACACACAATTCCGAGATTCGTGAACTGAAAAGCGAATGAGAGAAAACGGGAAATTAATACAAAATGAAATAATTATTCGGGGGGAGAGAGGAGAGAGAATGGAAATTGTGGCACTAGGATCAGTATGTTAAACATAAAGTTTGGTCAGTGGGTTAGGAATTTGTTAATGAAAACAGAGGGGGAAGAGAAGTTTCTTCTACTGCAAAATTTCAGAATAAATTCGTAAAGAAACTAAAGGGAAAGTTTTAATGAAAAAGGGCACACTTGAATGTGAACTAGGAAATGCATTAAAGAGAACAAAGGAATGTCTTGATACCCCAAAAATACGTAGTTGGATTAGCTGCAGGCAAATGCCACAGTTAATGGACTTTGATAGTTCAACAAATGCTGAAACCATTGGCATTCAAACATATCCAACGATAATGACAATTATGCAGACACTCGCTTTGCTCTGCTCTCTGCGCTCTGCCCTGTTGTTTACTGCCAGCCCATCCATTGATGAAGGCCCATCGCATCGCATCGCATCGAATCGAATCGAATATTAACGCAATTTGAACCACAATCGATGATGGACTTGCGGCTTGTGGTTAGCCCCAGGGCGTGGACCGAGAGATGGGGCCACGGTTGTCATCGATTGATGTCTGACGGAGACTCCCCTGTTGGCCCATCCTGCCTCCATGCTGCCGCCATCTGTTTGTAATTATCAAAGGAATATCTGAAATGTTTTCCTGTTGCTGCCTGCATTTAATGGGCCTTAAATTAGTTCGAGACTCGAGGGCACAGTCAGAGTCAGAGTCAGAGTCAGAGTCATGGCAGTCATCTCTTGCACAAAAGGCATTTGAAATGTTGTACAATATTTGCCATTTATTTCTTCTTTGCATTAATTGCGAGTAAGTTTCCCGTTTCCCGATTCCCGTTTCCCGCTTCCTGTTTACAGGCATTTAGCAAAGTTTCTTCTTCAAGTTAATTACTCTGGGATTTTACACATTTGTTCTCCTTCAGCAAAGTTGCTCTACATGCAAAAACTGCAACAAATTATGCTTACATCGCGTTTTTCTCTTAATTTTATTTGCATACACATTCATTTACCATATGTACTTAGTGTGAATTCCCATTTGTGGCCAGGGTTCTTTCGGTTTAACTTGTGGGGAAAAGGGCAAAAGGGAACTTGTTGAATTCAGGGATGCCAACATTTAATTGTAGCAAACAATTAACTGTTAATACGTGGCAAGTTTTATGGCTTCAAACAGTTAATAATTTAATAAATTAAATAATGGTGAATGAGGGGGTTGAAAAGCCAATCCGATTATATGGGCGTGAGGTGTAATCAATTTAATAAAATGCCTCAAGCAATGTCTTTTATTGACTACAAAATGGTATCTTGGATCAAATTGAACTGCTTTGGGATCTTATTTAATCTGAAATTTCTATGTAACCCCTTAATCACTTCCCGTATCCTCTTTATTACGTGCATTTCGAACACACACAAGGAAGTGTGTAATTTAATTCCAGGAAGGAGAAGAAATTCTCAAAAAAAAATAGGAACTTCCGTGTGTGTCAGCTGCCTGCTACCTATGTACCTCTCCTTACTATCGCTGCATATCGCATTGCCAGTTAATTTGATTGACATTTATCCGCTTTCTTTCTTTTTTTAGTCGGTATTTTGGTCCCACGAAAGCAGAGCCGGTTAGGGGGCGTGTCGGGGCGGGCGTCCATATCAATGGCCCGCTCCCGTGTGTCTTTGGCCGTGTCTGGGCGGGGTGCCTGGTCCTCCGCCCGACTCGGTCTACACTCTACACTTGACACAGTGTTTGCACTTTGCGCTGATTTAATCTTTTCGTTGCCTTTGGCTGAGTGTCTGGTAAGGGGAGATGGGAATGGTCTGTTCCTGTGTCTGGGACTTGGTCTGGATCCTGATTGCGCTGCTTGCCTGCCTTCTTCGCGTGGTTCCGCCCATTCCCCTAGTCTACCCCTGGTGCTACAGTTGGCGCGTGATAAAGAGCAAGAAGCGATGGGACAACGAACAAAAAAATAAGAAAAATCGGAGAAAGAAATCCGGCTGTTTGCCTTTGGTTTGAAGGTGTCACCCGCCGTCGCCTCCTCATGGTGGATTCCGATTCCGTTTGAAGTGTGCAAGCAAAGAGGGAATGCAAAAAAAGAAACGAAGGAATTATTGAACATCTGATGCAGTTATGATAATGTCAAAGCATTTCCACTCAAGTGGCAGTTTGGCTAGATTCCGATTATGACAGGCAAATGGAAGAGTTATTGGAAATTAATGCAACCCAGCCCGGCCCTTCCCCTCCAGTCCTTCCCCCTAGACAGATGACATCGATTTGGGTCAATGCATACAGCAAATTGAAGTCTTAAAAATCAAATTATCCTCTTTTTGTGGGACATTTTCGTTTAAGTTTCTAACTATTTATGACATTGATGTATATTCAATCCAGCGGCAAGGCTATTAGTGCCACAAAGCAGCAAAACTAATGGATAATACCCCAGCTCTGTGTTGTGCAGAAAGCAAAAAAACCGCGCCCCTATATACATTAATACCTTTAATACATAAATGTATGTATGTACTTATGTATGTCATATAAATACTTTGTGGTGTGGTCCCAACATTATATATGTATAATAATTTACAAAATTTATGTACAAACTTTTTGTTGTTGTGCGGCGCACAGACGCAGTTAATTTGGCCAAGTTTTTGCGGCTTGTTTGGCGGTCAATTGTGTAATTTGTTTGCTTCTTGTAATATGTACAGACGTATGTACTTGAGGAAAAGTGGGTGCTTCGATTATAATTTACATTTGTACCTACCAGAGCTGGAGCTACTTATTATACCAATTTGTACATACAAATATGGTCTATGGTATAATAAATTTATGCATAAATAAAATTCTGCTTACGATATCTTCAGTCAAGCTGTAATCCCTCTGTAATCGCTGGTCACTTAGCATAGATATATTTGTACTTCTCGTAAGTTGGACAGTGAATTCTCTGCCATCGGCACCGTTCTGCTCCCTCAGGTGTGTGGCTTGCCGTTCTGCACTTTGCTGTTGTAATTTTTATTTGCGCCCCTCTTTCGTGTGGGCGTGGTTGTGGCCATAACGGGCCTCAGCTATAATTTAAGGCCGCAACGTGTTATCAGACTTAATATGTAATACATTCTCTAGTGGTCGGTCGGTCGGTCAGTGGGTTGGACGAGGAGCAGAGGATGGTGGCGGGAGCTCCGCAAAGTTGGTCAAAACAATAGAAGCCCTTACCCTCTATTGTTTCTCTGTCTCTCCCTGTGTGTGTGTGTGTGTGTGTGTATTGGAACGATTTGGCCCTTTTGTTTTGGTTTATTGTTTTTGAAATGCACATAAAATGCGTTTTGCTTCTGTCCTTTGTGTTCCAATGCAAGCGTTTGAGACTCATATATTATTGATGGCTTTGGATAACAGTGGAATGGATGGAGCGTATTGTGGATGACCCGCACAGCCACACAGCTAGCCACACAGCCAGCCACTCAGCATGCCCCATGTGTGTGGTCCAGCGAAAATGTAATATGAGCCACACACAATTTACGTATTTAAAATCTAGTTTTGGCACTCGAAATTGGTTAGATAAAGTTGTTTTCCCCAATTGATTGTTGCTATGTGCGGTGGTACCTGCACGGCAGTAGTATCTGGGTACTTATTAGTTAGATGGGTTGTATTTTTAGTGGCACTTGCAATCTAGGTAGTTTTTGCTTTAGGTTTAACTTATATCAACAACCGAGGCGAGCTATCATTGCTTGGACATATCATTGTACATATTCGTATGCCTATTGTCCAAAAGGAAGTCCAGAATTTGCTATAAATAAATATGAATAAAATGAAATTGCATGTAGGCATAACAACAAAGTAATTTATTGTGTTGTTCTCCACTTTAGTGGCCACTTAGAACAGTTTAAATTAAATCAATTCCACATTATGCAGAATTGTCCGTATACATGAGTAGGGGCCATCTTAATGTCACAAGACTCGACTGTGTAAAGTACCGTACGTTGGTTAAAGTACCGTAGGTGCATGCATACTCTGGAAAAGATCGAAGCTTTTGCTTCAAGTTCCCACTTGGGCGAGAGATAACAAAACAAAACGACATTAAGTTTACACAAACTTATTAAATACATCGAGAGCTTTCCACAAAAGCTTTGTCAACTTGTTTACTTCCCACTTGTCTGCTGGCATTTCACTGAGAGATAGCGGCGATGATACGACGAGCAGTGCAACAGGGCATCAGCGCCAGGTCTAGCCTATCTGGGCTCCAGGTCACCCCCCGGCGGACCATAGATACGGCACCAGCCAGCTCATCGTACATGGAGCAGTTGGAGGTGGACTGGACTACAGCAAAACCTTTCGCAGAGATTCCCGGTCCAACACGTTGGCAATTGTGGCGTGGCTTCCAGAAGGGCGGCGAGTTCCATGATCTGGATATGGTCCAGCTAATGGATCTGTACCAGTCGCGATTCGGGGACCTATGTCGGGTACCAGGCCTGTTCGGCATGCCCACCACTGTGTTCACGTTCAAGGTGGAGAACTTCGAGAGAGTCTACCGCACCGAGGGACAGTGGCCGGTGAGAGGGGGGGCCGAACCAGTGCTGCATTATCGTGCAAATCGCAAGGACGGATTCTTCAAGGACTGCACTGGACTGATCAGCAAGTAAGTGTAGCATCTGCCACAGAGTTCCCAGTTGCTGATATCCATTTGCAGTGGTCCAGAGTGGGGCCGTCTCCGCAGCGCGGCGAACCCTATTTTGATGCAGCATCGCAACGCTGACTTGTACTTGGAGCCTATGCAGCGGGTCAACACGCAATTTATAGATCGCATCAGGGCCATTCGGGATACGGAGTCACAGGAGGTGCCTGGAAACTTTCTCGATACCATAAATACCCTGACCTTTGAGTCTGTGGCTGTGGTGGCCCTGGACCGCGAGCTGGGACTTCTACGGGACTCCGATCAAAGGCCAGAGGCCCTAGAGCTCTTCAGAAACATTAAAATCTTCCTACTATGCTTCTTCGAGCTAGGCATAAAGCCGTCGGTGTACAAGTACATCAGCACGCCCACGTACAGGAAATTCAGTAAGGCATCGGATGTGATCTTTGACACCTGCTCGATGTACGTAAACGAGGCTGTGGCACGCATAGAGGGCCAGTCGGCAGCGGAGCGTGTGGGCCGTAAGAGTGTCTTGGAGCAGCTGCTGCAAATCAATCGAAAGTTCGCCGTGGTCATGGCCATGGACATGCTCATGGGAGCTGTGGACACCACCTCCTCGGCCCTAACTGGAATCCTCCTGAGTCTGGCGAAGAATCCCCAGCAGCAAAAGAAGCTGCGCGAGGAAATAGTGTCCAGGCTGCCCCAGCCAGACCGCCAGTTCACTTTGGCGGAGATGAAATCGTTGCCATACCTGCGTGCCTGCATAAAGGAAGCGATGAGGATGTATCCCGTTACCTTCGGCAATATCCGATCGGCTGGAACAGATGTCGTGCTGGATGGCTATCGCATACCCCAGGGCACGAATCTCCTCATGCTCTCCACTAATTTGCTGCGCGACGAACGCTTCTATCCCCGACCCAAAGAATATCTGCCAGAGCGCTGGGTACGCCCCCAGGGCGACGACAGCACAGATTCGCTTTTGCGGAATAATTTGAATCCATTTGTCTACTTACCGTTTGGCTTTGGTCCCCGCATGTGTGTGGGCAAGCGAATCGTAGACCTTGAGATGGAGTTGACCGTGGCTAATCTGGTGCGAAACTTCCACATAGAGTTCAATTACCCCACAGAAAATGCCTTCACTAGCTCGTTCCTAAACATGCCAAACATTCCCCTGAGATTTAAATTTACAGATGTGAAATATTAATGAATGAATCAAAAGATTTTTAAAAATAACCGCCTTACTCGATCTTGCGCCTTACAACACTCCTTTAGCAGTTTCTTAAGGGAGTTTGAAAGCTCTTTTCCTTTGCAAAGGGAGTTTGAACAACTAATGAGAACAACAAAATATAAAATAAAATATATTATGACTATAGACAATAATATATAGAAATAAAAGAAAAGAAATAAAATCAATGAAAACACCATCCATAGGTGATTAGTTCAGAAACGTAGGATTTCAGAAAAACAATAGAATTTATTTTCCTCTTTTGTTGCGCGCGCCATTTTTCAAAAATTCTTAGTGATATCAGTTAACCCACATGTGTCTCTACATGTTGTCTACAATTTAAATACTCAACACAAACCACCCGTGCTCCCAAGAGGGTGATTTGAATAAAAAATTCAAATAAAAATAAGGTCAATCCAATAAAAAGGCGTATTTATAATATAAAAATTGATTGTTCAATCGGATTAAATTATTGTTTCAGTGGTGAAAGTCTTTGCAAGCTAGTTTTATCAAATAGAACATCAAAATCGAGGAATCTGATTTAAGACTACGGTATATTTACCGTATATTTTGAAAATGCAAGAGTATATTTCGGTATATTTCCGAGGGTGTGTCGGTAATAATATCAATTATTCAGCGGTCACACTGAATCTGACAACACTCCTTTAGCAGTCAGCTGTTTCATGTGTGTTTCCCAACACTGTCTGATAAATCTGACAAACAAAGTGATTCATCGCGATAAAACAACGTAAAATAAAATTCCCCATTTCCAGTTGATACCAACTGCCCTTTTTTTATCTCATTTGAAATAGTAAATTCATCAAGCTGGGTAACGACATGTCCACCTCATCAATGGAAAGTAAGTAAAGCAGTGCGATGACGCCATGCACCAGGCGGCTGTCTGGCCCCACAAAGAATATTGCTCACCCACACCACCCTCTTTACTCCACATACAGAACATCTCTTTAATCTAAAATTTGCGGTAAAGGAGCTGGAGCGAAACTCCAAGAAATGCGAGAAGGAGGAGAAGACGGAGAAGGCCAAAGCCAAGAAGGCCATCCAAAAGGGCAACATGGATGTGGCCCGCATTCACGCTGAGAACGCCATTCGACAGAAGAACCAGGCCGTCAACTACTTGCGCATGAGTGCTCGAGTGGATGCAGTAGCCAGTCGTGTGCAGTCTGCGCTGACCACACGCAAAGTCACTGGCTCCATGGCTGGCGTGGTCAAGGCCATGGATGCGGCCATGAAGGGCATGAATTTGGAGAAAATCTCATCTCTAATGGAAAAGTTCGAATCCCAATTCGAGGACTTGGACGTGCAGAGCTCTGTGATGGAGGGCACCATGTCTGATACTGTCACCACCTCGGTGCCCCAGGGCGATGTCGACAATCTGTTGCAGCAAGTGGCCGACGAGGCTGGCCTCGAGCTGAACATGGAGCTGCCCAGCGGTGTACAGAGCCAAACGATTGGTGCCTCCACCACCCAGGTCTCGCAGGAGCAAGATGAACTCACCCAGCGTCTGGCACGCTTAAGGCAGGCCGAATAAAAGCAGGGAGACATTCTATATAACGAATTCCCTGCCAGCATTCAATGCCGTTGAATTTCTCTGTTTTAGCTTTTAAGTACGGAAAAATATGAATAAGAATTATGTATTAGCTTTGACTCTTAAATATGTATACAATTGCAAGAATCAATTGATGTCAGCATATACCAGAATGTGGCTGCTGCTGCATTGTGGAGTTGAGATTGGGTTGAGGTTGTTTTGCACGCTGCTTCCGGGGCTTGCGTGTGGGATTTGCGGGTGCCGTTCCCCCATCGGGGGCCTGTTTGTTTTTCGGTTTCGGTCCTCGTCGCTTTTGCTCAGTCTTGCCCTTGGGATGCGGCGCCACCATGGGCACTGAACGCCAATTGTCGCCATGTTTGTCCAGTCGACGTTTCAGCATCTCCACATCGAAATTTCGTCGTCGCAATGTCTTTTTTATAGCATTTACTCTGAAAATTACTCGTAAAATTAACGATCAGGAAATCTTTCTGTTTGTTTTACCTCATAACACAGCGTTCATTGTCAGCCTGAATCCTCTGGCATTTATCAAAGAGCCTTTCGACTAACTGCTGATATATGTGCACCTTTTTATTTAGCAGCATTTTAGCAATTTGCTTGCAGTTCCAGAAAGATTGTTGTGCAGTCCGAGAAAGCTGTTTTTTATGTATTCTTCGATTTTGACATTCGCTCTAGTCTTGTTAGCCAGCTCACACCCTCAGCACTAAACCAATCATTTTTAACGATATTTTAGTACATTTTCAACAAGATTGGCTAACTTTTAACTCACTTTTACTGGATTCTCTTTAAAATATGTTTAAACAAAAAAGATCATAAATGTGCTCCAAATTGTATTTGTTTTGATACACGGCAACTACGCAGGAATGCATTTTTCACAGTGCTGCCAGACTAATCAAATTTTTTGAAGCAGCTCAATGAATAAAAATTTGTTGCGTACTTCCTTAATCCTACTCTTACTTATAATAAATAAATTAAGCATTTGACGTTATTGAAAATATTACAAAACTGTTGAGATTAATCAGGTTTAGAACGACTGAAATCCGACAAAGAAAAGCGCGACTGTCTGGCAACGCATTGACATTGTAGACACAAAAAGAAAACAAATCGAAATTTTTAAACTACACTTTGTGCTGCCCAGAGAAATCTTCCATAAAATAATAAAGTTCAATCATGTCTACAAATCCAAATACATTGAGCATGCCAACGTCAACAGCACCGGCGCAGGCAGCCGCTGCTCAAAGCCCTACCACACGCAAAGCGATTGCCAGCAACTTTCGCGAAGTGACCAAAGATCCCAAGAAACTGGACGAAGCCGCCAATCAGCTGTACGAATCGCTGCTGGAGGACGCTGTGACCGGCATTTTCATAGAGGTTCATCATTTACGCAAAACCGGCAATCTGTCGGCCCTGGACGGAGTGCCCGAGGAGTCGACACATCGCATTTGCGAAGTTCCAAATTTGGATATATTTGGCGTTTCCACGGCGAAGAAGGCAATTGATTGCACCTGCCCCAACTGTGACAGACTAGTGGCGGCAGCACGTTTTGCCCCACATCTTGAGAAGTGCATGGGCATGGGCCGTATATCGTCCCGCATCGCATCCCGTCGTCTGGCGACCAAGGAGGGCAGCAGTGCTAGCTCGAACTCCTCGTATGTGCATTCTGGAGCCAATACAGGCGGCACAGACGACGAAGACGATGTCGACTGGTCATCTGATAAACGCAAAAAGAAGTCCACACAAAACTCGCGAAACAATGGCTCCAAAAAGAACAACGGCAAAACATTTTAGACAGCTCCCGGTAAAGCTTTGTGCAATAATGGAGGAATGTGAATGTATTAAATTTCCTTTCATTGTACAAACAAACAATTAATTTCCATCTTTGTCTATGGCGTAGACCCGAACATGATCGATCACCAGCGTGGGCTTCTCCCAAGTCATCTTTTGGAGGATCTCCTTAAACAATTTTGCAGCATTTGGAAAGCTATTTGAATATTTGGCTACTTTTTGTTCCTTCATCAGGACATCATCGTCAAAGTTCATCCCACCACCAGCGGAAAGTCCCAGCACAAGATTACACTGCTCATTGAACCTCGATAGAACTGAAGAGTTGGATATGGCACCGAAGAATTTACCGTCTACTTTGAAAACAATTTGATCGGGCATCCAAATTATTGTATAATCATGAAAATCATGAGAGAAATGGTGTGCATCTTCATTGGCGCTCATAACCCAGTAATCCGTATGCCGCATATCGGTCTCAGCATTCCAAACCAGAGCACTGCCGAACAGCGATCTTCCATCAAAGCTATTAAGTTGTCTATCTTGGAGAAAAGCGTTCCCCCTGGCATAGAGACGAATTTGATCAACGAAATTGTTGGCAGAGCTTTTCTTCTTTGGCTGAAGTGCGAGATCTGCAATGAAAAAGTAGACTCTATATCGTGACCTTTCGCTGATCCGATTCACTTACATGGGAATAACCAATCGCCTTTCGGCATTAGGGCCCTGATCTCAACTCTTCCGTATTTGAAGGAGAAATGTTTCGAATGGATCTTAGCAGATCTAACAGGGGGAATGTTTCCCAAAGGTGTGAGTGGGCCGCACTCCAACCTCTCTTTATCCGGATTACTGGGAGTGCATCCTTTCAGTCTGAATATCTCGCCAGGAATGTGTTCGTGTTTGGCTATATGAATGTGCAGCTTGTTGTGGTCTATATACGAATATTTAGGATCAGCCACAAAAGCCACATATTCCTGATAGACTCCACCAGTACAATGCGAAACCACCTTGTGTTTCCAATTATCCTTGATGCGTTGACCATTACTAAAGTTGTCCTCGAAGATTAGCTCACCGCTAGAAAACTTTCTCCCTTTCGGATCCGCATATTCTGTCACAGTCTCATCTAAGCGAATTATCTCTGGCTTACAATGCTCGATCAGAGCTTTGAAGTCAATGTTTTTCCGGATCGCTGTGGGATGTTTAGCATCCAAGTGGCCCGTTCCATTAATATCGATGGTGTACACGGAGGTTTTGCTGCTTATCGCATTGTTTTCTCGTACCACCAGTGTCTGCAATCTAAGCTTGGCATCCTGCTGTATCTTGTTGGGGAGTTTAATCTTTCCTTTCCATGGGCTGTGCGATATGTACGTATAGTTGTTGTTCGCACATTCTTCAGTCAGCTGCTCAGCTCGAAAGAGTGTAGATTGGATACCTTCAAGCTTCCCTGGTAGCGATACGAACACCTCCGATTTGTGTACCTCCACCATTGGGTTCGGCAAATTGAACGCACTTAATAAACCCAGCAGCAGGCTGCTCAGCCAGCCGATCACACACCAACTCTTCATAATGGACAAAGAGAAACTGAGACTTGGGATTGCCCATCGATTCAGTTGCTGAAGACAGCGATAACCCATAGGTTATGCACCTCTGATAGCCAGCAAATGTACAGAGAACATACAAACAGACTACCATGCGAACACGGGGAAGTTGAAGAAGAAAGCCGCTGGAGTTTTTCCTTTTAAATATTATAATCATCATAATCGCTAATGGAATAAACTCTGATTGATCTAATGACTAGCTTAGGATGTTTCCACTTTTTTGATGCTTTTCGAAGTCCACCAGCTAGACTACCGTGCTGGTTTCGGAAAGGTTTTTGGTCAGATAAAATCCGCGAGTCGGGGAAATTATACTCTCCTCCGACAGTTGTTGCCAGCTCGATGTGACACTGTAAAGAAAGATGTTTCAAAAGATTGTAGTACTTCTTTTCACGATGCATTACAGACAAGGCCTTACCATGCTCTCACTCAACTGCGCCAGGATGTTATTGTCGGTTATTTTGGCATATATACGTCCATCCACCTTGAAGGTAATGCTGCTCTCCTTCCAAATGGCCGTGTAATTGTGAAAGTCTTCGCCAAAGTGCTTGCCGATAGAGATATGCTGCATAGCCTCATGTTTGTTGCCATACACAACGGCTCCGGCGAAGAGGGTCTTGCCACCAATATCGGTCCCGGCACTGTCCTGCAGTTGCTCGTTGCCTCGGACAATGGCCACGCGAATGGCACGCCCCATGTCGGATTTCAGCGAGAGAACTGTGTGAAATTGTAAATCACTTTCGTATTCGAATGGCCTCTAGTTACCTGGGAACAGCCAGTCTCCAATTGGCATTTTTGCTTCTATTTCGATTCGACAATACTTGAAAGTGGCAATGGATTTAATGCTCGCCGAATTATATGGTGGCCAAAACTTTCGAAAATTATTGTTAGGTTTCTTGCTGCCGCAGGACTGTTTATCTTTGGTTTGATCGGTGCAATTTTGAATATAAAATGGATTACTTTTGCTGTAGTTGGACGGTGTGACTTGCAGATGTAAGGCATTGTCTTTCACATATAAATTGTGTGGATGATCCACGAAGGCCACACCCTCGTAATTGGGAGAGGGAAGCTGTGATTGCTCCAGATGCCGCCAATTGTTTCTCCAACTCTCATCCTCAAATTGTTCTCTGAAGATCAGTCGTTCACCGCATTCGCAAGGCTCGTCATTGATGAGAGAATTTGATTGAATGCAAAATTTCTTGGGAAGTTTAAGTGTCTCGCAACTCCAGGGCCGCGGTGGAGTGGTCTTGACCCGCTGCACTCCACAAGTGCCTCTTGTTCCTCCTTCACCAGCTGATATTTTAAACGTTCTGCTAAAGATCTCCTTTTGATGAGTTTCAACAATGACCGAGACCTGAAGGGTATCATTTAGATACTCCTTTATAGCCCAGAGATGTCCTGAATTTGGATAAACTCTGTAATAAAAGGCTGCATCCTTGTTTGCACCGTAGTCGGTGAAGAAAAACACGGAACGAATCCTCTGGTCCTCTATGAAATTTCACGTTATTTGTGGATTTAATCAACAAAAATATATTTAAGCACTCACCTGGCAGCGATAACCAGAACCATTCGTTTTTCGTATAATTAAGTTGCGGCCGTATCTGAAAATCCCTCAAACCGAACACACAGCACACAGCTAACGAGAGCAACAACAGACAAAGCTGCATCGTATTCGACGCCAGGCACAACTAAACTGGGCTTAACATTTTACTGGGAGAGAGGGGCTGTACGAGCTTTATTCGTGATAAGATTCCGACACGAAAAAAATATAAATAAGATTATCAGTTGGCGTAGACGCGTACATAGTCGACCAGTAGGGACGGCTGCTTCCAGGAGGGAAGCCAATGATCTTTTGCCTCGAAGAAACGCAGCTTGGCCTGCGGATGATAATTCATCCATGGTTTCTCATAGGTGGCAGTGCGCAAATTATCCACAAAGTCCCCAAAGCCACCAACAGACATTCCCAGAGTGATGTAGAACTGAAATAAAATATGGATTTCACTTGAGTTCGATTTAATTTTAAAATTAATATTACCATTCGGTCGAATGGGGCCATGGGACCACCTTTCTTCCATCTTTTATTCAAGTCCAGCTCCGCAAAGCCACTCAGCATCTCTCCGTACACCTGTCCATCCACTGAGAAGCGCAGTCGCTCGCTGCTCCAGTCCAGGCTGTACGTATGAAAGTCGTCGCCAAAGTGTACATTTCTTCGCTGACTGGCCCAGATATCCTCGCGCTGCAGGGCATCCGTGGAGAGCACAGGCCCGGCATACAACGACCGACCATCGACGAGTTTGCCGTGCGGCATACGAAGCTTGGAGTTGCCCCTGGCCATGGCCACTCGCAGCTGTCCCGACTCGTACCCCGTCTGGCCGTACCATTCTGTCAGTGGTTCCAGCAGCAGCAGGGGGACCAGCCAGTCGCCTTTTGGCATCTTGGCCCGAATTTCTATGCGTCCGTATTTAATGGCAAACGATTCCTTGGTGCTGATGCGAGGTGCCACCACCGGAGGCATGATGGCACTTGGACCGCTGCCACTGGTATGCAGCGAACACTCCTTCTGGCTGTTGTGCGTGCCCGTGCAGCGCTCGGAGAGATCCAGCCGACAGTTCGATATGGACAGGTCTGGGCGATAGCTTGACCACAGAATGGGTTGGATCACAAGATTGCCATCCTGGACTCTGGCCTTTCCATCATATAGCACAAACTCGGCATCTTTGGTGTCCAGGGGTACACGAACCTCGTGCATCCAGCGGGTCTCGTTCAGTTGGTCGAATGTCTCGTGGAACAGCAACTGCCCCTTGCAAATGGGCGCGGATGAAGCCGGTGATATTGTCGTTGACGATGGTTCACATACTTCGGGCTGCGCTCTCTCAGATGATGATGATGACGGGCGAATGGTGTCCTCAGTGTTTAGACTGTTATTCTCTGTTGGCTCCTCAGTCGTGCAACCCTTGGGCAGATTCTCTCCAGACAATGTGCAAACATGAATAGGTTGCGCTAGATCTTGGAAGATTGCCCTTTCATGCTGCACACTCGTCCAAATGTACAACACATCATGGGCCCGCAGCGGTACAGAAAGAAAATCATGGGACCAGACCTTATTCTGCGGCTCCAGCAGCCGTGTGCTGTACTGTCCCTGAGTAAACGAAGTGAAATTCCGATTGCGATTCACATTGAAAGCCACCAACCTCACGCCAGTCTCATCTGTCAAGGGAAAGAACACGAAATGAGCACTTTATAAATAAGCGACTGATGGAATTTATTACCTGGTATTGACACACGAAAACCATTATCCAACAGCTCCACCTTGGCCGTGGGCACCTTATAGCCTTCGCTGTGCCCAATCTTAGTCCAGAGCAGCAGAAATACGCCAATTGTTGTTAGTCCATGCATTCTCAGGCTTCTTTTCGTATACTAAACTTTGTTCCAGCTTTGATCTGACTCAGCTGAGCAAGCGAGAGGTCGCGACGGCTGCAGCCTGTCTTCCAGACCGGTTCTCGTGTATTTGCGATTGTTTGCAGAGACTGAGTTTGGTATATTCAAATGTAGAAGTTCCAGCACTGAAGAGGCTCCTCTCTGTGAACGAAACATTATTCTATATTTTCTTCAGATCTAGCATTTGACGCCGAATTATTGACGTTTTAACGGCACTCTGATTAGTGCTTCGAGAGCGGGAAGGAACGACTACTGGAATTGCTGTGCGATAACGAAAGCTTATTTGATCCGAGATTGGGGAGAGAGCGCTGAGCGAGCTTGTAATCGGCATAAGCTTTGAAATCAAGATTTTTCCATCAGTTACATGTCCGACTTCTAAGAACAATAAGCGTTGCGGATTAAATTTGAATAAATTGAAAGCAATTAAAACTGCGTCATGCGCTGGAAAACTCTTCTCTGTTGCACTCTGTGGCTTCTGCTGCTGAAAAGCAATAAAAATGTGGCCTTTAAAATTCCCAGCATTGACTTTGAAATGCTTAATGAACGCGGCTTTGAAGTGTCCTTGCCAGGTAACGTCCAGCGGCAAGGTCAAGTCGATGGATTGAGGAAAAAGTCTGTCTGTTTTCAGATGAGCCTGGCATGCAACGGGTCTTCTATATGCTGCAAATAGATGATAGCTGTCCGGCGCTGATGGACTACATAACGGAGTCAAAGAATGGAAGCTGGACCAGCAGACAAAAGACGAGTCTGCAGAACAATGATAAGCTGCAAATTTCTGTTCTGGTGCAATACAACGACGAGATCTACGAGAAGAGCGAGACTCGAGTGATTTTAAACACTCGATTGCTGACTACCCGCGACAGCGCTTCTCGGAGCATTACCTATCCCAGCGGTGAGGGTGAATGCGAGGCCTATTTGGCGCCAGAGAAGCAGAAGCGCTGCAAGCCAGCTCAGAGTATCGTCAGTAGCAGCCGTCAGACCTGCCAGGGTGAGCTGCTCTTTGAGGATAACTTCAGTGAGGCGCAGCTGAATCGCAGCACGTGGAAGCATGACATACGCCAGCGCATGTATCATGTGGAGGAGGAGCTGGTGGCCTTTGATGATTCACCGCGCAACTCCTACCTGAAGGAGGGCCATTTGCACATTGTTCCCATTGTGGCGAGCGAGGTGGTCGAGGGCAGTTTCAAGCTGGGAGATCGCTGCACAGCCGTCGAGAGCCCCGAGCAGGAGTGCAACATTGCCCAGGGTAGCTTTTATACCATCAAACCTCCAGTTTCCTCGGCCCAAATCCACACACGGGACTCCTTCAGCTTTAAGTTCGGCAAGATCGTGGTGCGGGCAAAGTTACCCAAAGGCGACTGGCTTTTTCCATGTAAGTGGCAAAGTTAGATAAATTTCCACACGATTTCGTCATCTTAAAACCTTAGACATAATGCTGCAGCCCGTGTCAACATATGCGGAAACACATTATGCCAAACAACTGCGTAAGTGTGAACGATCAGAAAGTTGTTGCCTCTCAGTTTGCAGACTCAGTTTTTCGGTTAATTCTTAGGTATTGCGTACGCCAGAGGAAACGCTCACCTGCAGAGCAAGCAGCAGGAGGACATCTCCGGGAGTCACCTTTATGGCGGCATGGTTGTCTGGCATCATGGACGTGCTGTGCAGTTCCTCAAGGATCGTTTGAAGAAGGCTCATTACGGGGATAGTTTCCACAACTACACAATGATCTGGCAGCGGGATAAGATCACGTTGATGGTGGACGAAGAGATCTATGGAGAGCTCTACGATGGTTTGCCTTTCTTCAATGAGAAGTGTTTCATCATATTTGGCGTTACCGTCGGCGGCTTTCTCAATTTTGACGACAGCATTTTGCAAAAAGACGTGAAGCCATATCGGAACAAGGAGCCGCGTGCGGCTCTTTCCTTTTGGCAACAGCGTGAAACTTGGGCTCCCACATGGGGCAAGCACAGTGCCATGATTATAGATTATGTTCGTGTCTATGCAGAGTAAAGAACCACATACATTTTGTTTTCTTTCTCACAAAACACCTTTTCGCTGCACTTAGTAAAAAAATTGAAACTCGATATTTATTTCCGCGATTCCCATCTGGGCGATACTTTTCTCCCATCTCGTACGATATTTTCATCCCATTACTGGCACAGAAAAGTGTGACCGCTCTGCATATACAACCATGTGACTTCGGTAATTAAACTATGGTAAAAAGTTAAGTAAAGAATAATTGAAAAGGGCTAAATTGTAGATAATTGATGAATGAATAAAATAAAACTGTAACATTGGTGCTGAGAGTCTTTACTAGCTTTTAATGTTGATATGAATATCAAAATTAATTAACATGGTTTTATGGTATATTTACCGTATATTTTCAATATAAAAAAAACAACGTGTATTTCGGTATATCGTTGATGCGGTAAATTTCATCGATAAATCCGCGGTCACACTGGTTGGTTCATTTGACATTTTTTGCGGAGTGTGTTTTTTTTTCGAGGAGCAGTTAAAAGAACAGAAAAAAAGCAACTTTTCAACGATCATTCCCGTTTTCACGCTAAAGTAGTAAGCAACTAGAAGAACACATCGGCACACCATGCCTTCGGCTGCTACCACAATTACCAACAACAGCAATAGCAAGGAGAAACGCGCCTCGGTCAGCTCCATCGGTGGTGTCGGCGTGAGCGGAATCGGTAGCAGCTCGAGCACCAATGGGCGCAGCAGTAGCCCCAGCTTGACCGAAAAATCGTCGACGGCACCGGCAGCTGATGGCAGCCAAACTGATTTGAGCAACAACAATGGGAGCAATGAAAATACAGCCAAAGCACTGAAGACTGCCGTGGCTGCTGCTGCTGCTGCCGAACCGTACAATCCCCTGAAGCAAATGCTGGTTACCATTGAGCACAAAATTCGGAACTTGGAGAAGCGCAAGGTCTGTATAAATGGAAGAGCCCCCATTGCATAAAGTCCACCTGCCCAAAAAATGTGGAACAAAGGATTTACAATTTGTTCTTTGCATTGCCCTCCATTTTTATTTTCATTCTCTTATGTTGCTTTGTTTCATTTCGCCTTTTCCCCCCCTCTCGTGTATTTGCGATTTTTCGCGACGCCATGTTTTCTATTGCACAGCGTTGCCAGCTCTAGTGCAGCTCAACGTTCTGACCGGCATGTCCCCATAAACAAAACATTTACAATTATTTGGAGCTTTGTAAACTTTTCAGCATTTGTACAACAATAATTGTATACGTGTACAATAGTAGCTGTTGCATTACATTTGTTCTAGTTCTTAAATTCGCACTTCTAACAGCTGAGAGTCTGCCGGCAGTCTGGCAACACCGTAGCCGGTGAACCAATTTACATTTTTGCTTGCCTCTTTTCCTATTGTTTATGTGCCAAACCATGAGTAATGTCCACAAAACTAATAAACTGATTGTTTGCATTTTCTGATAAACAGACAAAACTGGAATCTTATCGCGCCATACAAACAGGCGGCAAGGAACTGAGCGCTGACCAGGCGTCTGCTGTGGCCAAATACGATGCGGTCCTGGCCAATCTGGAGTTTGCCCGCGAGCTGGCCAAGCAAATGCAACAGCAGTCCAAAGAGGCCGAAAAGGAGCAGAAGAAACAGGCACGCAAGGTAAGCATCGTGTATTCTGATCAAGTTGAACGAATATTGGACAAATCTTTGTAATTGAAGGACAACCAGGCCAAGTTGCTGGCTGAGACTGCCAAGATTCGTGAGGTTTTGATCATTCAGAACGTGCTCAACTGCTTCAATGATGAACAAGTTCGAAACGATTTCCTGGCGGGCGAGAACGGAGCGCAAAAGTTGGAGAGCGGCGAACTGGAGGTGCTGGAGAAATTGTAAGTAGATCGACAAAGAAGAGATCTCGAGAGCTAATTCTTTGTTCACCCTTAGCTACAATGAGACCCAAACCCGTCGCCCGGAAACTGCTGAAGACATAAGCTTCTTAGCCACTGCCCAGAAAGCGGCCGAGCTGTTCTCCCTGACGATCAATGCCAAGCCCAAGGCCTACGGTGAAATCACCTTCGAAAAGGTGCGTGCTCTCTTCCAACAGATCCAGGACAGCGGATATCTCGACAAGTACTATCAAGTGCCGGTCGAGAACGCGGTGGCCAACAGCACAGACAGTGGCACTGGAAGCGGCGAGGGCGATGTCGGGGAGATATTGCTGAATGATGGCACCGTAGAACTGGAAACGGAGTTGCCTTCCGAGCCGTCAGCTCGCACTTCCCTTGAGGAGGGTCTTGATAATGTGCATTTGGGTGGCAATCCTGAAGTGGAGCAGCAGCATCAGCAGCTGCAACACGAACGCCCAAATCACATTCAGCTTGACCCTCAGCTCCTGCGTGCTCCAGTGGAGAAGCCGCAGCCGCCGCAAAACATGGTGGTGCAACAGCCTCCAATCTCTCAACCAACGACCACTCCTGTGCATGTTGTGTATGCTTCGCCGCTGCCTCCTCAGCAACAACAGCCACCACCGCCTCACCCACACAAGCTGCTGAGCAGTCCCGTGAATCTCCAGGCCTTGCAGCAGACGGGAGCAGCTCCTCCTCCCCCTCAGCAGCAACAGCAGCAGCAGCCGCCTCCTCCTCACTTCGCCCCCACAGTTCGTGCTGTCGAGCAGAATTACTTCAAGCAGCCACCGCATCCCCAGGCAGCAGGCTTGCAGGCTCCCACACCGCAGCAGCAACAGTTTATGCAACAACTGCGTCCATTGGCGGAGGTTTTGGGCACAGGAACCTTCCACTTTCTGCAGGACAGTGAACTGGACAATCCTGAGGTCTTGCCTCCTCCACCCCCATCCAACCAGGGATTGATCTTCGAGGCTCGGCCACACTACATTGAAGAGCCTCCACAGGCCATACAGACCCTGACCTTTACCAATCAATCCTTCCCCTCGCAGCCGCAACAGCCGAAGCCGCAGCCACAGGCCCCTCCACAGCAGCAGCAACTCTTCTCGCCAGTTTTAATCCACGAGCAGCGCCAGCAGCAGCCGCAACAGCAACCCATGTTAATCATGGCACGCCTACCGCCCCAGCAGCAGCCACAGCCTCAACCACAACCGCAGCTGGCTCCGCCACAGCAGGCTCCGCAAGGCATCGGCATGCAGCCAGGAGATGTAACCTCAGTGTTTCCCTACGACAGTGCTGTTGTGACCTACGAGCAACAAATCCAGCAGCAGCTCAAGGAACAACAGCAGCTGGAAGAGACCTCTATAGGGAACACATCATCTGTAGGAGCTGGTGGCGATGTGGAGAACAACGAATGGAGTGCCCGTAATAACGACACCAATGCCGCAGCCACCGCTGCACTTACGAATGTCTTGAAAGCCCAGTCCTCGTCGATAGTAGAGTCCACACCGCCGGCACAGCCTAATAAATGGAGTTCGGAAATGAATGCCATGAGCAGTGCCGCCTCAAACGGCAGCAACAACAGCCATAAGCAGGAGTGGGCCACTCCACGCGACAATAGCAGCGGCAGCGGATATCCAGAAAACGAAGGCAACAACCATTGGAACAGTTCTCAGCAAGATGGACGTCGCAATTCCGGAAACTACCAGCGTCGCAGTGCTGGAGGAGACGACAGACGCGATCGGGATCGGGATCGTGACCGCGAACAGGGTGGACGTGGCGATGAGCGCCGTAATGGTGGCGAAAGGGGAAGCTATCGCTCGCGTCAGTACGGAAACTCGACAAACGGACGCAATCCCGGTGGTAACAGTGGCGTGTACTTCCGCAACAACGAGTCGGGAAGCGGAGGCAACAACTATTACCAGAACGGCAGCGGAGTCTACAACAAGGAGTCGCGCTATGATTCTGCAGGAGGCGGTGGAAGCTATCGCGGCCAGCGTGGTGGAAACCAGCAGAGGAACGGCACTGGCTCGTTTGGCGGTGGCAGGCCCTTGGGCGATCGTGGTCGAGGCGGAGCGGGTGGCCAGGGTGCAGGTGGCGAGCGCGGTGGCTACATAAATCAACGCCAGACACAGCCACAGCGCATTCCAATTGGATTGGAGAATAAAAACTGAGCAAACAATACGTATTACCATTAAACAAAAAGGAAAACATTATGCAAAATTATACCGAAACACACACACAGATAACGAACACTGATCATCCTCCACATGCAAGCAAAGGCAACGTAGACGTACAATTACTATTACGACGTTAGACTCCAAACAACAAGAAAATATGAAAATTAATAACAAATTCGTCTAGAGCAAATCACAATTAGGGGCAGGGAAAGTGGCAGCGGCAGCATGAGCCTGTGAGGAATCCGATTCTTGCGCATTTTTTTAAAACCATGTATAATTCTTTCCCTTAATTACGATTTATTTACGTATTAATAAAAACAAAATAGTTGTTAGAAAAACAAAGAAAAATTCAAAGGATCTACGACTATATACAGGAAAAACTAAAACCGCTCTAAGGGTGTTTCTAAAACTCCCAGACACGACAGGACAGAAAGATCTTAAACACAACAAAAATATGAGCAAAGTACATAACCCCGAAAGTCTCTCCCCATCCCATTCTCCTCGATTAACCTTAACAATTCTGTTTGGCTGCGGTGAAGCTGAATCTAATAACGAACAGAGACCGAGTGCGGGGGGAAATAAAAAAGTATTTATACGTCTTAGCAATTAAATAACAATTCTGAATTATACAAATTAATTACTATTACCTATATATATAAACGAAGGATAAATATATTTTTAGTTCTTTTGCTCTTACTCTGTCATGCTATATCCCATTTCAATATTATTTTTTTTGTTTAGTTTTGCCAAAAACATAAAAACACAAACGAAACGATAAAAAAAAACAAAATGCAAAACCACGTATGAAAATAATAGTTGTAATTAACTCTATGCAAAAAAAAGAAGATGCATGCACACTAAGAGTGCATTATAAATGAAATGAAACGATTTATGTATTTGCAACATAGTACATACATTAAAAAAAACATTATGTATATGTATACGAGTCGCTAATTTCAAGGATTTTAGGGATTTTAAACTGATAACGCGGTAGTAACGAGTGGTCGTGGTTTCTTACTATCCTGGAAAAGTAGTTTGTTCGTCCAAAGTGACCAATATTGTAGAAAACAGTACCAAGATCTGCCCATAATTAATGATAATACCTTGCGCCGATTTGTTTGAATATAATCGATGACGTTTCATGGCTGTTAGACTTTGTCAGACATCAATATTATATTTTCGATATGTCTGTCTCCTATCGATGTTTTTAAAATGAAAATGTATATTTTGAGGGTTGTGAGGTGTATTTTATCGTTATTTCCGCGGTCTGGTCGCACAGCTGGTTTCCAAAATAACAAAAATCACATTTTCTGAAAAACAAATTCAATTATGTTAATTCAAGCATTAAAATCTTAAGTAAAACGATACACACTCATGACGGATATTGGTGATGTCAATTGCAGTACGAGCCCAAAGCGGCAGGTATCAAACAGCATCCTCTGCAACGTTCGGCCCTCCATGTGCCGTCTGCTCCATCGTTTGGATGATAGTTTTGCAAATTGTACAAACTTGTTATGGTTTCAGAATTCTAGACTTGTGGTGCGTGCGTCCACGTTTCGACTGGCGAGGTCTCCTCCTGCTGGAAAAGTTTTATGGCACGTGGATCGGTAGCACTCGCACCAAGCCGGAAAGGTCCAAGGAGCTGTAAGCATGAAGAATTTTATCCACGGGGACATGTGTCGTCTTTGAGCCTGTCTGCCGCAGTACTTTCTGCGAATCGCTTTCAATCGAGCTGCTGCACTGCTCGTGGATGAAATGGCAACGAAGTAAGATTCGATTAGCTCACCTATCGGCAATCCATTTTGATGTCTAAGAAATATTGTCTCCCCCCCAGATACAATACTCAACGCTCCAGGGACATCTGTCTCCATATATTGACCCGGGTCATTCGTCTGAATGAGCCAGAATAGTTGGCTTGCGCCGACTGTGGCTGGCCAAGTTGGTCACCAGGGCAATTACAGCACTTTAGTATCTGTTTGGACAGGCGATTGGGTGAAAAGGTATAATGGTATAATGACTCTGCCAACCGCTCTCTTTTTACATACTCCCGTTTTGTCTTTCAGAAAATCGAAAAGGTTTTCGACATCATGGTGCGTTGCAGCACTACAATACACAGATGGCCGCCTCAAACGGCAGCAACAACAGCCATAAGCAGGAGTGGGCCACTCCACGCGACAATAGAAGCGGCAGCGGATATCCAGAAAACGAAGGCAACAACCATTGGAACAGTTCTCAGCAAGATAGACGTCGCAATTCCGGAAAAAACAACAAAAAATGTACTATGGAACTACGATTTGGTGCATACCTTTAATGACTTGAGATTTAAAAGAAACGCCGAGTTTCATAGCAGCCAGCTCTAGACACGATGAAAAAACATAAAAACCAGCTACCTTCTGCTGATTTATGTTAGCCTAGTACTCGGTCCGAAAATTTCCATTGAGCGAAGCAATTTGAAAGGTTGTTTGTTGTACAACAAACACAGCACACAGCACACATTTTTGTTATATTGCTTTCTCCTTCATTTGGTGACCGATCAGGACATGAAACACCTCCTCGTGATCAGGCGAATGTCCTTTATCGTTTTCAATCCTTTCGGATGTAAGGACTTTAAGGATAATGGCATTTTAGGGATATTTTTAAATGGAATCCCCATAACGCCATAGCTTGGCTGTGTCCTGTCGGAGCAGGACATGCCACACCTCCTCGTGATCGGGACAAAGTCCCGGTCCGATTACAATCACTTCGGATGGAAGGATAATGGATGTTTAAGGATGTTTTTAAGCTAGAATCTATACAACGCTATAACTCGGCTGTTTCCTGTCAGATCATGACATGCCATGCCTCCTTGGGAGCGGAACTGTCTCCTCTATCCTTTGAGCCCAAAGGGTCTCAAAGACTGCAGGATATGGCTGTTTTACGCATTTTTGTAAGAAGTTTCGTGTTAGCCCCCAAAAGATACTTCAAAATATGATAACTGTATTGAGCACCCCGAAAGTATGCTACGCCTTTTATTGATAAGCAAATACTTGGCTCCTAACAAATTTTTACAAAATGGTTATTATATGTTGTGTATGCTAATCTTAACCTGAACCTGCTTCGGTTAAAGGATAATCCTGATGGCAGCACAATAAGGAGTCGCTCATGTAGTGCAATGTATAGTCATGTTTTGCTGGACTGGAGGCCACAGAGTAGACATTCTCCTTGGCCTTCTGTTGGACTTTCTGTATATCCTAATATTAAAACGCTACTAATCAGATTCGTCAGAGTCAGAATCGATGACTAAATCCTGCGCAGACAGGTGACGACGCAGCTTCTCTAGAGCCTCGAGGTCCTTCACTAAATGGGAGGGTTGAATGTAGTGCTCATTAGCACAGCCCGATACAGGACAGCGAATACCGAGGTTATTCTTGATCATGGCGTTAACCGATCCACTGTCGTAGATATGACCACACATCTTGTTACGCACGGGCTCCTTCATCAGCATCATGGACCACGGGTCGTGTAGGGAGAACACGTCGCCGCCGGTTTGCACAACTTCGGACATACTGCAATCACCTTCGCCAGCAGGATCAGTGGCGTCGGCCAAATAGGATTCCATTTCTTTCTTAAAGGCTTTGTATTTGGTTGTGTTCTTCACATTGGAAGATTTTTTAGCGGCATCCTTCTTGAGTTCATCAACTTTTTGTACGAGCTCCTCCGGAGTGGCACTCTCGCCCTTGGCCTGTTCTATGGCCTTGCACGCGTCTTTATGCTCCTGTTCCATTTGAATCACTTTTTCGCACATATTCAGTCGCAGCCTGGCGCTTTCTTCGAGGAAACTTTTAATTTCGCCCTTCGCATCGCAATCGCCAAGAGCTGTTTGGATTTAGAGCACAAATTCAAATAAATAAGCAACTTGGAAATGTGTGGATGATGATATACCATACCGTCGGCCATTTGCTTGAAGAGCCTAGTGTTTTCAATGAGCAGGAGCAGGTTGTCTTCCACCTCCTTTTTGAAATCCATCAAGCATACAATGTTTATTCGAGGCTATACGAGAATTACAGCATTTTTAGTTAATGTTGTTTTGATGTTGTTTGTGCCAATTTGTACCTAGAGGTGTGACCGCAGAATGATCGATCTAATATACCACACAACCCTCAGAAATATATCTTCTTATTTTAAAAATATACCGTAAAAATACTCTAATCTTAAATCATATTCCTCGATTTTGATTTTCTACTTGATATTATTAGCTTGCAAAGAGTTTTCACACTAAAACAATAGTTTAATCCGATTGGAGAATCAATTCTGCATATTTTAAATACTCCTTTTTGTTGGATTGTACACCTTATGACCTTATATTCTCCCTGACATCAGCGGTTTATACAAAATGAAATTTATTAACTTTAGCATCTAAAAGTAAAGTTTTTAGCCATTTATTAGAGTTCGTACATTTAGTTTCAAATTAAATCATTTAAAAATAGTTTGATTTACAAAAACTAGAAGCTACATAAAAAAAGCCGCGACGAAAGTCTCGCGGAACTCATAGTGAGATGCTTGGCGCCATATGAACAAATTCAAATAAGTGCCCACAGTGGGAATCGCGGGGGTTATTCGGAGGCTACTTAAACGAAAGATTAGTACATACATACATACATACATAGATTAGATACTCGTATTATATGCTCATAATGGATAATTCGGCATGAATGTCTCTCTCTCTGTCTCTGAATGCAGTGTGTGTGTGTGTGTGGTTGAGTGTTGCTGTGAATAAAACATGCCGAAACGTACCTAATTACCTTTAACGGGGGGTCTGGTCTATCGCTTATTTACTGCAGATATAACCTATGATAATCGTTGGCGCCGAAGGCGCAGTTGCATTTGGGACACTTTCTCTGCCTTGTCTCGTACCGCGTGCGCAGGCAGTCGTAGCAGAAGACATGGAAACACTTTGACAAGACTGCATCCTTTCGCTTCACCTTGCACGATGGACACGTGAGCGTCTCCTTGTACTCGCGAATCTCCTCGATCATCACCTCGTCGATGGTTGTGCCAGACATTTCCATCTTCTTCATGCGCTCTGCCTTGCGCTTGAACTGTGCCAGCTCCTCATGTAGCCTTTTCGTCTTGTACGCCTCCGCCTCCAGGGAGCTCGTCTTTTCAGCCACCACCTGCTGCGCCTCCTTCATCTGTGCGTGGTACTTCTCCAGATGGAGCTTCAAGTCGGCCGCCGATTGGGCCGACTCGATGGCCTTGCGCTTGTGCATCTCCATGGCCTGTTGCCGCAGCATCAGCTCCTTCTCCATCGAGGCCACTGTCGCCTGCAGACTGCGCTCCTTCTCCTCCAACTTGCGCAGAACTACGTGCATGGCTTCGATTTGACTCGTTGCCGTGGCCATCTGGTCCTCCAGCACTGTCTTCTCTTCCCTCAGCAGCTTGTGCAGCTGATTGGCCTTAATCCGCTCCGACATGAGCTTGAAATTGGCATCGTCCTTCTCGCGGAGCTGCTGAATAAGCCTCGAGTTCTGCTCCTGCATGTCCTCGAAAGCCTGTCCCGTCACTTCCATCTCATTCAGCAGCGCCTCTTCCTCGTGTGAGCCCACAAACGGCCGGGTATAGTTACCTGCAGGGCCAGGGGCGCCTCCCCACGAATTCTCCGAGGGTTTGTGGTTGGCCATTTGCTTCTGAAGTTCGTACTTTTGTTCCTCGAGCTGCTTGATTTTCCGCAGCGCCTCCTCGTCGGCGAGCTTCTTCCGTTCTTCCCGCTTGCTTTCCTGCAGCTTTTTGAGCTGTTGCCGCAGCTCCTCGATCTCCGAGCGGAGCTTCTTTTCAGTTGCCATCAGTTGTACCTTGTCGCGTTGATCCTTCGAGACGCCCTTGTACATGTCCAGCAGCAGTTTCATCTCCTTCTGATCATTCAGCGCTTTCCTGTAAAACAAAACCAAACCAATAAATGCGAGACTGCAATCCTCAGATGGAATAAAACATACTTAAGCTGGGCCTTGAGATCGCGTACCGTTTCGCTTTCCACGGTCTTGACATCCTTGGCCTTTACCCCATCCTTGGAATCCTTTTCGGTTTTGATGGCGTTTCCTGAACCAGCATTTGAGGCTGCTGTCGTGGAGTTCTGCTGCCCAGGCGAATCCTTCTTCTCTGCCGCTGCGGTCTCTGCTGCGCTCAGCTTTTCCTGTTTAATACCATCCTTTACATCCTTGCCAGTTGCATCGTCATCAATTTCATCATCGGCCGTGGAAGGGTTCTCCTCTTTGATGTTGGCTATGTTGTTGTCGCTCCCGACATTGGTATTATTTGTCTGTCCAGAGGAGGATGAGTGATTCGCATTTTCCTCCTTGACATTCGCCGCAGATTCCTGCTTGATCTCCTCGCCTGCAGCATTTGTTGCTGCTTGCAGCTTGTTGCCCTCCAGCTTGGCCAGTGCCTCGTCCAGCTCCTTCCGCATCTTGACAATTTCCGTGGACGTGTCCTTGTACTTTCGCTTATACCGCTGCACCTCGCCCTTAAGCTGGCCATTGTGATTCTGCAGCGAGGTGATGAGATGCCTCATTTCGCGATTGATGGGCGCCGTCTGCTCGTTGGCAGCCATATTCTGCTCGAATTCAATGCGCAGCACTTCGTACTCCTTGCGTATTGCGGCTAGGACATCCTCCATTTGGATCATATCGCTGCGCACCTTCTTCTGGGCAATCAGCTCCTCGCTCTCCATCACCTCGATCTGGTGGAGATGTTGATTTTTGCTAGTCTGCAACAGGTTCCGCGTCTCGTCAAGCATCGTTTTAATCTGCATGGATTCGTTGTACAGAACAGAGAACTGAGATTGCAGACACTTGTACTCTGTGGTCTCCACAATCACCGACTCGGGAAGTTGCCGTATCTAACAAAAGCGAGAACAGAGTAAATAAAGAAGCGTATAAGTGTTTACGAGATATACTTACATCCATCTTGAGTTTCTCCACTTCTTTGAGGGTCTCCCGATGCGTTGCATGCAGCTTGTCCAGCTCCTGCAATCGATTGTTGGCCAATTCCCGATGCTCTTCTAGTTCCTTTTGCAAATCCTCCAGCAGCTGGCTGTTGACACTGGTCGTAGTAGTGGCGGAGCCCGTGCTGGGGGTCTTGGTGCTGTTGCTACTTTTGTTGGGATCCCCGTAGATCTGGTGGTAGGCCTTTAGCTTCTCAATGGCCTCAGCCAGATGGTTCTCGAGCTTGTCGTTGCGGCAATGGATCTTCTCCAAGTCATATTGAAGCTCGTCAATTTGGTTCTTGAGCTCGGCATTTTCCGTCTCCTTGGCGGTTAGGGCATCCTGGTACTCCTTCATCTTCAGCGACATTGTGTGGAATTTCTCGTGCAGCGACGTGTTCAGATTCTGCAGGCTGCGGTTCTCGGTCATGATCTCAATGTGCGTCTTCTTTAACGTCTCCTCAAGCGCCTGGACTCGAAGTGTAGCCGCTTCCGCCTCGCCACTGGACTTTTGCTCTTCATCTCCACCACCAGTTCCCGTTGCCCCGGACCCTGTTGCACCAGGCAGGCTGTCGCCTCTCAATACATGAGTTATCTTCTCATTACGCTGCATTAACCTATCAATAACCTGTACGATCTTGGCTACTGCTCGCTTCGACACCTGGACGCGGTTGGCCAGCTTCTCGTCCAGCTCCTCCTTGTCCCAGGTAGAGAGTTGCGTCAGAAACGACGTGGTCACCTCGTTCTCATTCTTGTTCTCCAGCTCATCGGCCGTCTCTGCATCGAATCGCTGCAGCAGGACTCTGATGTCCTCGTTCAGTTGATTCCAATACCGATTTACCACGTTCAGCACGGCATCGTCTTGCGTCTGCCGCTTCTCCAGCTGCTCAATGCGGTGTCTCAGCTCGGCCTCGGTGCGCATCCGCTGCTCGATGCGCTGGGCAAGCTTCTTGTTTTGGAACTCAAGCACCTTAATGTCCATCTCCTCGAGAGTGGAAACCGGCCCAATGAGGTGCGGCTCGAAATGCACCTTCTTAATGGGTGGCTGCCCAGCCGCTGCCGCCGCCACCAAGCAGCTGCTACCGCTGCCGCCAGTAGCATCGTCAGCGCTGCGTTTCGACATCCTGTAACTGCAATTAAATCATAACAAAAATGCATTTGAAAACAGAAAGCGCACTTCGGATTATTGATTTTGTGCAGAAGCGGCAAGTGGCACTCGCAGCTACGGCCGCAATTTTCGTGGCTGTACTCCATTTTTTATCGTGTGGTGGCGCTGGTGTCGCCGAACAGAGCCAGCGTATAACGCCCCCAAAGAAGTAAATATTGAGATAAACTTATGTTGTAGGAGTTACTTACCTTAGTCTCAGGTTTTTACACGTTTAACTTAACATTTATTAGGCATTTCTATTGAATTTCTACGTTTTATCTGGCTTCTTCAACATTTCGCGGATCAGGGTGACCGCGGAGGCATCGATCAAATATACCGCATGCCCTCAAAAATATACCGGAATATACCTTTGCATTTCCCAAATATACCTGATATTCTGATTAATATGACCAGGTAGTTAGAACTTCCAGCACTAAAACAATAATTTAATCCAATTGATGAATCTTATCTCCAAAATATTGGCTACTTTTTATGAATTATTATTATTGGATTTTCTACGAATTAAAGGGCCAACCTAATGAGGTCAAAAAAGTATAAACGTAACGTGGGAATGGAATGTTACGTCATGTGACCGCTTGTTGCTTGTCAACCGGTAAAAATACAATACATGAAACATTTCATTTGGATAGCTTTACAAAAGAGACTGACTAGGTTTATCATTGATTGCTGCCAGAGATTTCAAACATTTACTCGATTCAATATGATTTTCCTCATTCCGTGACCATGTAGATAGTGATTAAAGTTTGTGTCACTCGTCGCTAACATGTGAATATCGATACTATTGTCATGTGACCAATCGCCACTGCTTGCTTTTAATTCGAATTTTTCCCGCGTAGCTTCTTGAGCCAACCAACTAAACAATGATGCTGGATCTTTTTTTGAAGTTATCAATTCAATGACAATAGCCGGCATGTGGTTATACGTGTATCTCTTTCCTTTCGAGAATATTCCACTTGTACTAGTGCCACTTTAATGGTGTTTTTAATTAAACATATATTTTAAAATAAGGAATTGACAGTATCTAGCTTGATTAAACCATGGAAACTTCCGTGGAAGTATTAAAAATTTAATAATTATTTTACACATTTCCCACAGCACAGTGCCCATTATTTATTCAACTCAATTAAACGTTGCATGCTTTATAACGTCAGTATAAAGAACAACAATATATTATATATAACAAATAAAATAAATTGTAAGATGGTGGAGCCCAAAAACCTGATTTTTTGTTGGAAATTAGGTCTTGGTTTTTATTTAGACTTTTGCATCACCAACGACTTAGTCAGCGACTAAGAACAAAATAACAACATCGAAAAGTGAATCAAGTAATTTTCCAAATAACAAGATGCCACACAACTTAGCTTGTTTATTTGCTTGTTAAGCGGTTTCCCATTCCATTAAATTCCCGAAATTGCCAGAATAACAAAATAAATAAGTTAAGTAACAAAATAGCAAAAATGTTAAGAAGTTAGACGTCAGTGGGTTATGTTGTTGCTTAGAATATTTGGTTAACCCGTTGGTGAATCATAAATAACCCAGAACCCTTGTTTTTTCTAAAGATTTTGTGATAGAACCCCGAAAGTCTCAGGTTTGGCTCACCTTTGTCTGGCAAAAAACCAAAAAACTGTGCTAAAAATAGCCAAAAGACCCAAATCATTGAGAAATTGATGACTGCTACCGATGAGCATGATGCTACTACGGAAGGTGATGTGGCAATTGCTGGGCTTTCAGACTAGCCTGTTGCATTAGTCGCAGTTCAAAGATGTCCGATTTCTGTGTTGGGCCCAGCCTGGAACGTGAAATGTACTTATTATTTAAATAGCTAAATCATTTTGTAATCGAGAAACTGCGCAGTTTTCACTGCGCCCTTGAATGCCACGGTCACGGCCCTTGTAAGCCCACTAACAAGCGCCTTTCAATCGTTCTGCCATCACGATACGATTCTACAGCAAAGCGAAACGATCCGAAAAATCTTCGCAAAGAGGTTGAGAGGCTCTAATTACACTTTAGCTGAGCTTATTGTACTGACATTTGATAGCGTTTCAGGTCTGAGTGATGTGATTACCATCGTGCATCCTATATCTAATTATGCACAAGTGAGGCGGACATCAAGAGGTTGGCGCATGTCTAAACAGAAAACTTCCGCCGATCTACAGGAAACCCAAAGCTGTAAATTTTGCATGAATTAAAAGTAAAAAGTGATTGAGGCGCTCAAAGATGCTTAATTGTAAATAAATCACAGCCCGGCAACAGAAATAATGGTAGAAATATTCCAAGAGTCGACTATGCAGTATCCTGTTATGGAAATATATTTCCTGTATTTCACTATTCAAGAGTTTGGGACATGTTTTTTAAGTGGATTTATGCCTTTTGCGACATTCCAAGATGACAAAAGGTGGCACGAAAGTTAAGGAAATTCTGCAAGTTATGGGAACTATCTATTCCAGCTGTATCATTGTACAAATATTTGCTTAAGCCACAAGCACTCATTGTCTAATACACCTCAAGCACGCATGGATGAGGATTTTAAGTGTTTCCATAAAACGATCTTTGAGATACTCGAAACTGACAGTCAACGAGCGTACAGAATGCCACTCAGCGTACAGTACACTCGAGGCGGTCCCCTGAAAGGGCTGCGGCAAATGGGAATAGAAACAAAAGATGGGTAGTCCATAGAACTACAAATATTAGATAACTAATTGAGCATACCGCAAACATATTGTATTGTGCAAAATTAATGATGTTTTCGTTGCTTTGCTGTACGAGTCGTATCTGTGTGAGCTTTGTGTCTGTGTGTGAGTGTGAGAAGTGCGAATTTGAGCGACGGACGTTGATAATGAACTTCAAATTGTTGTTATTGGCGATCCGACGACCGCTGCTTCTGTCGCTGAGTAAGAAACCGGACAGGTGATGCTGGTCTCGGCACACCACACACTCAGGCACATCTTCATTCAAATATCGTAACGTTGGGATTTATTTTATGCAAAGCGCAAAACAAATCCGAGTTGAAAGTTAGTATATAAGCAGTGCCTTGGGTTACTCGGATATTAGTAGCGCGCCAACTGCAGAACGACACAAACGATACCTGGATATATTGTATCTAAGCCGAATAATATTTTGATATTTAAATCACACAAACACACACACAATGAAGTGCTTCATTTTGGCTGCCCTGTTGCTGGTTAGTAACCGAGAGAGACTGGAGAATTTGCATAATTAAGATAAAATTTACGACGCGCGATTAAAAGATCTCTGCTGAATGGAAATGGAATCTGTATCTATTTCTATTCAATTAAAATCCGGGTTGTGACTCCATAAATGTCAACCGCATGTGTGTCTTCGCGAATGTCAGTGCAAATATTAGTTATACAATGTGCAAAAAAACAAATGAACTTAAAGTTACAGAGACAAGTATTTAATCAGTTACTAAAGCAAAGAAATGACATCATCGCTGGAGATGATACTCTGATACTCGCTTATAAAGAATCGGGCAGTGTGTCATAAAGCCCCCCTTGAACTTGTATAATATAAGCCAGCCATCTATCATGTTTGGCCATAGTTTTTGGACTTGTTTGATTCACACTTAATACAACTAAACCTTAAATATTCTTTCAGGCCACCGCCGCCAGTGCCGAGAACATCTTTAAGATAAACATCACGCCCGAGGAGGCACAACAGTTTCTGAACAGCGCCCAGTTGCGTGGCATCGGGGACATCGAGTATGCCCCAAAGACTGGCGAGAATCCCCTGCCCGAGGCCAGGAATGAGCAGGGACAGTTCGTTTACATGGGACGTGTGATCGAGCATCCCGAGGATTATGTGGAGGAGCACTACGACGCCCATCAGTACCACGGACAGGATGGTCTGGGGCAGTTTGCGTACGGCTACAAAGACTGGAACCAGGGCAAGAACGAGAAGCGTGACGAGACCGGCAAAGTGACCGGATCCTACAAGTATGTCCAGCCCCATGGCCGTGACTTCATTGCCACGTACTACGCCGACAAGTCTGGTTTCCATGTTGAGGACAATCGTCCCGCGCATCTGAAGCTACCAGCCACCAAGACCCCAGCCGTTCTCAAGGCCGAGGAGGAGCACTTCAGGCTCTGGGGAGAGCTGGCCGCCGCCGCTGGTCACAATCCTGATCCTTATGCCGCCGAGTACCAGCAGGAGGGTAGCTACCAGCCCTCAGAGGCCGAGACCCGCGAATACGTGCACGAGGAGCCCGCCTACGTGCCCGGCCCCGAGGAGACTGGCGAGCCCAAAGGATTCTTCTATGCCTTCGACTACAATGTGCCACTGCTGCGCAACAAGGAGGAGCGCGCCGAATTGGAGCGCCTTCGGGCCATCAACAACAAGGATGAGTAGGTCCTTTGGGGACCGCCTTGTACAGGAAGTTGTGTAGGAAGTAGCAGCATTCATCAGCATATCTCAGATATCAACCAATATTTATTACCTCCTTTGAAATAAATCGCAAATTAAACTACACTTTTGTCAAATACGATCTTTTATTATTACATACATATACATATAAAAATGTGTGGGGGTTGGTTGTCACTCCTTGCTCGTTTTGCAGGTGTTTTATCCTCTACTTGGGGAATTTACTTTTGTTGTTGTAGAAGTTATTGTGTTAACCAACATTTTACACGCACTGCAGCTATACGCCCCATAATTTTTTTTGCATTTCGTTTCGTTTCATTTTGCCGCTTTTCAAGTAAAATTATTGCTTTTTTTTTTACTTAGACTAAGTTTTAATTTGTAATTATAGTGTGATGTTGTGGTGTTCTGTTTGCTGCAATGGTCATGCCATGATTCTATACTAATTTTACACGAGCATTTCTCATTTACAACCAGTTAAAAACTAGCATATACTTTAGGGTTCGTTCTCCATCATCTGCCAACCATCTTCAGAGGACTCCCGCGGAAGTCAGTAAGCAAACACTAGGCTCTAATTAAAATACCAATTGAAAGCAATCGATTTTGATTAGTTCTCATACAATTTTACTGTATGGCACCTTAACGAACAAAAAATACAAGATTTTAAAGTTGAACAACAAAACCCAAGTGGAGAATAATGTTTCCTACTGAAGATTCCTCGTTTGAGTTGTTTTTTCTAGCAAACAAAATTATATTTTATTCGGTATACATGGTGTAGTATTTCTTTCAATAAAATTGTTCGATGTGGAAACAAAATTTGATTTTCGATTGGATCACAATTGAAATTTCATTAATTTATGGGAAATGTTGGTTTTTGTGGTTTCATATACAAAAACACTCATTGCTTTTTGCATATAAATATGTACGTGTATATATTTTTATATGGCAGCATTGTTCAGTCCGATATTTGCAGTTGAAACATTTACTTTTTTCCTTTCACTTGAATTTACTGAATATTTTATTCGAATTTTTGTTTTCAGATGATGATGGGCCGAATGAATGGCTTCCTTTGAAGTTGAGGGATTCGTTTTTATGTTTTTGTTGAGTGGTTAGATACAAACAAACAAACAAAATAAAGCTAAATAGTTAAAGGAGAGAGCATGCAGGAGAAAACTTAAACAAGATAAAGAAAGTCATAAGTAGCACAGAACCAAAAAAAATAAAAGATTAACTTTAACAAAAGTTATGTAAAACCTATTAGCGACTCTGCGGATTGGTATACTTCTGTGTTCGGGTATACACTGTAAGGTACATAAGTTAGTTGTTTCTCATTGAGCCAGCAGCAGCGCTTAAGCCTCCACAGGTCGTAGATCGTACGTAGGTCGCAGGATGTGTACTCCCCCCTCAACTTCAAGGCGCGGAGATCAAAGAGGATTTGTAATACTTTCGAATTGGATTTGACAATGGGAATGGGGGAATGGGTTTAGCACATAGATAGATATACCTTTTAGTCTAAGATGTAATCGGAGGTGGCGGAGTGAGTGCGATTGATATTCGTTTTGGCGCATTAGTTACATTTGACGATTGATGCCATGGCAGCAATCCCTAAGTGTTAAATACATTGATTCTTTGTTCTTAATGTTCTTTCTTTTGTTGTATTTGTATTTGTTGGGGTTTTAGGACTCTATCGCTCTCTCTATCTCTCTCTGTGGGGACATCTTGTATATAAGGCAAACATCTGTATATCGAACTATATAAATACGTTTATCATTTCTCAGTTAAATGCCGATTCTGGGGAAGATTCTGCTAGTGTATGTCATCGTCTATGTATGTCTATGAGCATGGGGAGCATGGCACAACTGTTCTACGAGTAGTTCTGGTTCTTTTTCGAGTCTGCGGCTGGATTTTGTATCCAAAAATTGACCGATTCAACGTGTATAAGTGGGTTGTATATATATAAACGTATTCTGTATATATAAATCTTGTATATGCTACACGACTCTAACCCTACGTGCTACAACAGTGACTCCTACAGACCCTGACCCTCTCTCTCTCCAGAAGCTACGATCCCTACTCTGTGGAGCCACCACTATGCTAGTGAGTGCCTGGGCTTGGGTGTCCCTCCCTCCTATTCCACGCCAACTTACCTACAAAATGTTGAGTATAAATCATCTGCACCCCTCCCCTCCTACTTGGCCGCGGTAGCTGCTGTGGCGCTGGCCGATGACACTTTTAGCTTGATGAACATATTTGTGTCGTTGTTGCTGCCGTTCAGATCAAGCTTCTGCACCTCGCACTCCAGATTGTTGATGCAGTTCTTCTCGTACTGCGTGGTGCCATTGTCCGATGAGGCGGCAGCCTTCTCGCCAGCCGCCTGCTCGCTGGGAGCCACCTTCTTCTCTTTGCTCTTCTTGAGGGCATTCAGGAGGGTCTTCTCTTTGCTCTTGCCCTCCTTGTGACTGCTGTCCTTGTCCTTGTGCTTGTTGTTCTTGAAGCGCGGGAAGATACAGCCGTTGGGCAGGAAGCCTCCAAGTTTCTCCTTCTTGGCTGGTGCAGCTGCTACGGGTGTGGGTGTGGGTGCGACCGTAGTCGGTGGCGTGGCAGCTGGCATGTGCGTTGAAGCGCTTGTTGTGGGAGTGCCGGCTCCATTGGTAGCCACGGGTGTGGCGTTCTTAAGCTCTGGTTCGGTCTCCGCCGCCTGTTGACTGTCCATGCCGGTCGTTGAGCCATTCGTATTGGCCCCTGAGCTGCCTCCAGCATCCGTTTGATCCACACAGGCATCCTCAATCGTTGGCAGCGACTCCACATGCTGCTGCTGTTCCGTCTGCTCGCTGGCCACTTTGTTATCCAGCTGCTGTGCAAACACTGCCAAAGTGATGCCATTGGCACTGATATTTCCATGCTCTGCCATCAGCGGCTCACCAATGTGAGCTGGTGGAGAGTTGGCTTCGTTTACGCCGGCGCCAGCACTTGCAGCTCGTGCCGCATCTGGCGATTTGGGAAACATTTGCTGTGTGGTGATGTTCTGGTAGTGCTGCTGCTGTCGCTGCTGGAGCATTTGCTCCTCCCGCTCGCGGTCCCGCTGGGCCTGCACGGCATTCCAGACATCTTTCAACTCGCCAGAAATGTCCCGATCTTTGAGTATGACAGCGTTTCTAGGGTACGAAAAGATTGAAACATTAGTTTGCACTTTGCAAACGCGTAGATAGGTTAGACGGCACCTGACTAGTTTCACGCCGGGATTCATAGCCTCCACAAAGTCGCACATTAGCTCAACCATTGCGCGTCGCTCCTCTGGATCTTTGCTGTGGCGTCCAGAGTCCTTGAGGACCTCTGGATTGGCCATCACAGCAAAGACAATGGGCGGGCTACGCGGGCTGCCAGGCGGCACCTAAAATTGAAAGAATATTCAGTCTACAAAGAAGAACTTGATGCTAGAATGTTAACTCACGCGCATGCCTCCATATAGGGGTATGGGATCACTGGGCTCCTGCGGTATCACAATACGCGTCCAGCTAAGGACGTTGATGAACAGCTCCTCGCCCGTCTCAGTGGTTGTGCGGATGCACATGTGCGGCTGCGGCGGGTTTTTAAAATGGCGATAGGCTCGTGAATGACGATAGCTGTGCGGCGGTGGCGAGTTCTGCATCAGGCTCAGGCCCAGGCCGGCCAGTCCGTTGTCCCCCTCCTGTTGCTGTTGCATCTGGGCGTGTAGCTGAAGCTGCTGGTCAATATCCACATTCTCTTTGTAGTTGTTTGTGGTGCTTAAAGTCTCCGCGTTGGCAGTGTGTGTTTGCTCGCTGTGGGATTGCTGCTGCTCTGGCTGCTGTTCCTTTGCGGCAGCTTCCGCCTCAAGTTCCGCCGCTGACATAATTACCAATTTGCCGGTTGGCGACAGTCCTTACTTTTTGCTTGCTCCTTTGCTCCTTTTCTATGCCCGCTCTCGTTTCCGATCCGAATTCGCCGCGCGACGAATTCACCCCGTAGTGTTTTTCGTCCTCTTTGTTCTTCGCACCAGCAGCCTCTGGCTCCCGTCCGTCCCACCCACCAAATAGCCCCTACCACATTGCGTAGTGTCTAACTTGTGACCTTTTGCGCAATTAATGGATGTCTGCAAGCATATTAACCTTTTGCGGCTAATGCCGTCCTGCGACACTAATATCCTCCAACGGACGGAAAAAACCAACAGAAATTCGAGTCTATCTGGCACGCACACACACACATGCACTCAAACACACACAGGAAATCGGACAGAGGTAAACACCCTTCTTCACTGCGCACCCCGCACACGTACAAGTGGGAGTTGGTTGTCGTCTGGGCCACCGCGGTCGGGGGAGAAAATAAGATGAGAAGAGAACATGAAAATGGAAAAGTTCAAAGCGACGGCAACTTGCTGTTGCATTTTCAATGCTGCACTTACACATTTCACCAGTTTTCATTTATAATAAGGATTTTCCCTTGCACCAGCCACTCGCACACAAATGCAAACACAGGCACACCGTTGCATATATACATATACACACATACAAGATGCGTTTCTGCTGCGTTCCGTTCCTGTCTCGACTCACATATTTTCCATCGACATGAAAAAAAATGCACCGAGCAAAGAACTCACTGTGTGTTTGGCCGCGCTGAGCTGATTTTTATATTTAGCTTTTTATAAGCTTTTCATGGCTGGCAAGACGGGGGAAAACAGCCGACTTTTCCGAAAACGTTCAACATAAACAAAAAACGACAACGTCAACCAGTGGGACCCCGGATTTATTCATCAAATATACCACACGACCCTCAAAAATAAACCAATATATACCTGCATATTTTCCAAATAATAAATCGTATCATAAATAATTTTTAACCATTTTGATATTATGTATATTTAACTTTATCAGCTAGAAACATGAATATTTTGTAGGAAATGAATTTATTTGTTTTTGTATGTAAAGAGGAATATTTTTGCATCCCAAGAGAAGAATTTATGAACAGATTCCGGCTGAGTGGGTTAAGTTAATTTTCGGTATATTTTGAAAATGAGATGGTATATTTTGGTATATTTCTGAGGTTACTGTCGCGGCCGGCGTGAATTCTTTTTTGCAAAACGCTGGACATAAAAAAAAGTGCTAGAAAAAGTAAAAACCACGGAAAATTGCAAAATTAGAGCAATACCTTGCACCAAAACTCTGGTATAATTGTTGGGGAACTATTACCCAAACGTGAAGCCTCGTTTTCGGTGCTATCATCGTATTTTTCACCAATTCCTTCACTGGCGGTGTGTGTATAACAAAATGGCGTCCTCGCAAGTCTCAAACAAATCGGGCTCGGGCTGGCCGCTCCGCGGAAGCAGCAGCAATAATAATGGCACGCAGAAATTTGCCAACAACCAGGCACTGACCATAAATCGCACCGTCAATCTGTAAGTAACCCTTTGATGTGGCCATAGCGGAATATATTGATATTAACTTCTCCCCTGCACAGATATCCCCTGACTAACTACACATTCGGCACGAAGGAGTCGCTGTTTGAGAAGGATCCATCGGTGCCATCACGTTTTCAGAGAATGCGCGAGGAATTCGATCGTATTGGCATGCGCCGCTCCGTGGAGGGAGTGCTGCTCGTCCACGAACATGGCCTGCCGCATGTGCTGCTGTTGCAGCTGGGCACGACATTCTTTAAATTGCCTGGCGGGGAGCTCAATGCTGGCGAGGACGAGGTCGATGGTCTGAAGCGACTACTCTCCGAGGTAGGAAAACACCGATTACTGTAGTCCATCCCAGACTAAGTAATACTTATGGTGGCCTTTTTCTTTTGTAGACGCTGGGTCGTCAGGACGGCGTCAAACAGGAGTGGATTGTCGAAGACACCATTGGAAATTGGTGGCGTCCCAATTTCGAGCCACCACAATATCCATACATTCCACCGCACATCACCAAGCCCAAGGAGCACAAGCGGCTGTTCCTTGTTCAGCTCCACGAAAAGGGTAAATATCCAATTGGCTGGCTCTGGCTCCGCCAAAAGTCAAAATCATCCCAGCGTAGGTATATTGAGTGACGAGAAAAATGCACCAGGAGCACAAATGCCATGGAAATAACCATTTCTATATGTATCTTCTACTATATAATCCTTGTATCGTTTTTTTTCTGTTTGCTAAAACCGAATACGCTAACAAACCTCATGTCATATCTTTTCAATGCTGTTTAGATACGGACAGGAACGCCAGTTACGATGTACCCTGAGCCGTTCCATTAGCGCCGTGCTGGTGTGTCGTGCCACCCAACTCAACTATCAAAAGTGCCATGTGCCATAGCCATAGATCGGCAAAACGAGCAAACAGAAAAACAGATCAGAAAAAAAGAACAGAATTCCTTCGGGCTTAGTTTTGATTTTAGAATTCATTGTACAACATAGAAAATTTGTATTTTTTTGCTCAGAACAGTGTTGGCATATTTTGTTGGTTCCCACGCAAAATCCGAAAACTCAATGATTGTTCTTGTTATCTTAATTTTGTAAATATGTCGACATCCATTTGAGACTAAGCGTAAGCTGTATTTCCCCTCTCCCCAAAATACTTACGATACATACGATATTATTTCTTTACTTCTACGAGTATTCTTACTATTGTCAACTGTCATTGTCATTGTCATGTGATCTTCTTGTCTTAAGGCTGTTTACGAATAGTTAGTCGGGAGTCACGGGCAGGCAGGGCAGCAACAGCAGCAGCAGAGCATTGTAACGTGCGCCCACATCCGGCATGTTGTACGGATTTGTGCGCAAGTCGCTCCTTAATATAAGCACTCGTTTATATGTAACCATAACCAAATGAATGAAAAACTGTGTTATACTTCTGTCGGCTCATAGCTTGTGCGCTGAACAACGGGCTGCTGCCGCTTCAGCGCACAAGACACCAATAATTCGCTTAGACCATTTATAATTATGTTCAATATCAGAGTGGTAGATCACCGTTGGGCAAGAGCAAGAGCACTGACCGACCAACAGATGGATAAAAGTAATTAGAGTGTAACGAATCGAACCATGAATGTAAAACATAATACATACGTCTCTTATATATCAGATTTTATATCATGTGGCAGCTCAATAGATTCTTTATACTATGTAAATTTTTTGTAACCGATTGTAACGATCTAGCTAATATGTACATTTAAACGATGTTATTTACAATGCTCCATGATATCTCTACATACATAAATTCTGTCTCTATCGTTTTCTGTAATCTAGCACTATTTGCTGTGCCCAAAAATTATAAGCTCGTTGCGGCGCCCCTCTTCGAGCTATACGACAATTCGCAAGGCTACGGACCGATCATCTCATCGCTGCCGCAGGCCCTATGCCGGTAAGAAGAATGCCGCGAATGAATCATGAACAATCTTTTCTTTAACTGAACCACACACTCTCTCCATTTTGCAGTTTCAACTTCATCTACATGTAAAGACAGGCCGATGGATTCCAGGTCCAACACTAGATTAGCAGCGGCAGCACCAGCAAAGCAACACCAACGATAGCTCTACTTTAAATATTTCAGCACCTCAGATCTGCCCGTAGATTTCCATTAAATGCGTGTGTGTAATCCGTACATAATTGTCTTGCAGATAAAATGGAAAGCCGGAAATGGCCCTCTACTTGGCAAATAGAATCGACAAAATTGTGCTTTATTTGTATTTATGTTCGTTAGTCTTTAATCTAAGTATCCATTGCATATGGGGGGCGGAGCTATTAACTAAAGTTTTAGACAAATATTCATGGAGGAATGTTGATTAGATTTTATATGTTTGGGGTGTGATAGTGGTAGTGTTGGTGATTATAGCATATAGTCGCCATAGAGTTGCTCGAAATATTCGCGTTTGCTGCAATTGGAAGATAGAAATATTGGGTTGGATTATGTTACTGGACACCAATTGAGATTTAAGCCTTTAAATATGGTTCAGAATGATGACCTGCTACTCCGAATCAAGAGTTTAAAACAAATTAAGAACTAATTTCTAAATTAATGCTGCTCAGTGCTGACGGGAATTATTCTACAAACATTTCGCTATTGTTAACATTACATTGTGAGGCTATAAATTACGGATACGTTGCTGTTCCGGGTGCGAGGCTTGTAACAAATGAACGAATCAACAAAACTCTGAAGAAGCTCACAACAAAATTATCGAACTGAAGTACAGGAACCGACTGATTGTGGTTTTTGTTTGTGTAGTAGGTTGTGTCTGCTTAGGCCTGGTTAAGTAGTACATGCTTAGTCTCTAAATTGTTGGTTTAATCTGCTTGATTATGCTTATTATGCCACGTACAAAAGATGCAATTGCTGCTGGTTTCCCTTCTCTTACCACAACCGGTTGTGATAGAACTTGAGATCGTTGTAACCCTCGTTGGTGAGGTGACCGCCACCGCCCCCGCCGCCAGATGATACAGTGGACACGGCGTCTGTGTTGTCGTGGCCCGGCGAGTGGGCATCGTGTCCCGGCGGACGATTTATCTTGACCACACCGAAGTCTTCGCGCTCCTCCTGGTCGAACTCCATCTTACTGCTGGGCATCACCGCCATGCCTACGCCAAAGGAGCGATTCTTCATTCCGGTGTGCTGCTTGCTCAGCTGAAAGGCCGCTGGCCTGCGGTTCTCGCCAATGATGCTCTCGGCCACCTCCGGCGAACGCACCGATGGCGGTGTGGGCGTGTGGGTCTTCGGGGGCGGTGAAGGTGGTGTAATTGGCTCAGGCTCTGGTTCGAACTGCGGTTGAGGCTCCTCCATCGAAGGTTGCAGCCCGAACCGAATGAAGTGTGCCTCCTCCTGGTCGGCCACCTCCTGCAGGTCCATTCGTTTGGTATTCATGTGCCCGTGTGCCTGCTGCTCATCCTCAAGGTGATGCAAATCCATTTGAGCGGTCATCATCTCTGCGATGTTGTTGCCATCGCCATTGCCGCTGTCGAGAGAGGGTTACAATGGGTTTAAACAAACTGATTTGCACTCCTAAGATTCTCTAAGTAATTCATGGTTGGATATTGGGTTGGTTACTCGAAGCATGCTCGAGAACATTCTTGGTTTTATTGCTCAAGTAAAAAAAAAATAACGAATAAATTACCACAAATAAATGTAAATGTAGTTAAATGTTAAAAAATAGATATGTTGTGATCACAATTGTCAGGTATTTGTTTGTTTGTGATGTGACGGTTCCGATATTGTGGGTATTAGATTATCTTTTGTATATTTAGATGAATGGTGGTGGCTGTGGCTTTTTGGGGTGGTGCGGCAAGTACAGGCAGCGTCTTCTGCTGGTACATTAAGTAAACTCTTTATATAAATCAACTAGGCGAAAATATAAATAATTGGCTAAAATCAAAGCTTTGTACAATTCCTGTATTAGATTATAAATGTAAATGTCTTTTTCTTTTTGAATTTTCTATTATTTCTTTTTGTAGCCGTGTGTGTGCAATTTTTGTGGTTTTGCTTTATCTATTTGATTCTGAAAGACAAAAACGAAAAGAAAGAAATCAAACCCAAATGACGAACACAGAACAACGAAAATGAGAAATGATAATGGACTGGGAGAAAATGCTCTGTATGATCTGGATGGATGGATGGAATGTGCCTCACCTGCTCGACTCCCCACTGCTGGCGCCACCGACTTTGGTGCTGCACTTCGAGATTCCAGAAATTATCTATGGAATGGAAAACGGGGGAAAATTAGAAACATTTTTATGGGGAAAATATAAGGAGTATTTTCTAGGGATAAGATCTAGCAATTTGTATTAATTAGGACCCATTTCAGTGGTAGTACGAATCCAGGGAATTTCTTTATTAACTGCTTAGCATACGACTTAATATAAATCTGGGCTACAAAACGTATATTTGGGGCTTTAGTGGGCCAAATGTCGCCCCTAAAACAGCGCCTTGGCACGCAGCCAACACACAACTTTCCATGTCATCCAACCACCACTTTCTCCTTAAGGGAGGAATGACCCACTCTGTGGGGCAGTGAAAGTCGTGACACATGGCAAACACTCATTCACCCCCCTCAGGGGTGGTTTTTATTTCACAAAAATAAATATAAACATTCTCAGGACACTCACGAATAACACTTGCAAGGAAAATTTAGATTACGAAGAATTTTTTCCAGAGGACATGGCCCGACACTGGGTTACTCCTTCGTGGCGTTACTGGAATATATTTTCTTTCCAAAGTTATAGATTGATTCTATGGGAATTTGGGGTGTACTGGAATTTGGTCTTTTGATGCTTTGCATCTATCTACTGAGTTGGGGCGGCATTGTCGCCGTTTCCCATTTCGGCGGAGCGAACCAAGTAGATGGTGGTCTGGCAGTTGGGGCACGTGGTGCACAACTCGGCTTCGGGAGGCGGAGCAGCACCGCCGCCAACCTGCTGCTGCGGTTGACCTCCGTTGCTGAAACCGCCAGCTGCAGCACGTTCGCCTCCACCGACATTGGGCTGATTAGACTGTGGGAGGCAAGGGAACAGCTCTTCAATCACTGCGCAAGCTAGCGAGGATATTTGTGATATTTACGAAGCCTTGGGACTGCTGCTGCGGCTGCTGTTGTCCCTGTGGCTGCGATTGGCTCATGGACTGGGTATCCTGCTGGGCTATTTGTTGTTGATGTTGCTGCTGATCAAAGGCAACCTGCTGCTGTTGCTGTTGCTGATTATGGTGGACATGGGCCCGTCCAGTGGGGTAGGGATCGTGGCGAGTGGGCTGGCCAGCGGCTGGTTGTTGAATAAACTGCTGCTGAGAGGGCACAGCAGCCACCGGCGGCGACTGTTGCTGAGGCGGTGGCATCTGCTGCTGCTCCTGTGTGGGAGCGGCTGGCTGCGAAGACTGCTCCTGTCCGCTAGACATGCGAATGGGTGCCACTGCAGCAGTTCCTGCTGGTGGAAGGGCAGCGCCACCATCTAATCCAGAGTGGCGAACTCGCGATGGTCGGGCAAATGCATTCGTGGCCAAGAAGGCATCGTCCACATCCTGTAGACCCGAGCGACGTTGGAAGGGATCCTGCTGGCGAGCTGTGCCGGCACGACTCAGAGCATCCAACGGACTCTTGCGAGGCTGCAGGAGGAAGAGTCAGCTCGAAGGCACAACACGAGTAAGTAGGCTTACATTCTCTGTATCCCGCTTGGTCTGGCTAGGCGTCAGGCTGGCCTCGCTCATATGTTTGCGTGACATGGTGGCTCCTTGAACCACTGCAGCTGCGGACTGCTGGCCATGGCGTGACTGCAAAAAGCCAGGTAACCCTCATCAGTGGAAGATGGTTGAGGTTGAGCAACGTTCAACTTACGGCAACACTAGTACGGGATGCGTGAAAGCCATGGCGTGTGGCAGGGGCATTATTACCACGTTTCGCGTCCATAATTTTCAACACTAGAAACGACTAATCAGCACGAAACACTTGACACAAATCGCGATGAGACTCGGCTTGGTTCTTCGAGTTGAAAATATTTTAAATGTAGCACAAAAACAAAACAAAAAAGAAAATATTACTAGTAAAAAGTATTTTCTACACTGGGAATTGGGAAACAGATCCGTTTGGGTTCGAGTACAAATTTTAACTGAACTTTTTCGAGAGCTCTTCAAATGACACACACGAAGTAATGGAATTTGAACCCGGGGGGAAAAGGCCTACTGAGGTTCTGAGAACAGTGGCATTATTTTCCACAAATAATTTTGCAACACAGAAAACATTAACTATAATTATTATTTAGAAGCCCTTTGGGTCGGGTCCTTTTTTTTTTCGTGGTGAAACCCCACCGCTTATCCACTTGTCTGTTAGTACCTCTGCCATGGTGCAGGTGGGATGCCGGGCGCCATACCGTCCGTTGGGTGAGATCTGTGTTATTTGCTGTAGCAGCACATTCGATGAGTTCTGCTTCTGCTGCTGGGAACCGCGTCGCCTGTGATTGACATCCTCGCCCAAGTAAGTAGCACCAAAAAGTTGTGTGTTAGGACTGTGTGTTCATATGTTGGTTTGTTCGTTGATGATTATGATCATGGTTGGTTATCAATGGTTAGCGCAACATGTGGATGGCGAGAGAGAAAGAAAGAGTTAGTTTAGTTTAAGGCATTGAAAGCAAAAGCTTAAAGCAACAGGCCACCGTCAGTTCTTATCTAAGGATTAATTGGATTTCATTCAGATATCGATCAGGTCGGCACGGGGGGGCTTCTTTGGACAAACAAACAAACAATCAAAGAAAGAAACAAATGTTGGCCACGACAACGGTCCCATTCGCAAACGATATGCAAATGGGGCCAAAGAAATGGCCAACTGAAAGTGAAATGTTTCCTGCAGCGAAAGCAACGCCTTAATTGCCACGAAATGCGCCAGGCCAGGCCCAGTCTTGGCACCGATACCGGTCGCAGTCGCGGTCCCGGTCACGCCCCCAGGGACTCACCTGTTTGTAATGTGCAGCCCGTTCTTGGTCTCCTGCGGAGACTGCTCGTGGGCATGACCATTCGAGGAGTTGGATTCATTGAAGTATCCCTCGTACAGCACAAAGTTATTGGACTGCGGAATGGTGCGCACCAGGCCGTAATGCTTGCCGAAGAAGGCCAACAGCTTCTCCGATGGCCTGTCCACCGAGCACTTCAACGGGGTCCAGTTCTCCTCCCTCAGCATGGTCTCGAATAACCGCTTGCCCAGTCCAGCGCGCTGACGGGACTCGTGCACATAAAAGTCCAGAATAGATGGAGCTCTCTCCACCTTACGCGTCTGGCCGGTCTCGTCGAACAGATACAGATCCTTATTGCCCACCTTGAGCAGCCCAGTCACAGCTCCACTAAAACAAGTCATATTCATTTTGAATCGTTCGGCAAGCAAATGCTGTTGGTGTCTTACTTGTGTCCTGCCTCTGTATCAGCCAGCAGATAGATGGTCTGGTTCTCGGACATCCGCAGACGCTGGGCCGTAGTCACCGGCTTGGACAGGCCCTGCGACGTGGCCGACAGCTGACCCAGACGGTCGATTATCTCCGACATCTTCGAGGTGGCATCCCTGGGAAACGTAAAGGTTAGTGTCCAGTTTCTGGGCGAGATTCTATCCGATATCCAATTCCTCATTCAGTTTCAATACTTACAGGCACTGGCGCCGGTCGCCGCGAAAGGTGTGCGGCAGTAGGTTTGACGTCACCCTGACAATCGCCTCCGGAAACAGTGGCCTAATATCGAATCGGAAATCGACCATTCTGTAGCTGTTGCTGTAGCTGTTGCTTCTCCGGTTTACTCTGGCCTACAAATGTGGCTCGGGGCTGTTCTCTTTTTGGGGCGTCTGTCGGAGTGTCTTCTCCTGCAATGGCAATCGAGAAATTTGGATTTAATGGAGCGTTGCGGGAGCAATTCGCAATCAATTTGATTATCAGGTTGGGTTCGGCATTCTCTATTACTGGGGCTGGGTGCGGACATTGTGGGAATTAGTCGTTGGACATGCGATTTATCCAATCACTGTTGCTGCTTTTTATATAATTATTCAGCAGATGAGAGTAAAGCACTACAGAAGTGTTGGTTACAGATTGCAGGTTGGGCACAGCCCAACGCTTTAGTTTTTGTAGGAGCCATGCACTCCCATTCCATTTATGTATTTACCTTTTGCATTTTATTGCGTTGCCAACTCGCGGTTGACCCAAATCAGGGCCTGGGATTACAATCGAAACTGTTGCGTTAGTGTATCGTATCCTATGGGATCCCCAGGGGGTGTGGATCCTAACAGGACAAAGCGTTACGTTACCCTTTTGCATGCTTTTGCTATTCTTAATTTTCGAGTGCAACGAACTGCTGCCGTCGACGCTGTCAGAGAGCAAAGCAACAATAACGGAGCTTTTGTAATTACATTTGACGGGGGCGGGGCACAAAACTTTTTCCATTGTTGATGGTTACTATTTGTATGGAACGAGTCGGAGCGGAAGGGAAGAAGCAGCTCTGAGAGTCGTTCTGTCGCTGTCGCAGTGGCCGCTGACGTTGCTGCTCGAATTACAAAGTGCGATAGCTGCAGATGACGTGTTTTCCTTTTCGTACACACACATAGGCATACGACCACATTAATGCAAATGTAAGGTTGTATGCACATGTGCTTGGCCCCCAGCAAAGGGGAATACTTTAAATACCCTTGACGAGGGTATACATGGTGGTTAGTGTGATCCGACAGGGAAGAACATAACTAGGCTTTTTTTCCAAAATCATTCTTGTGCGAGTTGATTCGACTGCATCCAGCCATATATTGTCCAAATCAGTTTATTACGTATATCAGATGTGTATGCAAATATGTGGATATGCATGTAGATGCAATGGTACAGATGCATCTGCAAGGGTATCAAACGCTTCGGCGTATGGCATTTTCTTCTCTCTCTCTTCTGGTGTAATTGTTGTTTATTTGTTGTGCTCAACCGTTGACGTTGCATACAGAAAGCTCGCTTTGTAACTGTTTATACGCCAAACGATGCAAAACAAAAATAAGAAACAGCAAAAGCAAAAAAGAAAGGAAACCACGCATTACAAAAGGAGCGAAGCTGCACTTCTCGCTCCCCCTTTAGCACCACTTGTAAATGTGTCAAGTGAACTTGTCTCTCTCACACATACTAGCGCAGCAGTATGGGTGTGTGTAAGTGAGCGTGAGAGAGCAATCAAAAGAATTAAAATCGCATGCAGCTGTAAACAACATGCTACATAGTTAGAAGAGCGCAACGGGGGGAACGAGTGAGCGGGAGACAGAAAGCGCATGGGGAGGAGTGTTCATTCAATTTAACAGTTAATCAGCAGGCGACGACAGGAGGAACCCAAACAGCAAGAACAACAAAAACCACCGTTGGAAACAAAGCGTTGCCAACTGCACAACAGCAAAACAAATCAATCGAGAAAGGGCCAGACGATCATATTTCCACGCTAATTAATACTATAAAGACATTTCCGATTAGCTCAGTTGGTGATGAAAACGAATACTTCAATTACAAGCACATTCCCGGCCCGGCCCTCAGTCTGGAGGTATAGATTCCCCTGGCCATCAGCTGTTTGCAAAAAAATAATCCCACAAACTGTCATTATGCGAGGCCATGACGAGGCAGCTCTGTAGGATGCATATGTACATACATATTTATGTGGGTGTGTGTGCTCACTTACAGACAGGCTGTCAACTTCCTTACCAAAGCCGTCCTGCCTCAAAATAGAAATAGAAATTTCGGTAAATTGGCGGCATTATCACGTCAAACGCTCCGTGTGTGTCGGCCATTGGTCAATGGGCATAATAAATTAGCCTGTCCCAGGCTCGAGCCTACCTTTATGTATACAGGCGTATGTCCTCTAAGTACCCGGGAAGGCAAATAGTAAAATATAAATGGACTAGGCTCGAAATATATGCAGCAACAAGGTCAATCGATAACTGTAAACCAAAGGCAGCCCAGCACCGAAAAGAGAAACCGTCAAACAAGTTGCCAAGGCAAGGAAAAACTCGAAAACGCCCAACAACAAAAATGTCAGGTGCTGTTTCCAAACACAGGTGTACACGGTACAGGTGCTGCCTAGGCTAAGGTTTTCATATGTAGTTCTCTGTTGCTCAAGGCAATGCCAATTAAAAGCTAGGAAGCCATGGTTATCTTTGGGGCTCTAAGCTGTATAAAATCTGGTATATCCGATTTATATATTCATTGGTCAAACGAACCCACAAAACTACAACTTCTGAGGTTGGTTTGGATTATCTTTAAGAACAAAGAAGTTTTTCGAACAGTCACTTATTATTTCAACCAATCGTTTCTGCGATCCTCGATAGCTACAGGTACAGACACACGATCCCATCATGGCGGCTCTTACAAGTGCAATGCCTATTTAAGGGATACTGTTCCTAGAAACGGACAAACCTACGGCCATCTCCTAGGACGTCAATGCATCTTTCCCTGTTTGCAAACATCTGGCCAAATACAAAATGTCTTCTGCAAGGGTATACTTATAATCATCATGTGTTTTTGGAGCGGTTCAGTGGAAACCGCTGGCCGGGAAGCGCTTGAAACAAGCCTAAGACTGCAGCTGCAGATGCACGCAGCACACGCAATGAATAGTTTATCGGTAGGCGCTTGCCCATGCCTCTATAAAGAGTTTGGCAATGAAATACTTTTGCGGTAAGGCAGCCTGTTGTTTTGTTGTTTACCACACGATCAAGCGGCCCAACAGTCAAAACAACTTGTTATTCTACAACAGAAAAACACACAGCAACGAAAAGCTGTAACCGCAGCAAATGCAATTGCATTTGTTGCTGGCAATGCTTTTGCTGCTTCTGCTGTTGTTGTTGTTGCTTACACGCGCCTTTTATCTAATTGCTGGAGAGGCTATGGCAGGCTGCGACAGAACGAGAGCAATCCAGAAGAGAGGGAGCTGGGCTTACGTTTTCTTGTAACGTAAGGCGATGCAACGCCAGCACAGAATTTCATCAGATTCAGATCAGACTATAAGCTCTAGCTAAATATAATACCCCCAAAGGTTTAAAAATACCCGAAGCTTACATAAGCGATAATCCGTGTGGATTTCGGTTATTTTCCACATCAATGATTAATGCAAAAAAGAAAGTATTGAATTCTGATCAGATCTAGCAGACAATCGAATACGCTGCACACTGATAAGCAGAGTGTCGGGGAAAACAAGTGATTAAGGTGCTCCTCTTCCGATGCTTGACCAGTCGCCAAACCCAGCCCCCTCTATCCACTGCCCGTAATCAGCCCAGTGCTAAATGGTAATGGTGCTAAATGATAAGCGTGCTCTAAGAAACCAGTTCTAGTCGGTTCTCCTAAGCAATCGAGTGCCGCCGAGGGTTTAACGACAGTTCCGAATATATAATTATTTCTTTTGTTTATGTTTGCTGATAACCAGACATGGCCATCCCGCTTCCACTCGCATGGAGCCAGCACGTGGTGGGGGCAAAGTTTCACTCGATTCGGGAAACGTCGTTGCTGCAACACTCTTTTCAGTGAAAACTCGAAGGAGGTGACTGCCCAGTCGGTGTGGCATTACCATCGGATAAGAGTGCAAGGAAAAACAATTGTGAACGTAACGGTGCAGACGTAAGGCTGTCTCTCACTAGCACACCGCACAAATTCACACAGAAACCAGACACACTGAACGAGACAGAGAGAGGCACTTGTAATTGGCTGTTATCGTACGATCGCGCGCTGGTCAGCGTCTGAAAATTCGTGAGAGACACAGAGAGGAGAGGCAGCTATGCATGTACGTACACATGTGCATATGTTTGGTATGCCTGTGTTTGTATCAAGCGAGTTTTCTTAAAAGGGCGATGGACACCAGTATTCACTTGTAAAAATTCAGTCAAAGTGAGCAGTTCGAGTGCGAGTTCCTCTAAAACTATTCAATTATTACATTACTCTGGATTGTCTGTGGGCAAACCTTATCAAACAAAAAAACAGCTGAGCAGCAAAGCAGCCTTAGAAGAAGAAGAGTGTAAAGCGCGTGTGCAAAAAAAGCACAAGAGATACACAAAAAGAAGCAACGGAAAATTTTGGAGACCAAACACAGGGTGTAACGCAAAGCTTTTACGTCAAACAAAATTGTGTCCAAGTCATTTGCATTCCTTAAGATGAGCGGTTCAGTGTTGAGCATGGCGCGTCCGGCCCCCACCTCCAACGGCTGCGGTAGTAATGCAGCTCTGTTGGCCAAGCAGTTGAGCATCACCAGCAATGGAGGTGCCAAGAATACGGTTACTCCAGCCATAGTGCCGCCCAAGCAGCCCCAGCTGGCCGCCAAGGTCATCCAGCAGTCACAGATCGTCTGCTTCGACGTCGACTCCACCGTTATATGCGAGGAGGGCATCGACGAGCTGGCCGAATACTGTGGCAAGGGCACCGAGGTGGCACGTGTCACCAAGGAGGCCATGGGCGGTGCCATGACCTTCCAGGATGCCCTCAAGATACGACTTAACATCATTCGACCCAGCCAGCAGCAAGTGGTGGACTTTATCCGCGAGCGGCCCAGCACCCTCAGCAAGAACGTGAAGCGCTTTGTGGCACAGTTGAAGGCTGACGGCAAGCAGGTGTACCTCATATCCGGAGGATTCGACTGCTTGATTGCCCCCGTGGCCACAGAGCTTGGCATCCCCCTCTCGCACGTGTATGCCAACAAAATGCTGTTCGACTACCAAGGCGCCTACGACAGCTTCGACATCACACAGCCCACCTCCCGCTCCGGCGGAAAGGCGGAGGCCGTCGCCATGATCAAGCAGCAGCATGCCGCCGACGCCCTCATCACAATGCTCGGCGATGGAGCCACCGATCTGGAGGCAGTGCCTCCAGCCAACTACTTTATCGGCTTTGGCGGCAACGTGGTGCGGCCCGAAGTCTACAGACGGGCCCAGTATTACGTAACCGACTTTGAACAGCTGATGGGCGACCAGTGATGGAGCAGTGGCGTAATGGAGCTGGCGAACAGCGGGGCGGCGAATTTAGTATTTCAAAAAATCAACGTGTTATAGTTCATAGTGAATGTTGTTGTCCAGGTCTGTGTCTAAGTGTGTATGCATGTAAAATACGATATATACATATATCTACTAGTTTGTAGTGAATTGCTAAAACAATAAAGGCGATAGTAAAATTATGGAAAATGAAAAACGGCACGAAGCAATTCTGTTATGGGTGAACAGTTCACGGATAACAGAGCCCTGTAAATGGAGTGCCATAATATGTTAACATATACAGGGTGCCACATTCCAGTTGTGAATGCAATGCTTTTTTACAGTGGTTCGAAGGCATATGAGTTCATGACGCAGCATAAAATAATAAATTATTTATATGAAAATATGGAAATGCTGTTAATGCATTTGTAGTTTCTGTAAAGCCACAGAGTGTTTGCTCTGAAATTATATATCTATGCCTGTGCGATTACTAGTGCGTTTAAAAAGAAAGTTTATATTTTACTGCCTTGTTTTTAGTAGATTTGTAGTTAGCTATGAAAAAAAAGACCATCCAGGTAACTAACAGTCAGTTTTACTTTCGATTTGTAATGTCTTTCCGAAGGTTGCATTAACAAAACCAATTAAAACGGTAATGGTTAACCAACTTTAGGCCTTCTAAAGCAATTAAATGAAGTTGTAATCGACACTTGTCGAGCAAAAACAAAATCAAAGTAGAGGCGTGGGTGCCCTATGCCAAGAATGGAGCCGAGGCGTACCTGTCGGCATTAGTTTGAGGGTCAACGTCATCGTGCTTAATTGGCGGCGGGAAACGCTTTAAGCTGAATGGTAGACCATATTAGGTGCGACGCGGCTGCCGTTTGGCTGAGAGACCCACACAAAGGCGTGAATTAAGGCCATCCATGCAATTGTTCGGCAGAACAGCCCAGCCTCAGAGGCAGCTGGAAGAGTGCCAGCAGCAAAGCGGAAGCAAGAAGAGATGAGATCACCATCCATAAGAGGGAAAACGAGAGGTGCAAGCAAGCCAGGCTTAAACGTGTCGCCCTGTGGCACTAATGACGCATCGTGTCCGAAAGATATGTATGTATCTTTTTCAATGCAAATGACTAACGCACCAGCTCTGGGGCCATCCATGTAGCGGTAATGATTCCAACGTGCATGACGTAAAATTAATGCCCTATTTATGTATGTGTTCACTGAGCACACAGCACACGGCTGCGGCACGAAAGCGCGAAGACGGTGGGCAAGAGACACAAAGACCCAAGAAAAGCATAAAACTTACCGCAATAATATTCAACAATACGGTCGGGAAGGTATCTTGTATTGGATTGCTTGTGCCGCGTTCCAGTTTCCAGATGCAATGCGGCCTCTGCTGCAGATTTGGGGCTGATGGACGGATGCTGCGCGTTAGGTGCGGGCGTGCTCGAACACACACACTGTTTTATTGATTCAAAAATTTAACTTTTCTGGCCGAAATAGTGCGAAATCTATTTGTATGTTCTATGTACGTATGCCGTTAAACCTTATTTCATTCACTTTAACACATAATTCAATGGCTTCTGTTTGGCTATTAGCGCTGTGTATGTATACGCGACGGTCTCCGGACAGCGGTGCTACGTGTATATTGCACGAAAGTCTGATAAAAACTTGCAAGAAAGATACAAACTGAAGAGCAGGTAGCGATTTGAGGGTGAAGTGGCCGTACCTTAAAGCTAAGCCTTCCAAAGCTTTGGTGCTTGCAACAAGCAACACGGCAAATACAAACAGCTGGGCTGCAAACTATCGAGTGTATTAGCTATATCGAATGCGCCCTTCCTATCGAATGGTCATCTTTCAGCCCTATTCACTACTAACTTGATGTCAAACTTTAAACTTGCATATTTAAAGCTCATTAAGGTAATTTTTAAGAAGAAGCAATTTTTTCAACATTTTTGCAAGTTATTTTAACGTATTCATGGGCTCCTACTAAATGCTTGCAAAATCATCGATGGTTCATAAGAATCATCGATGGCAGCAGCATCAAGTGAAATCCCAGCGCTAACTTTGAGTAATACAAAGAGGAAGGAAGAAAAAAAGGATACAAAGGACGCCCAGTACGCACACGCACAGCGAAATGCCAAGAAATGGCGATGCCGGCAACGGCGCCCCAAGATCTGGTACCGGTGGCACCAGCGACGGGTGTATTTATCCAGACGACGTCATAATGGGCGTGGGAGTTGCATTCAATGTGCGCTATACGGGCTGCGTTGAGGTCAAGACCTCGATGAAATCTCTCGACTTTGAGACTCGCACGCAGCTGGCGCGGTAAGCGGAACCCACATCTTATCTCTCATGGCTGAGTTTCACATTCTAACCAATGCTTTCCCTGCAGGGAGTGCATCAACCGTGTCTGCGAGGCTGCAGGCCTGAAGTCGGCAGGCAAGCGACGCCTGTGCTCCTTCATATCGGACCGACCCAGTATGCAGCATGCCGGCACCAACATCATCATCAATGTATCCAGCCGCGCCCTCACCCTGAGCAATGTGGAATCGGGTGAGGTGATAGCCAATCACAATATGCCGCGCATTTCCTTCGCCTCGGGGGGCGACAACGATACCTTGGACTTCCTGGCCTACATTGCCAAGAACGAGGACGAGTGGCGTGCTTGTTACGTGCTGGAGTGCGCTGGTGGTCAGAGCGAGGACCTGATCGTGACCATTGGCAAGGCCTTTGCGCTGCGATTCAACGCCTTGAGCAGGCTCAACGATCCCACTGCCGACAACATAAATCAGAGCTGCAAGGAGAACGTTAAAGAGTATTACAACGATTTGCCCAACAAGCTGCCCCCAGAGCTTCCGAGTGACGATAGCCGCTCCCAGCAGCAGCAACAACAGCACCAACCGGCCCAACTCCCATTGCATCCCCATGCCCCGCGTGTGGCTCAACTTAATCTGAAGAAGCCACGCGATCGCCTTAGCAGTAACCTCATCGACCTCAATTCCCCGCCTCCCGATCAGACTACCAACAAGCTAGCCCTCGGGCATTCGTCGGTGTCTGCTACCACCTCCACCCTCACGGCAGGCCAGGTGCGCGATGTCTTTGACGGGCCCCAGTGCCCGCTCACTGCCGAGGTCTGGTTCCATGCTGCCATCTCCAGACCGATTTCCGAACGTCTGCTACAGCAGGATGGGGACTTCCTGGTGCGCGAATCTCAGGGAAAGCGTGGACAGTATGTGCTGACTGGACTGGAGGGCAAGACGCCCAAGCATCTGCTGCTCATCGATCCAGAGGGCGTGGTTCGCACCAAAGATCGCATTTTCGATAGCATTAGCCATTTGATAAATTACCACTGGGCCCATGCGTTGCCCATCATATCGGAGGATTCGGAGCTGGTCTTGCGTAATCCGGTGCTCCGGCCCGCACAGGACCAGACAGCGGTCTCCGGTGTCATAGCTGCATCCTGAGCGACCCGATAGAACAAATACTTGCATCGCGAGTTTTCACATAAATATTACTTATACTATATATATATATACTTGTATCCGTGTACACGCTTAGATTTACATATGTGCACTCGTAGAGAATATCTTTTATATATCGTCGGCATCATTGTATAAGAACGAACCCATTTATTTATGGATTGAATATACACAAAACATCTTTATATGTGCAGTACAGTATTTTCCCATCAAACGTGAATAAATAACACCAAAAACCAATAATTTTTGTGGTTTTCCTCTGGATGGAGCGCAGAGCAGTAGAGAACACAAGACTTAAAAGCTGCACTTTACACAAATCGTTTATTGTGACCCATGCAAAACGGATCTAAACATCATCTACACACAAAGTTAATTACGGCGACCAAAGTTGTTGGTGTTGGGCTGGGTGAGCTGGAGGCCACGGATGTTGTGGAAGTCCAACAGCTTCAACATCTCCTTGGTGTCGGGATCGACCTCGATGATGTCTTGCTCCAGGGCGGACACGGCTGGGACGTAGTTGTCGCGACGCTCACGCTCCTCCTCCTGCAGCTTGATGGAAATACCACGCACCTGGGAGTGACGCAGACGGCCCATCAAGTGGGTAACGTAACTGTAAGAAAAAATATCAATTGGTCAGTGGATGCTCGGATCTACGGCTGAATCTAACAACTTACCCGGCAATCTTGTTGCGGAGGGGCTTGGTGGGAATGATAGCGACCTCCTCGCAGATGCGCTTGTTGGTGTGGAAGTCCATGGTCAAGCGAGTGTAGTACTTCTCGATGATGACCTTAGCGGCCTTCTTGATCGTCTTGGTTCTGACGCGACCCTAGACATTGGTAGATGGGGGAAAACACAGATTAGACACTGGGTTCGCACATAAACAATCAATTTTTCGCCATTTCGCTGACATCAACCAATAACATTTCACTGTGCACTTTCGCTGCACAAATTTAGCTTCGTTTTTGATCGCATATTTGTTTGTTTGGTGTCAGGATTGCATATAATTTTCGCGATATAAAAGAGAAACCAACCATTTTGATGTACGTTTCTACCGGAAAAGAGCGGAAGCAGCAGTGTGACCGCGGTATTATCGATACAATATACCGCATGACCCTCAAAAGTATACCGAAATTTATCTTCCCATCCATCCCAATATACCAGAAATATACCAAACCTTAATCATTTACTCGCGTTTTATACTATATTTAATATTACCGGCTAGTTAGAGTTCTCAGCCCCAAAACTGTACTTTTATCAGATTGGTGAATCAACAGAAGAATTTAGAAACAGAACTTTCCTCGCTTTTTTGCTCGGTATTTTACGGTGAAGTATATTTGGGTTGATCTCAGAGGGTGATGCGGTATATTTTATCGATAAATTCGCGGTTACCGAGTGTCTTGGCAACCGACCGACCCCAATTTATGTTGATTTTGATTGATTTTGATTAATCAATGCACAATGCAAATCGATTTGTGCATCTGCAAGTATGCAAAAAGGAAGTTCCGACGAGGCAGCTGCTGGGTCAGCCTCCGCCCAGCCAGAGGAGCCGCCGCAGTCACAACAGGCGTCCCAGGGATCTGACGATGCTGGCGCCGAGTTTCAAATCAGTTTGAACGAATTTCTGGAGTTTTTGAAGCTCTCCTGTCATGTTAACGATATGATAGCGAAAGCAGATATGGCAAAACCACATACTAGGGAGCCAGTGCCGCCCATGGAAGGCGGACCCGGGGCCTCCAAGCGAAATTCTAAAAAGGAAGAGTTCGATTTTGATAATTTGGCCGACAATCATTTGGTAAACGAGCTCCTGGGGCTGAAGCGCTCTCATCGCCACTCAAACACTCGGGATGACAGTCGCGGCGGTGTGCTGGGCGATCAAAAAACAAGCCTGCGTTCTGGCCATGTCCACAAGAGAACAGACGCCACCTACCACGGTCTCCACCCAAAGCTGACGGAGCAATTGGATTCCGTCATCAATGAGGGTGTTCTGGACTCTGTGCTGTCCTTTGTCTGTCCAGTTCCAGTTCCCACGGCGCTCACAACCAGCGGAAAAGCAAAGACCAAACAGCAGCTGCAGCAGCTCTTTCCAAAGGAGATTTTTACACTGCCTACACCGACGCCCACCGCCACGTCCGCACTGCCAATGGGGGCAGCCAAGTCCATGACAGAGATTGCCCATGTGCACTCTTCCATATCAACGACTGTATCGGCACCGTGTCTGCAGCAGACGGTCAACGATGGGCTGCATCCGGAGCCATCATCCTCCAACAGCATGGTACGAGCGCTGGTCAAGGAGCCGATTGGAGCCAAGGCTACCGTAAATCCCACAGTCAGGCGCAAGTCCGTCATGCTGCTGAAGGAAAGCAAACATTCGAGGCAGGAGAAAAAGGAGTCGGTACTTTTGAAAAGTTCTTTAGGAAATCTCTAATCTTCCTTCCCATTTCTGCAGGCCCGAGGTCGTGATTCATGTCTGCGACGAGGTTAAGAACACTTCCCGTGACTTCACCTGTCCCCAGCATCTGTTGGTCAGCAAAATGGGCTACTTTGCCGATGTGACTGCCGGCCAGCGGCTGGAGGAGATGGACATATCCGTTCACTGCGACATTTTAATATTCGACTGGCTGATGAAGTGGATCAAGCACAGTGCCCAGAGCCAAGACATGCCGGGCCCAGGGCAGAGCAGTGCTGCGGCTTCTGGTCCCCAGCTGGATGGGAACAATGTGGTGCCCATTCTGGTCTCTGCCAGCTTTCTGCAAATGGAGCCCCTGCTGCTCGAGTGTCTGGCCTTCTGCCATGCTCATCTGAGCGAGGTGGTGCGCACCTCCACCAATCTGTCGTGCCTCAACGATGCTTTGGTCACCCGTCTGGCTGCCATGTTCACAAACCTCGAGCTGGAAATGGTGCGGGACAAGAAGGAGCGCGTCACGCCTCGCCTCTGGACCAAACTGATCCAGTCGCTCTGTGAGCCGGAACCGGAGGCCTTGCGTGGACACTTCTACAGCATGTCCGGCCTCTTTCGGTGTGCTCGTTGCTTCAGTTGCGTGACCAACACCATGAAGTCTTATGTCAGCTGTGTGCCTAGCAATATCCGCCTGAACCGCTGGGGCCAGTTGATGAGCCACCATGCGCGGGATCCCAACTGGGACCTCAACATCTACATCATGCAGCTCTTCAAGGAGTTGAAGTCGTGGCGCAAGGTCTACTGGAAGCTGTGGGGCAGCTGCCACTATCTCTACTGCTGCACCTGCGAGGCGCACTTTCCCGTCTATCAGATGAACTGGTGCCGGTTCCATCCGGGGGCAGCCAACTTCCTGGGACCGGTTGACTATGCGGGACCATCGGGACGCTTCGCATGCTGTGGTCAGCAGGCCTTTCGCTACGAGACCCTGCCAGGACCCAACGTATGTGTCAGTGAAAGTCTTGGAGACCGCTCTAATTCCTGTATGTGTTCCCCATTCTTAGGGCTGCCAGTTCCGAGAGCACAGCGTTCTGGTAGAGACCGATCGTGAGCGTGCCATTCTGGCCATTGCCCAGTTGGTGGGTGAGAACTATGCCCTGTGTGATATGCCGCCGTTGAAGGTCCAGGAAATGGCAGCCGCCGGCGAGATAAGCCCCAGCTGGCAGGGCATCTCGCTGACGCCACAGCGCTGCCGCCAGGGTCTACTGCCTCAACTCTGCATGGACAGTGTGTTGAAGAAGGGTGGGTGAGGTCAGGCAGCTCGCTGATAAACGCTCTCTCAATCTGTGCTCCACAGTGACCAATCATCGGGTGAGCCGAAGGATGCGTGCCTCGCGCTACCAAATGGACGACAGCACCGACTCCGAGACGACATCCACCAGCGAGGAGGACAGTCGCTGTCTGCGCCCCAAGATGCGTAATTTTCATGACGATGAGGACTACAGCTCCAGCAGCGATGGCTGCGAGTCGGAGCACCGTCCACCGCCCAGAAAGGCACGTGGAAAGAAGAAACGCAAGCGGTATAGCCAGATAATCTTATTGGGAATCAAACTAACATTTGTTTAAAACTCCCCCAGTCCCACCGAGGTTTCGGGTCGCTTCTGGTCAGGCGAGCTATCGGCACGCAGCAACCAAGATCATCAGCGTGACTTTGAGGAGAAGATCATGAAGCAGGTGGCCACCTACGTGACCAAGAAAACCGGCAACGATCAGAGTTTGGTGCATAACTCCCAGCCCCTGGGTGGCTCCTATGTTCGGCTCGAGTGCGAGTGGAAGGAGATGATCAAGCAGCGTCACAACAACCACAATATACAGTCCGGCAGCAATGCGACTGGTCTGGCCCAGAACACTGGCAACAACATTTGCCTGGGTGGATCGGCCGTAGCTGGCGGTGGTTCCATGGCTTCGGGCATGTCCAAGCAAAAGCACAAGTAGGAGTTCAGCCACACATAACAAATAATTAGCAAAGATCGTATACAAAATGTTTAGTCACGTCACCAAAGTTCTAGTCAAATGTTTACCAGAAATTGAAATAATATTAAAATATTTAAATGATAAACCGGAAGGTACTTATATCAAAACTATTCTGCACTTCTTAATATTTTTGTTTTTATTTATTTAACTTAACGCAATTTACAAAGATTTCGTTTTGTTATACATCTCTAAAATTGTTTTTTGTTTATTTTTAAAATCATTTTTTTAGGTTTGAAATAAAAGAGTTGGAGAGAACAACAGATTAAGAAAATAAATGCGACGGCACGTAGAAAAACAGAAATATAAAAGGCGCCCCAGGTTGAGGGAACCGTAGAGAAATTTAACACATTTGCCTGATCATTTGATTGATGGAGGATCGCGGGCAGTGCCTAAGGCTCAACCTGTAGCAGGAGACCCGTCTGTCCACCACATGTACAATTTAAAGCAACAAAACAGAGAAATATTAAAGGTTTATGCGTTGAATCTTGTGTATTAAGGAACGAGTTTGGTACCAAATAAAGCACTTACAGAAGTGGGGCAGGGCAGGGAGTTTTGGTGTTTGAATTACTCAAGAAAGCATTTTAGAAGTTTAAAATCGGATCTCGTGGCTCCTCCTGCACCAGTATCAGCGTGAAAATATTGTATAAATGGTTAATCGAATCGTGACTGCATGAATTTAGTTTTTGTTTTTTTTTCGGGAGCTGTGGCTATTGTAGGTGTGTTACTACTGTGGTCTTAGCAAGCTAACTGAACAGGCACTCGGTGGCCTTTTCCAAGTTCCAGTTCTCCTTAGAGAGGACGCCGCGCGCATCATGCTCGTCGACGCCCATGTCTCTGAGGCGTTGAATTTTTGAATCACAATCGGGGAAGGTGTGCGGACCTCCTGCGTAAGCATTTGTCCAGTGCTTTGCAGTAAGCAGAAACAGATCGTACTTGTCTTTGAATTGGTACGCCACCACAGCGTCCTGCGGATCGTCGGGCTCTGCAGCGGCCAGCAGGGCCTGCAGGGATAGCAACACCGTGCGCAGAGTCATCGCCGCTGCCCAGTTGTCCTTTAGTATATCCAGGCAAATGGCTCCAGTCACAGACGAGATGTTCGGATGCCAAATGCGAGTGATGAAACGAACCTGCCAACAAAGTGCAGTTTGGTTTAGCCATCTACCTGTGCTTTGTTAGGGATACCCACCTTTGGCGGATTAAAGGGATATGTCTCGGGCACTTTAATTTCCAGTATAAACTTTCCCCCCTCGTATGGTGTGTCGGGGGGGCCTGCTATTTCACCACGTAGCTCTGTCCAACTGTCATTGACAAGATCGATTTTGATGGAACACTGCACAATCTGTCAGAGAAAATTGCAAAGAATTAGTAGGCAGTATTAGTAGTGTTACTTTCTCGCACTGGACAAGAAGCAGCAGCCCCAAGGAACCATAGCACTGCCGCGCGCCAAAAATGGAACCAAAGTCCGCGGCTGCTGGCGCCGTCACCACTGCCAATGGCGATGGTGACGCTGGCCTTACGGGTAAGCTTTAGCCCTCGCATGGGATGGACTCCATGCACTGTGATCGCCCAAAACTTACCTCCTCGCTGCGCAAAACTTCCTTGAATTCGCGCTTTATGCGTGATACAGCCATATTCGCCATGATGGTTGTGTGTTTCTCTGGTTCTTGTTATTGCTGCACTAACTGCAATTTCTACGCTCCGCTCCAAGTTTGGTTGCGTAAAACACGCCTGGCTCAGCTTGCCGAATGTGGGGCCTTTTTTTTAATTGTGAATTTTGATAATACCTACTAGGTTGCTTGGTGCACCGAAATTTGTTGGGAGCGCTCACCAATACCAATAGAGTTCGTATAGCTTGTGTGAGTTCTTACTCGCAGCTGCTCGGCGTTCAGTTTCAGGTTATTTATTATGCTGGAATCTGTTCGCTTTCAAATGGTTTGCGTTCTAGTTCCTATGCGGAAATTATTTATATTACTATTTTACAAATTGGTTATTTTTATTAGACGACGCGCGCAGTCTCTCTTCCCAATGTGGAGCAAAATAGACACCTATTCACTAGTTGGTCACAACTGCGGTAGGCGAAATGCCCAATGTCCGACAGACTCAATGCTGTTTTAAATGGTTTTAAATAAAATTTATATAAATAAATAAATCAGCGATATTGTTGCTCCGTGCTGCTTGGTGGAAAAAATGTATATGTTTTACATGGTAACTACACTTGAACTACACCTTTCCTACATATTTATGTAATTATCGACAGAGGATGTCTGGGGACAAGTTTCGCCGTAATTTTTTCACTCAGCGCTTGTGGAGGCGGCAGTGTGAAAAACCTCCGTTATCCATTTCATACATGCCTCTTTTTTGCGACATTTTTCCAAATGGCAATTCTACACACTTTTGACAAATAACGCGTCTTCACGCGTTAAGAAAAATACTGAAAGACAAGAAAATACTCAACAATTTATAGAAAAGTGCAAGGAGTGTGAACTGAGGGTCGATAAAAATTAGGAAATCTGATCCATTAATTAGTGCACCGAAAACGCTAATCATGTGCTTTCACCAGAACGATCGCAAGAAATGGATCATGGATCTGTGAACTAGCTGACCTGGTGACTGACTGCATAAATGGTGACAAACACAGAAACATCTGTATTTTTGTGCGATAATTATAACTTCTTATGAACAACAGGTGTCGCTCTTTTGGTTTTTTTACTTCAACGATAGGTGTCCATCAGGTATTTTTTTTCTCATCTTACGAAGATAGATGGATAATTTCGAAAACATATTCAAAATGAAATAAAAATAACATTGTAATATAAAAGGAATACGAGTGCTTTAAAAAGAATAGCAGTTTTGCAGTTGACTTTCGCGCTTACAATGTCTTTCGCAACCCACTCAAAAATATTTGTCTTATCGAACTTGTTTTGTATTCGGGGCAAAAAACCTCCACTCCACAGAAATACCTTCAATTCAATCAGCCGCAGCCTTTCATTGGTACAGAACTAAGGTTATTTTCCATGGCGTCTCTGATCTTGAGAGCAGAGCTCAGAACAAAACTTATTTTGACCTTAGCAAGATGGTTTCATTACTTGTATGTGGTTTGATATACGAAACCCGTTTGGCCTCTCCTCTTATGAACGAATCTAAGTTTTGTACTTCTCAAGCGTACATGTCTCTCTTGGCAACAGTCCTCACAAAATAGAAAGATCTCTAATTATGCTACATGGTCACATATTTATGCTAGATATTTGGGGTATGCAAGGTTCAAGTGTCGCTTCGCTCTTATCTTCCGTTCGCCAGATGTATAGGTTGCTGGAGTCGCTGTTGATCAGTGCTAATTCAGTGCGATTATAAATACCTAGTCGACCTACATACAGGGTATATCCGGAACGAGTAACCTTCAATTTATGAATTCTCTTTTGGTTCTCGTTCACGTTTTGCCCGGACACAAACAAAGCCCCAAAACGTGCCAAAAAAAAATGCGTGTGGCTGAAAGTTGTGAAGCCAACAAATTGGCTCGAGAAGAACCCAGCAAGCACTCAACGCATGAAGAGAAGCAGACGATGGGATCGCTCTCGCACAGAAATGGTTTGTTGGGAACACACGTGTTGAAGTGACCGAACAAACGATACAAAAACACTAAATACATACATACACACACATGTACATGTGTACATATGCACATATCTTATGCACGCCGGCTCTCTTTCCTGGTTTTTTTTCTCTCTCCCTGATACCGCGCACTCTCTTTCTGACCGCACCACAACTTCAAAACTTCGCTGGCTCGTCATCTCCGATTCATTCAGCTTTTGCATTCTCGAAGAGTTGGCTGCATTTTATGGGAACAGACAGCATTGAACCTCCCAGTGACTATCTCAATAGTGTGTTTATTACCCGTAGAACAATTAATTGTTTAGATATAACTAATTGTGAATCAGTAATTGCGACAGTTTTGCCTTTGCACATGTTTCAAGTAAGTAGTGTCTCTTATCTGTTTCTGTTTGTTTGTGCGTGAGTGGAAAAACGTGTGTCTCAAAATGCGGCACGTGGTTTTTACACACTGCGGCGCCTCGCTTTGTTTAGCATTTGCAACGACATTTGCGTCAGCCTCAGGGATAATACCATGGAGAGTGCGTCAGCATTTAGCTTTAGTTCATTTATATTTAGACACGCAAAGCATTTGACAAATCGCAGATATGGCATTCCTCTGTTCTGTTCATGTACAGCAAGCATCTCAAGTACAGTTGTACAACAACAGTAAGACGAGCCCCTCATTGATGGATAGACTGAATACGGGCAAGCGTGACAGTGTCAGGTAGCGCAGATGTGGACGGGGGCGTATTATTGCTTGCAAAAACGGGACCTGCCCATTTAGCTTTAGTATGTATAGAAAATGAGCAGATTGTTTTAAAATTTTGTTTTTCATTTCATATTTCTTTCAATCTCAAGTGCAATGTGAAGGTAACCGTACCTATCTACATATAAAACACAAAACAACAGATTCCCCATCTGTCCCCTCGTTTAGTATAAAACAGCTGAGCGTGAGCAAGAGAAGGAGAGTGAAAGCACACAAAAGTTGTGTTGTGTCAAATTTAAAGCTTTCTTCCATTCGAAATTCCTTCAACTGCGCATCCCTGTGCTTTATGTGGATGCGTGCTGGGCATTGTGTGTGTGTGATGGACGCATACGCCTTGTTGTCCAACGCTCAGTTCCATTTTCTCGCTCGCTGCTGCTGCTGCGGCGGACCTAATCTCCAAGTTTCCTAGAAATATTGCATCAATTATACGCTAACAGCTGTCTATCCGGCAGAGAGAGAGAGAGAGAGAGACCTGCGTACGTCTTGTTTTGGGACTGGCACAACAAAACGGTGTTTCAGTCGCCGCTTACCTGACAAACGAGACACGAGCAGCATTTCGATTCTTGGGTACAGTATGCCAGATAAGAAATGCTCCGAACCCCAGCCAAATGGTGTGTACAAATCTATCAAATATCCTGAAAATATACCGTGTGCGGGTGTATGTGTAAATTTCATGGCCACTTCGTGAAAAAGCAACGAACAGCTGTGAGGAGAGCATTTTGGCGCGCGCCTGTTGGCATGCCAGCATATTTGTTATGCTCAAACAGTGAGAAGGAAGAGAGTTTGAAAGTCCTCTCATTTCAGAATTTTGGTTCCTTGAGAAGGAACAGAGTAAGATTGAACAGTGTTACCAATCGCAAAAATCTTTTTGACAGATCAGATTAGGAAAAAGGAGGACACGATCTATACTTATTTTAGTTCCAACTAATTTATTATTTTTAAAAATAAACTCTTGGAATATAAATTATTGCCAAAAAAACATCGACTCCGACCGAATCGATTAGATTCAAACAAACATCGATTCTTTTCCAGCTCTAACGCGGAAAGAGAACCAACAAAAATCACATGGCTTTCGACTTTTGTCGTTCTCACGCATACATTCTCGCGATAAGCTTTTACGCTGCCGCCTATATGAATGAAAAATTGTAAGTGTGAGAGAGCATCGCTGTTCTCTTTAAGTAGCTTCTGGTGCTCTTTTTCACTCTCTGCTCCACACAAACACCAGCATGCACCTTCACAGATGGGGCGGCGACGTCGCTGCTCGGTGGCGCTCTGCTTTTGCAAAAAAAATTTATAATAAAAACTTCTACTCGTAGATTGTGTGATGCCAGTACGTTCTGCTAATCCGATACGCGCTAGAAGTTTGATCCGAGACAATTTGGAGAAACAGGCTGGTAGTCTAAATTTAATCCACTCCAGAATGCCGAACATTAAAGTGTTTTCGGGCACCTCGCATCCGGACCTGGCCCAGCGCATCGTCGATCGCCTGGGCATCGATCTCGGCAAGGTGGTCACCAAGAAATTCAGCAATTTGGAAACCTGGTAAGACTCAACTATTCCTCGAATAAAAAATAAATAAACCCCAAAAAAAGTGAAATCTATGTATAAACATCAAAGTGAAATGATCTACGGTGAAAAAGTCCTTCGAACTAAACCAAGTGCTAATTGGATGCCATGAAAAATGATGTCTCGTGAGAGACATGTGCTAGAGGCTACCCAGTGCTTGCCCAGTGTTCCTTGACATTCGCTGAAGGTTGCCCTCCTCAACGGCGAGGCCCTTCCACGGGGCCCATTAATGTGTCTAGGGTTCGATCCTGTCTTGTGTGGAGAGCCTTGATGGGTTTTCTGAAAGTTTGTGGCAATCTTTTTGCTTGATTTCTTTTTATTTTTATTGATTTAACAAGTGGACTGTACACCGTCTTTGTCGTTGACGCTGCCTGGCCCTGCCGCGTGTGTGTGAGCGTGAGTGTGCCTTTTCGTGTGTGTGTGTGTGTGTGTGTGAAAAGCTCTTTCTCTCCTTCTATTGCGCTGGCACGGCAACGTTTCCAATGTCGCGTGTAATTTTTGCCAAAAATTAAATAAAAAAGTGCAAGTGTAGCCCAACCACAAAAGATCTAAAGAAGAAATTGTATTTATTTTATATTTTTAATTAAATTAGCAGCTGTGTATGTGTTGCTTTCAGTGAGCGAGTGTGTGTGTCTAGACTTGCGGCTTGCACGCTTTCGGTTTCTTCCCTCTGTGCTTTATGCTCTCTCTATTTCGTACATACACACAAACACAGAAACACTTTGCCAGTCAGCTGTGCAACAAACAATAAATAAAATCTAGAGAGTTTACAACGTTTCCTTATCAACACGAGCCGTAGAAAAAGATTTTATGAAAATGACAAAATGGAAGCATTAGCAAACAATTAGTGGCGAACGATAGAAGAAGAGCGAGAAAAGAACGAAACTAGAGGTTATAATACGCGCTAAGCTTTTTGACATGATACGCGCTTGACAGTGTGCGTGTTTTTGTTATGCTCGCACTCTCACACACATACACACGCACGCAAAGGTGGGCCAGAAAGGAAAGAGCAAGAAAGGGCTTCGCACCTGGCGACGGGTCGAATAGTTAGGTACCCTTTCAGCGTCAGAATTATTATCGGACGTTACATACACGTGCATACATATGAAATTCCATACTTACAGCTCGAATCGATTTCAGGTATAAATTCTATTTCGGAATAAAGCTAGAGATAGAGCCCACTGAAAACGTCCATGAAAACTTGTCTTCTATTGAGTATCAAATACTTGGTCAAACCCAAAACACCTTATCGAGGGTATTAAAAGCCTACAAGCAGAAAACCACAACACCACGTCTCTGTCACGTTTTTCGTTTGCTGACAGCAAAGAGAGAGGCCAAAACAGCAACAGAAGAGCGCCACTGACAGCAGTTAGCAGACGTCGACAGCGACGGCGACAGCGCCGCCCCCACATGTTATATATTGCCGCTGCTGCTGCTACTGTTCTCTTTGATTCGCTCGGTTTGGGGCTCTCTCTCACCAAACGTCAGACCCCCACGTGTGTGCATAGTGGTTGTTGCTGCTGTTGTTTTGCACTTGTCGGCTTTGTTTTCGTCGTCTCTCTTCTCGTGAATGTTCTGGCGCGTTCTCCTCTCAGGAGACAGTTATGTGTGCCTCCATGCTCCACTTCTATCTGTTTTGTTGTAACTGGTCAACCTTTGCTTTTTGTCTTGATTATAATTCCTGATCACAGATCAGGCTATACAGTCAAGACTATAGGCAATTGAAGGGCGCTCAGATGACATCACTGAAACGGTATACACTTGTAGGTACATCGTATGTACACTCATACAAAAGAAAAATATTACGAATATTATATTATGACTGACACAAAATTGGCTTTTTTTTGGATCCGACCATGATAATGGAGAATAACAACCTAGAACAACGGAACACCGCTTAAACTATTGTGCAAATTGAAAAGAGCGGAAATAAATTATAGTTAAGGTTCATTTCATCTTTCTGTTTTCCTGGAACACGTGTGGCTACATGGAGAGCACTTCATGAAGCTATGCTTATAGCCATTTTCTATAAAACTTCCTAAGTGATATAGGCAAAACAGCAAAATATTTCTTCCTATTTTGTTTATATTTTTTACTTCTTTCAGGTCACGTGATCTAATAAATTGATTAATTTTTCAGTCAATAAAAGTTTATCTGTTGATTAATGGCAGCCAGGGCACAGCCCCTACTTCTCAATACCCTTTCCATTAAAATAAAACCCCACAAATGACCTTTCGTAAATGCAAAACCAATGGAAATGACCAATTTCCATAAACCCAAAGTGGTTCGTCAATTTGAAGGTAGCTAGAGCACGCAATCCAAAACTTTTCCAAACTTCTTCTGTAAACGCCCCCTCAAAATGTCAATTACAAAGCAAATTTTAGTTTTGGTTATGTTTCATACCCGCGTTGTCGACTGTAAAGTTTGATCGATAAGGAATTTGCGTGCTTGTCTTGTGAGGTCGTTGGGTATCTCAGTATCAGGGAGGGAGGGTGGTTTTTGAGAGCCAGCTGATAACACAAACTAAGCGAAAGCGATTTAGATTTCGTTGGACTGAGATAAGCTTAGTTGGTTAGAAAGAGAAAGGGAGGGTGAGAGGGGAATGCCAATTGAGGTTTCGTGTGGCAACCAGTTTTCAGATTTCATTCTTTTGGTTTCATTTTGCGTTTACTTCTCTACTTTTCAAAAGTTATTCATTCTACGTTAGATCAGGGGTTTGCAACGCCAAAAAATCAACAACAAAAATTAACACCCCGTTGGTATCTGCTTTTAAAAAATTATTTAGACCGTGATGTCCATCTCTTAAAAATCAACAAAAAAGTTTTACCTTTAATACGTCAAACAGCAAGGGCATATCATATTCGGCGCTCATTGGTGTACTTGCATAGCTTTTTTTCTTACATTATTATCACACGGGCAGGCAGACAGACCTGAGACTAGCTGTTCCCACCATTCGGCAAAGAAACAGATAAAAATACATAAAAAACAAAAGAAAACGAAATGAATTATAGCAAATTCTACTTGACGGTTGGCCAAAAAAACAGCTGCTGCGGATGGATGGATGATGTGGATGACTATGTTGCTGTTCTTGTGTTTCTGTTACGCGGACAATGCGATAGTTTTTGGCCTGTTGCCAGTTGCTGCCTCGAACTTTGCCTCGTCATCCCCGTGTATCCCTGCGGATGCCTTCCTTGCCTAGTGTTCATAGAACCCATGTTGCCGGCATGCCAGCAATGTCATGGCGGTGAAAGTGTTGCCTCTGCCACAGACACAGACACGGCCTCTAAGACCCAGAACAAAGTCACATCCGAGCAATCTCTTCAAAAATGCATTAATTTAACGCCGAATTGCATCCGGACAGGAGGTGATGAAATCGCTGCATTTAGCAGACACAAAATGTCTGCTGACCGAGGCTCCGAGTCTCACAGCCGGTAGATAAGAAATTCCCAAAAAAAAAGCCGGTCACTAGAACTTGCTGTGTGTGTTGATAAGCGTGTACTACGAGTGAGTGGAGCACGATTACTCTGAATGGCGTCTAGAACTTATCATTAATACGGGACTACGGAGAATCTTCACTTGTTTTTTTTTCTGCTGAAAAATTTTAGAATATTCATATTTTAATGTAATTAATATTACTATCTTCTTTTATTGATACCCTCTATGTGAGGTATAAATACGTGGTATACAAGTGACAAACAATAGAATATAAGAAGGTTATATGTACATATGTACGATAATTATTTATATATAATTAATCTTTGTGTTGCCCTAGTTGACCATTTACACTTCTCAAATAAGTGTAAGTAATTAAATATTTAGTTGTTAAGCTGTGCTGTTAATATTTTCAATATACCTTTTCGCAAGAGCATAAAAACATCGATTAGGACAATTAGGAATTGCATTGTGATCCATCCAAGGAGCTTTCAATGTTTGTTTTATAGGGTAACGTCAAACCCAAACGTTAACACAAATTATTTATGATATGTTCGTTGGCTACATTTCACAGGTCATTCAATCGATAGTTTGGGAGTGGTCGTGAGTGTGGGCTTGGGATTGGGGCTGGTTGAAATTCTCCCATCATGTAATTCAATTAACCTTGGAATGGAAAACAAAAGACAAATAGCTATAGGGAAACGAACAAAAAAATGAAATGATAGAGAATTTGACGAAATTTTCTTTATTGAAAGAAATTGATTTCATGATTGCTGATTGCTTTAAAAACATGTATGTATAAATACCTTTATGCATGATACATTGTTGAGAATTAGTTACTGAAAAAAGAATATAATGATTTCAAATAAAACAACTCACTTTCTATTCTTTTCTATTCTTTGTATATTTCACAAAAAAATAGAAAAATATAATATGCAGTATAATAGAATACTATAATAGAATATGATAATATATGATAATGGCATTCAAAATATATCAAATCTATAGACTTCTACGAAATACTGTACACCTGAAACTAAATGTACAAAAATAACAAAAAAACTAGACAATGCAGCGTTGGCGTCTGAAAAAATAATAACTAATACGCAATGTGAGCTGTGCGCTTGTGTGTGCCATGAAAAAGGTTTCGAGTGGTATTGGGTTTCCATTGAGGATTGCCTTGTTTAGATTATCCATTAATCGTGGGAGAAGAAAGGTTTATATGACAAGAAATGCGAGCGCCTCGACAAAACAAAGAACGTCTCGACTCGCATAAGCAACAAAATGATTGCGAAAAGAATATCTCTATTTCTGAACCTGAATCTTTATTTGTTTTTTGCAGTGTCGAAATTGGGGAATCGGTGCGAGGTGAGGATGTGTACATCGTGCAGTCCGGCTCCGGGGAGATCAACGACAATTTGATGGAGTTGCTGATCATGATCAATGCATGCAAGATCGCCTCAGCCTCTCGTGTTACAGCTGTGATTCCTTGCTTTCCATATGCCCGCCAAGACAAAAAAGATAAGGTAGGTTTGCCTCAACATGATCTGTTTGCTTTTTCTCAGTAAAAATATAAATATAAATAATATAGTATGAACGTGCAATGAAATACCAAAATATCTGATGTATCTTCTAAAATCAAAGCACACACAATGCAAAGCAGATGAAACTCTATTCTATTTTTCTTACTATGTATAACGAAGGAAAAAGATGCTTTTCCCATCGAATTATTTTCAGTATTTAGCTCGGTTGTTTACACACAAATATCTGTATAAATCCGTATAATATTCTATATCTATACTTGTATATGGATACTACATTTCTATATCTCTCTCTATAATATCTGTGTGTGTATGTTGCTAATGCATTTTGTTAAACAATTTGAACTATACTTGCAAGAAAGCTAAGCTGGAAAAACAATAGCAAAAAGCCAAACCAAAAGCAACAAAAAAACCCTAAAGCACGTAATTGGAAAATGTGGAAAATTTGTGACATTAATTTTATGTGAACTTTTGATAAATATTTTATATAATTTTCTCCTCCATTTAGTATTTAATATTTAATTTATATATATTTTTTATATATTTCCGTGCCACGCTCGCTCTCTCTCTCTCTCTCTTTCTCTGCCTATCTATCTCCCGCTACCTACCCCCCGATCTCTCTCTGTCTTCCCACCCTGCGTGTGTGTATGTGTGCCTCTCCACTCTCTGTTCTCTCTCTCTCTCTTTGTTTCTCCGTTTCTCTCCTGATGTACTATCTTTCTGATTCTTCGCGAAGTTGGCTGGCGGTGAGGATAAAGAGGAGAACAAGAAACTAGCCAAGAAAAACTACGATTGGAAATTTAGGGTATTTACCTTTCCTTCTTTTATCTAGCAAAACAAAAAACCAACTCTCACCTACTTATATCTCACATTTTTATGTTCTATATACAATACTACAATTAATGGGAACTTAAACTTGATTTTCGAATTAAACAAACAACAACAACAAATTCAACTCTAAAAGGAATATCCATGGCAATAACTCTCATCCTCTCAGATATCTCTCATTTCTCTCACTCAACAAAAAAAAAAATACGAAAAAAGGAAACCAATCGAATTAAATCTCTCCCTGGGTCGACGTCTCTCGGTTAACAACAACATCAACAAGTTTCTCTAGAGATAAATTCGCTTTTTGTCTGCCGCCTGCATGTAATACCCAAGAAACCCACCCGCAAAGACCTATCCCTACCCCGTAAAAACTGATATTTAAATTGGCAAGAAAAATTACTAAAATTTTCCACATTTTCCCCGTCACCGTTTAATTTGATTGTTTTTGGCTTTTGTCTCGTTTTTGGCAAACGCTGCAGTGCAAAAGAGAAATTAAATTGAATAAGTATGAAAATGTACATAATTAATCCACAAATTGTAATAAATATGTATTGTATTTTGTGTTGTGCTGTGTGGATCGTTGATTTGATCCGTTGATTGTTGTGATCTTGCACTTTTGGGATCCCCTACTATCGGTGCCTGGCAACAGGGCTCGTCTTTTGGTTCTACTTGTTGAGTTTTTCCACAGATAATCCATATTTTTGACGTCAATAAAAGGGGGCTGTGAACCCGGGGGGTTAAGTTCGCGAAATGCACAAATATTTTTCATTGCTGTAACTGATACAACAATCTATAAATCTATAAGCAACTGTAGAAAAACATCAAATAAATTTCATTGAACTGAAAATGAGGTTCTCGACATTGAGCGCTGAACATTGAATTGAGGTCTTGCTGATAGAATGAATTGATGATGCCTTTTCCTTACATATTTCTTCAATCTTTGCTAACTAATAACTAAACCTTAGAGAAGACACTCCCTCATCCTCGACACAACCTGTCCTCCTCATCCGTTTTCCAAAAGCTAATTTTAATTTTAAAATTCTTAAATTTTTCAATTATTCTGACATTTTTATGTTCTCTTCTTTTTTCTGTTTCTTTTTATAATCTCCGTATATCTCTGTATCTGTCTCTCATCAAAAAATAAAAACAAAAAAATTAACCAAATACCAAAAAAAATTTTGATCGTAAACTTAGGAGTTTTCAGCCAAACAATATACTGTGAGTAGTCGTGAGTGCCAGTGCCGCTCCTGCCAAAATGTTTGGATAAATGGGTTATTTATCCCCCCCCCCCCCCCTGGCATTATTCTTAGTGCTGCTGCAGAGCGCGAAAGTTAAATAAAATTGCTTCGGACATTTGCTTTGTTGCGTTTGTTTTACGTTTTGATCCCCTTGAATTTACACCCTCCCCACATGATGATTTTATCCACAAAACCCTAAGCCAAACCCAATTCCATTCACAAATATTAAACGTAATTTTGCATGCAAAAAAAAACAACAAACAAAATTGGGATAAACAGAAAAGCACTTCCGTTTCCGTATATTAAGCAATCAATAAATAAATGTATCTCTAATTGAAGTTGCACTCTCATCATATGTATGTGGGGTGAGGCAGGGGAGGGCTCTCTCATCAATGGTCTTCGCTCTCAGCTCATCTTTTGGGGTGCACCAAACTGCACACATTTATTTGTCCTTTGTGTTGTCGCAAGCGAAAGTCTCTTTTGTCTATATATTATATATTGGAACGTTCAGCCTCTTTGTTGGTTTTTATGTGTATCTATATCCTATACTATATGTATGTGTGTCCATGTTTGATTTTTAATTTTCATGGTTTACTTTACTCATAATGCCTCTAGCCCGTAAGGCCCACCACACACCTCCGCATAGGGGACAGTCCCACCTTACTAGCTGCGCTAATGTTAACTTTCCATTGCCTCTCTTTTTCCTACGCTGGTCAATGCACAGAGTCGTGCGCCCATCTCGGCCAAATTGGTGGCCAACATGCTGTCCGTTGCCGGTGCCGATCACATTATAACCATGGATCTTCATGCCTCACAGATTCAGGTAAGTTCAATTGAAATAAACCAAATGGAAGTTAGAGCTAAGGGAAGAGGGAAATTTAATATTATATATATAATATAATATTGCCAGTTACTTTAACATGAAAATAAAGAAAGATTTAATACAGGAGAATGTGTATATGTATGGATATGTTGTCAGTGGAAGCTTCTTGTTATCGTAGCATTTCTGCGAGGTCTATTCCATATCGATATTTGATTTATCAGCAACTCATTAGCGATAAGGAAATTTGCTTTTATTTGATATCCAATTTGCACAGCTTCAATAATTTAGTTTCTTAAAAAACCAAAACCAAAATGTATAAAAAACCAAAAATTAACCTTATAAATAAATCTGTTTTGGGCAGGAAAGTATAAAATATCATTAAAAATAACATTAGGGGGAGATCTGCAAGCTAAGCTCACCCAATCGGAAGGCTAAATTACTACTAAGTTGCTGGGGAAATGATTTGATCATCCTCATTGGGTAGACTCTCGGGGCGAACGAATAGTTCATGGAACAGCCACTCTATTGCTCCCACCTTGCCTTCAGCAAGCTCCTTCATGTCCGCTTCGGACAGCTTCAAGTTTAGTTTTTTAAGAACCGTAAAATTAAAAACTTTCCAGTTCTGCAACTTATTGGCCACACTATTTCGTGCTTGTGCGTAGGGATTCAGGTCCACCAGACGGGTGTAAACCCTCTTGACAATTGTGGCCACAGGAAGGACATCGGAGAGTTCGCGTCTTTTCTTGGCATTTATATCGATGCGATACTTCGCGAGCCACAGATTCAGATTTCTGCGTTCATCGGAATCAAGCAGACGAACGTGTAACATTTTGTGGGAATTTCGATTTAAGGGAAATAACAGCAATTTTTTGTAGGGATTTGAATGGTTTTGGCTTCCAAACTGATTTAATATTATATTTGTTTCACAATGAATACTTGATGATATATGGTTTTATTTTCTTTGGTTCGCCAGGGTTTCTTCGATATACCAGTTGATAATCTCTATGCCGAGCCAGCGGTACTGAAGTGGATCAAAGAGAACATTCCCGAATGGAAGAACTCGATCATTGTCTCGCCCGATGCTGGCGGTGCCAAGCGGTAAGTTTTTCCACACCAGCTTATATATATTTTGTAAATCCTTATAATTGATTTTAAATGTTCTCTCTAGTGTCACGTCGATTGCCGATCGCTTGAATGTGGAGTTCGCTTTGATCCACAAGGAGCGTAAGAAGGCCAACGAGGTGGCCTCGATGGTGCTGGTGGGCGATGTTAAGGACAAGATTGCCATTCTGGTCGATGATATGGCCGATACATGCGGCACCATTGTCCATGCTGCCGATCGTCTGGTCGAGGCTGGAGCCACGAAGGTATGGACTACTCAAAAAGGGATCAAAAGTTCTCTTTCAATGCAATTTTACCATTTCAGGTGTATGCCATATTGACACATGGCATTTTCTCTGGTCCGGCGATCTCGCGGATCAACAATGCCTGTTTCGAGGCTGTCGTTGTGACCAATACCATACCACAGGATGGACATATGCGCGATTGTCCCAAGATCCAGGTTAGTCCTTATCTAATCATTCATATTTTTCTCTCGCTTAACCTTCTCGTTTCTCATTGCAGTGCATTGATGTATCAATGATGTTCGCTGAGGCCGTCAGACGGACACACAATGGCGAAAGCGTGTCATATCTCTTCTCAAATGTTCCATACTAAATCCACCACTAGAGCACCAACTTAGAGCAGCAGCAAACAACACAGAAAAACCACAACAAAAACAACACCCATAGCAACATAAATAGCAACTTAAAATGCAAATTATTGCAATACCAACAACATAACAACTTGAAACACAAATATTTTGCCATCATCATCGTTATATATTTTTTATGGATTAACTATTGTAATTAAAAGCAAAAGCAAAATGCCACTCAGAGTAGATCCGGGGGAAGGGGGATGAAAATCATTATGTAATTATCTACTGAATAGATTCTAAATATAACACACACACACATACACACACACACAAAAGTACACTATTTCCATTGCTTTCCTTTTGTATATTAAGAGTTTTGTTCAATCCCCTTTTTTCCGATTCTCAAGATAATTCCCCATTTAAATTACACATTGGCCTGCTCTTAGAGAAAAATTTAGATTTATAGATTTAAAACAAAAAAAAACAAACACTGTAGAAGATATATATATACACCCACACACACACACAAACATACCCACAACAAGAATATTGTAATTTTACACTGTGCAACAAATTTTTGATGATTCTTTAATGTAAGTTCTTGAAAAGAGAAGCAACTAAAGCAAAAAGAAAACGCAAAACGCAAAACAACTTGCAAGTTCAAAGTAAAACAACAACAAAAACAAATTCTAGTAAAATTAAGTAAAACAAAAGATAAGAGAAAACAAAAAGAAAGCAAATAGGCGTTAAAAAAAAATAATTAACAACAAAACAAAACAAAACCCACAAATATAAAAAAACCTAAAGAAAATATAAAAAAAAATATTACAGAAAACCAATTAAAACAAGTTTTACTCGACAACAACGATGCCGATCTAAAAAAGAGGATGAACAATTGGACTCTGAACAGATCTACGCACATCTATAAAATATACATAATCAAAGATGCAGTAAGTATTCATAAATAATTCCATTTCATTCAAAAAATAAATCAACATAACATTAAAAAATATATATATAAGATCATCCAGAAATTCCAAGCATCTAAATAAAGTTAGTAGGAAAGTATTTAAATTACCACCTGATGGATCTCTGTGAACGAAGCCTACGAAATTTCGCGAATCTCGGGATTTACATAAATCGAAATCGGAAAGACTCGATTAGATCCAGGGACCTGAAGTGCTACAAAAGTTGGTCCATATTTGGTTTACGATTTGAATGCAAGTACATTAATGTCGCCGACAGTTTGTACGTCTGGGTCATTATAAGGTTTATACGGTTATCCTTTAAAGCAATAATGTCTTCCAGATATTTTGATTTCTCCTCTAGTCTGCTAATAAATGCGTCCTTTGCCGAGCTTTTGCGCATGGCCTTCTCGTAAATGTCGTAAGGTACAACTTTGAAAGGTTGCTCCAGTTTTTTTCCGTTGATCGTTTGTCCCGCGTCAACGATTAGCATCTCGGACAATGCCAGGATTGGAGCAGGCCTTGACATATGGTTAAAGGTCAGTGCCCTTGACTTCAACCACTCGCGGGTGCTCTTCAGCGATTCGTTTGGTCTTTGCAAAGATTCGTTCGGCCTCTGTAACGTTTCATTGGGAATTTGCAAAGATTCTTTACATTCCTTCATGGACTTGCTGGATTTCTTAGGCGGCTCTTTCGCTTTCTTGGGTGCCTTGGCGTTGGTGTCTGCTACGAAAAGGGCGTAGAACAGCAACTCTATCGCTCCTATTTTGCCTTGGGCAAGATCCTTTATTTCTGCTTCTAACAATTGTATGTGCAGTTTCTTAAGAACCTTCAGGTTAAAAACCTCCCAATTCTTTAACTTGAGAGCCAAACCGTTCCGAGAGGGTGTGTAGGGGTTAAGGTCCACCAGACGGTTGTGGAACTTCTTGACAATTGCAGCCACTGGTAGGACATCGGAGAGTTCGCGTCGTTTATTCACATTCAGATCGATACGCTGGTCCTTAAGCCAAAGACTTAGATTTCTGAGTTGATCCGAATCAAGACGCCGAGTGTACGACATGTTGTAGGAATTTCGATATATAAGAGCATTTAATTTATGTAACGATCTATCTGAGAATTTTCGTATTCCGATATGATTTGAAATGAAGTTCGTATGTGCCAATGAAAACTAGATGATTATGATTCCTCAATGATGTTCGCCAAGAGCGTACAAAGAGCAAAGATATTGATGGTGATCTTTTAGAATATTCCAATTTGCATAGTTTCTATACCAGATGGAATCTTTACTCCCACAATTCTACTTATGAACTATTCTTTAATCTTTTGCTTTGGATTTCAATATACATTTTTAACTTAGTGTTTACTTATGTATTTTATGTACGGATTGCAAAAGTTCCTATTTTTCCTTATCTCAAGCCCCGAGCCTTGCAAAATCCATCTCCAAATACATTTCATTCGTTTCCAGACGATATTTTACTTTATTTACATAATTGAGATGAAATATTTAGTATTGTTCGGTCTGGTCTCAGTACTCATCGAAATCTTCGTCATCGCCGGCAGCTTCGTCCGCATTGTCCAGGCCGACCTCCTCGAAGTCGCGCTCCAGCACGGCAATGTTTTCGCGCGCCTCTGTGAACTCTCCCTCCTCCATGCCCTCTCCGACGTACCAGTGGACAAAGGCTCGCTTTCTGAACATCAGATCGAACTTGTACGACAGATTAGAGAAGGCCACCGAGATGGCCGTGGTGTTTGAGAGCATGCAGCAGGCACGGGACGTGGGGGCCAGATCTCCTTCGGGCACAAAGGCTGGCTTCTCGTAGTTGATGCCGATCTTGAAGCCGGTGGGACACCAGTCAACGAACTGAATGTGTCGCTTCGACTTGATGGCCGAGACGGCAGCATTGACATCCTTAGGCACGACGTCGCCGCGGTATAGCATGCAGCAGGCCATGAATTTGCCGGCCCGCGGATCGCACTTGACCATCATGTTGGAGGACTCGAAGCAGGCGTTGGTCAGCGTCGTGATGGCGTGCTGTTCGTGGGCAGCCCGCGAGGCGGACATCAGCGGGGCGTAGGCCACCAGGGGAAAGTGGATTCGTGGAAAGGGCACCAGATTCGTTTGGAACTCATTCAGGTCAACATTCATGGAGCCATTGAATCGCAGGGAGGCCGTCGTGGAGCTGACAATCTGGGCGATCAACCGATTTAGATTGAGATAGGCCGGCCGGTCCACACCCAGGCTGTTGTTGCAGATATCGTATATGGCCTCGTTGTCCACCATGAAGACGCAGTCCGAGTGCTCGATGGTCGAGTGGGTGGTCAGCAGGGCGTTGTAGGGCTCCACCACGGCCGTGGAGACCTTGGGCGAGGGGTAGACGGCAAAGTCCAGCTTACACTTCTTGCTGTAGTCGGTCGAGAGGCGCTCCACCAGCAGCGAGGTGAACCCGGAGCCAGTGCCTCCGCCCAGCGAGTGGAAGATGAGGAAGCCCTGCAGGCTGTCGCACTGTTCGGCGATCTTCTGCAGCCGGGACGTCACCTTGTCGATCACCTCCTTGCCAATGGAGTAGCGGCCGCGGGCATAATTGTTGGCCGCATCCTCCTTCCCCGAGATCAACTGCTCCGGATGGTAGAGACTCCGCATCGGTCCGTTCCGCACATCATCGATGACCGTCGGCTCCAGGTCGACGAATATGGAGCGTGGAACCTGCTTTCCGTTGCCCGTCTCCGTGAAGAATGTCCGTGCATCGTTAGCCGTGGTGTCGTGTCCCACACTGGCGCTGCTGCCGCTGGCCAACAACTCCTCTCTGGTCTTGGGGCTGCCATCCAAATTGATGCCGTGCTCGAGGAGATACAGCTCCCAGCAGGAGTTCCCTATCTGGATGCCGCACTGCCCGATCTGGATGGAGATGACTTCGCGCTAAAAAAGGAGAGCGAAACGAAAGGTAGAGAAGAAGAAACAAAGAAGAAGCCGCCATTGTTCGAGGTTATGAAAAGTAATCGGACTTCTGTTCAGAAAACTTCTTTGGCAGATCATCTGGGGAGCTCCCAACGAAATCTCTGTGTGAACTTTAGAACCACATCAATATTCAAGTTGGAATATCTCTGGTGTGCTGCAGAATGATCATAAAAGCGACTTTCCAGCATATTTTTCATGATTTATGATTTCTTTCAACATTTATGCTACTTTGTGCGCTTTATTCGACAGATTTGCATATAAATCTCACCATTTTGTGTTTTTACTTTTTGCAGAGCTAAAATATGGAAATACAATTTAAAATCAATTCACAAGGGGCCACGGGACACGGACGACTGCTTTACGTCTTTTGGATATCTTCTTATTCTCCTTTTGTACGTTCGTCCACGCCGCTCGAAGAAAAACTTGGAAGAGCACCGTTACGGAGCGCGCTCAAAGAGGAATGTCAAACTGCAGCAGCGTTGCCATTTATCCAAACTGCAGTCAGGGGAGGGAGCTGCCATCCTATTGCGATCGGTGCATTCGGTATAAAACTCGGATTTAATGAGCATTTATCGGGTTCGAAATCGAATTTAAAAACTTAAAAGTAGATGTAATAATATCATGGCTGGTACGGGAACTGGGCATTAATCCTTGCTAATGCCAGGTGGGAGCGTCACATCGAACACAATGGGTGGATTGTTGGGTAAATAATTGATGTCACATGTAGAGGCATTCACATAGATGATCCGCCCGTCGCTGGTGATGCCATAGCCCTCATGGACATGGCCGAACACATGGTACTTGGGCCTCACCCGCTGCTGGACCGTCGAGAGCAGCTCCACACAGCCGGCTCGCACGCCGGAGCAGCACAGATCGCCATGACCCACGGGCGGCGTGTGGGTGACGAGTATATCGACGCCCGCTGGCACTTGGTTCCACTTCTCCAGACAGGCGTCCCCACGCGGCACATTAAAGGCCCAGCGACAGAACTCCGGCTGCCAGGGCGAACCATAGATGCGAACGCCCCACAGCTCAAGCAGCTCGTCCTCCAAGTACGTGCAATTGGTGAGCACCTCGCGGATATTCTGCGTCTGCACGGCACTCTCCATGCTCTCCTTGGCATTGCCCAGCGTCGGCAGGTCGTCCAGAATGGACATGCCCGTGTGCTTGGTGCTCGAGTGTCCCTTGCCCTTGTTCTGAAACGGATGCGTGAACGTTCGGTCGAAGCTGAGCTCGTGATTGCCGGCAATCACAATCTTGTGTCGATGCGGCAATGCCCCTATCCACGTATTGAACTCCTCCACCTCCTCCAACTGGCCGCATTTGGTGAAGTCCCCTGCGTGTATGAAGATGTCACCGTCGGGCACATCGAATTTGATGTACGGCGTGAGGGAGTGCGTGTCGGACATGCAGACCACGCGCACCTTGTTGGCAGCCACCGCGTTCGTCGGCGGCTTCATTGTCACCTTGATGACGCGCTGCGTCTTGCTAATGTCCTTCCACGCAGCAGTTGGATCGCTGCTCAGCGGATGAACGGGCACTTTCGGCATTTCCATTGTTTTTCTACGAGAATCGAACGGAATTAGCATCGGGAAAAGGGATATTGGGATTGCTGGGAACTCACGATTTCTTTGTGGCACACTGTACACTGTACACTGTTTAAGCAAGTCAGTGAAATCACCCCATCGCATAACGCTGATTAGGAGGCATTTATTTATTTCTTCTTATTTCGTCAACAGTATCCGCGGACTTATCGATCATTTGTGTCGTGACGTCATACCAGCTGAGCGCCAATAATCATTGCGATTCTCATCGATAGTTTGTCGGACCAGGTGGCAGCGCCGCATAAACAAAAAACAGCTGGTCGGGTTCGTTCTGCTTCTTGTCCCATCGCGTATTTGTATAATCGTTAACAGTGTCCGCGGATTTATCGATATTCCGATTGATACTCAACAATATACTGTAAATATACTTCAAATCGAACTTTCTATGTATTAATTATATAGTGTCGTGACGTCATACCAGCTGAGCGCCAATAATCATTGCGATTCTCATCGATAGTTTGTCGGACCAGGTGGCAGCGCCGCATAAACAAAAAACAGCTGGTCGGTTTCGTTCTGCTTCTTGCCCCATCGCGTATTTGTATTTGTACAATTTTCATTTAAAAAATTAAACAAAATAGCATGAAAGCATAAGAAATATAGGTATACCACAGTGTAAAAGTGTTCCCAACCACAAGTGAGGGCAGCTGGAGTGCACAGCATCGGCGGAAGACAAACCGCATGCCTCGACATCAGCAGGCAGAAAAAATGGCCGCGGCTGCAACTTTCCCAGACTCATGTTTTTTGCGAAAAAACCAATTGTAACAACTGACTGTCCGAGACGTGTTTGTTTGCCAGGCCCTCCCGAAATTATTTCAAATGGAGGAGCAGCTGGAGCTGCAGGAGGATCTGCTTTCCCTGGACGGTGGTAATGGAGGAGTAGGAGACGACGTTGCAGGTGAGTGTCGTGTCGGTTGGGTTGTAAATGTTCTATTTCTGGCCAGGAGCACTTAAGTGTGAGTGTTATTTTTTTCGTCTGCCGACTGGGTGCAGCTTTTTGTAATTAGCTGCGTTTGTTTTTTTTCTGCAGTCGCTGCTAATTGTTTACGCCCACCTACCAGGCCCCAATCGTTCTGCCTTTGTCTGTCTGTGTGTTTGTGTTCTGGTGTGTGATATCGCATTTACAGTTAACAGTGCACAGCTTTCGGTCGTCTCTCTCCCCATTCTCTTCTCATTCCTCTTTTAGCTGTCTGCGTCGGCGCTTTTGCATCTGTTTATCCGTTTGTTTGTTTGCTGTGTCTTCCTCATTGCTTAAGTGATGATTCACTTTGATTGCACACGCACACACGCGGTCATACGACACCCGAACACATACTGAGGGCCATGTGAGCACATAATCAAATACAACAATTTATGGCTTTTTATTCACTGATGACAGTGGGGTAAAAGTTTTTAGAAAACGGTTTATTTTGGAAGTGGAAGTTTCAGAGAGAATTATAGATGTCTCGTGCCACTGTCCACACGTCTGGAGTGTTCTTGGTGTGGGTCTCCGGCATTTCGGTTGCTCGCTCTCCAATTTATTGACTCAACATTTTGTGCGCCACGCAATTTTTCATTATCCCGTTCTGATTGATTTACCGTTGTGTTAAGCCCAGACACGAACCATTTGGCGCGTGCCCCACTCACGTTCTCCCCTATCTCTGTCTCGTTATATTGCCTTCTCCGTTGCACATTTCATTCACACGCAAAAACAAGACTAAACAAAAAGGCGGGAAAATATATCAAATAAACCTTGATAATGACATTCAGCAGAAAAAAAGAGGAAAGAGCAGCAGCAGCAAGCGTCTGGCGTCAATGGGTTGTGCTCGGGGTTCGGTCTGGGGCCACAACCTGGCAGTTATCCAACGGACTTTGTAGCGCAGTGTGGCAAAATTAGAAAATTCCGCCTGCCTGTCCGCCTGGCACAGTCAAATGTCGGAGGCGTCGTTACCATCACCTGTGCAAAATTGCATAAGTTTGAGAGCTCCAAAAGCTGTGCCGCCGGGGTCGGGCCCTCAGCTCATTTGTTTGCCCGCCGTCGAGCTGCCAAGTACAACCCATACCAAGCCTCGCATTACCCTGACAAAAAAACAAATCCAAACCAAAACCATCATCAAGTGCGTTATTCTCAAGTGCTTATATAGTGGGTGTAAAGTGCGTTCTGGTCGCGTGTTGTTTGCCTTCTCGAATCGCGTGTTTGACGTTACTTTCCTTTAACGCCGCGCTTCTCCCATGGAGGCTTATGGCTGTGGGCGTGATGTAATTTGCAATAAAGGCAGTTAACTAATTTCACAAACCAATATTGTTTAAATGGAAAGGCTGGAAAGTGCCAGTGGCCGGCCAAGTGCTAATTTACCACACAAACATCTGTATTTAGACCCCCACAGGGGGTTGTACGTGCATAATCAATTTAGTTGTTTGTTGTTACAAAATGTGCAGGGCATTGTTTTTTTTTGTTGATTGGTTTTACATTTTGTGTTTGTGAAATAAATTTGCTTAGAAATTTGAAATTGTAAAAATCCACACAGGCAGTTTGGTGTGAAATTTATCTAAAAATTAATTTAGTTTCTCAATTAAATAGTCTAAAATTTATTAAAATTACTAAATTAGGCCCTCAATAAAGTTAAAAAGCTCTCTAGAATCTGCGAACAAATACTTTAAGCGAGTATAAACACTTTACTAAACAAATGCCAAGCCATTCTTGAGACGGTAACCAATGCAATGCGTTGCACCTTTACGCTATCAGATTACTAATCTCTTCTTCAAATTGTTTTCACGCAAGCTACCCATCCAAAGCATTACAAAGTGCATAAATATGCAGATTCCTAATCTCTCCTTGAAGTTTTTTCCAAACTTTTTGGGTTAAGGTCGTACTAGCTCCCTGGATGTGTTAGCCTTGCTGCCGCTCTGCGGGACAAAACGGAGGGAAGGTTTTTCATTTAGCACATGCTGTGTTCTCTGTCCCTCCCTCACCCTAATTGAAGCTAATGCGAATGCCATAAGCACTAACAATGCTAATCACTTAGAATGAGAATTCGTAGGCAACAAACAAATAAACAAACAAATGAGCAGCATTTAGCTTAATCATCTCTCGTTTCGCACAACGCGTCGTATGAGCAGTTTTTGTTTCGACGCAAAAACAACAGCTGTTCCGGCACCGCTACATAGTCTCTCTCTCTGTTGCTGGCTTTTCCCTCTCTCTGACAAGCTTCTATACTGTTCATCTGTTTTGCCGCTCTCTTTGCCGCTGTCTCTGTCTCCGTCTCTCCCGCAATTGTTAATCATAATTTTAAATAGATAAAATAATCGTTTGTTTTGATTTCGAGCTTGCGCGAGTTGCTTGCTCACTTTTTCGCCGTCATCGTCGACCGTTCGCCCGTTGCTTTTTCGATTCGTTTTCGTTTTCGCCGCAGTCGAAATTCGTCGTCGTCGCCGTAGCGTTCGGTCCGCATTTTTGCATTCTACGGTTCTCGGTATTGAAGAAGTTTTTATTTTGGATTTAACGTGCGCCCCCACCCCGTCTCACCCAATATACCAAATACATATGTACAATATAATATATATAATATCTACCTATCTATTCGAAAGATTTGTGTGTGCGTATTTCTATATAGAAATCGGTCTTAAAGGCAAATAATTGAATTCAAATTGCCTCATTCCGTAATTTGACATCACAGCAGAGCTCCACCACACACATACTCGTAAACAAAAACGTTTCGTTTTAGATTTTTGAAAACGCTGAGCTCATTACTTCTCTGTCTGATTAGCATACAAACTATTAGCAGACAACAAAATATTACAAAAAGAATCATATAAACAAAAAGTAAACAAATTTCGGCTTATCACTAATTAAATTCCAAGTAAGCCGTTTGAGTGGTGACTGACCCAGTGACACAATTGAATGCGGCCTTATCAACACTACGATTAACCCCAAAGACAATCTAATCCCCCAATCCAAAGAGTAGTCATTACAATTAATAAATGTAATAAATCACGTGCCTCTAATTGCAAGTAGTTTGCCAAAGCAAAACATTTTTGTGTTAATTAGTGTTAAGCACTACACTACCCAGCACTCTCATCTCGTGCGGATCAAATTTCGTTGTAAATCTGCCCGAATATCATTTTCCCAGCTGTGATTCCCTCACAAATTTATGCTCCACTTTCATGTTATGGAATTTTCAATGGACACCAAAAAAACTAAAAGGTTTGTGGTTTGTGCTTTTATCGTGTACATATTTTATGTACATATCTATGTATATGGCATATGACTCCTATATACATTGTCAGTGTGATAAAAATAAAAGCCAAAATATGTTTTGAGGAAGTGTTGGGGTTAAATGATGATAAAGAAAAAAAGTGATAAACAATTCGAGGGTTTACATCGACTGTCTGTTGAAGTTCAATTTTATGGAGATATATATTTTTAGATATGATATAGACTACTGGATGAAGTTCAAGTCGCAGTGGAAGGTAGACAAAAGAATATTTCTTTACATGTTATTTCGCCATTGAATGTTGATATCTTATCGGAATGATTCCAAAATACCATATAAAATAAATTTATTTTGCTGTCATCGTAGAACGCAGATAATCAGTCGCCAGAAAGTTGTTAAGTGGAGGCAGTTTGATAGATTAATGGTTGGATCGATTAGATAACGATTACAAGTATATACTGATTGGATTTGCAGTTGTCATTGTTTTGGCTTAACAAAGTTGAAGTCCCTTTTTTTGCAGACAAACGGCTCAAGCTGAATGTTAGATCCTTTTGGTTAATAATATAGAGTTTTCATTGTCCATATATCGTTACATCTTTTCTAGTATAAATATTGCTCTAATCTTATAAAATCCCCTTGTACTAAACTTTATAATCGCCCCATAAATCTTTGATTTAATTTATTAGGCAATTTCTCGGATCATTTACAATGATTAGCACATAGTTTATTTATTTTTTAGTAATATAACTTTTTGTGTGTGTGTTTCCCTCTAAGTATCGTCGAATAAATAACATTTGAACCCTTGAACTTTTCATGATATCCTCATAAATAACGACTGAAAGATCTCTTGGAAAAACAAAGCGAAAATCTATGGCATACTTGAAATTTTCAACAACGACATTAAAAGAAACAGCTAAAAATATTTTCCAAGGAATTTTGAGCAAGAAAAACGTAAGATATTCCTTTGTAGCCTTTTGATACCCCACCGCATGGAGCGTGGAAGAGAGGTATATTGGACTCCTAATTGGAGTATGTCCATCCATAAATCCATCTTTTTGCATATGCACTTTTGGATCTCAACTATTTTAAGTATATGAACCCTTAATAGGTATATTTTCTTCGAGACATTTGAATGCTTCTCTGACACTGTTGCAGTTTATTTTTTCTGCTGTTATTTTGTTATTTCGGTTTTAACTTGGCCCAGTGCGATGTATCTGATGAATCGGTTAGCGAAAGCGAGAGATATGTAGATTCATTCGTATATGTTTTTCGGGTTCGTCGCACGCCCCTCTTCGAAGTGGGTGTGCGCTGCTGTTCGGGGGACGGATTGTCGTTCCTCTGTTGTTGCTATTGTTGTTGTTGTTATATGACACATCCAAAGAGCTTTTATAAGAACGTTTCCGAACACTTGGGAAGACGGAAGATTTGGGAGCGCGTGCTAATACGTTATTAATACACGATACGAATGAGAATACAATCGCGGGGGAAATACATTCATACATTTTTACACATGCATATCGGTTTGTAAATGTATACGTTTATAGCTTTTTTTGTTTGAAATTTCATTGGCGTGTGGGGTCCGTCAGAAATTTCCCATTTTCTATCCCATATGTCAAACATTTTTCAGTTGTTTTCCCCACCACATATTAATTTATCTAAACTGCCGTTGATTTGCAGACACAACATTCAATTCATTTACATTTTTATTTCTGACTATTTCTTTTGAACATTTTTCAATGTTTACGCTTCCTGACAACTGAGGATAAACGCCTAAACCTTTCAGGCCCTCGTCCCTACAATTGTCCTTGCAGTTCCAACTTTATCAATTATTCACCGAAAGCAACAACGGAACGAAAACCTTTACCCTGAACTTTAACAGACCTTCGTTTTGTTCGGGCTTTTGGGCCTCGAACTTCTAAACAGCTGAAAGTACGTCACGGCAACGACTCTTATATGCCGCATGACACATGGCATATAGTTTGGCCATCCATTATTTATCTACCGGAGGGGCAGCAATGATAATTGTACTTGTCTCTGAGCCCCTGCCACAGAGGAAAATCTATTGATTGACTTCGATTTTAAAAGGGAATAATACAGAAGAGGGAAATTGGAATTTTGTCTAAGAAAATGGCCCACAAATAATTCATTTCAAATTTATTCTTGACCTTTTCAAGAAGGAAATACTTGTGTTATGATGGAAGGAATGGTAATGGAAAAAGGACAATATTAAAGTGTCTATTAACATTCGTATACGTATAACAATGTTAAGTATATTTCAGCGTATCTATTTATTTTATTACTTACTGTGAAAGTCGTTAATTATTTCATTGCGTTGCCAATTGGTGTTTCCTTACCTTAACTTCAAGCAAATTAGCTACATGAAGGTCATGATTGATAAGAAAATTCATTTAAAACTATCAATGAAATGTACACATGTGAGAAAATAAATATGGTTTACGCATAATGCAAAATATAACAACAATGATGGGACCGTAGGTTCATCCCTTATTATCGCGTTTATGGCAAATTTCAGCGTTCATTTGTCTGTGATGTAGATCGTTTGGCTCGTGCTCAGCATCATAGAACAAATAGTTGCATAGTGTCATATATTTCTTTGGAATCGTAATGGTAAAAACGATGTCAATATACAATTTCCACGAAATTCTGGCCATTGTTATTGGTTTATTCTGAAATAAGCAGACCTCTCCTTCTCAATATTCTCTTTAGTTGGAATTAGATTTTGTTTTGAACCCTTATCGGCCCCACAAAAATTTCGATCGGAGATATGGAATAGGGAATCATGAATTGTAATTATTTTTGATATGAGTTTTGAATGAGTATGCCATCAATCAGACCATATGGCGATAGCAAGCCAACAGTTATAGTCTTGCCAATTAAGATATAAAACCCCCCAAGTTATACATGTGATGATAACCGAACTCAAATTAGAACCAAAGACCAGAATTGGACTCGAGAAAAGGGAGTGTTGTTCTTTCATTTCTGGGGCGTGTTGCAGACACTCCCCCACACTCTCTTAACGATGATGATAATAATGATGTTGATGATGATAATTTCTATTTACAGATTACATTTTATAGGCGTGTCCTAGAACCAGAGTTTTTTTTTGGTAAACAAAAAAAGCCACAAATCAACAAAAATTTCATAATTTCTTTTACACATGAGCGCTAGGCATAATTTATTGTTGTATGATTTGTGGGTAGAATGAATCATTTTTAGCAAATCCACATATAACCCTACTGATAAAGAAAACCCAATTGAAATTACAACAAACTTTCACTCCTCCCCCTTTTAGGCACAAATCAAAATCCAAATGAGCAACACCTGAATGACTCAGCTGTTGGCGGTTCGCCCTCCACTAGCGCCAGTCCCAATACAACAGGAGGCGGAGGAGGAGTAGGAGGTGGTGGAAGTGGAGCGACACCCACAAAGAGTCCACAGCGTAATGCTGCTTTCCAGGAAGATGCTTATCAGGCGGGCCTGCCTGTCGTCATCAGCAGCGGTGGTGGCGATACCGTCGATAACAGTGAAACAACGCCGCAGCAACAGCTGGTGGACAGCAGCAACAGCGCAAACGCGGGATCACCGGGCAACGGGGGACAGCAGCGTCATTCCATAAACTCAGCCGAGTATACCTCAACGCCAAAGACCAGTCGGAATGGTCCGAGCAGCACTGGCAGCGGCGGCGCCACATCGCCCATTAATTACCAATTGCCAGGCGAAGACTATCCCTATGGGATCGAATATGAATCACAGCAACAACTGGAATACCATCAGCAGCAGCAGCAGCTGCCAGTGAGCAGTCTAGAGCTAATCTCATCGTCATCCGTATCCGCATCTGTGTCTGCATCAGCATCGGCATCGCCATCGCCGGCCATAGCGTACCATAGTGTGCCGGCCAATCGACAGAGTTACGCCTCACCACCGGCGTTGGTGATACCACAGCGGCAGTCGCTGTTGCCTTGGGGCGCACACTCGAGGAGCGCCATCATCAACGTCCTTCCCAGCTATACGCAGGCAGAGATGCACGCTCTGGCGGCAAGTGTGGCCGGCGTGGAGCTATCTAGTGCTCCACGTCCTGGCGAAATTGTGATGCGGAATCTCTTTAGTGATTTCACAGCCCAGGCGGAAAAGAAGATCGAGCTGGTGATGCTGGAGAGTGCGGACAAGAACCTGTCGAAGCTGCTGCAGCGCGGCGAGGATCAGCAGTTTGATCAGTTGCTCTCGGCTTTGGGATCGGTGGCCGAGCACTGTTTGCCCTCGCTGCTGCACACGCTCCTCGCCTGGCACCGCCGCCAACTGTCCGACATGGAGATTAAGAACGATCTCAAGAAGCCGCCTCCCACTAGCGCCCAGACGGTTGCCAGCAATAGCAACAACAATAAGCCTGTAGATCTGGATTTTCAGCTGCAGCGCCGTGAGGCTGCAGTGGAGTTTATTTTCTGTTTGGCACTGATTGAGATACTCAAACAGTTGCCGTTCCATCCGGGCCACGAGGATCTGGTGCGCAGCATCGAGAATCTCGCCTTCAAGCACTTCAAGTACAAGGATGGGCTACAGAACAATCCAAATGCCCACAACATACACATGATCGCCGATCTCTATGCGGAGGTGATTGGCGTCCTGGCCCAAAGTCGCTTTGCGTCGGTGCGCAAGCGTTTCATGAGCGAACTGAAGGAACTGCGAGGCAAGGAGGCCTCCCCGACGACCACACAGAGCATCATCAGCCTGCTGATGGGCATGAAGTTCTTCCGCGTCAAGATGGTGCCCATCGAGGAGTTTGAGGCCTCGTTTCAGTTCATGCACGAGTGCGGACAGTATTTCCAGGAGGTGAAGGACAAGGATATCAAGCACGCGCTGGCCGGACTCTTTGTGGAGATCCTGGTGCCTGTGGCAGCGGTAAGTTTAAATTATCTGAAATATCTCATGCCTCCTGCATTACATTATCTACTCCCTGCTTTGCAGGCTGTCAAAAACGAGGTGAACGTCCCATGTGTGAAGAACTTTGTGGAACTGTTGTATGTGCAGACGTTGGATGCCTCAACAAAGTCCAAACATCGGCTGGCACTCTTTCCGCTGGTCACCTGCCTGCTCTGTGTTTCGCAGAAAACCTTCTTCTTGACAAATTGGCACTACTTCCTGGCCATGTGCCTGAGCAATCTGAAGAATCGCGATGCCAAAATGAGCCGCGTGGCTCTGGAGTCACTGTACCGACTGCTGTGGGTCTACATGATCCGTATCAAGTGCGAATCCAACTCCGCGACGCACTCCCGCCTCCAGAGCATTGTGAATTCGCTTTTTCCAAAGTAAGTTTACCTTTAACCCTGCTGAAAGTAAATTCCTTTTTCTAATTTCATTTGCATTGCTTTTGTTCGCATTACAAAGGGGCTCCAAGGGCGTTGTGCCACGCGACACACCGCTGAATATCTTCGTGAAGATCATCCAATTCATTGCCCAGGAGCGGCTGGACTTTGCTATGCGTGAAATTGTCTACGATCTGTTGTGTGTAGGGCGATCCATTAAGCTTATACTCAATCCAGAGCGCATGAGCATCGGCCTGCGAGCCTTTCTGGTCGTTGCAGACTCGCTGCAGCAGAAGGACGGCGAACCACCGATGCCGCGCACTGTGCCGGTGCTGCCATCGGGCAACACACTGCGTGTGAAGAGGACCTACATCAATAAGATGCTCACCGATGACACGGCTCGTAGCATTGGCATGTCCACGTACTTTCCGCACGTGCGTAGAGTTTTTGTGGACATCCTGAGGGCCCTGGACGTGCATTACGGCCGACCGCTGATGATGACCAACACGCAGAACCAGAACAAGGAGCCGGACGAGATGTTGTCCGGTGAGCGAAAGCCGCGCATTGATCTTTTTCGAACGTGTGTGGCCGCTGTTCCTCGCCTGATCCCCGACACGATGACCGCCCACGAGCTGGTCGATCTGCTGTCCCGCCTGACCGTACACATGGACGAGGAGCTACGCATACTGACGCACCAGTCGCTGCAGACGCTGGTCATTGACTTCCCGGATTGGCGTCAGGATGTCGTGCACGGTTACACACAGTTTCTAGTGCGCGACGTCACCGACACCTATCCGCAGCTGTTGGAGAACTGCACTCGCATCTTGTTCGTTTTCCTCAACATTTGGCGCTGTGCGATCAATGTGAATGGCAACAATGCGCCCAGTGCCAGTAGTGCGCCCAGCGGTGGCACAGCCAATGCGGCACAACCAAAAGCGACGGCAGTGACAGTGGGAGTGGCGACAGCTCCGGCTGTGAATGCTGCGGCAGCAGCCACTGCCACCGTGGCCAGCAAGGACACCACCAGCAGTCAGCTGTCGAAACAGCAGCATCTAAATACGGCCAGCAGTGCTGCCAGTAGCATAACCACATCCAGCGGCATGTCCAGCATCACCCAGCACACGGTGCTGAATATGGCCGGCGATGCGAACAAAAAGAACGAGATACCCTTGGCCACCACGCTCCACTTTGTCGAGGGCTTTGCCCTGGTGCTGCTCTGCAACTATCGTCCGTATCTGCGGAAGCTAGCTGCCATGATTCTGAAGGAGGTCAAGAATCTGATGCGTGCCCTGGGCATACCCGAAACGGAGCCGCCACTCATTGATGTTATGGACCGATGTGTCCCTCCGATTGTGGAGAAGTGTCTGCCACTGCTGCCGCAAACAGAGAAGACGGCCATACTCAATGCCAACTGCATTGACCTGCAGTGGATAGCCGAGCGCTCGAGTGGCGTCTGGCTGGCAGGACTCACAGATGGTAAGCACATGGAAGTGGTAATGGGAGTCCTTTGTAATCCACTCTAACATTCTTACAGACACCTCAAAGTCTTCAACGTCCACGCTTAACTTGTCTCAGGCCAGTTCAACGGCAGCTGGTGGTGCGGCCATTGCGACTGCGGCCATCACAGCACAGCCGCCATTCGATCCCTGGGCCACCTGTCTGTTTGGCCTGTTGGAACGACAGCGCATCCTGCAGCAGTGCCCATCGGCAGTTGCCCAGGCCTGGCCCATTTGCTTTACACGACTCAATGCCCTCTACAGTGTCATAGATCCCACGTAAGTTTCAACATGACTTGAACTGAGCATCTGAAAAGCATTTAATCCTGGACTTGTTTGCAGCCCCGTAAGCGACAATCGTGCATCATTGCTTCGCAGCTCAGCGCCCACCAAGAAAGTGCCCACCGAAAGCCAAAAGGATTCATATCTTCGCTTGTGGCGTAATCAGGTGGCGTGTGCGATGCGCCTAGTGCCACAAATTCCCAGCGTAGCGGTGCGCTGTGCCTCGCCCGACCTGAGTTTGAGGTATGTGGATATGTGTGTAGCCTTCAAGCATTCAAGCCCACCCAAGCGCCCCCACCAAAGCATTTAACCTTCTTACATGAAATTCAACTCCAGTGACAGATCCACAAAGCAGACATTTCATTTTATTTGTGTTTGATTAACATTTATGTTTGGCATTCAATTACTCGTACTACATTGGGCACGAATCGTATGTGTGCACATTGTGTGCTGAACAAAAGCATCTCGGGTTGCATTTTCGATTGATAATTCACATTTTAATGTTATTTTATATCCGGGTGTCCCTGGTTTATTTTTCTGTCCCTGTTTTACGCTACACTTACTCCTGCACCCCTTGCGATTGTGGCTGGAGTGTGTTAGTGGTGGTCGTCTGTGCATTTATCAAACATAATTATAGTAATCCACACACATTCTCGCACATAAATGCACACTATCTATAAATCTAAATACAATTTTCCACTGACAACCACACAAAAACATTAACTATTGTTTTTTGGGGATATTTGAGAGTTTTGTTTCAATTTTAATTTTGTCAACCCATTTGCATACGATATTCTAACCCACATGTATGTTGTTTAAATATATTTAATGTAATTTTTCATTATCGGACATCAATTGTACTCATACGCCACGTTGTGTCGAATTAGTTGTAATATTTTGCATTAACGCTGCATTATGGGTGCACTCGTCCATCCATCACAAATTAACATATAATGTAAATTGCATTCAGTGTCGTGTATCGAAGGATAAGCAAACAGAGTGCCCCTGAGTAGTGTCCCTTCAATAACATTTGTACTCGAAATTATCTGTTTTGACTAGTTTGATTATTATTTAAGCACGTGCTTTGCAATGGTTGTGGGATGGGAAATATGATACGTTGCAAAAGGTTGAACTATGACTAGGGGGGGAAATTTAAAGGGCATTAAGGGGGCTAAAAATATCGTAAATGGCAGTAAGTTGCACTCCAGAGAATGCACTCCAAAAATAATAAACAACAGGCAGGTAATAATGTAAAATTCGTATGCATGCATAAATTATGGGAAAGTAGATATCAAATGAAGCCATTGTTTTGGGCGAGAAAGGGTTTAGCATATCCAGGGCAAATGTCGACAGGAGTCGGCTCCATCATTTAGTTGGTATTCATTAGTAAATTAAACTAATTAAGTCAAATTAAAACAATTTTATGGAGATAGGGGGGTTATCTTTTAGTGTTTTCAATTCAGTTTAGGTAGCGATGGATTATGGGAGATTTATTGAATTGTTTTTTCTAATGTGTTTCAAAAATTGACTGTTTGCCAGTCGCTGGTAAACGTTTAATGAATTCATAAGTAGTTTGTGGTAAGAGCTGTTTATTTGTCTATGTTTATATATATAGTTCTGAGTAGTTGTATATTCACTCAAGACTGACAGGGATATTAGGATTAGCTTAATTTTCCACTTAAACTAAAGAATTCTATAAAGCGGATAAGATGCGCTTACATATGAGAATAAGGATTAATTCGTATAAAATACATTCAATGAATAAAATTTGTAAGCGAAAGCTTTATAGCAGATAAATGGCAGCTTTATAGTTTCAATGATTTGGTTATGGGTTTCTCGCTCTCAAATGTACATATGTAAAGTATTTCTATTATATTTTAGTCTTGTTTTTCACACGTTAGCAAGTTGTGAGTTTCAATTTGAATATAACTGAATTATAATCTGATAAAAAATTCGCTCATGAAAACCATTTCCATCCGTATCCGTCTACAAATGTTGACCCAAAGGGTAAATGTCAATAACATATATGGGATTTAATCGAAAAGAGAAAAAAAAACACCGGAAAAAGCCACACAGAAAAACACACACATTGTATGTATTGGTACTGTGCGCCCATAGCCACCCACACGTCAATGTCCACTCCCATGGTACACACACACACACATGTATTCGTTTGGAGAACAATCCCAAGCATCCATCCTTATTGGAGAAAGGAGAAACCCGATGAGTTAATAAATTGTCGGTCATGCAAATCATGAAACCATGAAACTATGAACACCCCATCCATGTCCATTAAACAATGTCCGCATACTCCTACTTTGATGTTTGTTTCAATATCTATATGGAATTGTAATTTATAGTTTGCAAGATCAGTCGGACTCGCGTTCGCTGTCTGATTCCCTGGACAATATACCATCCAATGTCTTTGGGCCCGAGGGAATTGTCACGCGTTTCACGCTGCCGCTCTCCTACGGACGCAAAGAGGCGCGCCAAAAGCGACTTGGGTAAAGCAAATAAAAACTAAAAATCAAAAATCGAAATACCAATTTCCATGACTTGTATAAACAACAACACTTTTACATATATACAGCAATATTTTATATATTTGTATTTAATTATCTGCTAGTTTTTCTGTGTGCATAAAATACTTTGTTTGTGTCCCGTGTTTTGTGTGTAGCTTTTGGCATGTAATTGAATTTTTTGTTTGACTGATGGGTGACATGCTAGGGACAGGCCAGTAATTTGCATTCTCAAATTGTTTTCCTTTTTGAAATGTATAATTTTTTTTTTGGTGATTATGGTTTCATATGGGTTCTTGTTTTGTGGCAGTGCAAGCTCCTAAAGCGTTGAAACACTTTTTTCCGTTCTTCCGCTTTTTTTTCATTTTAAAAAGTATTTTACTGAATCACCAGATGTTTGGTGAGGTTTTGGTTTGGTATTTTAAACTCTTCTTTCTAGTGTAGATCTTTAAGTTTAGTTTTATTTTCTGTATGTTTTTATTATATCACATACGAGGGGATTCCCTTCCAGAGCCTTGGTCTGCGTATTTTTGTCTATGTTTGACTCCTTAATTTCCTGTTTGTTTTCCATGTGAATTTATGTATTTTTCTTTGGCCAACAAGGAGAGTTCTCACGCTTCTATTGGCCTGATTTTGTGTCGAGTTGTTGCCATATAATTTGCCAAACAATTTGCTCGTTTCTTTGCCGCTTTGCCGCACGACCACCCTGCCACCCAAACCGGTCACGCCCCCTTGTTTGCTGTGTGCTGAAAAATAATTTGAAGACAAGTTTATTTATTTTTCAAATAGCGCCAGGCCTCCTCTCCTCTCCCTGTCACACAAAACATCCTCCGCAAGAGCTTTCCTTGGCTTTGGCTTCGTTTTTCTCTCATTGTGTGCAGCAAATGAAAAAACAAGAACAAAAATTAAAGAGAAAATGAAAAGACCAAAAAAATGATTGTTGTTTGCTTGCTGTCATTTATTATTATTATTCGTAGCCCCTCTGCTGCTACTGTGTGCCTACCCCTCTGTTTCTGTGTAAATTTTCAAATGTTCACCGAAGCGACGAAAGAGAAAGATGGGATTTTTCGCAATGCTTTTTAATTGAAACCCCGATTTCGAATTTAATATTCATAATGTTTATCGCTGGAATGCAGGAGAAAAAGGATTGAATTTTCCCTCTATATATGTATGTATGTAACGTCCGTCTGTGGAAAAACTGAAAATTCAGTCAGTCTGTTAGCAAATGAATTTAATAGCCAAGAACAAACTTTATGGACCTCTGGTTAATGATGGATGGCACGGCCACGACCCTGCCAGGCGCAAGACACAGGCGGCACAACAAAGTTGAACATGAACCACATTAACAGCGATTACTACGAGTCCTGGCCCTCCGGGGAGAGATTTTCTTTTTCCCGTCACCACTGTTTGACACTACAAATCCCTGGCCATAAATTTATTTTACAGCTCATCGCCGGATTCCCTGAACGCCGATCGCAGTGACAAGTCTGCCATGGGCAGCGCCTCACCCCATGCCCTCTACAAGCTGGTGGTACCCCTCCTGCGCTGCGAGGTCGTGGATGTGAGGGATGCCGCTGTCAATGCGCTGGGCCTGATAAACCACGATGCGCTCAAGTAAGCACCAAATCGTTTTTAGCTAAATTTGAGCATTTATTCAACACTTTGGTGGCTGTGGCAGGGATCTGATGGAGGAGCTTGTCCTGTACATTCGAGAGGCAGTCGATCGCAAGCAGGAGAACATGCGGCGAAGACGTCGACGCGATGCCCTGCGCCTGCAGGTGGTCAGAGTTCTTGAGAAAATAGCCGAGAATGGAACCTTTGGAGTGAGGTGCGTACCCATGATTGCTGCTCATTATAAAGTATTCGTCAACTGTCATTTTGCAGCACCTGTGTACTGGAACGTGACACGATGTCGCTGCATCCGACCTTTGTGGAGTACATCGAGGGGGCCATGGCCTATTTAATGGCCGAAACGGACAAGGACAACCTCAGCATACGCGAGGTTAAGGCGCATTTTTGCAATTTCATACGCAAAATGATTAAGAACTTTTCATGTAAGCCCTCAAACGAATATATATGCATACAAATCCATCTGTTCAAGATTGATTGCCACCCGCTCATGTATTTTTTCTCCTTCTGTTAGTGGAATCCTGTGCTACACTGCTGATGCGCGACCTGAAGCGTAATCTATTCAATTTGTTTGCCACGTGGTGTGGCAGCTTCTCCAAGCCACTGAGCATTTCCTCGCAAATTGGCCAGACCCTCGAAGAGGAGAAGCTGCAGTTCAGCGCCTTGCAGGCATGTATAATCCACAGGACGCACGGTTCTTAAAAGTACTAACCAAGTTTTCTCTGCCCTGTTTACTCGACAGGCCATGTCCGCTTTGCTCTGCTGCGGCCACATATTCTACGCGCCACACCTGCAAGACGATGGCATCATATACAAGTGGCTGGATCTGCTGCTTACCTCTAAGGATGAAAAGGTACCCTCACACACAAATCGAGTATAGTATTTTCATATATATTCTTATCCCTCAACAGATTTATCAATTGGCTCGCGATACGGTGGTGCTGCTGCTGGAATCCAATCCGGACATGGGCCAACTCCTTGAGTGGGTCATTGACCGTTGCTATACATCGACTCCACGCGAAGCGGATGCCTGCTTCCTGGCCCTGGCCTCGATCTTCAGCGCCAAGTAAGTGGTATCGGAAGGAGGGGTGGTGAGGGCAGAGGTAGCAGCGCTTAATGCTTAAGCGCCTTACGTGCCCGTTCCCTTGCCCGTGCCCCGTTTTAATTTGTTACAGCCGTTTATCCTCCACAGCCACCGTGCCCCATCGCTCATAAGCTCATTTGCCACATATCCAGCCTCCTCTCCCATAGACTCACTGGGTGGTGGCACACTTAAGTATCGTTTCACGTGTCTGCTGACAATGGAATCGCTTCAAATGCACACACACACACAAGCAGACATAACACACCACACCACAGAGTGCGGGGGGCACGAGGGTCTGACAGCCTATTTGTTCAGGCCATGCACGATTTTTATTACCGCTTCTTATTTTTCACTTTCCTCCCATAATGCCTGCAAGAACAGGCGCATTTCGTAGATAAACATTAATATGACAGCCTCATGCATGGCATGGCTCATTGCATTTAATGCATGCTAAGGCACAGGCGGCAAATGTTTCAATTGTGATTGCAATTTCGAATATACTACCCTGATCTTTGAAATTCATGAAATAATAATGCCAGGACAAAGATGTGCAGACTCTCTGATGCTTTGCCATAACATGAAATGCCAGATAGCTTAAAAGTTTATAAAGAAATAGTTAACTCTCCTTGCGAAAGACTTTCCTAGCATACGAAAACTCAAGCTCGGTTATCATGTAGTTTTGAAAGTTATGCCAAATTAATACTCCTACCATTTTGCTTTTGATGTTTGTTGATTTAGCATGATGTCACAGCGCACACACCACAAGTTTCAGTCAGCAACAACAAGTTGTCGAACAACCGAATTTGATAATTGGTTTGCATGTAGTTTCAATGGAAACTAATTTCAGTCTCAGTCTCTGCCTCAGTCTCGCCGCAATTTAAGGCTTCCATTTGATGGTTCCTGAAATTCTTCCCTCTTAGCGTAACCAAGGCATACACTAGTTTGTGGTTTGTCTACATTGAGGATGTGATTAAATGGATTTCCTGAAAATCAAACCTCAATCAGGGAAGATTGCGGCAACACACGTGTGTATGTTCTGCGACGTCCTTGTCGGCTGGACTGGTCCTCGTGTCTGAGATTTAATGGGAGAGAGTTTTTGTGCCACATGCAACATATAGCGGCAGCTCATGCAAGTTTGCTTGTTTCTTTTTTCACATATTTTAGAGGCGTTCTGCAGCTGCACCAGAGTGCATATGGCTGCCACATAAAAAATGAAATATTTCACATTTGTATTGGACAGAGCGTGGAAATGCTGGCCGGATAACTTGAAATTGTTAAAAAGGACTTGAAGAATCCTTGACATAAGGAACGGAAGCGGAAATTTCACGGAACTTGAGGCAGAAATTGATTGATTATATCGGAATACTCGAATTGTGTGTTGCTGGTGGCTTTGGGGGTCTGCGAGTCTGGTGGTGGGCGCGGGCTTTGTGTAACCATGGCTTATCGAAGGGCAATTTTCGTCTGACAATTCGCTGTATTTAAATGGCCGGCAATTTAGCCATGAACTTTGTACGCCCATCGGAAATGCTCTGAAATATTTTACACATGCTCCGAAAAGGCCAACCAGTTTAGTGAACTTACAGTTTTTGCTTTTTCGAACACCATTTATCTCCTTTTGTGCGTGTAACTTTTTGAGAGAAATAAGTGGTACGTCGACTATGCAATATCTGTTACTGAGATTTGTTCAAAAAATGAAGAAGATTCCATCTTTTAGATTGTCTTTGTACATATTTACCACTTTCATGTCGCCATCTCTCAGAATATAAATTTTTCCTTTCGTTCCTTATAATTCCCACCTACAGCCAAACGAATACAATACGTCCCCGTAAACACAAAGAATAATACTCGTACCAGGTATTAACACCAGGTACTTTGTTGCCCGCTTCCACGTGCATCGTGTGTGCAAATGTAAGGCAAAAATCGATTTGCGTAAAATATTCACTTGAATGTCGGGCGTGAAATGTGTTAGCATGGACTTGGGGTTAGTCGTGTTGTCCTGCAAAAGCTGTTGTCCGTGTTACCAGCTTCGGGGGAAATGTGCAAACATTAAGTAGGAAATAGTAAGCTTCGACATTTTAATGGGTTTTCCTGCACTTACTAGGAAAATGTTGACTCTGCATGCGCTGCGGGATAATGAATATTATTTAAACTGAAAACGAACGCAAAACCACAAGTCAACAATGTATTAAATAACCTTTAAGTTGTTGAATCTAGACATTAATATTATTAAACTTCCATATTTATTGCAGAGAATATCCGTGCGACCATTACACATCGGTTATAACCGTGACGCTCCTGATGACGGGCTGTCCTCGCGTGGAGGTGCATGCCACCGCTCTACAGCTGCTACAGATCCTGGACAAGCGCTTCTTCGGCAGTGTCGTTGGGACCCTGCACAGCGACAACGAGAAAGGTATGAGCTCTTCCTATTGACATGACAACAGACTACTAGTCCTGGTGATGGATGGTGATGGTGCAGAATTAAAATGAAAATTCTGGCTTATACTTGGCGCAACACTTCAGTCCCGAGTGGCTTATGGCAGGGGATTCTAAGCTTCGAAGAGAATAGGTGGCACGGCAACGTTTTGTTTGGCACGAAATAATGTTAAGTAAATCACAGTTGTCACTTGTTTTGAGTTTGCAACGGGTGGAAAGGCTATGAAAAGCTGAAATTGATAGAAACTTGAGAAAACTTGAAGGGTTAAACCAGTAACAGTAACTAACATCAAACTAAGATGCCTTTGGTAGCACTTTAGTTTCTACCCAATTGACTTAAACAAATTGGAATCAAATTTTAAAGTACGTCTAAATCTCAAGTACGTTTATGTCTCAATAAATTTAAGAAGTCAAAGCTTTAACTAAAGTGAATTCAAAGTAGTTTGGAGTCAACTTTCCTTGCTTTCTAATGGGTTACCCTTGGCAGAATATTTGATCAGGTCACCGACCGCATCCGCTGGAATTCTTTGGTATGTTTCCATAACCATGCCCCTGAAATTAGGTTTCTTTTGCCACTGCTTCGTAATCCTTAATGTGTTCACAATGTGTTTGTGTTTGAGTTGGTCCTTCCGCCCCAACTCAGTGCTCAAATCCGAGTTTGTGATGGGCTCACTGTCTGCCGCAGTCGAAGATGTTCGTGCACCTTACTGCCATTTGCCCCGCAACATTTCCCAGTGCGTCAAGTGTCAAGTGTTGTTTATTTTTCTTGCTGCTGTTTGTATTTTGCATTTTAATTTCATACACCTTATTGAAGCTGTTTGTGTGTGTCTCTGTGGGGGATTGCGTGTGTGTTTCATTGCATTAGGTAAGAAGCTTTGGATAAAATAAGACGCTGCTCGAACGTACGCGTAAATTGTAAAAATCTTCGTTTTTCTTTGATTGGATTGAAGCTTGTTTACATTTTTCTCTTACTTTTGATTTCTGTGGGCGTGTACTCGTATATTTTAATCCAAATCCTTGAGAACCTTTGTTTTCAGAAATTGAATCTTCCAGGAAGGGATAAGGGACTTTTGGTGTGCCCCTCAGATTAGACCAATATACGGGGGCGTTTCTATAATTAGACTGATTACACGGCTTCTGCTTGCACTCGAGTATTACTGTGTTATTTGTGGAAAACAAAAACTTGGCAAGTTACTTGGCTTGGGATTTTAAGCTGTTTACCCAAAAACATTACCCAGGCCCCCCTGACTGGCATCCGCAACTGTACGAAATATGTAAGCCTCTTTTGACCTTTTTCTGTATTTGCACTAAGCAGATGAAGTTTCTTCCTTATTGTTGCTGTTGTTATTGCTACTGCTGTTCATGATGTGCATCATCCATCCTCCATTCTCTTTTTCTACTGCCTTTTGAAACAGTATGAAGCAGAAAGAGTAAATCCACCTGAAAAGGTAAAATGTTAATAACAATAAGCCGCCATCACTCGGACTTGTGTGGGGGATAAGCTAGCGAGGGTAAGAGCGTATGAGCGGGTAGGATGAGATCTTATTTCGCAAATTCAATTGTCCGTAAGTTGCCAAATTACCAAATGAAAAGCCCCCATTGAAATTGGTGGTGGATGATGCAGGAGTCTGAGGGGGATAATCAAGTTAAATCAATTGGAAAATGAAAATGATTTAAATGGCAGTTATGGCCGTTGTAAAATTCAATTAAAACCCTCTTGTCGGCTCTCCATTTAACGTAATTAACATTTATTACATTTATACATCGCTCGATTAAACTGCCGTACATTGATATCATTGGTTTTTGTTGTGTATTATATCATCTTTGGTTTGGTTTTCGATATTGACATTTTCAATTAGATTCCAATTACTGGGATCTTTGATTGGAAATGTGCTAAAATTGGGGTTTAATTAAGCGAAATAAAAAGAGTTGATTCTTTTTTAATTCTACGCGGTTAAACACTTATAAATATAGCTCTTCGTCTATTTTTTCTTCCTTTTTGGTTTCTGTGCAATTTCCTTTTACTTGGCTTTGGCAAACATCACAAACAAATTTTTCCCTGCACCTTTTTTGTATTATTTTGTTTTGTATCCTCTGAATTCGAATTTTTTCTTTGACTTTTCGTTTTTTGTGTGCTTTATCTTATTTTTCGAGAGTTTTTTTTGTGAGTTTTGTTTGCTGCAATCTAATTAAAATCGAAATTCCCGCTTATCCTCGGGCGATGTTTCTCCTCCATTTGCCATTCGTCTTTCAAGAGTGGCCCGAGTGTTGCCTTATAGCTTCGACCTTACTTGCCTCACTTGAGTGGATGCAACTCATGCATTTCGTTCCAGCAATGCTGCGTCATCATCCGCCGACGGGTGGAGGTGCCTGTATTACGGCAATATTCCGACACTGTCAAAGAGAAAAAGTGACTGAAAATTAGGTTAAGGCAGGAAAAGGTGCAGAGGGGGAGAAAGAGAGAGGGGGATCTCTTTGATAGATGAGTTATATAAGCCCTCGTGTAGTATATTTATTTCCTTCTATTCCATTCCCTTCCATTCAAATTGCCATAGCAAAAATTCATTACATGTCTGTCAAATGAGTTTTTCGCTGCGTTTTTCAATTAAAGGGTGTACGTGTGTGTGCGTGATGTAGGGGGGTATCCATGTACGTGTAAAATCAATGTTTAATAATGGTTAATAATCACATATTCCGAGATTGATTCGCGCCAGCATGTAGTTCTATTGATGGTGAAAATAATTATCGTAATGTGATCCTGCGCTTGCAGTAATGGTTTATTTATTAAAGTTTATTGAGTTTTCGCCAAAGTTACTTTTCTTACTTGACGATTTGTACAGAGGACACTTTTCTAAACTTATTTTGAGTCAAATGCAATGTAGATGGTTTTTTCTTTACGTCTTTCTTTCTTTCATACAGCAATAGAGAAGAAAACACCGCTTAAGATAAATCTCAGCCGAGAGTGTAGCTAAGAATGCACCCAAAGCGAAGTTCGCAACTAGGAAAGAACCGTGGTAGATAGCGGAACTTTTAAAAATTTGTTTATGACACTATATGCAAGAAAAAGATAGCTATAACGGATTGTAGGGGAAGTGCTCATACACTATTTTATGCTCTCTTGGTTTGCTATTTTTTTGAAAAGGTGGATCTCAGCCGAAATGGCAGTTAAAAGAGAGAAACAACTGTACACAATTCTACATCATCCGTGATAAAAGACCTTCTAAAGACATGACACTAAATGAGCAATTTAACACATTCTTTAATGACAGTTTATGCAAGACAATGCCAGCTAGAATTAATAGATTTATTTCCCCATTACACTTTATCGAAGCTCTTTACTCTTTGCCCTCTGACCAAATAAATCTTAATTATTCGAAAGGATTATTGTGTAGGGATTTGAACCTTGTTGGAAAGGAAGCTGCCCTTATTTTAAGCTTTTTTTTGTCATTTCCAAATGAAATTGAAATCCTTTTTAAATTCACAGCTTAAATTTGTTATCGGTTCACCACTCATCACATATTTTATGAAGCGTTAGGAGTTGAAATGGACCATCAAACAGGATATTAATAGCTTGGACAAAATCCTATTTGGCTTTTTTCATATTTAGGTGTCGTTTATTTGGTTGTTGGACATTCACATACACAAAGCTGCGATTTACGACGTTATTACCGCAGTTGTGTAATGGCAAAAAAGCGGACTATAAATTTGGTATTTTGGGGTCCGGTGCCTGTACTGATATTGGGTTTCAATGAGGGCGGTGGATTACTGCCACTCCCTGGGCTTATTTCTGAGTGATTTCACCTGCTGACTCCTGATGCGTTCGAACATATATTTTTAAACCCGAAAAAGAAGGCTTTCCAATTGAAAGCTGAATATGTCAATCATTTTCACATGGAATATTCCAAATGAGCTCATTTAAAGGAATATCTCAGTGTCCTCTTTTTTGTCTTGCTTTTTTCTCTGGAATATTGTATTGTATTTCACGGCAATCTGAGCTAATCAATCATCCGTATTCCGTCTAACGTATCCCATAAAATACTCGTATAAAAGTGCCAATATATTTTAGCCGTCGGCAATTTCCATTAAATGCTCCGCCCTACCAAACTTTTTGTTTGTTATTTCCTTTTTTTTTTGGATATGTGTCGTGTTTGCGTTTCTTCATTGATGATCTCTGCCTCGGGGCTATCATGATTATCCTTGGCAGCAGCTACTTTCGGCCGATCTAATTGTACAGGCAGACTCTACCTCCTCTTGCAAGACTCATAAATATCCAAAATTAAACCCGAAATTAAATGCTCCCGCTGCATATGAATTTTCCAGACACTTGACTTCCTTTTTTAATTATTTTAAATGTATCTTACGCATGCGTAGAATATAAATAGCCTTTCGCCACTTTAGCATCTTGAGGAGGTGCTGAGTCTACTTATTTTTTATCGCATTTCTGGTGTTTTCTTCAACATTTTGGTTGTTAAAATGATTGCCATGTGTGGCTATTTGTGGGCTGGCAAGATTAATGATGACATTCCTCGGGCTGTGTCAGCTTTTTATTCATTGAATTATTATATAAATTATACAGTCAGCCACACAAAAGGCAACGACTTCTCACGTCATCACAAGTTTAACTTCTGCTCTGGAGAACTTTTGAAGCCATCGTCGAAACCTTAAGTGAAATGTTGTGTTCCTAACTGTTTTGTTTGTGAATGAATAGCCAGCCGCCTCTCCCAGGACTGCCTCACAAGTGGACTTTGCGAAATGTATAAGCACATTTCAGTTTCTCTCTAGGCATTGAAGTCAATGGGTGTGGGTATCCAGGGTATCCATAAATTGTACTTCCATTACAGCAAAAATACAAAATTAATAGGCAATGGGCCTACTACTAATAAATAGACAAATAAATTAATGACGTGCCCTATAGAAAAAGAGTTAGCGGATGTGATTCCTGGACAAGTTAGGGCTATAGACAACATCTTTTTAACACTTATAGCTGGCACTTCGTTCAGTAAACATCTTTGCAGCAGAACACTGTAATATCACTTATCTCTAACGGGGGTAACCATTGTCAAGCACTCCCAACTGCATCATATCCACTTGTATCAGCTGAAGCATGCTTGAATGGAAGCATTGAGCAGATGGCGCGAGGGACGGAAACGAGTGGCACTCTCACTGCTTCTCCAGAGACGTGCACTGATTGACTTGGTGGCTGGGGGCACAAACAGATAAAATCGGCATTGCCTCAATCCTTGATGTGGGGCGTGGGAAGAACGTGACAGGAGGCTTCGGTAATTTATGGCCAATAAGAAACACCGTAATGAGAGCGAAAGAGCGGCGGACGAGTACGACCCGCGAGAATTGTGGCGCAGAGTCCTTCCATTGTGCCAATTGCATTCAGAGCACGTAACCCTCGGCGTATGAGTAATTCTTGGTGAAAAATGCCAAGAAGAAAATGTATTTACCGAACTCAGGATACGAGTCCCGCCTCAGGCCGTGATTAGGTGCGGATTGGCCATGAATAGGTAGCCATCCCGCACTTCCAGCGAAACGATTTCGTCATTAAAAGTGCCAGTTGAGCGAGGCTTTGTTTGATATTTGGGTTGGAATCCAATTCAGTTCAGTTTTCTCATTAGCATGTAGCATGCATCCACGTGGAAGTGATGTGCTGGTAACATTTCTGGTAAAATTTCAAGGAAATTCCTCAACTTTAAAGGGCGCAGATTCCTTGGAATCAAATGGCAAAGGATCTGTTTGACTAACAACAAATAGTCATAATTTTAATAAATCTCCTGCCGTGTGTCAATTCAGGAATGTAATTTCATTTTCTGTACTGCAACTGCTCCCCGATGCTGCCACACATTCAGCTCCCCCGCAAACAAACACTGACACCTTGGGTGTACTTGAACGATGTAAATATTTGCACCGAGCACACGACGACTCCATCCTGTTTGATCCTTTTTGGGGGGCCAGAAGCCATAAAGCAGAAGGCAAGGAAGCGCAAAAGACTGCTGCATATGTAATCTGCCACCGGTTGTAAATTTCGTTTAAGTTCATTTGCTTTTCACATTCTCCTTTGCCACATCTGTCAACACCTTCTTGCAACAGTTCCGTATGCCAGCCAGACCTCCTGCAGAATTGCCTGCACTTGTGTGCCGTTCTCGTTGAGAATCGTCGCCTTTGTTCGTTCGCCTCTAATGAATCGACAAACACTTTTAATTAACAGCCGACGAAAAACCATTGTGTAGAATAAATATAAAGAACATTTTGATGGCTTCCAATGAAAAAGAGGAGGAGGTGGAAGGGAGCCTAAGAGATTGGCACTCGAGAGCACTGCCTGCCTTTAGTAAGAAATTAAAAATTGATGCCTCTCCCAAAGGTGCTGCCCTGGGTATCGTAAAACTAAATTTAACGACTACACGGAGAGGAGGCTGAGAGAAGAACACTCTCTGCTCTGGGATCAAGTGCCTCAAGTGCCTCTCGACCTCACTCAAAGCTATAAAAGAATAAATTTGAATTTGAATTAATATTGAATCCATATCGGGGGCACACCTAACTATGCCATAGCACTTGATAAGGGGTAGACTTTAATGCATTAAAAATGTATACCCATTGAGAAATAATAATTCCAAATACTTCTCCTCCTCAGACAAACTTGGGTTGGATTAACTGTTTGGGTTTATACATATTGGTAAATACTAGGAAATTCTTTCTAAGCTGCTTTCATTTATGGACTTTAAATAAACTAAAAGAAATTCAGTTGGAAACTTTGAAAGTATTTTTTGTGGGAAGAAAATAGCTTAAAGAAGTTGTTTTTGACCAACTAGAGTTCAATAAACTGACAAGTCGGAAACCTTATTTCCCCCTCGCTCAAGTTAAACTTCCTTTTAGTTTTCCCTGTCATTTCCCGAGCACATTTCATTAACAGAACTATTTGTTTGCCACCATTGAGGGGCAAGCTGGAAACCCCTGGCCGTGCCTTTATTGGAAAAGTTTCGCCAGAACTAACAGAAAAAAGCACAACAACACAACGACAGCAATTAGTGCAGCAGGGTGTCCAGCTCTCGGAGCCCAGCTTCTGTCACTCCTCTTGACCCCTTGGCTCCCCTTTGAGCACAACTGCTTGCGAATTGCATTGCTGGATTTAATTTTCCAGCTGCCGACACTGTGAAAATGATGCGGATAGAGTTGAGTGGTGTCTTTAATCCCTTACCCTACCGTCACTCTGCTGCTGGTGACATCTGTTTTTGTTTATTTTTCTCTCATTTGCGCTTTGTTGGGTTCTGTTGAGTTTATCTCGAATTTTGTCGGACTAGCAGTCGGACTAGCTACAGAGCAGCAAGGCGCAGCTTCCACTGATATTTATTTAAATGTATTTATTAAAGAAGTCGCATAGTTCGTTATTTTCCCCGTGGGTTGCATAGTTTGTGGCATGCGGCATGCAAGCACTAATCAGCAAAGGCATAGCTATTAATTGAGCCCATCATCCATACTTTTAAAGCATGAAAAAAACCACCCACGAGCTATAGTGCCCCTCATCCTCCTCTGCAGGATAGCCTTTTGTTTTTTGCGGTTAAACTGCAGCTGTCGGTCGCAGTCCTGTTGGAGCTTTAGTCTGGCTGGACCTAGTCAGCTTTAAGGATAGCTTAAAAGTAAAGGAGGAATTGCGGAAAAGTTTTCTTTTCCGCTAAGTCGTTTGACTCGAGGGCTTTTTCTTGTGGAAATTTATTCACAGAGTAAAGAAGAGAAGCAATTTGCTGCTCTGCGGTGAGAAGCGGTGGATTTTCAGCATTGAAATTCGATTGGATGCGATGTCGGTCCATCCTCTCAGATTTTGCTGGATTTGTATTCTAATTGAACTTTGATTCGGATATTTCTCAAGAGTTATCATATTTCGCTTAAACTAATTAAGTTTTATTTCCATTAAATATTAATAGAATTTAAAATTTTACTCCGACAACTCTCTGAAATGTTTCCTATTAAACAGATCTCTGAAGGATCTCTCTTCCCACCCCAAATGAGTTTTCTTTTCGTTAAATCAATTGGATGCCTAAAAAGATACCCGAAATCAACTTAATTGAATTCTCTTATCTGGAACTACTCCTCCTGACAATGAATTGAGACTTCCTTTCGCTTGCCACCAAATCAATTAAAACCCAAGGATTTTCAAAAATCTCATTTGTTGAATATTGAATTTGCACTTCATTGCCGTTTGTGGAGTGTGTACGATGTCATGTGTGCATTGTGTTTCCTTTGACTAAAATGTGTCTGAAATTTCTGACTCACCTGTCACCTGGGTGTTGCCCGCCTCACGTTGAGCGGCGGATACTCGCCGGAAAATACTCAGCACTGCCTTGCTGTGGAATCAAATGGGGAAAATGCTAAAATACTTATTTGCGATAATTTTGCGGCGGATTTACTTACCGAAAATTCTGTCCACTGACGCAGTAGAGCACAAAATTGATGCCGAAATTTGTGATAAAGAAAGCGTGAAATATATATTGCAAAGCAATTGTTGAGTTCTCATTCCTGGCCGATTCCGTCTGCAAAGGGAAATCACATTAGAACGAGGTTCGTGCGCCAATTAGAGCCTGGCTGGCTGCTGGCTCTTGGCTGCTGCCTGCTTCCCGGCTGCCTTGGAGACCATTCTATTTATGAATCGCCCCAGCTCTGGACCCCACCTGACAACAGACAGTGCCGCTTTGAGCCCTGGGCGGTTTTCGATACGAATTGTTGGTGGAATGAGGTTCATAATTCACTAATTGCCTATGAGAATGCGTTCCTTATGTCATTAGTTACAGGTACAGGGCTTTACAGGTATCTCCTTACTCTACACGGGGCACGTGCCACATCCCAGGCTCCTCGTTGACCTGTAGACACACACACAAATGGGAAACACAGTCAGTGCGTATGTGTGTGAGTGTGTGTGGGGCAGGGGCAGTAACATAATTCCGGCTGTCGAAGAGCCTCTTTCCTTCCACTCAATTAACTTTGTGTCGCAATCAATGTCTGAGTTCCTGGCCCATTTTTAAGTTGGCATGTGAACTTGGGTGTGAAAAGCAATTTGAATGAATACTCTTCCGGCAGAGCGTATTTATTTTCCATTTAAAGTTTCCAAAGCTTAGATTTGGGATTCAGGATATGTGTTTGTCGCGGCGGAGAAGGGTTATTATATAAGCATTAGACTTCCTGGTTTTGGGCGTAAGATCTGTCTCTACACCCCTCATATGACTGATTCATTTGTAATCAGAAACACAAACACTCCTTGAATGATGCAGCTGCATATTCAATGATGCATTCAAATAAAGATTCTCTCTTTGCTTTGGTTTTTTGCCTCATCCTGTGTGTTCTCCCAACCAAAATTTATTCATTTAACAGACAGTCCGTCAGCACTGGAAGTGGAGTGTGTTTTGCATACGAAAAATGTACCAGAGCTGTGACAACTTGAGGCATATGGCTGTGGCCCAAGTATTTGAGAAGTCCATCAGCACGGCTCTGCTTTTATGGATTGAGAGATTGAGGTTGCGTGGAAACGGACAAGTAATTTGATGAATTTCCGGGTCCAGCAGAGGGATTTGCCAAACCAAAGCCATGTCCGAACGAATGTTGAGTGTGAAAATGACGAGAGGAATGGAATAGAATTCGTAAGTGGAATTGAATGCGTGAGAAAGTCGTGTCGGGCAGTGGCCATGAATGTGATGGCGAATAAATGAGCTCGACAATCAGCCGTATCAGCAGCAGTAGACCGCAGGGAATAACGATATAGATACAATCTTTCTCCAATGAATATTTATTCATTGAGTAAATTTCAATCAAACTTAAATTATTTCCCTTTAAATTGCTGTCGAAAAAATTGTATTATGCCACAAAGCAATATTCCCTTTTGTGTTTTTTTGTTGTTTGCTAGTAATTACCATAATTTTTCGCTCGTTGAAAGAGAGGGGAGTATAAATCCGCATCACCCACACCCTTATACTGCCCTGACATCCTCTGTTTAGGTTTTGTTTATATGTACATGAAACTGATTTTATTTTTACGGTTTGCGAGTGCCACCGAAGTGCACAAACTAATTAAAGGCTAATTAACACCTATGAGGAGCGGTGCCCTTTTCCATGCCAGCAGCCTGACTTTCTCTCTCTCTCTGGCGAAGGCATTAATACGACTGTATGTTTTGCCTTTTGATGTAATTCATGCATTAAACAAGGCATTTGAAGGCCAAGCGAGGCGGATTAGCGAAAGGAGGAGGTAAAGGAACTGTATGTGTAGCAGGATCATCGGGAAGACAAACATTACACAGCCATTGGGTCTGAGAATAGTTTTGTCGTTGCCATAAGCACGTTACGACTGTTGTTTCTGTCTGTCCTCCAGATTGAGCCTGGGTATTTGTGGGCAGATAATTAACAAACGACAGCTGCCGAAGCGGAGAACCAGCAATAACATAACTTTTGTATGCGAAGCATTAGGAGGGATGCCTGAATAACAAGCTGGCCCCAACTGGCACTGCTCCGCCTGCACTGCTCCTTTTCATGTTGATCCAATTATTTGGGTCATGCAGAGTCCGTTCCCCAGAGTCGGTCCATTGTCCAGGCAAACAATTGGTAAATGTTAAGCATGGATTGTTTTCCACAAAAGAAAAAGGAGCAGCAACTGCGGTAGAAGTGCATCAGGTCAGTCAGACAGGTCAGTCAGAACCCTTTCATTCTCTGCTCATTCAGAGAAATCAGATTTCAGCTTTCTCATTTCCACACCACTTACCTCCCAGTAGGCCTCGATGCGTAGCAAGCAGCTGGGCAAATTCAAGCAGACGAAAACCGTCGAGACAATGAGCAGCATTTTGGTTACCTTCAGCTGCGAGGAGTTCTGCACCTTGTGGCGACGATCTTTAAAGAGAGGGAAAACGCTTGAGTTAAGGAGTTGACAGCGTTGGCTTGGCTGTGGGGGGACTTTGTAATTAGTTGAAAATTATGTGATAGTTGCTAAATTGTTAGACAGTTTTCTGTCAGTGTCAGCAGAAGTTGACAAGCAAAGGCAAAGCATTGCGAGGCAGGATGTCTCTCGGATGAGTTTCTCATCTTTTGTTTAGCGACATTTTTAAATGTCACATGCTGAGCAAGTCTGCAGTGTCTCAGCTCTGTTAATTGGCTCAAAACAAATTCCGAGTGAAACTTAAATGGCTTAAAAGAAACTTTGGCCATGGAAACTTCTCCTACATTTTCTGTAAAGAAAATCTCGTTCCAAAGTGTCGTCGGAGTGTCATAGTAATGTTTTCCGAATGAGAAGTCATCGCATCGCTCGCTTGCTCACCTGACTTCTTTGTAATCTCGCAATGGTGCTGACAACTGTTTATATGCTGCTGGTGTTCCTGCTGGTGGTGGTCCTCCTGCTGCTGCTGCTGCCTGGCCACACTATGCTGTCCACTGGGATGTGTGCCAGTGGACTTCTGGCGCTTCAATGATGCCGAAATCCGATACGAGGAAACTGCCGAGGGGCTCGTTGAATTCGACGGCATGCTGGTTGTCTGTGGCTTCCTGTAGGTTACAAAATATACATACATTATGTTTATTTGTCATGTAATCCCCTTATGAATAATTCAAAGTGAATCCTTTCTAAGGGCATATGCAAATGCCAGTCTCAAATGAGACTTAGGCTAGCAATCAACTCACATCTTGTGCATCGTGAGGGTCCGTCGGACGGTGGCAAACTTCCACACTGTGCACCCTGTACAGGTGTTTAGCACAGCGATGGTGGTGAAGGGCACCGCATAGACGACAATCGAGTCCCAGTAGTTGAACAGGGCCAGTTGCTCCTGCAAACCAGAAACCAGAAAGAGTTGTTATTCAGGGTGATAATTCGATTTGTTTTTGGGTCTAATCAACATTGCGTATACGTAATTAAGCTGTACTCCACTCCTTCATTGAATCCATACAGGTGGGTGTTGACCAACTCTCTAATCTAGTTTGCTGTGCATTTTGCATGCTAAAAGCTGCAAATTCAATTGCACAAAACGTAACACAAAACAGGGAGGATGGCAAATGAAATTAAACTTAAATTCTGGAAACTTTCGCTCCCACGAGACCAAGCCACAAAGTTCTGCAATATAAAACCTTTCTACTAATAATTTAAAGCACTTGGTTTTTCTATTGAATTTCCTTTAGTCTTTGTGTTGAAAGCGTTTATTAATTTGCATACTGGGAGGCGAGATATTTAATGGAATTATTTTTTAGCTGCACTGATAAGTTGTAAAGCCCTCGACGTTCCACGCAAAAACAAACTCTATCTTCGCTTCGCTTCTTTTATCTTGGCATACTTTTCATCAGCATTTCAAGGTTGACGAAGTGGGAGGAAAAGGGAAAACATTGGCTTGGATGCTTTGTTGGAAAACTATTTGCCCCGCGTTCTGCGTATTTGTTATGCTCGGTAAGCGAAGATCACAGGCCGGAGGGTATATATTATTCGTGTGGGAGTCACGGAGTACATGGCACAAATAGGCAATACAAATGTGGAATCAAGCTAATCTTTGTTTCTGCGTAGTAGAGGTACAGAGATACATCTCGCCAAAACTCGTGCATATACATTTTAAATCATACTAATTGCATTCCATTAATGAGCAACCAATAGTCGATACATTCCACTCTACATTTACACTTTTCCCGCTGAAGCCCTTCGAGATCCGACCTCTTGCCTTTGGTTCAGGGTTTAGCCTGATAAATTCCTGGCTGCCTGCATATTTTCATGTCTGAAATGTTCAATTTGTAATGTTCCAGGACATTGGGGTTTATCCACCGGACAGATGTGGGCGGGCGAATGGCCATTCCGGCCTTCGAGTAAGCGCTTCTGGTCCTGTTCTATTTCATTGTGCTTCTGGCTAATGTCCGAGAACACAAAGCTATTTGTTTCAATCACAATTAACCAAAAGTGGTGAAGAGAATAAGCGCATTATCATTCATTAGGGATAGCCTTTTGGCTAATTAAACATGCTGGTGTCTGGTTTCTACGCCGCTCGGTCTCTGGTGGAAATTCAAGGCAAACCGCTTTAAAGAACAAGTGTAATCCCCCACTCCACACGGCTGTCTGCACTCTCAATCAACGTAATCATCATCCGCATCGTCCTCATTATCATCATCAGATGGGGCTTGTTGTAATTCCATTTGCATAATTTCAAGTGTTGGCGAGCATGTTTCATAACCATTCAGAATATGTTAATCACCAGAGGAATGAAATCAAAATTGTTTAACAAGTATCCATCCAAGTTAGAGCTGCTGCTGCTACAATATATATTATATATTGGGCATACATTTCCAGTGCGTTGCCGGCAGCAATCAAACTTTTAAACATTTTCAAATTATGATTTTCATCAAAATTTGCCTTGACCAGCCAAAAGGCCAAAGAGTAAGACCCCGAAAAAGGTATGAATTAGATATTGCGTACAAGGGACAACATGTCTGGGGAATGAATGATCTATTGATTGCACATTTTATTTGGTTTTGGGGGAAGTTAAGAACTCGGAAAAGCCTCAATGGCCTGTCATAACAAGCAAATGCCGTGGACATGACCAAAAGCATTACATTTATTTACTTCTTCCATTTATTGTTGTCTATTGGCTATTGTTGGGTCCCCAGTCCTGGTCAACATTTTACGGCTCGTGTGTTGTACCATATTATTGTGTGTGTCGAGTGGATCAAAGTGTAATAGCTCGTAAATTTTCAATCAACAGACGGTTGATGTTGCTGCTATTTGATGCTCATGATACCCGTGCACGGAACTGTTAGGGCCGTATAACTAATTCCAATTGAAACTTAATTCTTATTGGCTGCCTGCCTTTGAGCTTGAGCCCGATGACCAATGGCCTTCTTCATGCGATGAGCCCCTCCTTTCCATTACCAAATTGTAGGATGCATTGAGCCATTAAAAATCTGCACAAAATTGCAAAAATGCTTTACGAGCTACAAAATATCTATGCCAGTCCACACATGTGCGTAGGCATCCAAACGAGTATTAGAATCCTTTCCTGCCTCCGGGGGAGTGGGGTTTGATGGCTGGACATTAGCTTATAAGACTTCTTAGACACTTCCTGTGACCTTTTAGCCTTTATGTTCCTCTGTTCTTGTGCCAGTCAGTTTCAATTTGGCTTTGCATCTGCTTCCAGTAACACTTCAAAAGGACAAATTTGCTGCTGTTGCTGCTGTTGCTGCTGACCTCCGTCAGAGTTGGTCAGAGATAGCCAGAGGCTAAAAGTAAATGGGTTGCTGCTGCTGCTGCTGCTGCTGCTGCTCTTTAAGTGATATTTAATTTAAGGCAATTTTCTTAAATTATTGCAGCTGGCAGTCTTTTTTTTTGTTCCCTCGGTGCAGCCGTGATGGGTTTTCAATTCCCTGGAATTCCAAAATAACGTTTCGTCAAGTTAAACAATAATTCCAGAAAGGTAGAGTGCCATCATATGTCTGTCTATTCATTAGAATCCCATTCAGCGAGAGAACAGTAACTTGAAGAGTTACTTGTGACTTGAAGAGCTTCCTACCCCACGGCGGGACCTTCTGTTGCCAAAGAGAGGAGAGCAGAGTGCTCTCTCTTGATTGCTATTACTCAATGATTTGTTTCTTTCAATATGCCAACCGCCAAGTGCAGAATGTCTATTTACAGCTTACAACCGTTGTCTGGTTCAAAATTTATGGCCTTCCTAGGACACGGCGATTGTGTGTTCCCCACATTTTCCAATATTCCACACCGCAAAATGTATCAGGCTACTCCATTCTCCAGCCACTCGATTGTCATCCATCCATCCTGGCATCCTGGCAGCAGTCAAAGCAAAAGAGGAACCGCGCATAATTTCGCGGTCTGCAGACAAGTGAAGCGCCATCTGTTGGCAGTCGGATCGGGGCGGCTGTCGGGTCTGGGCTGTAGGAGTTGTTAGTTCTATTTATACGCTGCTGATTGGATTTGAATATCCCTATATTCTGTATGTATGTATATATGTCTATCATCCATCATCCATGGGCTGTTGTCTGTTGTCTTCTCTAAGTCGTAAGAAGGCGCGACTCTTTACGCTTCATTGTGTGGCCAATTTCGCTAATAGGCCGCTAGGCCCCGTCTTATGTTTCCTCTGCGTAATACACCTTGTCCCTGTCCTATGTTTGCCTTGCACTGTGTCTGGGTACACACACCGAAAATTAGCATCGAATTTCAGGCCTAAAAAGCGTGACTTCAACCGTGCAAGAAACGCAAAACGAAATAACAGAAAGAACAGCAAACAGCTGCGAAATATATTGAAATTCGAGATTTATCGTGGCATGAGTATTGAAATTGTCACTGAACAAAGACCCTATACCATAGGATGTGACTGAAAAATGCCACGGACAAGGCGACACACCCAGAGCGAGACCACGCGCTGTGGCTTTGGCTTGTCCTGTCATTCTCAGTGCCAGTCACAGTGTCTTTTGTCCAGGAAAAAGGTTTGCCTTGCTTTACGCACACAAACTTTCCACTGTTTTTTTCCGTTGCTTTTTTATATAATGCCCTAAACCCTAAAGAAAATAGTAGGGGATATTGGATTCGAGAAGATCAGTCAGAACAAAGACTTTTTGGATAAATAAAATATAAATTTCAGAAAATCCCACATGCATAATTTAGAAATCCACAAACACCTTCTACGCATAACGAGCGGTTCGTAATTACAGACAAAATATACGAAAACACATGCCCAGATATTAAAATTTTGTTCTTTGTTGCTGCTAGCCTGGCAAATGAAATTATGTTTTGATTATTTTGTGTGCGATGTTAACATATCAGAGGGTACTTTATAGTCGCAATTTAATTTCTATAGTTGGCCTTTTGCCATTTTTGGCTTGCTGCCACTGCCACTGCCCCTGTGTCAGTGTGACACATATTTGGTGTATTATTTGTGGCGGCGACCTTTTCTTTCGCTAATAAATGGTTAATTTGTTCCCACAAAAAACTCACGCAGCGGTATACAAGCCACCAACTAATTGACTAATTGCTCCAGTTCTGGGGCACATTATATTGCCTCCTTATGCCCCAACCGATGGGAAGGAAGCGTGATCCGCATATCTTAACGACATTTATTGGGTGGTCCGGGGTTAATTGACAAGAGGGTCACTGCCATGTGAAGCGAACGTAACGAAGGATTCGCAGGCTATAAGCGGTTCAAAGTCAGCAAGCAGTAAATGGTGATGACAGAAGGGTTCTTCTATCCATTTCACACTCCCAGAGACTCAATGGTTATGCTTTGATTGTAATTTTGAGATATTTTTAAACAATTTTGTAGGCCATTTATTTGCACAAACGAAAACATGCTGTCTCTCTCAAAGCATTTCAAATTCCAATAACAATACTAATGGCAGACAAAAATTCACGAATACCAGGAATCATCCATATATTCATCGTTTGTGGATACATGTGGGAGGCTCTCACATATTCATTGTACGCCCGAAGGGTGGGGTAACCAATGGCAGCCCAAATGAAAAATTCTAGGCACCGGAAGAATGCGTTTGATGAAGTTGGATTTTGATGTGTGACAGAGAGATGTCTGCATCAGCCAGAAAAAAGTCGTCCATATACTGCAAACATCAAACACAAAAAGTGTTTCCACAGGCAAAAAACACACAGACACGACACCCATGCCGATGCGGATGTGGGATATACTTACTTTGTATTCCGTGTTGAGATCACAAATGGTGGCATTTAGCTTGGCTATAAAAACGGGCTTGGCAATCAGGATGTAGGGCAGACAGTGCAGACATCCGGCCAGTGTCAGGCACGAGAGCACTATCTTCGCCCGGCGCACAGTGCACATGGTCTGGCGCTTCAATGGATAGATGACCGCTATAAAGCGCTCCACGGTGAAGGCCACCACAAACCACACGGAGCAGAAGCTGGCCAGGTAGCTGAAGAATGTGAAGAATTGGCAAAAGTAGTTCCTGTTGTAGATGTCCACATTGAGGAAGTTCAGCCACTGGGCAAAGAGTCCGCCCAGAAAGCAGGTGTCGCTCACGGCCAATGCCGCCAGGTAGAAGCTCGACGACAACTTTCTCAGCTTCGTCTTGAAGAAGACAAACACGGATAGGATGTTGCCGATGCTGCCCGTGCAGCAGAGTATCGGAATGTAGTACTGATGTACAAAGTCCCCAATGAAGAAGGCGATGCGCAGCATCTCCTCATCATCGCCGGACATGTAATCCGTGGAATCGGTAGTTGTCCCAATGGCCGTGCTGTTTTCCGCTGTTGCGTTGCCATCGCTGGAGGTTGTTGTTGCTTCTGTGGCTGATATATTGCCGCCGTTGCCGCTGCCGCTGCCGCTGCTGCTGGCCATTGCCTCCATATAATCCATATCCATGGTGCTAGATAATGCTGCCATCGTTTTTTCCTACACTTTAAACCATTTCGCACACTGTTTTCGGGTCTTTGAGAGAGTGTTTTCTTGCTCTTTGTTTAGAGAACTATAACTGGGGCGTTTCAACTAATTAATTGCATTTCTCACTTACACTTTTCGGAAACATTAGTCTCCCTGACAAAGAGGTAATTGGTTTTTTTGGCAACCCAATTTGTGGTTTGCTCTTACGCCTTTCCGCTTTTCCACCTCGTCTTCAGACAAGCACTTGTCAAGTCAAACAATTAAAAGTTCCGACTACACACTACACGTCAAATAAGTGCTATTATATGAATTCCTCCACTGTGCAAAAGTTATTGGAACTTTCGATAGCCGTTCACTTAGTTATTCCCTATAAGTTCATTATCAGCGGGAAATCTTTCGCGCGAGTTCCGTAATGAAGCAAACAAAAGCACAAAAAAGTATATTTTCAGGTGGATTTAAAAACTTTTTACACACATTCAAAGTTTTTCCCGGAAAAACTTCTTGCGGTGCTGGTCTGCTTTCACGCCGCTGGCTCTTTGGCGATCTAGTTTTATTTTTTAATTTTTTTCAAATGCCAAAACTTTTTGATTGTGGTCTTCAGGCTTGTGGCTGAAATATTATCCTTGATAGTCTAGAGATTCGTGGAATTAAGTGTGTGGGATTTTGTATGGGGCGTCACTCCATTTAACTCGAGTTTTCAGCGGACTCCTTCTTCGACTGAAGTTTTAGACCCTGGCTCTGACTGAGTCTCTGGCTGTGGTTTCCTTTTCGGCCAATTCGACCAGTCAGCAGGACAATGAGCGCGTAACTAAGCCGAGACAATGGCCACGGCGGCCTTATAAACGACTCCTGTCGAACGGAGGCGCCAAACGAAAGCTCTTTCCCTCGTGCTGCTGTTGCTGTTGCTGTTCCTCCTGCTCTGTCGGCGCCGACGCACTGGCTGGTGGCGGGTGGATTTTCATTCATAAATTCAACAGGTTACAAGGTCAGGGCTGGCAGGAATGCCAACAAGTGGCTGGGCACCACGTTTGGGGATTAGCCCAGCAGCATTGTTAGCAGGAGAATTCCTTCGTGGCGGCAAGACAATGAGACCCTCAATGAGCTTCTTGTGGGCTGGTCACCTTGCCGGGCCGAAGAATCCAAACAATAACAAGCCGCCATTCCAGTTACCGGCTTTGGTTAATGAGGAAAGCTTTTGCGGCACTGAAATGCCACCGCCAAGTGAGGAAAAAATCTGTTAGCTGGTCGCAGTTGCCTTTGGTAGTTTGTCGTGTCCAGAGCTTCGCAATGTTGGGTTGGGCTTTTTCCTATCGCACTTCTTTGAAACCAATTCACCCATCTAACTTTTCTTGTCTCCTGTTTTATTTCAGAGGACGACAAGGTAGGAACCCTGGATGTGCTCCTGAGCAACGCCTACTGCCGCTCTCAGCGATTCCTCTCCAAGCAGTTGGCCCAGCTCCGGCCAGAGCTCACCATGTCCATATTGTCGGGTAAGTGGATGCCCTCCTCCTGTTACTTCTGCAAAGACTTTAATAATATTTTTTTGTGTTTTTTGTTTGCTCTCTGCAGAAATAACGCATCGCTTTCAGAGTGCCCGCGAGGATGTGCGTGCCCTGCTGCTGCAGTGTCTGCTGCCCTGGCTGCAGAACATGGAACTGGTGGCCACGAGTGTGCCACCAGCCACGCCCCTCTCCTACATAATGGTAAGCATGAAATTGACTTCCGTCGTGCTCTCTGACTCGATTTTAATTCTCGTTTCCTGCTCTCTTCCGCCAGTACTTTCCGGATTCGGGCACACGAGGACGCCGCGAGGGCACCGGATCCACAGAGGCAACGGAAATGATTCTGAACAATCTTTTTTACATAACTTCCAAGGTAAGGAATAATCGTTCTCGTTGTCACTTTCAATCTTTAATCTTCGGCGTTCTCGGTTGCAGTTCTCGGATGCCCATCCGCGCGACATCGAGGAGCTGTGGGGCACCTTGTGTCAGTTCTGGCCCAACAATCTGAAGGTCATTCTGCGCTATCTGGTCATAATGAGCGGCATGGCCCCCACCGAACTGCTGCCCTATGTAATTTATTCTACATAATTCGCTGTGACAGAGCTAATCCTTTTCTTCTGTTGCCAGGCCAAGCGTGTGGCTCTCTATCTCGCTCGGAGCTGTCCGGATCGACTGCTGGATGAGCTGATGGCCGAGCTGCAGACAGTGGAGACTTTGAACTGTCTGATTGAGCGCACGGAGACGCCCCCCTTTTATCGGCTGACCAGCATGCGCAAGGCATCTAGTCACAGTGCTGATGGTAACGCCAGGAACCCTCTCTTAAAATGTAATATTTAAACCCAATTCCATTCTCTTCTGGCAGGCCAAGCAGTGGGTGGCATAAATGACTCCAGGATTCAAGATTTGGCAGTCGAAAAGGGCACCATCCACACCAAGCGCCACAGCGGCGAGGATCCTATTAAAATTGGGCAAGTCAATGAGCAAGTTGTTCGCCCCTAAAGCTCTCCAACTAATGTTAATCCCTTCCGCAGAACCTGCAAGTCGGATAGCGGCATTCGGGCGTATACCCAAGCTGCAGCTGCCGCAGCCGCCGCTGCTGTCACGCCCGGCTCTGGCGGAAGTCGTCCCCCCCGCGGCGCTGACAAGATACGGGCCGCATCTGGTCCTTCGATACTGCCCCGACCGGAGGACATACTGATAAACGACCCGGAGCTGCGACAGGAGGAAAATGTGGAGCTGCGCGGCACTTCAGACTCGCAACCAAATGCCCATCCACATCCCCTGCCTATGCCCGAATATGGCGGATACTTTGCACCACTCACCGAATTCCTGCCGGATGTCAGTTTGCCCATCAGCGGATTTCATCGGTGAGTCAGGGTAATAATTAGGCAGACCTTTGGGAAGTACTCTTTATTTTAGTATGGCGATACAGATATGTTGTAGAGTATTTTAAGAACAGATCTGTTATTAATAGTAAGCCACTCCTGAATTTTCGCGTATCCATTCCAAGTGATCGGTGACACGGGTATAGCCAGAAGGTCCATTCTTGCAGGATGTGGAGGCAAAGGTTATGACGCCGACGAGCATGGGATTGTCTTGTGTGACCAGTGGGCCACCAGAGTCACCACCGCAGACAGATTTGCCGTCCGACTGCCTGGTGCACATATCGGTGCTGGCGACAGAGCCGTAGGACTGGGCACACTCATTGTTGCTGATGATCTGCACGTCGATGCACTGAAGCCATTCCGCGAGATTGCCATTGTCCATGCCTCCCCAGCCGCAGGCGACGCACCACCAGCCCTCGAAGCGATCTCCCTGTTGGTTAAACTTCGGCAGAGGGATCTTGTTCACAACGTTGGTGAAGTCCACGTACGGAGTGCGAATGAGACCGATGTCATGGCCAGCCGAGTTGCCAAAGCCTGGGTGAAGGATGAAGTTGTTCCTTCTGACATTGTGCTTGTACAGGCCGTTCCAGCCCCAGTTGGAACCGTAGTTGATGTCCACCGAGTCCGTTGTGAGGCAGTGAGCAGCAGTCAGAACCCAAGTGTTGGATATTATGGTGCCAGCACCAACGGCTGCGCTGTTGCTGCCGTCTGTGAGCAGGAACAGTCCGACGATGTAGGGAGCCTTGCCCTCGTAGGCTGGATAGCCATTGACGATTCTATCCGAACGTTCAGTACGATTTCCCTGTGGTTGCCCGATCAAAGTGGGACTTCCACTGGCAAATACAAAGGCAGAAGCCAACAAGAGAATTGCACACGATGCCCTCATGGTTGTGCTGGAACTTGGATCTACACTGAGTAGGCTGTCAGCTTATATTCCATTTGGTAGCCACTAGAGTTAATATTTTGCATCCTATCTATGCAGATAACAATATTTTAATTACTTTTTTTGTTGGCCCATGGGGTCTCTTTTCAAGTGCAGGAAGGGAGCTCTCCAAGTCAGTTACTAGTACTTAGACATGATTGATAGGCAAGAAAAATATACCGATAAGGGCTATGAAGAATCCAAACCATAAATTTCCATATTTAAAAATTGATTAACTGAATTCGGGTTCTGTCTAACAAAAAATGTTTTCTCCATGGAAAGTTTTTGGGCGAATGAAAAAGTGTTGGTGAGCCTGTAGGCATGTACATAAGCTGATGTGTAGAATCACATTTTAAATTACATTTTGAATTACTTGGGTCTGTTAAACTGCTTAAAAGCTGTCCATGCAGTGTATTTTCGCGGATGTGCACGAACTCATCTCACGACCATGGCAAAAGCTTGTTTTAGTGATGCTCGCGGTGTCAGTTACACCGAAAATATATTTATTTTATATAAAGAGAAAACAAAAGAAAGATACGAAGCCACGATCGGTGTTAATAATAGGCAACTCCGGATTTTTCGCGTATCCAGTCCAAGTGATCGGTGACACGGGTGTAGCCGGAAGGTCCACTCTTACAGTTGCTGGATCCAAACGCTATAACGCCCACCTGCATAGGATTGTCGTGTGTGACCAGAGCGCCACCAGAGTCACCACCGCAGTTACCCTTTCCGTCCGACATTCTGGTGCACATGTCGGTGCTGGCGACAGAGCCATAGGACCTGGAACACTCATTGTTGCTGATAATCTGCACGTCGACGCACTGGAGCCAGACCGCGAGTTTGCCATTGGACATGCCACCCCAGCCGCAGGAAACGGTCCACCAGTTCTCGAAACGTTCTCCCTTTTGGCCAAACTTCGGAAGAGCGATTCTATTCACCACATTGGTGTACTCCACGTACGGAGTGCGGATCAAGCCGATGTCGTGACCAGCTGAGTTGCCAAAGCCTGGATGACGGAAGAAGTTCTCCTTCCTGACGTGGTGCTTGTACAGGCCGTTCCAACCCCGATTCGATCCGTAGTGGATGTCCACGGAGTCCGTGGTGAGGCAGTGGGCTGCGGTCAGGACCCAATTGTGGCCTATAACACTGCCAGCACCAACGGCGTTGCTGTTGCTTCCGTCCGTGAACAGAACAAGTCCAACAAGATAGGGCGCCTTGCCCTCGTAGGCTGGATAGCCATTGACAATCACATGATCCGGAGGCGTGTTTTCAGTGCCATTTTCTTGAGCAAATCCAAAGGCAAAAGCAAAAGCCAACAATAAGATTCCCCCCAATAGTTGCATGATTGTGCAGGAACTTTGTTCTCAACTGGGGTTGTCTGCCCACTTATATACGATATTTGAGCCACTGGCTAAGGGTTTACCATTGAACCTGGGAAGTACTCCAGCTTGGGGGGTAATTAGCGATACAAGCGAGCAACGTGAGATATATTTGTATCTGCTAATGGCCATTAGTTTTAACGTTCTTCAAATGTAATTTATGGAAGAAACTCTGCTAAACCATGTAGTTTGATATCCAATCTCAATATTGCTCTAATTTGCAGATGCAACGTAGCCGTGATGCTGCTCACAGACATTGTGGTAGATGGAATACCGGGCATCGATTGGACTCTGCACTTGCCTTTGATGCTGCACATTCTGTTCCTTGGCCTGGACCACACACGGATTATTGTGCGGGAGCATTGCAAGCAGCTGTGCGTCAATCTATTGATCGTGCTGGCCGAGCACAACGATCACCTGACCGTGGCCCGCATTCTGCTGAACAGCGAGACAAGTAAACTGGACCTGGGCCTGACCGTGCCCGCCCTGCCCGTGATCGACAACAATTTCACGGAGCTGCATCAGCAGTTCGACAGCTATTTGCTGCATGTAAGCCCGCAGGCAGCGGCCTATGCCCTGCAGCACAATCTGTCCAGCTCCACGATTATTGCGGCACACTCCAGCTCCAGCGCCAATCAGCAGAATCAGCCGAAAACGCCGCATAACCTGCAGCAGGCAACTGGAGGCCAGACAAACACCAATGCCACGATCCCAGGTCTGGCAGGTACGCCCGCTGCACTGCAAATCAATCCGAATAATTCGGAGAACTCGGAAGTGCCGCTCATCAATGCGGACGAGCATGCACCGCCCCAACCCGGCCCCAGCATGCCCATTGCGCATGTGATCAAGAGCCTGCTGAAGTTCCTCGCGCAGGACACATGCCAGCAGCTGTGGAACTACGAGGACATCACCGCTAAAGTGTGGGCCGTAAAGTCAGCAGAGCAGCTGAGCTGCTTTCTCAAGCACATGGTGAAGGTGTTCGCGGACAGCTATCCACAGGCTCGCATCGCCGAGCGCTGGGCACAGACCGCACTGCAGCTGGGACTCTCCTGCTCCTCGCGACACTATGCCGGACGTTGTCTGCAGATCTTCCGGGCCCTGAATGTGCCCATCAACTCTCGCATGCTGTCGGATATCCTGTCCAGGCTAGTGGAGACGGTGGCCGAGCAGGGCGAGGACATGCAGGGCTATGTGACGGAGCTTTTGCTCACTCTGGAAGCGGCCGTGGACAGCCTCGACTCGGACTTCCGGCCGCTGGATGTAATGAAGGACATTTTCAAGAGCACACCCAATCTGAACAACAAAGACGGCGGCCCCAACTCCATTCTGCCCGGCAAGAAGTCGCCCTCAGGCATGACGCCTCAGTCATCCAACTACTCGATACCCAGCCATGGACGCAGTACCAGCTACTCGGTCTCCTACTGTGGCCGCAAGGCCAACAACTCGCCCTGCGATAAGCAGGTGGAGCTGAGGAACCGCTCCTCTGGCATTGATCTCGAGCGCAGCGTTGTCAGCAAGTTTGGTGTCGGCGGAGTGGGCATGGGCGCTGGCTCTGCCCTGTCGCGATCCCGTAGCGCGCAAAGTCTGAAGATGCTAGGCGACACAGCCACGCAGGATGACAAGATGACGATCTTGGCACAGCTCTTCTGGCTATCGGTGTCGCTGTTGGAGTCGGACTACGAGCATGAGTTCATGCTGGCTCTGCGCCTGCTGACCAGAGTGCTGCACCGCCTGCCGCTGGATCGACCAGATGCAAGGGACAAGGTGGAAAAGCTGCAGCAGCAGCTGAAATGGACAGCCTATCCGGGTGTGCATGCGCTGCTCCTGAAGGTGCGTTCTTAGAAGGGGAAAACGGTTGAACCAGAAAGTATTTATCGATTTCTGTTCTAGGGCTGCACTCACAGTGCCACCTACGAGCCGACCATCACGCTTCTATCCCAGTTTGCACCGCTGCTCACGCTGCCCGTTTGCGATCCGACACAGAGTTGTGCCTTCCCCATGAACGTGATTGCGCTGCTGCCGTACATGCTGTTGCACTACGAGGATGCCAACGAGATCTGCATACGCAGTGCCGAGAACATTGCTCAGGTATCCACGGAATTAGGCGCCAAGCTCGAGAATCTGGGCACTGTGATGTTGCTGTACAGCCGCAAGACCTTCTGCAAGGAGTCCTTCCAGTGGACAAAGTGTGTGGTCAAGTATCTGCATGACACGTACGCCCACATGGGTCTCCACATGGTGGCCTTCCTCATCGAGGTGCTGGAGAAGGGGCCGCAGCAGGTGCAGGTGCCCGTTTTGAATGTCATCCACTGCATGCTGCACTACGTCGATCTGTCGGCACCGCAAGCCCAGACCATCAATGCAGATCTGTTGCGTGCCGTTGGAAAATACCTGGATGTAAGTTGGACCTTGGAAAAGTATTCTCCCATGAGCTGAGAAGTAATGTTATTTTTGCATGTTTTATGGCAGACGGTGAACTGGAAGGACTCGCTGAAGATCCTCAAACTGATTGTGACGCGCAGCTCCTCGCTGCAGGTGGTGCCGCCCAGCGATGGCAGCAGCGCCGGGTTATCGTTCTCCTTCTACGGCGCATATCCGGACTCGGATATGTTCTGTAAAAAGGAACTGGCCGGTCGCACCATGGAGTTCACCTTTGACGTCTCACAAACACCGCTCATCGGCCGCCGCATCCTGCTCAAGAACGAAGAGTCAGTCCCGGCCGGAGCTGCATCCACCACGGGCAGCTCTTCGCTGAATTCCACCCTGACCAATGCAACAACGGTGTCTGTGGCGCCCAGTGCCCAGCAGCAGGCCAATGCACAGCTGCAACAGCAACGCGCCCAATCGAATGTGGCGGCCATTGCCGCAGCGGCTGCTGCCCAGCATCAGCAACAGCATGCGATCGGAGCCGGAAGCAGCCTGGTGGGCACACCGAACTCGCCACGGCGCAGTGCAAGCTTGTCGCCGGCGGATACCGTGCCCTTGAGTGGATGGAAGCGGCCCTGGATGTCGCAGTGTCGCGTGCGTGAGTGTCTGGTCAATTTGCTGACCACCTGTGGCCAGCGTGTCGGCCTGCCCAAGTCGCCATCGGTAAGTGATTGCTTTGACGGGAGCGGGAGCTGGAGCTGCTTCAGCATTCGGTTGCTGCTTGTACATAGCCAGGTGCATGCCTTAGGCTCCCCTAGAGCTATCCTAATCCACCCTTCTCTACTCTACTCTCTGATGTGGTCTTCATGCATATGCGATTATTTATTTCTAACTCTTTTTCTTTCATGTAAAACAAAAACAAAAACAAAAAAATCAAAATCCAAAAACCAAAAAACAATTAACACGCCATTATCATCATTAACAAATCAACCCAAATCGATACCAAATCGAAACATACTCGTACTCAATCCTAGGATGATTTCATAAACTCAATTTGCTCAAAGGTAAAGGACACGTTTCTCTGTGCCGCGACTTGTCTTCTTTTTTGCTTTTTCTGTGTATCATATATTTACGATAAGATCGCATGTAGTAGCTTTTTTCCCAAGCAATTCAATTCGTTTCTGTTTCTGCCTGTGTTTCATTCCCATACATTCCAACACGAACCGCCATTCGCTTGACCCGTTATGTTATCCCATTACCATTTTCATTTCCATGTTGTGCATGTGTTTTGTTTGAAACTGTACCTTTCGTTTCGTTTCGTTTACACTGTTTGTCGTTTATCTGGGAACACATTTAGTCGTTTAGCACGTCACTACTAACCGGATCGATTGCGACCAGACAAAGCGTAAGCTTTATCTTATCTCTACTATTCAACTCTATTATACTATATAATCCCTGAATGTTTATCCCTCTCGTATTGCTCAGAGTCTTACTAATATCTGCCCACCACTCGCCCCACCACAGGTTATCTTCAGCCAGTCTTCGGATCTGATGGAGCGGCAGTCATCGGCCGCCTCTTCCACCGAAGAGACCTCGGGTCCGCAGGGCGATCTGAGCAGCGGCTCGCGTCGCGACGATGGCCAGCCCGACTTTACCGTCTTCAAGGACTTTGACTTCCTCGAGTACGAGGACAGCATTGCCGGCGAGTCCACGGACAACTTCAACTGGGGCGTGCGTCGTCATCAGTTGTTCGAGGGCGATGAGGACCGTCTGAATTGCGGCAGTGGCATCGGCGGTTCCATCAAGGGAGGACATTCTTCCGCTCTGGAGGACAGCTTCAGTGACAAGACGCCGATACTGAGCAAGCGCAAACGACAGACTGCGGACGATTCCTCCGATGAAGAGGCCGAATCCGAGTCCCCCCTGGATGAGGATCATCGCCAGTCGTTCCTAAAGTCTGGCTACAGTGCTGTGCCGCCCACATCCCTCAGTCTGCGTGAGAGGCGGCGTCGCAACTCTGTCTCGCGGAGTGACACCAGCGGTTCCAGTGCTGGCGACCTGGGCGATATAACGCCATGCAACGCCTCGCCGCATTTGCCGGGCATCATAAGATTCGGTGCCGCCATTCGGGATGAGGCGGAGGAGAACTGGCGGCGGCAGTTGCAGGCCATGCTGGTGAACCAGCCCTCGGCTCACACATCGGAGCTGCTGCAGCAGCTCTACAGGCTGGTCAAGGAGATAACTTTCAAGACGATTAGCATTTCTAAGGAGGCAAAGAAGTTCTTCACTGGCATTGGCTCACAGCTGGGCAATCGGATCTCTCTATTCACCGACCTGCTGAGCTCTCGGGCTGATCCGCCACAGGTGTGGTGCAGCGAGTTGCAAGCGACTACTCCCAAGCTGTTTGAGACGCTGCGCTTCAATGTGCTGGAAGTGCAAGAGCATTTGGAGACTTTCTTTGACCGCAAGGACCAGGTCTTGGAGGTGAAATAATCATACCTTTGCCAATATAGACATTATAATAATTATATTTGTATATTCCAGTGTCTCGATGCTGTGAAGACCAGTTGCAAGCTGTCGCTCTTCAACGAATCCGATGTGGCTGCATCTGGCTTGGAGCTGCCCAGCTGTTCCAGCATTGCGTACATGCCATTTGACCCAGCCTCCACCGAGGTGGTTTTAGACCTGGGACGCTCTTTGTACAAGCTAATGTTCCAACTGCTGCTGCTTATTGAATCGAATCACAAGATATCCTCGAATGTGGTTAATCATTTCCGCATCAACGAAGACGTGAGTGAACGAAGAGTTAAAGCGAGGATCTTTCTAACATAAAATCACTCCAATTGCAGATGCATGACATATCCGATCTCTATGCTCTGGTTCGCGATGCTTTGGTGCGATACACCAGCGAAGCCGAACTGGATTGCCTGGAATCTTCAACTTCCACGGAGGGTGAGCACACGCCGACTCCGTCGCCGGGCTTGCCCATGACTCAGGAGGAATTTGAGACAGCTCTGCACGAGCACATCGATCTGCAACGCTGGCCCAGCGCCATTGCTCATGTGCGTCAGTATCGGCGGGTGTCGACGCTGGTCGCTGCCGGAGATCAAAACCTGACCCTGTGTAGCTATAGTAACCTGGACAGTCGAATGAAATGCGATGAGATGTCGGTAATATTGAATGCATATGCGCATGGCATCATGAAGGACCGAACGGGTATGCTTAGAAATCAAGAAAACCGATTCCATGAACCACACTACCTTGCTCTCTCTTCTTCAGCAGAAGCCTTTATCGTATCTAAATCGGATTCGGAACTGTTTGAGGTATATGCTATACTCTCGGAGAACTTGTATCATGTATCCAGCGCTCTGACCAACATGGAGATCAGCATGAAGAGCTACTCGGCAAGCAGCGCCTCCGGCAATCTGCATCGCAGCGAACAGGACATTGTGACAAATCTTTAAATACGACTATACGTAGGCTAAGTTTATAGCAAATCTAAGCTACTTTTATACATATGTAATCGGTTAGCCCGTAAGAAACATTGTAGACACTACAATGTAGGTAAGCGATCATTATTAATTGTGTGCGATCAAATGTGTTTTAGGTACTATCTAAATATTTATCAATTACAGAGCGCAATCCATCATTTACTCTCCCGAAAGAAGAACGTGAGATTTGATCTTTGTTTTTGTGGAAGTCATCCACTGACTGCTGTTGCTCATAACTCAAAAACATTTATTAATAAGTAAGTATTTACATTTAACACAACTAATTCCCGAAACTATGCAAATAGATTTTTGAGCGCGTTACGCTGTTGTCGGTTGTACTCAGCCAGGAGCTGCTTGGTGCCGTTCAGTTCATTTAGGATTTGCTTGTTGTCCGGCAGGAGAGCGTGGGCACTCTTCAGATCGTTGATGGCCTCCTCGTAGTTGCGCAGGGCGCGATGTGCCTGGCCCCGCCTGTAGAAGGCTTTGCTGCATCTAGGATCCAGTCTAATGGCCTCGGAGCAGTCGTATTTGGCACTTGCGTAGTTTCCCAACTTAAGATCGACAGCGGCCGAGTTGATGCTGTTGACCGTAAAAAAAGCTTCAAGTTTTCTCATACTCGCATCGTTGGAGGTCTTTTTAACGTTTCTCAGTGGCTGCCAGCCGAACTGGTTGCTCAGGTAATGGTAGTAGCGATTTGCCTTGCGGTATTTGGCACGAGCTTCGTGATAACGACCCAACTGATAGAAGTGATTGCCCGATTGGCGAACGCCCGTCAGCAGATCCACTGCTTCGTCGGACTGCAAGAGATGTGATGAATCTGATAATCATTCTAATTTGCTTTACTCACTGTGTACTTATCGGACTTGCCCGTCCAGTCCATTGGGTAGGGCGGGAGCTTGTCTGGAGTCTCGTCGCTGCACTCGATGCCCCAGTCCTCGCCTTGCGCCAGTTCACCGCAGTTCCTTATCACAATCTCCGCCGTGGGATCTCCCTCGTCGTTGCAGTTCAGTTCCATTTCGGCTACGACACCCAGACCGCGCAGCACGCGGCCTACAACCACATTGATTCCGTTTAGATTTTCGCAACCCACGGCCGTTACGAAGAACTGTGAGTTGTTGGTGTTTGGGGTGCCATAGTTGGCCATGCTCACCACCCCTTCCTCGTTGTGCTGCGGAGAGGGATTCAACGTTAAATCATTAGTGTGCTTAAAACGTTCTCTAAATGCAATGTTTTCCCACCGTGAGCTGAAAGTTTTCGTCCTCGAATACAGGCCCATAAATACTCTCGCCGCTGGTGCCATCGTTCTTAACCACATCCCCACTCTGCGCAGCGAACACCCGCTTGATTCTGTGAAAACGGTTGCCCTTGTAGTGCAGCGGCTGTCCGAGCTGCCCTATTCCGCACTCTCCCGTACACAGGGCCCGGAAATTTTCCGCTGTCTTTGGCACAACATCCTTGCGCAGCTCAATTACCATGCGTCCCGCTGTGACATATGGAAAAATGAGGTTGGCATGGAGATGTCTTGGAGATCAACTCAACTCACCATCCTCCTGGCCAATATCAATGTCCATGAAGACAATAGGATTTGTTGCCCTCACAGGTTGCAGCAGTTTTCGTCCATCCATGTTTGTGCTCCCCGGCGGGCAATTAAACTAAAGTAATAGTTTTGCTTTCACTTAATATATTATTTAATTGTTGGGAAACTAATTAAGGCGAATTTCACTTGGTTGTGATTGTTTACATACATTTTTAGTGTGGCAGCAGCGATGCTTCTGTTTTATGGCGGCGAGCTGTTCTCAGCCATCAGTAATACTCGATATACCCGTTTCCTATCGATATTTCTATTAATCGTTTTGAAGCACTGGTTACCAACACAACATAGCTGCTGCATATTTCAGAATTTGATTAAAACGGCAATTACAAAAACCAAAGCAAGTCGTTAGCACTATCCAATCTTCAAGAAAATTGATTCTTCTATCTCATGAAATTATATGTGAAGTGTGGAGAGACTAAGCTTGCTGGTAAAATAGAACAGAATATCAAAATCAAGTAAAATTATTTTCCTCGGTATATTTTTAAAATGCTAGGGTATTTTTCTTAATACTTCTAGGGGTCAGACGGTATATTTTCTCGATAGAACTGCGGCCACACTGCAATAAGAACACAAAATTTCCAATTTACTGTAAAAACCAATACAAAAAGGATAATTATCCATAAAGAACATAAATAAAACGATAAATAGTCATCGCTGATACCGCATCATGTCAATTGCAGTATAAGTAAAAAGCGGTAGGTACCAAACAGGCAGTGTGCTACATTTTGTGTCCTTGCGGCCTGTTCTATCGTTTGGATGATCATTTGCCAAGTTTAATAAATTTCTTTAGTTTTTAGAACTATATTCTTGTGCGGCAAGGCAAAGTAGGACATCCAGATCCCACGTCTACTACCTGGTGGACAATTTGAATGGAACGTGGATCGGTGGCCGACGCAGAAAACCAGAAAAGACATCCGGTGGATCTTGGGGGATCTGCAAAGGGATGTCATCTGCGGTGCCAACTCGGAGCCGTTTTTGAGCACATGCGAACTCAAAACATTCTGCGAGTTTAGCTTAGCACCAGGAGGCCACCTCGCTCATGAGCGGAACTCAAGTAAGTTTCGAATCACTCTCCCGACGCCAATCCGCTTTGATAGCTAACAAATATCGTCTCTCCCAAATTCAATTCTCAGCTTTTCAATAGTAGTTTGACACTCTGTCTCGGCTGCATTTGGAGCCCGAGCATCAGTCTATACGGATCAGATATTAAGCAGCACAATTCGTTTGATACATGCCTGGGGAATGTGATAAAATAGGTGATGTCTGCCAACTGGAGGCAAAGCTGGATGACACTCAAAAGAGGACCAGTCGGAAAAATATAAGCGTCTCATGAACCATGGGGTCAGTGACAGATGAACGATTCTTGTTATTGGCCCATTTGGACAAGAGATATACATATTTTGATCCTCTACTGGCCTTGGCGCGGATAGAAAGATAGCTCCAGCGGCCACACGGCACCCGCAAAGATCCTGCTGCTGCAGGGTGCGATATGGATCCTATTTCAAGGCGAATGCGCGCAAGTCCCGGGCCCTAAAGCTATACTGTACCACCTGATGAGGAACTGCATCCCATCGATAATCTGAAAGTATTACCAGCTCGCAGACGGAGCGAGACGATGCAGATATTGAACTTGTTTAGTGCTCGACAGGATGCCATTTGGTCCAGATGCCAGGAAAAGAGCAAGGATTCGAGTTTGCGATATTTGCCTCAATTTAGTGTAGATGAAAAGAGGTGCAATGAGATGGTAAGGTGTAAGGTTGACTCTGCCAACATTTCTCTTTTAAAATATTCTCGTTTTATATTTTTCAGAAAATAAAATCGCTTTCATCATGGCGCTGAAGGATGAGGATCTTGCAGCTTTTGCAATACACAAATGGTCGATGTTGTATAGGTATCGTCCCCAACATTGGGCTCAACTATGTGGTGATCCAGCTGGAGCGTGAATGCGCTGTGATTACAACCAAGGCTGGGGGGTCGCAGCACCCGGCAAACATAACCATACAGGAGCGAATCCTACTTCCTTGAAGTGGACCATTTCCAATCTGAGAGTGGTAACCGAATCGGATTGGGGCGGGATTGGGTTTTCACAAATAAAAGTGTAGCATACTTTCACCCGGCTTGTATTAGTTTATAATATGTGTAGTATCTTTTCGGGGCCCCTTTTGTGCTAAAAAGTATAGCATACTTTCAAGCCGAAAGGTACCCTTTTATAAAAACGCGTAAAAACAGCGATATCCTGCCGTCCTTGAGGTCCTTGATGGATTCAAACGATGCAGGAGACTTGTCTGCCCAACAGGAGGTGGGGCATGCCCTGATCCGACAGGAAACAGCCGAGTAATAGCGTTGTATGGATTCTAGTAAAAACATCCTTAAAAAGGCATTATCCTTAATACCCTTGCATCCGAAGTGCTTGCAAGGGGTCCAGGACATTGTCCCGATCACGATTAGGTATAGCTTGTCCTGATCCGACAGGATATAGCCAAGCTATGGCATTGTAGGGTTTGTATTTAAAACATCCTTAAAATGGCATTGTCCTTAGGGTCCTTCCATCCGAAAGGATTGAAAACGATACAGGACATTCACGTGATCACAAGGAGGCATTTCTCGTCCTGATCGGCCCCCACACTAAGGAGAAAACAAGAAAACAAAAATGTGCTGATGTTGTTGTCAATTAATGTTGTTGTTGTTGTACAATAAAAGTTGTTTTTGCTATTGTTGTAGAACAAGAAAGTGATTGTTGTACAACAACCACCTCGTTGCACAGTGCCGCCCCCGCAAACATCACGGCCACTTTGGGAACTAAAATATCGTAGTTCGAGACTACGCCACTGTGAACTTTTGAAATTGCCTCGCTGAAATGGCCGAAAACTGGAAAATTTCCAGACCAAGTACCAGGCGAACAGAAGTCAGCAGAAGGTAACTGGTTTCTATGCTTTTTCACTGTGTCAAAAACTGGCTGCTACGCATAAAAATAAAACCCGCCCCCAAACGATACTTCAAGTTTTGTACCTAAACAAGATCTGAGCACCGCGAAAGTATGCTACATTTTTTATTTCCATGCAAACACTTGGCTCCTAACATATTTTTACAAAAGAAGCTAATGTATGCTAGTTTTAACCAGAGCCCTCGCCGACTTGGTCTCACTCTCAGATGGGAAATCGGCTACTGGGTGTAGATTCTAAAGGATAATCCTGATGGCAGCACAATATAACAATTTGGTTCCAGAACTGTGCAACGTTGTTAGTTCCAGAAATGGCCGTCATGATCTCGGGGGCGCCACTTGGTGTAAAGAAACTTCTACATTTTAAATTTCTTTATTTATTTCGAATTATATTTTCACGTTCAGAAATGTACATTTTAGTTGTGTTTTTTTTTGTTTTCTTGTGTTTTTATGGGGGATTTATCATTGGTTGATGTTACGTTTTCCTTTTTCTGGTTTTCATTGCGCTGGTTTCCAAAAAGTACATTAAGTAAACTACAGACATACGTGTGTATAATATGCATTAATAATAGATATAGTATAGTATATGTATATATATAGAATTCAGAAATGTACAACATTCATTTTTAACAAAAGGGGCCCGGGGGAGTACGACGTCGCCGTGTTCCCGCTGGTATAGTTAAAAACTCGAAGATAGCCATAGCAAAAACAACTAAAATTACAACTTAATGTTAGAGACTTAACAACTAATACACATACTAATACAATGTCAATCAATATTTTTTATATGCAAGTATTTTATGCTCTCGCGGGTGGCTCCTCTCAAAACAAACTACTGTTCGGTTAGCCCCGTTAAAAATTACATTTAAAAATTGATTCCTTATCGTACTTCGTTCGATCTCAAAAATTTGTGTGTGGTACGGTACGAACCTGTGATGTTTTTGAGTGGTTTTCGATAACATAACAAAATGTTAAAAGACTACGACAAATCAGTTACATTACAATATATGTATATGTATATTGTATATTGTAGACAACTACTTAAGAACTAAGGCTGCTATCAAAACAGATTTACAAATAAATATTCCATGTAAGTGTCTTGCGTATTGTAAAACCTGCGGCTCTTCTCCTGCTGTCCTCCCGTCACGCTGTCTGTCCGTCGGGTGGCTAAACTTTGAGCAACATTTCTCTAAGATATTCTTGAATAGTATCTGTAAATGGATTATGCTGGTTACGATCTTAGCTTAACATTAGAGTAGAGCTGAAATAATCTGCGTATTATGTCTTCTGTTTTCGTGTGTTTGTCCCGTTCCATATGCGGCAAATGCAGAATCTTTTGTGGTTTGTGGTTTCCTCTTGAGCACGTTGTGGTGTTCGCTGTTCGGTAGGGTGTTGGTTGGTGTTGTTAGGGATCGCTCTTCACTGTCTGGGTGTTGTTTTGGCTCTTTTCTCTGGTTCCTACGGTTATTTAGCTTGCCTGAATTAGCTACGTTTCTTCTTGGCTGCTGAAAACTCTCACATCATCTGACCACGATCGACTTACAGACGCATGTCGTTGTACTTGGCGAAGGCCTTGCAGAGGGAGAAGGCGAGGATGATCAGGACCAGATGCACGATGCCCACACCAATCACGATGATGATTAACTCGCGTTGTCCAATCAACCAATCGGTGAACACCTCATAGCAGCCCTGCAGGGTAGAGAAATACTCATTAGATCTTTGATACACTATCTCTTGAAAGTGCTTACCTTTTTGTAGAAACTGTTGCTGTCGCTGGGATTGGTTACACAGTCCTCGTCGCGCGGCACTAAATCGGCCACATCCTTGAGGACACAGCAGGCCTCTGGTATGGTGCGATTTCCCTTGCTGTTCTGCCACGCCTGCGAGGCATCAAAGTCGTGGTAGTCGGTGACGCCGCAGCAGCCAAAGTTGCTCATCAGCTGGTTCCACATCAGAGAACTGGCGTCCACATTCTCGCCCAGCGTGTAGCTGGTTATGGTCGTCTGCAAGAAGTTTTTGCTCTCGGCCCTAACTTTTTCCTTGTAGAAGGCAGCCAGACCTCCGGCAACGATTCCAGCCACCAGCAGTAGAATCAAAAAGGTTGCATACTGTAAGAGGAAAAGAGTGTGGTAAATGGAAATTCTTTATTCATGGAGTATAACGCCTCTGTTGACCCAATTTGTTGGGCTGCAGAAAAATCTATGCATTTAACCCTGAGCTTAATGTCTTGCAACAGCAGCGCGGATGCTATGCACGGCCCTTGAGGGCCCCACATCCACATCCAGCTTTCAACTGAAAAGCTGAAGGTCATATAAACCCACCCCCAACCCCAAATGCTTTGTTGCATGTTTTGAAAAGCTTTTGCGGTTTTCCATTCCTGCTTCTTCTCTGGCCAGGCTCTTGGCTAATGTAGTCGCCATACATTGTCGTTGCTGCTGGTTCTGTGGCTGTGGTCGTGAGCGAGCCTGATGCGTTGCCCTGATACGAGTACAAGTATGCATGGTTTTGGCATTTTTAGTTGTTGCGGCTGCTACGCCTCGCAGCATTTCATTTATGTTGAGTTGAGCGCAGTGTGGGTGTTGGGCGTTCAACCAAATGGCAGCTGCTGGCTGGTAGCAAATATATCTGTCAGATACAGATACACATGCAAGCCGACGCTGAATGAATAATGGCCTACAAAGAGGGCTAATTTACACGCTTTGCTTTGCCTACCAATTCGAAAGCATGAGTATCTAAACTATTTGCAACCTATTAGGCAAAACAAAAATCAAAGCTAAGACATGTTAGCCATGCCAAGAGCTAGAGCCCGGCCTTGGGATGCGTTGTACGAGCGACCTTGTCTTTAAATTGACTGCAAATGGTGCTCAGAGCCCGAAATCCGAAGAGCCAAAGAGGGGGTCGCATGCAGGTCGCGTGTTCGGCATCGGTGCGCATGCGCAAATCACATGGCTCTTAACCTCTCCTCTCTCATCTCTCCCCCGACTCTCTTGATTATGTACGAGTATCTCCCTCTCAAATATAAATTGGATTCACCTGCCTGTAGCTGTCGTTGCAATTAAGCGCTGCCAAGCCCCGCAATGTGGGCCCGGCCCAGCACTGATGGGGTGTGTAAATAATGCAGCTGAATGTGATAAAACAGTTTATTAATGACAGCAATCGAGTGGAGTACTCTCGGCTATAGAACGTGGCTGTGGCTGGCCCGCAGTCAGCGGCCCCTTGGCCTGGCCACTGGAAAAATGTAAATTATCTTCTTAGCCACAGGGAAATTACAATTCCATCCACAGACGGGGCCAAGTGAAGGGCTTGTCAATGCTCGCGCAGACACACAGATATACACAGTTGTACCTGAGGGTCGCCTCACGATACCTAACCAATCGTTCAAACATGTTTAGCCTCACGATGTATTGTACATACATATTTATATATACTTTTGTGTACATGTATTCCCGCCCGTCATGTAATAAATATATGTATATGTACGAGTATATTGTTGAAATGTCCAGCTATTGTATGTGCGCAACTTTCTCTCAACAAGCATCATGGTTTTCCATGAAAATCCCCCACTGCACAATAAATGAAAAGTATCTGTGAAATATGCAAACAATCTTGAATCTTGAATCTCTCTCTGGGAGCTGTGGCATCTGTTGGCGTCTGTCATTATATCTGTACGAATTCTCCTCCCGCAGTCACAGTCGTTGCTTGACTCACATCACAATATTCGAGTATTCCGTAGAGTCGATGATGCAAGCCGGTAAAACTCTGATTGGACTCATTGATTGGAAGGGGGAAAATGCATAAATTAAGTGTACACACATGTACAGTGCGTACAATAAGAATATATGCCTGCGAACTTGCGTTCTTTCATTACTTTGGGTAATATCAAATTCGTTATAAAATTATCATCAAATTGTATCTTTATCCTCTACCACTACTCCTACTTAGACTTATCTTATAATCTATGAAACATACTGTGCATATGTTGAAATATTCAATAACTATTCGATCACTTACCGTTGACAGCAGACAGCGAGACTCGCGCATGGCCCCCAGATAGCCCAAGAAACTCATGAAGAACATTACGGCTCCGATGACGATCAGCACATAGGCCAGCTGCTCTATGACCTGCGTCTGTGTAAATTGCTACAAAAGATGTACGAGCAAAAAGCCATAAATAGATGGGGAAATAATTGCAGATGCTCTCCACACTGCGTATACGTAATTAGCCTTTGAACTGTCCAAAAATTTTTGTCGTTTCCCATTCGTATAATTGAATTATAAAAACATTTCCGCCAATTGTCTCGTAGCCACCAGAAGAATGCTCCTACAGGGAAAGGGATACCACCGACAAAAAGAAAGTTCATTGACCAAACTCCAACACATGGAAGAGCGAAAGAGATATTTCCTGCTAAAGTTTCACCATTATTTTCTCCTCGTTCTATCCTAGATGACCCCGCAATTAGCCTTCGTGTGGAGGGACATGTAATTTTCGTTTTTAAAAGCGCAAAACCCTTTGTGTCCGAGTCAGATAAAACAAATTTTTAGTTAACTTTGAACATGCCACATTTTTTTGCATAGAATTTGTCATACATGTCAGTGCTAAGGGCGGAGTTTTCTGCTAGAGCTGAACTAATTATAGAGGAGGAGTTTATTGCGGGGTTGGCACGGGGTTTTTAAACAGTTTCGCAATCAAAACGAATTAGATCGAATATTTGAGTCTCTGATGGGAAAGGAAACATAATGCACAAACATTCTTTGTTGTTTAAGCCATTTTCAGTATTTTTATTTACCTATTGGCCTTGGTTACTTCTCCTATTTATGTTCTCGAACCAAATATTCTATTACTTCAGTAGTTCCCCAAAAATCGAATGTCGCTCCAATTATAATCAGTACAAAAAAGCGCCCTATTTGTTGGTTTGTCATCGCGCAGTACATTGTGCATTTTGATTAGTGGTTACCGTCCTTATTTACTCCGACCAGGGGGGTAATGGGTTCCTCCCTACCACCACCATGTTTATTCTATAATTATAATGCTTTTTAATAATCGACGAACGTTCGTTCCTTGTGGTCAGTCCGGCGGCACGTGATGTTGATCCATATATTCGGGGTGGATTTTTCCTGCACTTGACATTCGAATAACTTGCATCGATGGGTGGGTTGCGTACGAGTATAAATAGCGTTATAATTGGATGGGCAGGGGGGTTGTCTTCCGAGGCAACACTTTCACTCGGATCAGGGAGGTGGAATAGCAGTGTAGATGGAAGGGGGGTCTTACCTCGATGCGCTCGCTCTCGACCAGCTTGAGAAGAGCAATCAGCGAGTGCTTGTCCACGGCCAGCCATAGTCCGACTCCGAATATAATTGTGCCTAGCACCTGCAACAAAAAAGGCAATGGCAATGTAGATATAACATACAAGATAGTATAGGTGTGTGTGTGTGTGGAAAACATAAAACAAATAGGCGAAGGAAACATGCAAACTCAGTGGTGAATGATTATGATTATTATGTTGTTGATTGCATTTGAAAATGCTGACGCTGACAACGACGATGATGATGATGATGTTAGAGAGTCATTGAACTGCTATAAAAAGCACCAGCTCATGCGCGCACCAGAGATTTGCTTGATTGAGTTGCTCCAACCATTGGCATTGGCTATGGGATGGTATGCCATGGGATGTTATGCGAGGTATGAAGAGGGTATGAGGCGTATAAAGTGCAATTGCCATTACAATTTAACCTGTGAAATCGGTTAATACTTACGAAAAATATGAAATTGAATATGCAAAGCAAATACTTTGCACACCAGACCACGCAGTCAAAGACCATTTTCGTTGTTTTCGAAATCTTGCGGCTGTTTCCTCACTCGAGCTCTCGACTGCAATGACAAACAAAAGAAATTCCGTAGTTAAAGGCATAGTTTCTAATTGAATTAAAGGCAATTTTAGTTAATTAAGTTTCAAGTGTGACATGGAGAAAGTGTCAGAAAAAAAACCACAACCACACACTCAAAAATCCCAAAAGAATACTCAGAAATAAAAATACACAGTAAAATTACTTCAGACATGTTGCATTCGTTATCGTCCATGTATGAAGAATGTAAATATGTACGTGCCCCGTGCCTAACAAATTAACATGTGAAACGGCCGTTGAAAATTAGTGAATGACTCCAAAACAGGAAATGGCCAAGGCGGCAGCGAGGCAGTGACTGCTGAATGCCCTAAATGGAGTTGGGGTGGAGTTTGGGTAAGGGCATACAATTAGTGCATAGATTGCATACATTTATTCCCAGTAGAATCTATCGTACTATTAGTTTTTAATTTTATTGGTACGCTGCTGACTATCGGGTGTTTGTTGTTGTTTTTAATTGCAAATAAAAAGAAAAGAAACATCATCCAAATAAACACTGACTTAGTAGTTAAATTTTCTCCGCATCCGCATATTGTCATAAAATGTAACTATCAAGATACGAGATACCTATACCTAGCTGACATGAACAGGCATTCAAAGCGGAGCAAAAAATTACTCGACAAAATTACAGGCTCGTTTATTCATCCACTCATTCACTCAGTCATTCGGTCATTAATTCATTGAGTCAGGAGGAGTACCTCTCAATTTTAAGCTCCCGCTCAAAATGCCACTGCTAGTGCTGTTCTGCTTGCTCCAAGGGAACTTTCTCATTAGCAGCTCTCATTTGTTCCCCCTAACTCTCTCTCCCAATTTCTCACTCTCTGAGCACTTTTCTTTTCAGATAATTCTGCTGATACCTCTGCCCACTGCTGTTGGCTCTGCCACTGTCGCTGTTGGCAGCTGGCTTTAACTGTTGTTGTTGTTGTTGTCGTTGGCTCTCTGCTTCAAGCTTTGCTCTGCATTTAGCTTAAAAGTGTGTCTGTGTGTGTGTTATTTTGGTAAATATACATTCGTACATATGTACATACACACAGCCATCTACACAAACAATGTCACGAGCTATTGAAGTTTGAAAAAGTAGAACACTCTGCCTGGGCTCTGCCGCTGTCTCTGCCGCGGTTCTGACTCTAGCTCAGCGCAGCCCAGCCTCTGTTGTGGTTCTCGCTCTTCTCCATGTCTCCCTCTGCCAAGCCCCTCGCGGAGGCTGCTGCTACTTCTGTTGCCTGTTTTGATGCTGTTGCCAAGTAGCGGCGGGCACACATTTTCCTTGCCAATATTTTGTGCTGATTCTTTTATTCTTTTTTTTTTGATACCCTGGCTGGCGGGCATTATTATTTTAACCTGTGTGTTAACTGCACACCTCTTTGCGAGGGTATCAAAACTTTAGACGCTGAATGCTACCAGTATTTCCTCGTGTACACATGTATGTATGTATTTTTGAGGCTCGGTAAAAGCAGCCGTTCTTTACCTCTCGTTCTTACCCTTTCCCAGCAGTAATGATGTTTTCGCAGAGATGGAATTGTGCACACACACATACACTTAAGAATAAGCATAAGTGCAAAAGGTATGTTTCCAAAGAGCTTTCTGGTGGGATGATCCCTGCGTGTGTAAGTCGTGCCTTCACGGTTGTCCCTGCTTCGTGGAGCGAGGCAGCCTCTGCCAGCACTTTCCACTGTCCCCAGCAACTGCCTTTTCCACTTTTCCAACCTAACACAAAGTTTATCAACACATTTATAATTGCTTTTTCCATTGTTTCCGAAACTACGACGACGTTTCAGCTTTAATTTACTTTAAATGTACCTGCTGATAGCAAAAGTACTTACTCGTCGTGAACATTTTCTAAACGGATGTGCATGATGATTGCTTTCCTGCATAATGGCCTCTGACATTGAATTTTAAATATGGGATAGGCCGGTTATATCTTACAATTGTACATGGATACGACTATAATTATTGTGAATTTTTAATAGATTATGCAGATAGATTATGCAATAAATTAATTGGGAGTGGATATTCAAGTTCTAATCAACACCGCAAATGTTGATGCTTTATTTTATCATTCTAAATATTTTGTCAACCTTTCGTTTTTATACTTAAAAAATCTATTTATTCCCATATTATATTTACCGAATGGATTTCTCCCATTGCTCACTTAAATCCCCACCGATTCACATCGGATAGCCACAAATGCTTTCAACTTTTACCTCAAATCTATTCACTTATGCAGAAGCAGTTCAGCTTCGAAGCTTTAATTACCGTTCTGGCTGAATGGGGAAAGCTCTCCCACAGAGCCCCCACTGAGAGGGAGGCTGCTGCTGTTGGGGCCCTTAAGCCCATATAAAATTGAAAAGCTTACCATTAGCACACATAAACATATGAACTGGTAAAGGGCAAAGTACACACAATCACGCATACATACACACATTTACATATGCTCCTACGCTGTTCTGGAAAATCTTCTAATTAACTTTTGAGTGGTGGCAGGGGGAGGGCATGGAAAATATTGGCAAAAATTCAGCCTGTTCAGCGTCTCAGAAGCAGCAAAAAACAAACTCAAACAAAAAACTGAAAGATACGAAGTGTGTGCAGGTAATACTTATGTATGTATGTACAAAAATATGGCAATCTCAAATATCAGATTGTGTCAACATCAAAAGTGGATAATCTACAGTGAAGTCTGCAAAAAAAAAAAGAAAAGAAAACTCGGATAAAGTCGCACTGTACAATGTTAAGTTCGCAAAAACCACAAGAGATCAGCCCCCATCTCAATTGAAGCTTATTTCAACTGTAATTAAATCCTCAGACAGCAGCAAAGAGTGAACCAGAAAACAAAAAACTACAACAATCAAATATCATAATAAATTACAAATTTGTAGGCAACACAAAAGCTGGCCTGGCTTCCATTTGGTTTTCGCTTATGTTTATTATTTGCGTAATTAAATGCCTGAACATGCATTAATTTTTCGAACAATAGAAAGTTTCCTACCGCTCTCAGGCAATGCAAATTTTTGTTTTGTTTTGCTTCGAGAGAGTTTTTCCGCCACAAAAAGGAAACTCCAGCGAGCCACTGTCAATTGTGCTGGTACTACCAGCATCCAGAAATGGGTTAAAGAAAACCGTAAATTGGTATTAATTAAGGAAAAAGTATGTAAAAAACTAACTAAAATGAAAAAGAGTTGAAAGGCAATCTAAAGATACAAAGCAAAGAGCTTCATTGAGGGGTTTGAAGGGAACGGTTTTCCCTCTTCACTCTCGGAATCCCCCGCCCCCACTGCAACTCACTCTCACACGTGTTTTCGGATTCCGTACTTGTCACGTTTCGTTGCCAAGAATTTTAGAAATTTTATTTATGGCCAGTCAATGTTTTCTACTTCTACTTTGTCTACCCCTTGCCATGCCCCCCGCCACACTCTCTGGCTTCTCCCGTGCACTCCAATTTGATTTGTGAGACGTGGCTGGAAAATGGTAATAACATGAGAACAACAATCATGGCTAAAAGCAATCATCACGCTCGAAACCAAAAGTGGCATAGAACAGCCGCAGAACCGCAGAATCGCCACAGAGCCACACATTTCAATCTGTCAAAGCGTGAGAAATTCTCCACACACCATCCACCATCCATCCATTCTGCATCTTCATCTCGCGGTATCTTTATCTGCAGCTTCCTCTATTTCTGTTGCTCTCTTCCCATCTCTCAAGTAATTAAATAATGGAGTAATAAGCCCCAATTGGGTCACCCCTCTCTCACTCTCTCTCCTAACTGCTCCATGTAGTACTTAAATGCAGGTGGGTGGTCTCCCCAGCCCCAGCCCTCCACAAATTGTGGCATGCATATGAGAGGATTTTGGAATGGTGGCATCAAAATGGTTTTACGACGGGGATTACTGCTGCAGTAGGTGGTGGGAACTGCTTCAAGTACATTTGAATGGGAATACTAAATGGAATGAAATGGAATGTTAATGTCCTCATCAGATTGGAGGAGAATCTGGCTGGAAATATGCTTGGAATGTGCTCATAACCAAAGAGAATGATTGTTAAACGTATAGTTTATGTTATGACGAGTATTTCATGCATTATTTCAACATGAATCTGGTATTTATTCGGCAATTTTGTTTCAACAGCTGAGCGAAACGAGTTGGAATGACATTTAAACACAGTGGGCCCCGCCATAAACATACAGCGAAGATGCCATACATCCAGCAGTAATTTAAAATATGTTGAACCTTTAGCCCTACTCAAATTTACATCCCATAAATAGGATACCCATCCGTTAACTTTATCATTATTTTGCAATCGATTACAATTTCACTTTAATTATCCCAAAATATGGAAACTTTTGGACAGGGCTAAACCTTCCAACAGATAGATACTCGCCTTTGTTGAAACCTTTTCATTATTTGCCAAAAAATGGTCTCTCTTTCTTTACGTTTGGCAAATTAAAAATGCTTTAAGCCTGAATTGATCCGCCACTGGAATTAAAGTCCATTAATTGTACAAAATATAACACAAAAGTTGTGGCTGTTTTTTCTGTACAATGTTTTTGTTTTGTTGCTGTTTGCTGTGGCACGAGCCGCACAATCAATTTATTTATACATTTTTCTTAATTAATGCAAATACAAAGCGAATCAAGGCAAAAAAGAAGCAGCGCCAGACCCAAAATAAAACTTTGTTAGCTTGTGGAGCGGCAAATATTTGAAATTTGCATAAAGCCACAAAAACAGGGCAAAAATTTCACGAATATGTCCCTGGGCACAGGACCAGGTCCAGGACAATCCCGCAGGCCTGGGTGTGTTGGGGGGCTAATTAAATGAAGAACTTATGATCAGATGATGACGGAAAAGCTAATTGAGTGTCAAAGCATATTTCATGTCTCACTCTGTAACTCCTCTGACTTTCCTGTAATGTCATTCACCTTTTGGCAGCCTCTTGCCTCCCTAAAGATACTTTTGTTTGCTTATATAATCCACAAGTGCGTTAATTTGACACAATTAGTGGACAACACGGCACGAGTCCAAGTCGCAGTTTGAGTGGAAGTTGTGACTGTAAGACCTTAGAGGTCTGTGGTGCTGGAGAGTCACCTTTTGTCTGACTTGGCTTCTTTTTTATTTATTTTCTTTTTTTGCTTTTTTAGGTCAATGGTCGTCGTCGCTGGGGCCCGGTGTTTGTTGTTGCTGGCCATGTTTGCAGCCATTTGATGGCTTGCCAATTTAACACCTGACAGCTTCGGGTTTGTGCCGTGTGTGCGCTGGACCATGCCTTGTGCCAATAGCGAGCGCAGACAGCAGCCTCAGCAACGCCCCTGCAGCAGGCACCGAGACTCATGTTACGAGAGCAGCCACAGCCTGAATTGGACCCCAGGCCGGGTTGTCAGCCAGAAAAACCAGCCAAAGCCATACCAAAACGAAGTAAGAACTGGCCCGAGGAGTAGGAGCAGACGCAGACGCAGACGCAGTCACAGATACATGTCTGGGCATTTAGCAAAGTTATGCGATACATTTTAGTGACGTTTTTTTGTATTTTTGAATGGGTTTACTCTAGATTTGATTACGAAAGAGCAGGAGGTGAAGCAGGAGTCGCAAGCGGAGCGGCAGAAACAGGAGGACATTTGCAAGTGGGATAAACAAACTTTTAATGGAATAAAAGGGAGCAAAATGTCAAAACTTCAATTCGTTAAAAGATGTTTATCCAAAAATGCTGTCAAAATATTGATGAGCTTTTGGGGGAACAGACATCAAACAAACCAGCGTCTAAAACCTAATCTAAAGTTAATCTTATTGAGATTATAGTAGAAGACATCTGTCACGAGTTTTTTTATAGCTGGCATGAAAGGTTACTATTAGTTGTAGATTTTTGGGATAGCTAAAAATACGTGTAGGAATTACACAAAAGTATATAAATAGTAAAGCGTCTTTCATTCATTTATACAGAAACCCAGAGTAAAAGAATCAGAATTCAATGCTATGCAATGATAAAAAGCATTCCATTACAAAGCATTAAGACCTAAGCGAGAAAATACGCATTCGATACATCAGAAACATTGGATATCTGACAGACAATTCGATTCTATGGTAGAATATCCAATATTTTATTAATTTTTGCATGGAATTTGAAGAATCCCATTAGGGCGCAATGATTTGAGTTCCAATAAATCAGCTAGGGAAATCTGTATCTTCTCATCATGATTCATCTCGAGGATAAAATGCTTCGTTGAAAACGAATACACCCTTCCGGCAAATACCACAATGAAAAGAGCAATAAAATAGTCAAAGATTTAATGTATTATACCTCATTGTCGTAATTTCTGCTTTTTCCTACAAAATGTTTGCCCAGAGCGTGGAAGCGTCAAAGAACCCCCGCAGACGGAGACAATGACCCACTTTTAAGGAGGTAAATAGCATAAAGAATAAAAGAAATAAAGAAACTATTTGGCCAATTACCAACGGAGCGAACAATTGGTGATTGGGGGAATACTTTGCATATAATTTGAGTGGATAAAACCCCGCCCTCGTTCTACCCACTTTTTTATTTCATTAAGTATTTATTTTCTGTTTAATTATTCGCTTTTTCGTGAAAAGTGAAACGCTCAAAGAACCAGAATTCTGTTCAATGTCTCTTGCTTTTTGGTTTATTGTTGCCCATTGCTCCAGTTATTTTATGCCCGGGGCCGTAGTCCGAGACTCGAGACTCCGCGACTTGCGGCTCGGCTCTTGTTTCTGCAAGTCGAGTAATGTATCTGTATCTGTCCCAACTGTCATAATGTTGGAATGACGGCTCTGACACACTTACATTTATTTCACTCATTATGATCTGGCAAATGATTTGCCTTTGTCTGTCGCCAGGCAGTTTGCTGGGGCAGCTTCATGTTCATCTATCTCTCTTTTTTATTTCACTTTTCATCAATAAAATAAAATAATGAAATTCCCTAAATTATGTCTATGAATGCGGTGATCCAGCATTATAACGAGGCATATTCAGAGTTGGATAAACAAACAAATCGAATATAAAACAGAGAGAGAGAGAATAGATGGCGAATCAGATGTTTATATTAGCCATAATTATATACTGGAATTCCTGATGTATATCAGTTATCGAATCGAGTTATATAATCTATTGAATATCAAATGAATTCACATCGTTAAACGCTCTAAAGAAAGGGAAACTTAAGAACTTAGAATCTTTTCATTAATTTAATGAGGAGCTGATTAGGTTGATAAATAAAAGATTGAATATGCTTTTAAAGTTGTAGTAGAATTTCCCAATCTGATAATATTTCTGTTTTTACTCGCAATTTTGGATTTCATAAATAAATTTGCGGGTGCAGTGAATGGGGTGAATCTCTAGATTCTTTTGTGTTGAAACACCGTACACAGTATATTTCACAATTAGTATCTGGCAGATACTCGTATGTACATACATCCATATAAATATGTTTTAATTTGCTGCTACATATAACTTTCCAACTTTGTAGACAATTCCCACGTGTGCGTGTGGGGTTCGATGCAGTTTGAAATTTTCTGGTTTTCCAATTAAGACCCTGCACATCCCCACATTGTCTGTGAATTTTGATACAGATTACGCATTCGCCGTGTATGTGGTTGTTGTCTGTGTGTGTATGCATGTGGTGGAGCGACAATTTCCTGTACTTGAGAGGAGAAACAAAGCGAAACACAACACAAAACACCACAAGAGAAAAACCAACGCCCGCTGTCACTTCAATTCATAACAGATGCAAATAAATTTCCATTAAAGTTTTGTGGCTGCCACAAAAACCTCAGTCCCCGTGTCCCCGTGTACCCGTTTCCCCCCAAACCTGCTGCGTGGGCAGACGGCGACAAGCCAAACAGATGCGCAGCCCAGTCAGCCATGTGGCAACTGATTGAGTTGCGTGGACGGGGCAGAGACCTAGCCCGAGGGCTCTTCTGAGCCTGCACTAAGGTGCTCGGTTTAGATACATTTGCATTTCGAGTCATGGGGTGAAATTGCGGCATTACGAGGGCAGAGGAAAAGCTATGGCGTTCACACATTAATTTTATCATATATTAAGCAGTCATACCCATACACGTAGTAGTAGTAGTAGGATGGATTCCCAGCTAAATGGAATAAGTATCTGTCAGATACAGTGCCGTCTACAGCGCAGTGACAGTCACTGGCAGTTGCAGCCAGCACTCACCACGCCATTCGTGCCAGTGTTGTGGTTTTTGTTGTTGTTGCAGGGGCATTCGTGTTGGTTTTTACGATCTTCCACTGATTACTTAACTTTCTTTTGGGGTGCCTTGGTGCCCCTTGGGGGCCAAGTTCAATGCGCTTAACATCTCACAACCGCAGCCGTAGATCTCTCAACTTTCACATTCGACAACCTTTGGCACTTCCTTTGTCGCATAGAGGTAGAGGCGCCTCCGCTTGAGGCAGCTTGAGGTGTCTCTTTTCCCCACAAAAAGAAAAGATATGTACTCTGCTGTACATTCGGCAATTACTTGAATCGACTCACATTTTGATATTTGGCAAAATGCAATGAGCGAAAAATTGCAATCGATGCACACTCGCAATGCCGATATGTTGCAAGCTTCATGCATTCAGCACTCAGCTGTGGGGCAAGTTTTTTTCGTTGTATCCACAGCAAAATGTATCTACACATGCCACGCCATACACCATGTATCCCAACGCACTGGAGGTAGGGAGGCGGCAGGCACATAAAAAGTGCAGAAAATGAAGCGGCAGCCACTGTGCCGCTAAAACTATGAAATATCTCCGTTCCCTCTGGTGCGAAAGTGCACATCCCAGCTACAGCGACAGAGCCAGGGCTAAATTTATGTGGGAAGTTTTTTGATGATGTTTGAATTACAGCCACCCCTTTTTACTCCCCACACCCGAATGGGCTGGGCTCCGACTGCGGGGCAACTTATCTAATAACGGAGACAAACAACTTCCTGTAAGCCTTCACCAGAACCGAATGTGAGAACAGAATGTCAGCCAGCAAGATCTTTCACAAGGGATAATTCAAAAGCAAGTAAGCGGTGTACTCCGATGGAAACATTAGATTCTGGCCATATTCTAGATTTGATATATGGGATAGGAAGACGGCCAGTAAGATATATAAAATATTTCAACTATATTCAGACCCTTTACAAGGGATGAAACAATTAAGCTTCTATTCCTTCCCAAAAGTACCTGGAAAGGAAAACTTTAGTTTAGTAGTGAAACGAAGTTATGCAATCAGTTTTCCCCTAGTTTGATTTCAAGTAAAACCCAACCAAATAAGCAAACTAGACCCTCTGCATGGCTCCACATTCAGAGGCTCTCCAACTACAACTCTAGTGGACCCAAAGCCACCTGCTGTGGCTGGGCTTTGTTTCTGTAAACTTGTCCGGGACGGGTCCACCGGCTGTGTGTAAGAGCCGAAAATTGCATCAGCGTGCAAATATGTATGCAAGAAAGAGCAAGAGCCAGAGCCACATATGCGAGCACAAGCAATGGCCAACAGTCGATGGCCAATGGCCAACAGCAGCAGCAGCAGAGGGGAAGAGCACCTCTTGGCCAGGCTTTGGTGTTAAGCGTTTTTCTCCTCTTCTCCTCTTCTCTTCCTCTACTGCCCCACACTTTGCATAGGCTGCGTGAAAATTCCAAAAACCCCAAAGGCGTGCCACACAGTCTGACTGTCGCCGCCACTAAACCAAAAACAAAAGGTAACAAAAAAATTAATATGCATTGTTGCAGCAGCACGTTGCTGCCTTGCATATTTGGACTTTCACTTTTTGTTTTCTTTTTCAACGTAAAAGAAAAAGAAAAGACAAAAAATAGTAACAAATATTTCAAAATGAACTTAAAAAGCAGCTCGAAGCACAACTCTGATAAACAGCTCCAACCCAGCTTGAGCGCCTCTTTAAAATGTCTTTCAATTACAAATAGTTAACGCAAATAAATACGTTTATGTTTTGCGGTTTTGGGTCTCGGTGGTTGATTGGTGGCTTCCGATTTTGGTGGGCGATCCGACGATTACTTGAAGATGAGATCTCAATCCTCCAGTTAATTGCTGTGGCCGCTCCCGCTTTCCCTTCCACAGTTTCTGCTGGTGCCTCAATTAAGCCCATCGTTGGACAGCAGAAATCAGAGTTACGCATTTCCAATTGCATAATCATCATCCACTATCTTTTTGCTGTTTACCACAGTTACTGTCTGCCTGTCTGGCCTGTCTGGAGATTTTCATGGCTTGCGAAAGTAAATACTTTACCAGTCCACTCTTTTCTGCGCTATTTTTAGCCTTTTTTGGCTTCCTGAACAATGCGTGCAGTTATTAGTCGTTTGATTCATTAATCATGTGTGGAGAAAAGTAGAGACGGTAAAGACATAGAGAAAAGGTATGGGAGAAACCTGCAGGGTGCCTAGGAAAGGTGAAAACCCCCAAAAGCTTGAGATTATTATACATTTTGTTTACATCATGATATAAGAAGCTTTTCTCATGGGAGTAGGACTTGCACTTGGACTTCCACTTTGGCAACATTCGTTGAATAATACGAATGTCTGAATTTCCCAAACGTCACCACAGGGAGTTAAGCAGCATTTAAACCTCGAATGAAACATCAAGGAACAAAGGTTTGCTCCTAACTTCCCTTCGACCCAAATGTAACTTTCCACTGGCTCCCATTTAAATAAATTCAATCAATGATTTCCTCAATCATTGTCACAGTGAGATCTGTCCCTTTTTTAGTTTTACTCTTAGATTAGTGTTTCATTTCCCCTCTTTGTGTGAGGCCCCAACTGGTTCGTTGGATTAACGTTTTTAATTAACTTAAATCAATGACAGCTTACATTGGCCAGAGAAACGTTGCAAAACGTCTAGAGCTAGGGACAGCGATGGGGCTTGACCATTGTGGCAGACAATGACAGAGGCAAAGCGCAGCAAAACGAAAGCCGCAAAGATACCTCAGACTTCGTCCGGGCCGTGGCTTTTAAGTGCCTATCCCCACAGTGCCCAGGGCGGATAGACAGCTGCTGGACAATTGCTGCAAATCACAGTCCGACATTCGAGGTATTTGTTTCCGCTGGAAAGTTGCATGGCAATCGAGAGAGTGGCCAAGAAGAGGGCGGGGGTCCAGGTCCATTCAAAGAGATCTAATACCAGCAGCAGAAAAATTGCTAGCTCTATTTTAATTACGCCCAACAACTGACCGACCAAAGCAGTGAACCTGCCCCGCCAGTAATTTGAGCCTCAAGCAGAAAGCCAATGTTATCCAAGATTGCTGTGAGAAATGCCAGAAAGGCCACTCTCCATCAAAGCCGAAGAATCCTCCATTTGAGGGTGGTAATGTCCGTGAGTCCAAGCGATGGTGTGTGAAAGTCCATGGCGGAGAGTGGATCAAGTTCGAATTACCATAAAATATGCAGAGACAACGCATGCGCAACACGTAACCCGAGCGGATAGATGGCCCGATGCAGACACAGATATACGGCAGGGCGATACATGCAGATACAGATATACAGCAAAGTCCAGTGCTGTTGACCCTGTCCACAGGGTTACCAGTTCACCTTGGAGGGCTGCCGTTGAAAAAGCCGTTTAGCTTGGCGATTTCGGGGCACATAAAAGTTGCAGTGACAAAGGAATCCATCATCTACAACTCCGAAATGGGCGGAGGGGCCAGTTTTGGTAGCGCACTACTCGTATCTGAATAAGCACAATATTATTTGAGTGGCCTTTGAACGAATTTCATGCTTGCCGAACCGTCACCTCGCACTATATGCACTATATACGATCTATCTGTGCCCTCTAGGCGGATATTACGACAAAACTTCTGTTTGTGCGAGCGGCCTTTTCAGGCCACTAATTGAATTATGTTGCACATTTTGGCAGGCAGAATAGGCTTCATGCTTGATGAGATTGCTTTTACAAACAGAGTTCTGTGCAAGAGTCGGATATTTGCCAATTGAGTTATTGCCGTTTGGATTTGTTTTTGATTTTGCATTAGCCTTTGATTTGGCCCTGTTTCTACCTCTGCAACTACCTGCGGTTTCCCAATGGAAAGTTGGGAAAACTCTTTTGAATTTCGACAAAGTTCTGTACGCGGGCACAGAGCCAAACGGGTTGGTTAACTGATTTAGCCTGGTTTGAATCGCTTTGTCACGTTTTCGATATGCGCCAAAATGTGTTCAAAGAGAAGTTTGGCAAAAGTTCTTCACCGGTAAAATACAGAATTTTCCATCGTTTACAACTTTTTTAATCTACGCCTGTTTCACGCTAGCTATGTTTTTCCGAGTGCCTTTTAATTTCTTCTACCTCTGCCATCACATCCGCTTTTGATGGAGCCTGTGGTAAACCAATTACTCAATTGCAAGATGCCTCACCTCCCCCCCCCCAAGGGACCCAAGCCTTTCAGTTTTTTGGGTGTGTGTGTGAAGGCTGAATTCTGATAACCTGAATTTGCAGAAACAAAAATGGGAAGGGGGTAATCAGGGAATCATTATACATATACACAAATTTATTCCCAATTTATAGACTTTGACGAAGAATTAATCAAGGTTTGATAATTATTTTGCGAAATATGAAACGAAATGGGATCACGAGTACTCGTATTTGTTTGTTTATCTATAAAATTTGCTCATTTTGCTGAAATTGTATAGGTATACAAATAGATTGTTTAATGCTTATACCATATCAGGTTTTCCTTTACAAACTTTTGTTTGTTTTCTTTGAAATATTTGCAGTTTAATATTGTCATTTAAAAACCAGTTTAAACAATACTAAAACAGCTTATGCGAGTATTTTGCAAGTCTAATCAAAAGATAATCAGATATTTGCAGTCACGTAATGTATTTATAATTTATCCACTCCACCATAACAGATTTCAGACATAAATAATTATACATTTTCAGAATTCGGATTGAAGAACACCGAATAAAAGTGAGTCTGCAAAGCTCAGGCCAGAAGTCGTACCCTCTGTACCCTCTGTACTCTCATTCCCCCGTTCACTATTTAGAGCGATATCAATTACAAGATTTTCTGTGCTCTCGCTCTCTCCCTCGCTTCTTTTCAATAAACAATTCTGCTTGCTTTATTGGTTTTCCTGATAAACTTGTTCGGCTCCGCTCTCTTTACTGAACGGACAACCTGTCCAAAGCTCTCACAGAAGTCAAACCGTGAGAGAGGAGTTCTGAGAGGGGAGGGGAGAGAGACCGCTCAGCAAGTTTTCAAGATCAAAAAGCGAATGGAAGTAAAGAAATTGCACAAAAATGTACAACAAAAAGCAAAAGAAAGAGAAATAACTCTGGAGCCCCTCTGCTACTGCGGGAGAGGTAGCCGTACAGAATTGCAAAGTATGACTCGAACCTTTCACTGCAGAAGAGAGTTAGGTTACGTAGGGGAGCGAGAGGGGACACAGCGATAAACATGAAGAAGAAGTGCCGCGCAATTGAAAAGTGGCACAGATGGCTTAAAGCAACGGTAACCAAAAAAGGAGAAGGTGCCAAAGGAGAGCAAGTGAGAAAAGGGAACAGAGTAGACCAGAGCAGAACAAAACATGTCAGGAGCTGTGCGAAGTTGGAGAGGGTGGGTCAGAGCATAATTGGAGTGAGAGGGATGGGCGGTGGGCCAGCAGCATCATCAGCAATCAGAAAGTATAGGGGGTGGAGCAGAAGCCAAACGACGCAAAAAGCGTGTGCGTATCAACAAAAGAGAATATACGGGGGTTGAGGCTGTGCCTGGACCTGGCCTAAGGGCGTGGGTGGCTTGGATGTTGTGTGGGGTTGGTGGGAACGAACAGTAGCAATCACTCTGTCCCGTTGCTCTTTCTTTTACATTTTTTCACTTTTTGTTTTTTTTTTAATGTGTAACATCTCATAAAAGTAGAGCCTAAACTCACCTGGAAAACTTATTGGCACGCTTTGTGGAGCGAGCTGTTTAATAATTTAGCGGGCACCGAAGAAGGCGATGACGATGTATCAAACTGCAACGATTTCGGAATATTTTAGAGATATTTTACTGTGGAATCCCCTTTGTTTAATGGTATTGGGCCCACGGAAGGCCTAGAGTGCACGCTGAGGTTCACAGTTAGTATTTGCATTTAATAAAACGGGTGGCAGTGTACCACAGCTCTGTTTTGATTGAGCGCGCGCAAAAAATTATACACAAAATCAGTAGCACAGGCACACACACACAGTGGGAGAGAGAGAAACACACACAGTCACACAGAGACGAGCTAGAGACGAACGGATGCCCTGGACCTGAGCTTAAGCTTGGGCGCGGCGAGAGGAGACACACGCGCGCAGAGAAGAACAGTACCGTAGGGCGTGTGTGTGTTGGTGTATGTTGAGACTCCAAAGATTCCAGGCACGAGAAGTGCAGACTGCGACGACGCTCGATTCAGGGCTCCTCCGGCTTATGGTAGATATTCAAAACTCCGATTCGACTTCTTGATTCAACTTTTCACCGTTTGTAACTGCGGCTTGCGACTTGCTGGTTTGACTTTCCTAAACTTTACCAGCAATGCTTTCAAAACCAGCTTTCTGAATTTCGCTCTCCAACTCATTTTTGCGTATCAACTTTGAGCTCTCTTTTGGATGGAGCACGAAGCAACAAAGTATCGATGGTTCGGCGGTAACATACTCTTATTTTGAAAGTAAGCGTTATGATATATTTAAGAGATTTATGATTTTGAAATTGTTTTGAAGCGGTGATTCTGAGAAACGTATGAGCCTCTCTCGCTCAAAGTAAAAGTATGAAACCGTATGAAAAGCTCCCAAGCTACTCAAATCACAGTCTGGGCTTTTGAGCGAAAGAACGGTTAGAGGCAATGCTGCCAGACTACTGGAAACAGTCAACAGTTCAAGCTTGCTGGCTGCCCTATTGGAAAAAGCTTAAGGTTGAATTTAAATTTCATTATTCAATTGAAAACACGTTTAAGCTGACACTTGTCATATGATGATGTGGAAAGTTATCAAAAGAAAACCAAGCCATGAGCTTTTGCTCATGTCAAGTTCTTAAAGGTTGTTACAATTGTTTTCAACTCAAATTGGGGGGTAATTTGGAAAATGCCCATAATAGACTATCATTTTCACGCCCAAACAGAAAGATAATGAGTTACATGGATGATTGCTTTGCTGGGGCGCCGCAAGACTTTCTCATCTGTATCACGGTGCACAAGGCCGCCAAAGTGGGCCTGGCCACGTCGGAGCTTTACGTCAAAGTCATCCTGGATAAGACTAGCAAGAGCACCAAGACATTCCCAAACTCTGAGAATCCCTTCTTTAATGAGGTGAGAGGTAGGACAATAACTTCTGCAGAATATTTAAGGAATATTTAATCCACAGTACTTTGTGTTCGAGTTCCGCTGCACGCTGACTGACCTGCTCCGGATGACCATACTCTTCGAGCTGAAAAAGACCCAAACCCTCGTGAGGAATGTGGTGGTTGGGGAGCTGCTGATCGATCTGCACAGCGTGTGGAACCAGCCGAATCACGGATTCTTCAAGAAATGGGGTCGCCTAGAGCCACCCGTCGGGGAGAATCCAGCCAGCGATGAGGCCAGCATTTTGCACCATGGTTATTTGCAGATCGATCTGGTCATTGTCTCGCAGCACAGTTCGTTGGTGAATAGCAACCCCAATAGCAACGAGGAGCCGGACACCCAGAGCCTGAACAAGTGGACTGTGGACCAGGATTATGACGACATTGAAAAGTATTTTTCATTCCATCATTTCACGTTCTTCCGATCGCTAACCAAACCAGAGCTCATCCCCAGGAATCTGCTGCTGAACCCAAACTCTTACACGCCGAGCAACATCCGCTACACTATCGCCTTCTATCGGGGCTTCTTCGTGCGGAAGGGCAGCTACATGATCCAAGTATTGTTCACTTCATGCAACAATTTACATTTACATACCTCCTCCACCTGTGTGTGGCATTGACTTTTATCTTTTCGTTTCTAAAGTACAGATTCCATCCTTTCACGGGCAAAACTCCGGTGGCCAAGCAGACCGCGACGCCCGTGTGGAACCACGAGATCAGCTTTGCCTGGATGTACCCATCGCTGGCGCAGCGTTTCCTCATTCTGGTGCTCGTCCACGAGCACATCAAATGGAAATGTGTGGCTGAGTACGAGCTGTCCTTCGAGGAGATTGCCTTCAAGAGTGAGTGCACCAAATCTAAACACTCCTCATGCTTCATGGCACACCTTATCCATTCTCTGGCAGGCATACCCTCCCTGGGACCCACTTACCTGCACCTGTACGATCCCGCCAATGCGCTGACCTATGTGGGCCGCATCCTGCTGGAGTTGCGCTCTGAGGATGTGGCTGAGGAGAGGCCCTCCCATGTGATACTCTCTGAGGATATTCACGGCTTGGATGAGTCTCGTTTTTGGAAGGAAGAAATATTCATGGTGGAGTTTCTGCCATTGCTCGGGGATCACATCCAAAGCAGTGCTAGCAGCTACAAAATCTCAATGAAGCTGGCTGAGAACACTTCCACCGTTGTGGAGGGTCCCCTTAAGACGCCAGCGGGCAAGTTCCGATCGGCGATGCACTCAAAAAGCTTCCGCCAGGATGCCCCCTACAGATCGTGCATCCTCCGTGCCCGCCTGCCCGACAATCGGGACAAGTACGAGAGCGACTACTTCATGATCGATCTGATAGGGTTTATGGTAAGCCCTTCGCTATGCTGGTGCATCCTATAATCCCCTCCTTTGCAGCGCTCCGAGCTGGACACCTTTAAGGTGTTTCAGCTAAAGTCCCCGCAGCAGGACGTGAATCAGGCCAAGTGCCTGAAGGCCATCATATCCAGCATCTTGAACAAAATCAAGGAGGGCATCAAGGAGCATCGCTTCGACCACGAGATGGAGAATCAACGCACACCCTGGGACATCAATCGCCAGCTGTTTCTCGTGGAATTCTTTGCCAAGTTGCCGCAGGAGTTGCGGCTGCTCAAGCAGGAGCTGCGCCACTGCTTTGTGGAGAACCTGGACGCCTCTGTGGCGGATGTGGCGAACGAGTTGCATCGCGTGGTGGACAGGATCACGGCGTTGTCCAACATGACGCGGCAGCAGGATGAGTGGCCCGATCTGCTGCTCTTCCTGAGTGCCGGCGGCAAGGAGGTAGGCGTGTGCCGCCTCAATGCCAAGCACTTCCTCCACCTCCATCGGCGGGAGTTGCAGCAGAACCAGTTCACACAGTGCTGGCGCCTAAAGAGCTTCGCCTTCAAGGCACTCGGCTGCATCCACAGCTGCCCCAACTGCGGCTGCAGCACGGCCATGATCCTCGGCTGCATGGGCATCGTGGTCGAGCGGGAGCGCAAGCAATTCCTCTCCCAGAACATCGGCGACTGGGTCTCCATCGAACCGATGGTCTGGAAGACGCGTGTGGCAAGGACCTTCTTCCGCTGTCACGTGTACATCCACCAGGCCAAAGTGCGACCCAGCGGGGAGAAGAAACACGTCGCCGACTCCCATCTGCGGATTCTGTTCGGGGAGCAGGCCGCCGAAACGGACACCTCCCCTGGCACTCTGTCACCCATCTGGGATGCCGAAATCATCTTCAAGTGCATGAATCTGCCCGGCAGTGTCGACTGGTACGTGCAGAATCCCCCGCTGCTCTCCCTGGAGTTCTACAACAAGGAGAAATCTCTCGCCGATGAGCTCGTGGGCAAGGGCCATCTGATGGCCAGCGTGATCAGTGGAAACCAATTCGCAGACTCTGCCTGGGAGGAGGGTCCCCTGGGCTGGTCCAAGGGTCCCCTCTACAAGCTGCAGCGGCTGAAGCACGTCTCTCCCCCGCCCCTCAAGTGGGTGCCGCTGGCCAGAAAGGGCGCCGTCCAGGCGGAGGTTCTCATGTCGGCCGAGTTCATAGAGTTGCCGGATGGAGTCATCGATGGCAGCAAGGAGCCCGTTCTCACCACTGGCATTCCACAGGCCATTCGACCGAATGTCCTCAACTTTGTGTGAGTATTCCTTGACCGAACGGACTCCAAGTAAGTAATCCTTGTGCAGTTTGGAGGTTGTGTTCGTGGGTCTGCGCAACTACTCCAAGAGCACAATGAGTGGAGCGGGCAAGCGGAAGATCAAGATCATGATGGGTGACCAGGTGCTCACGAGTGGCCCATCGACTGCTCGCATTGGCAACAGCATCAACTTCCTGGTCGCCTATGCCTCAGCCGTTGTGGTGGGTCATCCACTGGAGAGCTTTTCTGGAATTCATATCTAAATATCTTTGCAGAGTCTGCCCGATCAGCAGGAGTACTGGCCAGCCATCATAGCCGCCGATGTGCTTATCTCCGGCTTGACAACAGAATCCGTTCTGGGTGCTGCACTCATACCGAACTCCGGCAGCTTTCTGCAGCGAGGCAAGACGGCCAAATGCGGCACCCAGAGCTTGGCAGCATCCACCACTACCGCCACCACCGCACTGTCAGTGGATGAGGATGACAACACGGGAATAGAGTCCTCAGTGGAAGTAGAGGACACAGAAATGGAGTACAGCGATGAGGAGGAGGATGAGGAGGAGTCCCCAGCCAAGTTGAGTCGCCTTTGGAGGCGACTGTTGTTCGCTTTGGGCCTGCGACCCGCTGCCTACGCCAACAGACTGGCACTGAGGTACGGATCCGAAGACATGGACCACAGCGACCTCATCTCGGAGGGACAGTTCACGTGGTGGACAAAGTTCTACAACTCGATGTACTGGAAGGCGGCAGAGATGACGCACGAGTACAAGCATCGGCTGGTCATCTTTCCCAACGAGCTGGAGAAGCAGCCACAGTTCGGCTACCTGCAGGACTGGGCCGTGCCCGTGCAGATGGTGCACGGAGTGAAGTTCAAGAAGCAGGCACCGCCCAAGGAGGATGCCTACGCCACGCTAAAGATTCAGATCAAGCTGACGCCCTGCCAGTGTGGTGCCAGGGATGAAGGTGGAGGCGGAGACATGATACGTCCCCTGGCAGCTGCCACAAATCCGCGCCATCAGACGCTGCTCCAGTCCCTGGCCGAACCGGTGCGGCTGGCTGTCCGGGTGTATGTGGTGCAGGGTCTGCAGATGCGCCCGCGCGACGTGCACGACGATTCCGACTGCTATGTGAAGCTGCTGCTGGGCGGCAGGACGCTCTCCGATCGGGCAGCGTACATCCCGAACCAGAGCAATCCCATCTTTGGGCGCATCTTCGAGATGGAGGCCACACTGCCCGGCGACAGCATGCTCCTGATGATGGTCTACGATCAGGACAAGTTCCGCGACGATATCATCGGTCAGACGTACATCGATCTGGAGGATCGCTGGCGCAGCAAGCACCGTGCCACGGTGGGCCTCGCACAGGAGTACTCGCGGGCAGGCTACAACCAGTGGCACGACGTCAGCCTACCGTCCGAGATACTCAAGAACCTGTGCCAGCAGCGGGGCATTCAGCCGCCCTACTACTACGGCAATGTGGTCGAAGTGGATGGTCTGCTCTTTGGCGATGAAACAACTATAGCAAGGGGTGCGTGACAACCAAATAGATTGATCTAATCTAGATCTGTATCTTTCTGCCGTTTCAGGGGAGGAGCTGCACGAACGCCTCAGCCTGACAGTGTTGAAAAACATTGAGAAGTTACCCTCCTTTGGCTACAAACTCGTGCCTGAGCACGTGGAGACGCGGTCCCTCTACCGCGATGATTATCCCAATGTCGAGCAGGTGAGAGCAGAACACAAAAAACTTGACTTTAAACCCATTCGAACACTGTTTCCATGCAGGGCAAGCTCCAGCTGTGGCTAGAGCTGTTTGAGGCCAACACATACATTCCATTTCCAGTGGACATCACACCCGTGCCACCCGCTGCGTACGAGATTCGTGTTGTGGTCAAAAATCTGCGAGGCATCCAGGCGGGCGACAGAAATGTTTTTGGCAAACTAATGAGCGACCTCTTCGTGACGGGGTGAGTGGGGAAAATGGGTGGAAAATAGGGGCCATGTAAACGATATGCAATTACCCGATTTTCTTCTGTTTTTGTGTGTGTTTCTACGCTGTTCTGTTTTGTGTTGCAGCTGGTGCCAAGATATAGACAAGCGCCAATCAACCGATATCCATTACCGTTCATTTACCGGCGATGCTGCCTTTAATTGGCGCATGATATTCCCCATGATGTACTCCCCCAATGAGGACATGGTAAGCGGGCAGCATCTTGACCTTGCCTTATTGGTCGCAGGGGCCCAGGGTAAACCAATACCATCTACTAATTAATCCCGCCTGCGCGTGTTTCTGTTTCTATTAAAACCCCCTGCAGATGGTCTTCCGTCGCCGTGGCGGATTGTTCGAGGAGATTGAGATCAAGCGACCGCCTGTTGTCTATCTGCAGATTTGGGACAGAGACATGATAAAACGCAACGACTATTTGGGCTCCCTGGAGCTGAATCTCTCCAACATGCCCATGCCATATGAGACGGAGCGGCAGTGCAGGGCCTATGCCAATCAGCGCCAGCGACTGAATCTCTTCCATCGCAGGTCCATCCAAGGCTGGTTCCCCGTGGAGAGTGCCAAGCCAAAGTCTGGTCTGCCCGTCACCTCAACAAATGTGAGTTGCTGACATTGGGAGTCTCCTGCACCTCTAATCCGATCCATTGCAGGGCAAAATGGAACTGGAAATCGATGTCTGCACATCGGTGCAGGCCTCAAATCAACCCGCTGGCCATGGCCACGATCCACCCATGGCATTGGAGAGGCCCAAGTAAGTGGTATTCCATTCCTAACTATAGCATTCGATATCCGTCCATCTTGCAGTCGCCCAAACACAGCCTTCAATCCGCTGACGCATCCCTTCAAGTCCTTCCAGTACAGTCTGTGGCCCTCCATAAGGAAATATGTGCTGTGGAGTGTTCTCGTCATAATAGTTATCATGGGACTAGTTCTATATATTTTCGAAATCCCAAGCAAACTTATGGCCATTCCCTTACTGTGATTTGTTTTCAGTTTTCAGTTTTAATTTTTCATTTGCATTTTCGTTTTTTTTTCTTGTTTTGCGTTTAAAGTTTAAACTCGTTAAAGTTATCCAATAATAATAAAAATTTCATTGTTGTTTTACGTATTTGCATGCGTCATTTGGAAATTAATTAAATGAAATCGCTAATAGCCGTGTGGGACATCGGTTCAGCGATGCAGGAGGCAGGAGGCAGCGATAAAAGCGAGCGACCGACCGACCCATTCCCTTGGCACTTTAAAGAGCTAATAATAAACTGTGCAACTAATAAGCTGGCAAAGCATAGACACGGATCAGAGAGATGATGATTACGGTTAGCCAATTGGTTAGAAACGAATCCTGATGTCGCTCAGAGCGAAGGCTTTGCAGAGATACTCTCTCGCAACCACCCATGCTGTGGGCAGGCCAATCGATCTACTGAATTGACTAAAAACCCATTTAAGTGTCCAGAATGATTCCAGTTCTGCTGCGCTATTTCATCATGTGGTATTTATTTTTATACGCATGATATCTATATGCGTCTGGGTCTGAGTGTATTGTAACATGTTAATGGCGACATTCGTCCCGAGACGAGACGAGTGACGAAAGGCTGTTATCAGGGTCCGCCCCGAACCAGTCTAAACCGTACAGAAACACTCAACGGACACATTACAGGCACTGGCCCAAAGGCAGCCACGTTTAGTTGGAGACCAGCTATCAAGGCTGTCGGTACGCGCGAATCACTCAGCAGAAAATTGTCAAGCGAAACTAGAACCAAGAACACAGCAAAAACAGAGACACAGAGAGAGAAGAAGAGAGTTACAGTCCCACTCCAAGTCCTAGTTCTGTTCAGCAAATTATTGCCAGTCAAAGGTGCTAATTGAGTTTTGTAATTAAAGTGTCCGTCCATCATAATCAAAGAGAGGGAGAGAGAGAAAGGAGCTGCAGTCGCAGGGAGTCCTTGCCTGGTTGCTGGTTTGTGCCTTGCAGTTGTAGTGCTTCCCCCCAGAGCGGATCGCAAGTGAAACATATGGCAAGCATCGGGGCACTCAGCCTCAAATGCTGCTAAATTCTGAAAGAATATTCTCGGAATATACGAGTACCAGCTGCGGCTGCTGCTGCCACAGACGCGCGTGTTCGGTGTGCTCCGGCCTAGTCTTGGCTGAGATCAAAATCAAGTTTAAGTTCTTCAAATTTAAAGTCGATTGAAGATGTAAAGGGACAGACCACGCAGAATCCCAAACACTGAGATCTCATCTACGCAGGAAAGAGTACGAAGAGTTCCAAAAGAGTGTTCCAAAAGGTAAGTGTAAATGGGGCGATTTATTTACACAATTCCCCGCATGGGTGCGATATTTATCCACGCGACGAGGAACCACTCAGCCTAATCGACGCACTGGCGTTTCGAATTTCGTCAAGTCATCATTCACTCTAACCCTGTGGAAACAATCAGAGCCCCACTGGAATTCCTGGGGGTACAAATTCATTAGTCAGAGTATGCAAGTGCGAAATAGAGGCCCAAATCGCGATGAGATGTCCAGATGGATCGATGGTTATCTCCATAAAGTAATTGGGATTCAACTAGAAATTTCTGCCTGCAGGCTTACAATATTTGCAGTTCGTCGTTGTCCCTCGGTCGAGGCGGTTCCAAAATGAAGCTGGAGCAATTCGAGTAGGTTTGGAAGGAGCCACTCTACTTGGGGCTTGGTTTGGCATTATGCAAATTCGTCTGGGTCGAGTGCCACAAATAAACAGCCCCTTAATTAGACACTGCCATTAAATGGGGCGTTCGGCATGGACTACACACCACACTCCCCCTCACTCGCACTTCCCTGGGGAAGGAGCTAGCTAGAAAAATGACAAACGGCCGTTCGTTGACTCTATCTCTCGGTGGTGCCAGAACAGAGTTACGGACCAACAGATATACTCGTATCCCTTCTGTTTGAGGGGTTTTACTTCACGGTTGGACATAGTTCAGTTGCAGTCACGGTTCGGTTGTAGCACGACAAAGTCCACATCCATAGTACCAGTGCAAACTCCTTTATCTCCCTGTAACACTGTTCCACTCTCCCACTCTCTGTCCTTCTATCGGGAACGTATCATGTGACAGACGGGTTATCTAAATTGGTTTGCTGTTTCCGCTTCTGCTGCAAAACGTTTAGTCCAATCAATATCTAATTATCAAACTGATTGCGGATGAGTGCCGCTGCCCGATTTTTGTTTTTCATTGTGAAATATTGTGACTAATCCCGTCCCATTCGCATTATCATGTACAGTCGCGAGTCGCGGCCCTTTACCATCACAAAAGCAGCAGCAGCAGCAGCAGCAGCCACCGAGCGCCAGTCTAGCGTCCCGGACATGCCCAAGCTCTGGAATGGGCAGTGCTCTGCCATGTCCTCGCCCGATCTAATGGAGGCCCAGCCCGCACTTTTGCCCAAGACGCGAAGCAACAGCAACAGCAGTACCAAAACAACCAAGAATCGCAACAGCAAGGTGAGTCAGTCAGGAATGAGCTAACTGGGGAATACACATTTACCCTAACGTAGAGCGGAGATTTGATGAGATCTAGAATGTTCTTCCGTTTCTTTTTACATCATAACCTTAAATAGTTTGCAGCACTTTAAGTTCATCAAAAGAGATTCGAGAAACGATTGCTGTATGCTTGCATTTCGTTTTAAATTATTAAAGAACGATTTATACCGATCCCAAGATATAAATCCCAGCAAAAACGACACAAAAATGTACTTCTAATATTCTACTTTCATGATTTCCTGCAGTATTGGATATTCTCAATGATAATCGAGCGAAGTTCGGCCGCCAAGCGTGGGCAAATCGACGGCGATGATGCAGACACCCCACTGGAGGCCATTTTGCCGGCCGAACCTGCGGCGGAGCAGGTCTGCTTATTGCGTGACAGCCCCTTCAGGATATTGCGGGTGAGTTAGTTAGTTATCGAGCGATGGATATTAATATTGATACGAATATGGATTGTCGACTTGGTGGCCTCGTGGCCTGGCCAATTCTCCAAAGTGAAAACCCAGTGCAAATTCTCCAGTGACTGGCGAGAGTTGTGATAAATGCATATCGATTCCGCGATTGCAGCTGAAACATATGAATGAGTTCTATAGAAAAGGTCTTCTAGAAAGTTCAATGGCTTCTTGGATTTGCTACCTCTCCATCCCTCATCGCTGCTCATTGCTGATATTAGACATAAGAAAATAAACATCGGCTAGGCAGGACATGCAAAGCAACAAGTTCGCTGGACAAGACAGTCTGGAACAAAATCGACATGCAATCGAAATGGAAGCAGAGCAGAGCAGAGCACAGATTTGCGGTTCAATTCAATGAAACTCACCACGCGCCCTCCGGCAGTGCGTGTTCTCCGCACCCCAAACGCACCCGAAGCTCCCACGCCCCATCCCCCACCACCCCCTAACTGTCGTTGGCCAGGCTCTGGCTGTTGGCTATAAAAGCGAACACTTCTTGGCCCGAGATTTCAGTCTTGTGGCAACTTGGCCGACAGCCTCTCCCTTTTCTCAGTGTGCAAAACGGAAAATTATGTTATCTTGCTTTCAAAATCAGTGGAAAATCAAAGGAAATGTATACAATTGGGTCCGCGTAACCCAATCAAATGGGATTCATAATTGACAAGAACATGAGCAGCCCCAGAGCATATTTTTTAACAGTGATTACAACAAGTATTCCGACAAAAATAGATGAGAACTTACCGAATCAAACATAAGTCAAAGTCCAAAACTGCAATGAAAAATTTTAAAATGATTAATTACATATAAGAAATTCTCGGAAACAACGCAGCAGAAATATTTATTTGAATATCTTTAATTTGAATAGCAAATCAAAACAACAATTAATAAGTGTACACATATCTTCAACAACATAAAATACACATATCAATTGAACAAAGTTCAATGCTCATAAGATTCCTTTGAGATTTGAGAGCCAACAAATATTTGGAATACAAATAACTTACGCCCTTTAACTCGATTTAAAACGAAATTAATAAATGAATACAAAGACAAATCCAGGGAAGAGCAGCGCATGCAAAATTGCTGTGTGGTTACAAATTGTAAAGAAAATGAAAAGTTTAAGGCCAAGGAATATTTAAATACAATATTAACGAGACCTTAAAGAAACATATATAAAAACGGGATTTTGGATTCAATTTCAATTGAACTACAAAAGCTAGAACTATTTCCAGTACTATCAGCCAGCTACAAAAGGAGAGTTAGCCCCATATAGAACGTACAGTGAAGGCGTTTGAGAGGGAGAGCAGCACTCCACAACATTGTGGAGATGAATGCCAGGGGCAATCAGAGTTAATCTGAAAACTACACACAAATGTAATTAGGATTCTCATTCTGCCGCACCAACGCCGACGACAATGGCAACCAGCGAGAAGGAGACCCCGAAGCGGGAGGTGGTCATCAGTCCGCTTCGCTACTTGATCAGCGGCTGTGCCCGCGGGGCGGAGCTCACTGCAATGGCTCCACTCAACCTGCCCAACAAGTGGGCCCGCATACTGCGAATGTCCTCCGCACCAAAGATACAAATCGATGACTTTCTCCAGGTAAAACTGCTCCACGGAAGCACACACACTCGCACATCAAATTAGCTAAATGGAAGCCCCAAAAATTAGATTTACTTTTTAAGTGCATTTTGGTAAAAGTTGCAGAAACCTGACTGAAATTGGGAGACATTTCGCTGGGTTTGGACTTGGGTTCTGCTTGGTGACGGCTGGCTGCTGGCTGGTGCAGTGGCAGTTGCAGTTGCTCTTCTGGGTAATAGTTTTTTCAGCTTAAAGAAAACTTTTCGTGAGAAGGCTTCAATGTTTTGAAGTGGGTTGAAAGTAAAGCAAAACAAAAGACTGATGCAGCAGACGGCACTGAAGACACACTACAAGTGTGACGGAAATGAAAGACAAGCGGAGTCTTTTCTGATTAAAAATCTATTGACTTTTCTTGTTACTGTTCCCTTCTGCCGACATAAGCTGCCACTCCTGTTGGATGTCTTGAAATTGAAAGCCCCACCAGTTGTTGCCTGTTTCCCTGGCTTATCACCTTCAGGTTGTCGCCTTAAACTTTTAGTGAAACTTTTGACAGCGCACACAGCGCTTTGGACTTTAATCCAACTTGTTGGAAAACTGATTAAGCTGAGACACAACCTGTTCCCTCGTTTATTAACAGGCAGCCGAGTCTGGAAACCTGGATGACTTCAAGCGGCTGTTTATGGCGGACAACACGCGCATTTCCCTCAAGGATGGCAAGGGACGGACGGCTGCCCATCAGGCTGCGGCCAGGAATCGTGTCAACATACTACGCTACATTCGGGATCAAAGTGGGGGTGAGTATCGGGTGCTAGGGAAGGGTGCTTTAAACTACCATTAGCTATCATATTACCATCATTATCTCATCATTAAGTGCGCTTTACAGACTTTAATGCGAAGGACAATGCCGGAAATACGCCACTCCACATTGCCGTCGAGTGTGATGCCTACGAAGCCTTGGACTTTCTGTTGTCCATGTAAGCTGGTCGGTCCATGGTCTATTTAACAGTAATCCAAGCAACAGTTCCTCGTCATGTTTACAGACCGGTGGACACTGGAGTGCTCAACGAGAAGAAACAGGCGCCCGTCCACCTGGCCACCGAGCTGAACAAGGTGAAGTCGCTGAGGGTGATGGGCCAGTACCGGAATGTCATCGACATACAGCAGGGCGGAGAGCATGGACGAACGGCGCTACATTTGGCGGCCATCTACGATCACGAGGAATGCGCTCGCATCCTGGTAAGTGGTGTGAGTCCTCGCCCAAGTTGTTCCCCGTAATTATTTTCACTTTTAGATACGCATTTCTCGCATTCATTCATGCATTTTATTTGCATTTTGATAACGAATTGGACCAAACACAATTCGTCATTAATCACTCTGTCATACATCCAATCTAACACTCACACACATACACACATACACACATACATGCATACGCAACATTAATTTATCATAGAAAAACAAATGAAGAAGGTTTGTATCCTCTGATGCCATTTTGTCTTGCCTGCGCACGAAAGTTTGCTAGAGAGTCTCCCCCTAGCTCTCCATCTACCCTGTCCTCTGTGTGTGTGTGCGTGTCTATGCTATGCCTGTGTGTGTAGCCCTAGGATATGCCCTAGTATGGTTTAGTTCTTGCAATTATATAGAATAGTCGCTATATCATATGTGCGTCGTATCTTCCAGATAACTGAGTTCGATGCATGCCCCCGTAAGCCGTGTAACAACGGCTATTATCCCATTCACGAGGCTGCTAAGAACGCCAGCTCCAAGACAATGGAGGTCTTCTTCCAGGCAAGTGTCCCATCAATCCCAAGAATATGTAACCCCTCACCAGAAATGCATGCCCCCCATTCCTGCTTTGATCTTGCACTTTGTGGCTGCTGTTCCCACTTGTCCACTTACTGTAATGTCCCTCCTCCTCTTGTACTTTCTTTTCGTTTCCTTTTCTGCTTTAACTCCCACTGCTGCCCCCCACTTATCCTGTGACCTTTATTGCACTCGCTTTGACTACTTCCACTTTGAGTTTATTTTCATTTTCCCTTCACTTTTTTGATTGAAATTGCGTATACGCTGCGCCGCCATGAGAAAGTATCAAATTTGTAATGTTTTCCGCGTGTCTGTGGAACTCCGAACTGACGAATTCAACTTATTGCTAAACTTCGCTGACATAAGACCACAAATTAAAGGAAAAAAAGGAACACATTAAAAGGGTTTCGGCTGCCAAACAAAAAGTATCGAATGTTGTTAAAGTCCAAGAAGTGTCGGACATTGACTTTCGGCAACAATTTAGTTGGGTCTTTGCACAGACTTCCACTTTAACCACTCAACAATGGATACACTCGAAGTGTTCAATGGATATTTGTTGGTTCTTTGGCAGCAAGAAGCCTTTTTTGGTTTGATAAATGATTTGGAATTTCATATTCCAAGTGTCTAGTAGCTACGATAAAAGTCTCTGCACAACTGCTCCAAAATGCTTCCCCTTTAATTTACTTCAATTAATGTTACTCTCCACCTAATTATGTCCTCTTGCAGTGGGGCGAACAACGCGGCTGTACACGCGAGGAGATGATATCCTTCTACGATTCGGAGGGCAATGTGCCACTGCACTCGGCCGTACATGGTGGCGACATCAAGGCTGTGGAGCTGTGCCTCAAGTCCGGGGCGAAGATATCCACGCAGCAACATGATCTCTCGACACCAGTGCATCTGGCCTGTGCTCAGGTGAGTAGAGATGGTGCAGAGAGCGGAAGGTCCTTGAGCAGTTAACTGACGTGCAGCACATGACAACGAAATCGCTCACACTCATATTTCCCTGGGGAGATATGTATGGTGCTGGCTGGATAGATGGGTAAACAAAGCATTTCTGGACAGTGTGAAAGCATCTCTCAGGAGAGGGTGGGTGTTGGGTGGTTGGCTTTTGCGCGTGTCCTGTCTGGCTTACGTGTTACACGACTGACTTTAATTTGACAAATTCTTATGCAAATTTTGCCCAACTGAACGTGACTTTGGTGCCGGAAAAACAAAGAGTCCCTCGTTGGCTTGTAATACGATTCCATCCGCATTGACTGGGGGGAATTGGGACTGAATGAATCCCCAAAATGCCATCGATTTCCGTTTCTCGTTTAGGGCGCCATTGATATCGTGAAGCTGATGTTCGAGATGCAGCCGATGGAGAAGCGGATCTGCCTGAGCTGCACTGATGTGCAGAAGATGACGCCGCTGCACTGCGCCTCCATGTTCGACCATCCGGATATTGTGTCCTTTTTGGTGAGCGAGGGAGCCGACATCAATGCATTGGACAAGGAGCATCGTTCGCCGCTTTTGCTGGCTGCCTCGCGCAGCGGCTGGAAGACGGGTAAGCCTAAGCTCTGGAGGATTGCCCCTTTCCCTTCGCAGCTAAAGAACAATCCTTTCATACAGTCCATCTCCTGATTCGATTGGGTGCCGGTATTAGCGTCAAGGATGCGGCTGCTCGCAATGTCCTGCACTTTGTCATCATGAACGGTGGCAGGTTGACGGACTTTGCCGAGCAGGTGGCCAATTGCCAGACCAACAACCAGCTGCAGCTGCTGCTCAACGAGAAGGACAGCATGGGCTGCTCGCCGCTCCACTACGCCAGTCGCGATGGGCACATTCGCTCGCTGGAGAATCTCATTCGGCTGGGTGCCTGCATCAATCTCAAGAACAACAACAACGAGAGTCCGCTGCACTTTGCCGCCCGCTACGGCCGCTACAACACCGTGCGCCAGCTGCTCGACTCCGAGAAGGGTTCGTTCATCATCAACGAGAGCGACGGAGCCGGGATGACGCCGCTGCACATTTCCTCGCAGCAGGGGCACACCCGTGTCGTTCAGCTGCTGCTTAATCGCGGGGCACTGCTGCACAGGGATCACACCGGACGCAATCCACTCCAACTGGCAGCCATGTCTGGCTACACCGAGACCATTGAGCTGCTGCACTCGGTGCACTCCCATCTGCTCGATCAGGTGGACAAAGATGGGGTAAGTCTAACGCACACTTTTCTAGCTGCTAATCCAGTCCATTTCCGACAGAACACTGCTCTTCATCTGGCCACCATGGAGAACAAGCCGCATGCCATCTCCGTGCTGATGTCCATGCAGTGCAAGTTGGTGTACAATGTCCTCGACATGAGTGCCATTGACTATGCCATCTACTACAAGTATCCGGAGGCAGCTCTGGCCATGGTCACGCACGAGGAGCGAGCCAATGAGGTGATGGCCCTACGATCCGACAAGCATCCGTGTGTCACCCTGGCGCTGATTGCCTCCATGCCGAAGGTCTTCGAGGCGGTGCAGGACAAGTGCATCAGCAAGGCCAACTGCAAGAAGGACTCGAAGAGCTTCTACGTAAGTTGTTCGTTGGCCAAGTGTGCCGCCGCCCAATCATCTCATTCCATCGATGCTAATTCTCTTTCCTTTTTGAAAATGATTCCATCAAACATGATTATCTATATATATATATATATATCCATGCAGATTAAGTACTCTTTTGCATTCTTGCAATGCCCATTTATGTTTGCCAAGATCGATGAGAAAACCGGAGAGCCGATAATGACAACAAATCCCATACCGTTGCCGGCGTTGAATGTAAGCAGAATGAAGCAGGGATCGAAACAGATCCCAGTTCCCCCCACAGATCCCACGATCTGTGTTGCATGATTCAGTGTTCCGTGTGTTTGAGTTTGTTTTTTGCTCCTATCCTACCACTACGATACGATCCTTGTACGAGAACTGGCGAACCCTTTAATGTGATGTTGGATTGGGGGTATTGGCTGTTGGATTTTGGATTTTGGTGTACTTTTTTGGGTACTGGGGGATGGGGGGTTACTTGATCGCTCATCGCTCATACAAGTCTCCTAGTCTAAATCGAAGCTCTCCACTGACTAATCTACCATCAATTTAGATTAAATATTCATTTTGGCCATACCAAAAGACACCCGAACAGATCGAGGAAAAGCGCAAAGAGTTCAATGATCCCAAGTGGCGTCCCAGCCCCCTGGCCGTGGTGAATGTGAGTTGTCGCAAGTACTCTCCGCTTTATAGTACCCAAAATATAAACCCCAATATACACACATATAGACTGCAACTCTGTGCAACGTGTGGCAATCGTTCCGTTCCAAAAAACTAACCCACTAACCGACTCACTGTACAGTGTACACAATCGTATCTGGTTTTTGTATCTTGTATCCTCGTATGTGTCGTGCATGTGTTGGTTGTCGCTGTACCCCTAGAACTCCTCTCTGCACTCTTTCCTAACACATTTCCATCCCTGTTCCCTGCCAGACCATGGTAACCCATGGACGCGTGGAGCTGCTGGCACATCCACTCAGCCAGAAGTATCTGCAAATGAAGTGGAACTCCTACGGCAAGTACTTTCATCTGGCCAACCTGCTGATCTACTCGATATTCCTGGTCTTTGTCACAATCTACTCGTCCCTGATGATGAACAACATTGAGCTGGAGCCGGGCGTAAACAAGTCCATGAGCCAATACTGCAATTTGGGGTAAGCCATAGAGGATTAATCCACCAACAAACTGATCATCTTGATCCTCTTTGCCAGCTGGGACCAGTTGACACAAAATCTCTCGCAGAATCACTATGCGGCCACGCACTTTCGACAGGACTCGTGTGTGGAGCGCATCAATCGTACCACGGCCATTCTGTTCTGTGCCGGGGTCATTGTGGTCTACATTTTGCTCAATTCGATGCGGGAAATACTGCAGATCTATCAGCAACGCTTACACTACATCCTCGAGACGGTCAACTTGATATCCTGGGTGCTGTACATATCGGCGCTGGTCATGATTGTGCCAGCTTTTCGTGCCGATGGCATCATTACGAGCATTCACTATTCGGCCGCCTCGATTGCTGTGTTTCTGTCCTGGTTCCGGCTGCTGCTGTTCCTGCAGCGCTTCGATCAAGTTGGCATCTATGTGGTCATGTTTCTGGAGATCCTGCAGACGCTCATCAAAGTGCTGATGGTCTTCTCCATACTGATCATTGCATTCGGACTGGCCTTTTACATTTTGCTCTCGAAGGTGGGTGTTCTTGGAGGGTGAGTCGTTTGTGGTATATATTCCCAGAGGTGTTCTCCATTTCAGATTATCGATCCACAGCCGAACCACTTGTCCTTCTCGAACATACCGATGTCTCTGCTGCGCACCTTCTCCATGATGCTGGGCGAACTGGACGTTGTCGGCACCTATGTGAACACCTACTATCGCGATCGACTCAAAGTGCCCATGACCTCGTTCTTGATTCTGAGTAAGATTCATCTCCACATGCTCCTCATGATCTAATCGCTCTTCACTTCATAGGCGTCTTCATGATACTCATGCCCATTCTGTTGATGAATTTGCTTATCGGTTTGGCTGTTGGCGACATCGAGTCGGTGCGTCGCAATGCCCAGCTGAAGCGTCTGGCCATGCAGGTGGTTCTGCACACGGAACTGGAGCGCAAGCTGCCACATGTCTGGCTGCAGCGTGTCGACAAAATGGAGCTCATCGAATACCCCAACGAGGCCAAGTGTAAGGTCGGCTTCTGTGACTTTATCCTACGCAAATGGTTCTCTAATCCCTTCACCGAGGATTGTAAGTAGCCCACAGTGGCCTGCACGAGTAAGAGACTCATTCAATGCTCTTTTCTTGTAGCCTCCATGGACGCCATCTCCTTTGACAACAACGATGATTTTATCAATGCGGAACTCGAGCGGCAGCGTCGCAAGCTGCGGGACATAAGCCGCATGCTGGAGCAGCAGCATCAGCTGATGCGGCTCATAGTCCAGAAGATGGAGATCAAAACGGAGGCAGACGATGTGGACGAGGGCATATCACCGAATGAGCTGCGCTCCGTTGTGGGCTCAACCTCGGCTGGCACCAACCGCTGGAACTCTCCGCGCATAAGGAACAAGCTACGAGCCGCCCTCAGCTTCAACAAGAGCATGTAGATCGAGTCGGGCCACCTATCTACCATTTATCTACTATATCTACACATATATTATTCCCAGTAGCGAAATGTTTCTCTTTCTCTATGTGTGCGTATGTGTCTCTATCTGCCTGTGTGTGTGTGTGTGTGTAATTTACAGTCTCACTTGGGACGAGAATTGTGAGGAAGGATCGTAGCGAAATGCTTGAGATGAGGTGGTAATCCTCAAAGGAAGAACCATTGACGAATTTATAGGCCAGGCAACTAGTTGGAATGTAGCTTCAAAATGCACTTAGTGGACTTTCATAATAGTTGTTTTGATGTCTTTTTGAAATCCATAAAATAAAGTCAATTTATCTAGCAAATTAAGCCGATCGGAGACTTTCTTTTGGGTTGGCTCTTTCACGACTTTCAATGTCAGATAATGTTTAATAAAATATTTCTTATTTATTTACGTGAATGATAATGATTGATGGTAATATATGAGAGAACGTGGAACGATTATAAAATTAATCAAAATATAAACCGTATCAACTAGGGAAAGAATTAAAAATGTATTGGAGAAGTCTCTGATCGGCCGATTTACATGAACGTTATCTTTGTGCGTCCCATGTTTACCTGCCAGACATTCAGCTCCTCGTAGTCGTCGATGCATTTATCCACTTGATCGGGTTTGAAGCCCTTTGTCATACAACGATCCATAATGTCACCAATCCGAACGGACTTGCCCGAACCAGCCAACTCCCGCACGATGGCAAATATGCGATCCGATGTATTTGGCACACTGTAAATAGCAAAGAGCTGTGAGAACTAACTCTTGGTCAAGTAAATGTTAATACTCACTGTCCCTTTTGGTGTTCGTGCGTCTGGTTGAGCGAATCCTTAGACATCTCCAGCAGACGCAGAGCTTCTGCCACGTCATCCTTCTCCACGCGATCGGAGAGACGCAGACGAGCGAGGGCCGTGGAGAGACGCAGAATGCCGAGCAGATTACGGGCCGAGGTGAAGGTCATGTCCTTCTGGTTGCGGGCCTCGCGACGCAGCTCCACATAAGCGCCCACAATGTAGTCGGTGAGCTCGTCCGGAATGGTGGGGTTCTTGCGCTTGCAGAGATTGATGTAGCGCCGCATGAGATGCATGTCCAGAGACTTCACCCTCGACGGTGGCTGACGGCTGTGGCAATGGACATAGGTGATGTGCTTGGCCAGGCGCAGATCGTTGTCGCGGTCCGGCTTGTCCTGGATGAGCCACAGCAGATCGAAACGTGAGAGCAGAGCGGCGGGCAGCTGGATGTTCTGTTCCACTGTGCGACGAGGATTGTAGCGGCCAAAGGCGGGATTGGCAGCGGCCAGAATGGAGACGCGAGCATTCAGCGTGGTCATGATGCCCGCCTTGGCAATGGATATGGTCTGCTGCTCCATAACCTCATGGATGGCTGTACGATCGGTGTCCGCCATCTTGTCGAACTCGTCGATGCAGCAAACGCCCTGATCGGCCAACACCAGGGCACCTCCCTCAAGCATCATCTCGCCAGTGAGGGGATCCTTCATCACGGCAGCCGTCAGACCCACACCCGAGGAGCCACGGCCTGTGGTGTACTGCGAGCGCAGGGCCAGGCGACTAATGTAGCCCAGCAGCTGCGACTTGGCCACGCCAGGATCTCCCATCAGACAGATGTTGATGTTGCCGCGAATCTTCATGCCGTCCGGGCGCTTGTCTACGCCACCCACCAGCAGCAGCAGCAGCGCCTTCTTCACATCCAAGTGGCCGTAGATTTCAGGGGCCAAGCTGGTGGCCAGACGCTCATAGAAATCATCCTGGGCCAGCTCCTCGAGCTCGTCAGGCGTTAGCTCCGCATCCTTGTCCGATATGTCATCATTTTTGTTGATGCAAATGATGCGCTGTGACAGAAATGGCAGAGATTAGATCTAAAAGCAATCGCTATTCCTGAAGTAAACTCACATGTGCCTGCAGATACGTCTCCGAGAGCAGTCCCTGGATCATCTGGGCAAATCCGCTGCGCACCAAAGGCAAAAACACGCCCGAGACAACAACATGATCGCCGGGCTGGGCCATGCGTGTGACCTCGCCGCGACAGAGCACCGTCATGCTGCGCGGAATGTGGCCGACGGGCACCTGGTCGCTGTGCTCCTGCATTTTCAGCTCCTGGAACTTGACAAACTTGGAGCCGCGCGTCTGCAAGTACAGGCGACCGGCGGCCTTGTTCACGCGGCAATCGTCCGACGGACAATCGTGCACGGGCGTGAAGGAGAGCGAACCCACTGGCTGGTAGGTCTCGGAGCCACAGCGATCGCAAGTGTATGTGGCCACGACCATCATGGGCTTCACCTCCGTGCAGCGCGTCACAATGCCACGTACAGTCGTCAGCTTGCCAATGTGCTGCGCCTTTACCTCGCGTATGGAATGCGCCTTTTCCGTGGACAGTGGCTTGAAACCCACCTCGCTGCAAATGGAATACAGTCAGAGGTTTATCTTTGGTTGAGGTTCGCTGTGGGGCCTACTCACAATCGCTTCATCAGCTCGGCGGGGAAGCTGTTGCGTTCGTCGCGCTGCTCCATGGGATTCCGCACGCGGGCGTCCATCATCAAGCGATGCTCAATGTACACATCCAGGGCGTCCTTTGCGTGCACCTCCTGCTGCTTGTAGCTGGGCAGCAGCTCGGCAATCACATCGCTGAAGATGCCCGCGTAGCGTCGACAGTTTTCGATCACCGCCTCGGCCAGACTCTCATTGAACTCGGACAGATCGTCCAGATCAATGGTGATCAGAACTTGCTCTCGATGCGCCAGCTTCACCAGCTGCGAGCCATACACAAACTGCTTCTTGCCGTCATCGTCGCACTTGCAAAACTCCGACAGGAAGGTTTTGATGGATTCTGCGTGGGCATAGACATGGTGTTTGTGATCACTGCAGCCCCAAATCGTATTTCACACTCACCTCTGTCCTGGGCATAGTCACGACGAGCCATTTTTCTGTTGTTTCAATTGATGGTATGATAGTAAACTGTGAAATTGCAGCTGCAGGAATTTGGTTTTTGTAGCGCGTCGCGAAAATAATCCCGCCAAAATGCTGTCAGTGTGACCGCGGACTTGTCGATAAAATATACCGCACCACCCTCAAAAATATACTAAGATATACCAAGTAATTTCAAAATATACCCTGGGATATTTATTCCTCTGCCGCTACTCATTTTTGCGTGTCAAGTATGGGCCCAACAATATCCCACAAATATACCAGAATGTAGCTTGCCCATAATACGATTGACTCATCAGTTTCACACCATATTGACTAAGTTTAAGGACTCCGTTTATTGGTGTGGTTATGAAATAAGCTACAAACAAAAAAGAGTTTCTGCATGACAACTACACATGGATGAATCTATTAGAGCGGCACCTAGGCGGCCAGATAGTGAAATACTTAACTCACCTCGCTGCTGCGCTGCCACATGGTTGGAAATGGTCCGCATAAGTTCAAATTTGTAATATTGCCGTATTAAGAAATCTACCATCTTTTGGATTCCAAAATTATGAATCTAAGTAGGTGTTTACCCTTACGCTAGCGTAAGCAAAGCTTTTGGGGCAGTCAGTCTCACAACTCAGAACAGTTTGGCAAAAGTTGTTTGTCTCTAAAAATTAAATATTGAATTTTAACAAAACATTTTCCTGGACTATTCCACGATGCCTTTAAAGTGCATAATCCAGTGCGTCCACGAGGCAGCACACACTCTAATCTCGACACGTCCTGTGACAACCTTTACACGCGGGGTAAGTTTTCTAGTGGTTTGAAGTGAGACCGGTTCTGATCAAATCTTCATTAGGGATGCCGTGCGCCTATCAAGAACGGTACCATTGCTAATGCAATCTTTTTTGCTGCGATCTTCGCGCCGCTTTACGTCTGCCTGTTGAAGGATGGGTTCCTCTTTTTGGTGGACCTGAGCAAGAAGATGACGCGAGAATAGATGCCATGGATGCCGTTGCGTCCCATCAAATATATAGGGTGGTCAGGCTTGGTCAGATTTGCATTTACACCTGCATACATTCCCACATAAATATGTAACCCAAAACACCGCTCAATACATGTTTGTGTAGCATCGTTATGCCAGTTGTTTGCTTTGCTCGTCAGCTAGGACGCAAGGTTGTCGAAGGGAGAAGGCTTTGAGGGCAGTGGATCACAGCTGATGTAGTCGCCGCTATCGTTGATGGAGGAGGCTGAACGCTCATGTAGTATCAGTGCTGCGTTGTACAGATGATCCTGCGCTGCTTTCCAAGGCCAGAAGTAAGGCCAACACTTGGTTGGTAGCTCGTAACTGGTTGGTTGTGAATTTTAGATATTGACGTTTATTGCGGTTTTAAATGAAATTTACAAAAGTCTGCACTGTACTTTTATCAATTGCAATTACATTCAAAATTACTCATACGAGCGGCATTTCGACTCGATTTGTTATCAATCAACTGTTTTCTTTTTTTTTTGACCTATTGTAGTTTTTTTTTTTGTTACATATTTATTTATTATTTGTTTTTATGCATCTAAAAAGTAGTACATTTAATTATTTTTTTTGTGCAATTTTGTTTGTTTTTCTTTTTGTTTGTGTGTTTTTTTTGTTTGTTTTGTTTTGCATTGGTTATCTTTCGAATAGATTTACAACGACAATGATGTGGCTGCTGGTTTGCTGTTTGCTGTTTTGCGGCTTTTGCGGTATACATAAGTTACAATTTAATATGTTGCGTTTACGTTTAACTTAAATATTATTAATCACATGCAATAGTTAAATAATAATGATACAAATAATAATTATACATAGTACCAAACGCGCACGCTCACACAACGGCAACCCATAAAACACACTGCACACTGATTGTATGTGATTCGGGTTGGATGGTTTAATGGTGGTTGCCTTTTGTTTTGTTAATTTGCTACTAACTAAATTGTTTGTTGTTTCTCTCTGCTCAACTCTGTTTTGTTTGCTTTTTACACATTACAGGCTAAATCGTTACAGTTTACGCACTAGCATTATATTACGATTTAATTAGTTCATTCATGTATATGTTTCTTATTACAATCGTACTCGTACTCGTATCAATGCATATTTCATATTCATTTTTGTATACTATATAATATATTCTCGTAGATTTATTATTATTATATTATATATTTTTATTTTTTAGAGTGTCGCCCAGCGCTTTGCAACACTGTCTAAAGTATTCGTTAGATTGCAACAATAGTTTTTCGTTATTTCGTGTTTTTTTTTCGATTTTAATGCGAATTGCGTTTGCTGTGCTATTTTTCATTTGAAATTGCGATTTGTGCGCTGTACTCAGACCCAAAACTTAAAGTTACAAAACGATCCATCCACACATAACTTTCGTAAACTCTAATTAGCTGAATGCATTTCCAATGACATTTCCTTCTCTAATTTAAATAATGCTACATATAATATACGTACATATCAATCGATTCTCGGCTTCTTTTTCTTTTTGTTTTTTTATTTTCTTGCGTATAAAGCTGTAAGTCTTCTAGTTTTTCCCGTAAAGTGCTTTTTTTACTCAACTAAATTCCATCTGTATGCATTATTTTTTCTCAAATGTTTCTTTGTTCAGTTCAAAATGTGCGTGTGTGTGTAGACGACAACAATTATAATTTTATATGAATTTAACAGATTTATATTTATGTTTTACTCTACATATTCCGTATTTAATAATATTTTGTGAACTTTCTTTATCTTTTCTTCGAATGCTCTCTGTGTGCTTTTCTCTTTTCGCAATTTCAACTTCAAGAAGGAACAACATGTACTTTGAACATTGAGCTTTGCTGTACTCTACGCTATAAATAGTATATCTGTATATTTATGCACGTGTGTTTGTAGTAGTATTAACATTTATCTGAACAAACTGCACACACACTCTATCTATTCGTATGCCTATTCTGCTTGGGTTTTGAGTTTGAGTTTTGAGCCTATTTTATTTATCTTTTAAATTTGGGGATTTCGTTCCTTTCTTTTCTTTTCTTGGTTTGGCAGACACAGACACACATTTCCAACACCCTTTTTTATGGCACATAAGTCTTGTTGGAGAGTTGTATGCTGCTGCATGGGGAAATTCGTTTTTGTGGAAAATGGAAAAGCTAGAAGGGGCGCTCTGCTCCGAAATTCCTTCCCTTTTTTTGTTTTTCTTTTTGTTTCGTTAGTTGAGTGCAGGGTGGCGGTTGGGGGCTTACGGGGCTAATAAATTACGTTTTGTAACAACTTAAGAATTACACAAATAATAATAATAATAATAATAATGATAATAGTTATTAATTAATGATTTTAATCGATTCTCTCGCGTGCATTTTCCGCCATTAATCGGTTGCTGCTGTTGCTGCTCTTGCTGTTCGGGGATTTATTTATCCCTTATCCCTTATCCCTTGACGCTGCCTTAACTACAACTCCTGTAGAGTATTGTGACTAGAGTGAGGAGCAGGCACGTCGCAGTGGCTGCCAACGGATTGGACGCGCCGCCGCTCTGGTTATTTTCGCGCTGCTCAGTCTCGGTTATGGTCGGTGGGCCAGCGCGATCGTCAATGGGTGTGGCACCTGCAATCATCAAGAACATAAATAAATGGCACACAAAATGTCTCTGCATGTGGCACTTACCATCGCCAGAACCATCGCCGGAGCCGTGAATGCCACCGCCATATTCCTCATCATCGTCGCTGATTTGGCCACCGCCGCCTCCCGAGCCCTCGCGGCCCATATCGCTTTGGATATCATGCGACTGTATGCTCGAGGAGGGTGCCTGACAAATACAAGTTTAACTTTAGTGCATATTGTTATAGGTTGGGCTTTCGATTTCGTTTCGTACCGCTGCTCCAATGCTCTTGCGTATCTTGATGAGCTTATCCACCAGTTCGTTCAGTTTGCTGACCTGCGTCTGGGTCTTCCAGGGCACCTCGGGATTGTAGCGCTGCCTGTCCATACCAGTGTCGATCAGCAGCTGCGTGTAGTCACCAATGCGATCGCCTGTCCAGCAGTGACGATCATCGGTGGTGTACTCCGCATCACAGAAGCTATAAAAAGAAGGTAAAATTCAAGATATTAGTGGGCTGAGGGATATGTTTAGGTTGTTACTTACTTGTCCACAATGTTCGTGTAGAACTCCTTGGTCTTTTCGATGGTGGAGAGGAAGCGCACCATGTCCGGATCCGGTGGCGTGGCCCACTTGACGCTGTTCTTGTGCTGCTGCAGTCGCGTCTCCGACTCGTCGGTCAGCGAGGGCGACAGATTGGGCGTGCCGCATGTCTTCTTAACCTGAAAATGGAATGGGCAGGGAAGTGGTAGTTGCAGTTTAAGTTTGGGTTCTTTTGTGTGTTAATCGCTGCCGCTCATGCAACGTTGCACGTGTGTGGCCCCCCGTTTCGTCCGTCCCTCATCATTAAGCACTCGGAGCGTGCGCTGCCCTGCATGTAAATTGCAGCTGGACAGGGGGATGCCATGCCCCCTCATGAATGCAATCTAATTTAGCATTTTAAATGCACTTCAACATGGCAATTATGCGACAGAGGAGGAGCCACAGAGGCAAGCAGATAACAAGCGATAAAACAGAGGATGGAGGGAGGGACAAAGGATGGGATACGACTGCACTTTAATTGAATGTCATGTGCACATTTTACAAGCACTCGAAATGCCGCAAATACTCCTCGTTTGGGTACTTTTTTTGTGTGTGTTTGGGAGGCTGCATTCAACATCAGAGACCGCTCTTGAAGGCCGGAACTGAATGCAGCGGGCATTTATTCATTAAATTCATTTAAAATGTTCATAAATTAAAGAGCAATTAAATCATTAAGCGAACGTGTGTCCTTGTGTCTCATCGATCGCATCAGGAAATGAAACAGGGGAAACCCAACCGAAAAAAAAGAGTTCCAGAAATATCTCCTGGGTATGGGAGTGTATTTTCAATCCCCTTTACTAACCTTCTGCTCCAATTCCGGACCATTGCCCATGGCATGCATGATGGCATCGGAGATTTTGGTGCTCAGCTTCATGATGGTGTTGATGATGCCGCTGTCGGTCACGATGTGTGTGGTGACCAGATTGTTCAGAGCCTCCACGACGCTCGACCAGGGACCGTCCAGCAGACCAGCGTATTCCGCGGAGCAGCCGCTAAGAGGGGAAACAGGAGTAGGCACAAAGGTTAGATTTTTGACTCTCGATGAGCTCTGCTCTCCTGCTGGCACTTACCGCATCACGTTCATGCAGTAGCCATTGCAAATCTGCGGCTGTCCGCGTGTCTGGTGACCGTTGCAATTCGGGCAGTAGTGCATCTTGAGGAGATGCATCTTGCACGTGTCCGTCAGCTGCTGGCCGTAGAGGGCATCCGCCTCGCTCAACACCTCGGCGCTCTGGAGCAGGGCATTCATAAACACGTTCGACATGTGTACGCTGTGGACGAGGCTGCTCTGGATCTCTCTGGGTATGCCCCCAAAGGGCTGCAGCTCGTCAAAATTGTGCTTTAAACAGTTGATGTAGTCCTCGTGCAGTTCCCCGTAATTGTTCTTTGCAAGATGCACCGCCTGGTGGTAGGCCACGGGAAAGAGTTGCACAAAGAACTTGTGCACGGCATCCTCCAGGCCACTACGTAGGCTGCCAATGCTGGCCTTGCTGCCCATCTGGCCATTGCTGTTCGTATAGTTTGAGATGTAATTCAGGTGGCTGCACAAGAAGACGCAAATACAGAGTTTAGCTATGCGGGAGATGCAGGATTTGTGTTTGGGAATACTTACTTCATGATTTCTGTGTACAACTGGCGTATCATCATCCCCGACAGCGGCACCATTCGTATGTAGACCTTCGAGAAGACCGTCAGTGTCTTGTTCTCCGATTGTTGGGCCAACTCCAGGACGTGACCTGAAGCGAAACGGGGGGGAAAGTATCCATAAAAATATGACCAAAACTTTATAGTCGCAGTTCCCCATCTTCTATTGTTATTTCTATTGTTATTCCAAGTGCAATTTAATCACTATTCCTCTCTGGGCAATTCCCAGCAGCAGCAGCAGCAGCAGCAGCGCAGCAACCGAGAAACTTCCACATTTAATGGCCAGGCTGGGGATTTTAGGCTCCCAGTTGGTTAGCAATTTCCTTCCATAGCTCCATCCTCTTCCAGCTCTCTGTGTGTTTTTGTTAGCTTTTAGTTAATGAAATCAAATTTAATGCTTTTCTATGGGTCTCTCTAGCTTTGGCCCACTGGGGAATTGTTTTCATAAAAGTTGTTCTTAATTGCCGTCAATCTTTAGCCCACTATATCTCCATCAATCTGTCAATCAATTGGGTAACAAAATTCTCTTAATATGCAAATGCTAATCGCAAAGAAAAAAAAAGCAAACCCCTACATAATGTGACACACAATCCTGATATCTGTCAAGGTGTCAGCAACACTTGTGCTTTGGATACACAAACGGGCATCGATAGATACAGCAGATACAGATACAGCACTCCTCTCTGGCAGTCAGGCAGGCAGTGTTGCAGTCAGGCAGTCAGCCTGTCATTATCGCCAGATTACAAATGGTCAAAAAGCGGTTGGATCGCTGTTGGACAGAGATACCATTTGAAAGAAGCAAAAAAAAAAAAAATGTCAAATTGCCGTGTGATTTCTCACACACACACACACACACACCCCTCTTCAACACCGCCCCTTTGGCCACTAAATTGCAATACCCTCTTCCCTGTCACGGGGTGGGGCGGGTGTTCAACGTTTTCAAACGAAAGTGTCAATCTTTTTGTTAATTGGCAACAAAAGAACGAAACCCCAAACCAAACAGAAACAAAAACAAAAACAAAAAGAAAAACAACATTTTGACATTCACAAAAGTGTTTTCTGTAGTTCTTTTGTGTAGTTTTTTTTTCTGTTTAGCGGCTCATTTTGATTTTGATGTCGAGGCGTTTCCGTTCTCAGAGTTTGAATATTTCTTCTTCTTTTGCGTTTTTTTTCTGGGCTTGGCTCTCTCGCTGCTGTCAGACGCGAGGTCGCGGCTGTGGGTCTCCTTTTCTGTTTCTGCATTTGGGGTTCGACTTCGGGTTCGGGTTTTTATCGGCCAATAGCCTTTGATGCGTCATCTGCTGGAGGGAGCAGAGCATGCGGCAGAGTAACCCTTTCTAATTAGCAAAATTTGCGATTTTGTTGTGGAGTAAACAAAGATCTATCTAGGGTAGGAGAGTCTCTCCATTCTCTGAACAGGAGGAGTGGTTGGACTCCACACCATCTGGCGGAGCTGTGCTAATCATTTATCAATTGCTGACAATTGCTGGTGCTGTCCCCAGGATGCGATAAACACACACACACACGCACATGACAATCAATTGATTTAACGCGCCCGAGATACAAAATGACAATAATAATAACGATTATAGCCACACCACAAAACACCACAAAACACCACAAAACACCACAAACGTCACAAAACAGAAAGCGACGGTGAATATAGAGGACATCACGGGAACGGCGGAGCTTTTGGGGGGGTGCCAGCCACTCACACATCCTGTCGCTAATCTCATTGACGTGGCACAGCCGCCACGCAGCCATCGCATCGAAGCTGGCGGAAACATTTAATTATTGACACCAGTAACCCCCTCCATCACCCATTCCTCTGCCAATCCCTTCCCCATTCGAATCGACCACCGAACGTGTGGATGCGCGGATATGCATTCTCACACGATGGATGGATGATTGGCCCATTAAATCAGCGGAGAAGCACACAGGAACAAAGTGAACCATTAAGTACAGTCTCCGAGAGGCAGAGAGGGGAATCAATTGACGCGCTGCAAAGGGGTACAGCTGACTAGATGTAGATGAAAGCCCGTCCCTTGTCATAACTTCAGAAAGGAAGTAAAGATTGAAATTGTTCCTCCATCAATTAAACCATTGAAATGCCTCTAAAAAATATCATTAATTGAATGAAAATTAAATATAATTAACAGTGGAACATCCTTATGGGCAAATAGCCTTTGAATGGAATTTCTGTGAAATTATAAATAGGAAGTACAGCTCCAATTGTCCATCAATTACAAGATTGACATGCCTCAAATTACACTTTCTGATTGAAATTTTATTGAATTCAACAGCAAAACATACACAAAACCAACTGCAACTTGCAATACCTTGAAATTAATGGAATTTGGAATGTAATTTCTGGGAAATTTCCCTCAGGATAAGAATTACAACTGCAATTGTCTAGCAACTACATGATGGGAATGCCCGAAAATCTATTTTATTGACTGAAACTAGAACTTCCCCCACTAAAACTCCATCAAATAATAAATAACGAAAATAAAACAATAGAAAGACTGTCAACATGTATACAAATTACAATTAAAGCCAGAAATATGTTGCTTTATTTAAATAATATATCAAAATTAGACTCAAAGTCAAAGACTCTGCAGCTCGAAATAGTTTTCAATTGACCAAAGATTCTACAATTCAAATAATTGTCGTTGAAGCTTGTATCTGAAAGGCATTCCATCTTCGGAGATGACAGATGAGAATATTGAGTGTTAGTGTTAGTTAGTGTTCTTGCCGCCTCCTTTGTCCTGATGCCTAATTACAATTTTAATGAACACTCCACAGAAGGGGTGGGTGTGGGCGGATAGGGGCATATGTCAATTGAATTTAGCTGATGTGGCAAGAGTATGCTCAAACGATACGAGTTTGAGTATTGTGCAGCTGCTTTTGTTGGCTTAATATGCTCAATTAAGTTGGGGTTTTTGGCCCTCTTACACACACTCATACACAGACACACATATAACCCAAGGCATGGCTCACTTTATAGATAGTTTGGGTTACATTTGTATCTCTGTATCTCATAAATTGTTAACTCGGCTCTTCACCTGCGGGCACACAGCCACAGGAGCCAAATGGCCACAGACTTTGTGTGCAATTTGCTGGATATTTCTCTGTCTCCCTCTCTGTGTGTTGCAGTGTTTGGTTTTGCCACTAATTGCAATTTCAGTGCAACTTCATGACCTTCTTTATCTGGCCATAGATATGTACATCGTATCTTGCATCTATTTTGCTTACTTTCTGACATTCTCTGTCAATTAAATTTCGGATAGAATGTTTCATTGTTTTGCCGAGCGGACTTTAATGTGAAATCAAAGCAAATGGAAACACGAACATTTCATTAAGCCTGTGGGCTGTTTTATTTTTAAAGTTCAAAGTTGACTTTACTTCGTCACACATGGAGGAGGGTCCCTCTCAACAGACAATGAAATTGAATTAGACAACGTTGGTTGACCGGCTCCCTATCTTTCTGGCTTGCCCCGAAAAATCAGCAATGTGTGGCAAATGTAGTTACCAGAGATACAGATACAGAAGGACACAGAGGGAGAGAGAGAGAGAGAGGGAGTAAGCTGGAATCCATGTCCAATTGCGAGTTGCTAAGCGACTCCCCAGGCAGAAGCCAGAAGTTTGCAGCAATTCCTAGAGCAAATATCGGGCTTCTTCATTGCTTCATTAGAAGGAGCGGCGGCGTGTGGAGCGAGAGATTAGCATGCCATGCATTCCCATTTCCCATTCTCTGTTACCGCCTGGCTTCGACCGGTTTAAGGGGCCCCGTGGCCAAGCCCCAAAAGCAAATGTGGGAGGCGGCTCTGGTTGAGCCTGAAGGCAGTGGCAGATGGGGCACAGCTCTCTCTCTCTCTCTCTCTCTATCTCTCTGTCGCTCTTTGGTGTGTGGCAGGCAATGTTGTTGTTTCCCACGCCATGGCAAACATGCAACACACACACATACGACGAGGCACAGCCCACAGGTTTAGTTTTTATTTTTGCCCGTTTCCTTTTTTTGCATCAATATTTCGTATTTCTTTTGCCACTCTGCCATGCCCCTGGGGGCACGAGTATTTGTTGCCTGCGTTCCGTTCCTGTGCGAATATTACAATTTTAGTATCTGCCGCATTTTTTATTTGCATTTTATATGCATGTATTTCTTCGGCTCTAACCATCCCGTCCGTCCATCCAGTAGAGTCAGTGTCGGTGGTTCTGGCTTGAGTCTCGGTTCTTGCCTCTGCTTGGGTCTCTCTCACTATCCATACCCCCCGGCCCCTCTGCTCTGGACTTTGCTCTGTGCTCTGGTATCCATCGTGGTGCCGCCTTATGAATGCCAAAGCAACTTTGTTAGTGCTCTTCATTTCTTTCTCTCTGCTCTCTGCAGGTTTTGTTTTTTCCCTGTCTGTCAGCTTAGCTTTTTAGCCGCGTTTAGGTTTCGTTTTGAACCTGCCCCCTGCCCTCTGCCTGCTGCCTTGCAGTCGTCTGTCCGTCTGGCGGGTTGAAGCAGCTCTCTTCTTGTATGTTCTTCTGCTGTGACCGGCTGCTGGCAATGTCTCAGGGTCTCAGTCTCAAGGAAGTGGCCTTCTCAGTCGCACGGGCTAACAGTGGTTGTTGGTCATCAAATTTGATGAAATTAAAATGATATTTCAGGGCTCTAAAAGATCATCTCTACTGCAACAAAGGGATGACAATTATGCTGATTTTTTTGGAATTTTGCTACCATTTTGCTGTTTCTTCAGCTGAAAAATTAGCATTTGAAAGGCAACTTCCAGATTCGGAATACTCAAATATCCGTATCCGTATCCGCGCACCACTGTGCCCGTTCTGGCCCGCTCCGGTCTGGCCAGCTTCAGTGGTTAAGTGCATGTATTGTAACTAGCTATATGCAGGCGTGCCAAGTCGACACGCCCCTCCACAGCCCACAGCCTACAGGCATATCCCCAACAATCCATCCAGCAATTCAGCCATCCGGCCATCGGGCCATCATACACCGCCAGCGAGAGGACCGGTGGGAGCTCCACTCCAACAGCTGCGTGAGGGATGGCAAGCAGCAGCTCTTCTTACCCAGCGAAAAGGGGCCTGGCCATGGTGCCTCTCTACACAATGTCAAAGTAATTGGATGACTTTTCATTGTTGGAGATGTAGCTGTAGCTGTGCCTCAAGTGTAGGTAGATCTGTAGCTGTAGCTGGAACATGAAGTGGAGCTGTAGCCGTAGCTGAAGCTTTAGCTGAAGTGCAGGCCACCGCTTGATTTTTTTAATTTTTGCTGCTCCTTCTAACATATTGAAATGCTTCAAAGCATATGCATCAATTGGTTGCTACACAGAAAGTTATTTGATCTGCCTTATGGCAAATTTTCTCTGTCTCTGCCGTGCCCTCTCCTGAAGCTTTTGCCTCTCATGTTCGCCTTCCGTTTTTGGTGGCGCGTTAATTATAAGCACGAGCTTTCAGCGTTTAATTTGCCAAGCAACTAATTATAATAATTATAGAGATACACAAATGTGTACATATAAAAGCACATGTGGCACAGCCACAGCGAAAACGTAGCAGACAAAATGACTCCACTTTTGCCTATGGCTTTTTTTCTTTCTTGTCTAGATTTTATTTTGCTAATTATAAAAACGAGTTGAAGACATGAAGAAACGGGGGCTCCATTAGCTTTAAATTCTGCAAATAATTAACATTATGCCAGAGATGACAACTGGTTTCTGGATGCTTTCCTAGAGACCTGAAGCTGGTAAGCTCATATCAGAGATTGACTCATAGACTAGAAAAAGACTTAACAGCCAAAAATAAAAATCTCCACAGTGGAAAGCTACAAATAATCTCATATAAAATCTCTGCTCAATCACATTTAACACACATTTCGTTACGGAAAAAGCACATTTCAATAACTTTTCGAAAAAATCCCAAGCTTACTTTCCACTGTGGCAACAACAATTGCAATGCGCTGTGGCACTTGCAAACAGCAACCTTCCACTTGGCGTTGCACTCTCCCTCTCTCTCTCTCTGTCTGTGTGTGACAAGACAAGACAAACAAAAAAAGCCGGCTAACAAGCGATGCCGGCCAAAAAGCCACTTTAGCCGTAAAGACAAGAAGGCAGGCAGCAGCAGCCAGAGCACAAGATATGGCCAAAAACAGACTTAAGCCCTGGCCCTGAAGTGTGGCAGAAAGAGAGGGAGTGGCTTGGCGTGGCGTGGCGTGGCGTGTGCACCAGCAGGAAAGTTGCAACTTGCAACTTATGAAACTGCACGCATTGCTGTTGCCGTTGGCTGTTGCTGTTTCAGTTGGCTGTTGTTGCAGCTGCCACACAAATAAAGAAATAATTTCGGCCATTCTAGAGAGGAGTGTGTTTCGGATTTTCAACAGATGTTTGCCATTGCAGGCAAGGTTAGCATTTTCTATGCCAAAATATGGAATATATATATCGTTGGGGATATTGCCAGAAACACATATATCTGTGTCTTTTACTTTGGGAAATTTGTTATACATTCAGAGTCTCCACTGCCTGGGTTAGGGTATCCAAAACTTCGATACCTAAAGCTCCTATGTTTCTTTCTGCTATTTGTTTTTATTGCCTTTGAGAGGGCCCCCAAAAAGTTGTGCCGTAAGTCAGCATTTGGAAGCATTTTATGCAGGCGCACGCCCATGACCAGGTGCCAGGGAAACGCATTAAGCGCGTGAGCAACGCCACCAAAGACGACAGCGACAATGCCGGATGATGATGATGGTGGTGATGGTGATGGTGATGGCGATGGCGATGACAGGAACGTGAACATGGGGGCTGTAGAAGCGGTAAGTGCAACGTTGCTGCAATGCGTTGGAGGAGCCAGAGCCTCTGCTGTTGCTTGGAAATTTGAGATTGGGGGCTACCCATATAATTCGTAAGCTCCGAAACGTGTTTAAACACGCAAATACTTGCTTAAAAATAATAATACGCCAAAAACACAAGAGGAACAAACAAAAGACGAAGGAGGAGGCATGCAATCCGGCAAACAATGGGCACGCGGAAACGGAAGGAGAGAAAGAGAGAACCAGAAGTGAAGGAGAGATGCAAGAGCAAAAGGGCTACAGGCAGGAAGCCCCGGGACTTGTATGGCATATGCCACACACACACACACACACACACACACACACACAACAAACCCATTGCCACTCCTGTTGTAATGTTAATGCCAGACAATAGAAAAATGCATTTATTTGTTGGGCAAAACTATAATATTTTACGAGTGGCAAAAGCATAGCGGAATTGCACCAAAGAAAATGCATAAATGTTTATAGGTGCACCATTTTTGTGGGTTCCACCTCTGTGAATATCACGCATACGCACGGTTTCTGCCTGCCACAATCTTTGGCCGAGACGGCGTCGGCGGCAAGTAAATCAATGTTTATGGCCACTCTGCTGCTGCCGCTGCTGCTGCAACTAAGGAGACGCGCATGGCAGTCCATAAACTGAGCGATAAGCAAAATAAAAAGCTAAAATGCATGGAAAAAGTTGTTCCTCTTATCACAGCAGACAAACACACATAGCCTATCATTATTCAAGTCAGAACTCAACCTCAACATCCTCTACAGTATGCTATCGTTATTAAATTGCTTAATAAATCTTTAAAGAAACACTCACTGCACACAAACGTCATTCATTCAAACCATTCATTCATTCATTCATTCATCAAACGAGCACTGACTTTTAGCTTGGAATTGCCCTACCAATTTGGTTGATCAATAATTGTTCGTGTTTATTACTCAAATGTTAAATGACTTAGCTGATTGCATTTTAATTTACAATTTTTTGCATTTTTATATTGAAACGTGGGATTTTTTTTCGCTTTGACATCACCTCCCTCCCCTTGACAAAGCAAAAGCAATTGAGGAATGCAAATTGAATGCTAAACAGATAAAGTGTTGTGAAATACCCTGTAAGTGGTTTAGCTTATAAGTGCGGTATTGATTAAGATATCAGCTTAAGTTTTCTTTTAGTTAAAAAAGGATAAATATGTAAAAATACGGGACCACAGAAGTAGAGACAAATAGTAGCGACCAGTAGCGACCGACTCTGGCCAAAAACCCAAAGCTTAAACAACGATAAGAGATCGCTTTTTGTTGCTGCTTATGGCAGCGCCCGAACACTCGGCAGCAGTCAGCAGTACTCGAAATATTGCAAGGCAAATGACCGCCGACAATAAATGAATCAAATTATTGTTGTGGGCACCTCTGAAACCCATATACCCACTCATAGTACCCTTCAGAATAATCTTACTTGCTGCACACTCATATCCGTACATGCAGCAGCACCTCGTTTGGTGTTGACTCAAACTTTGATGAGCCAACCCATTCCCGATCCCCAAGGCGAATCCAAATGAATCAATGGGATGGCATAAATTAAGCAGATGACAACACCAAACCACAAAAATACACACAAAATGCAAACAAAATTCAACAACAAATTTGTATTTAGCGGAAATTCAAGTACATATGTACATCAAGCATGTGAATGACTGTACATACGGACGAGGGAGGCGTGTTTAAAGTCTTTTTCTGAATGCGCGAGCCCAGTTCCGAGAATTACAGAGAGACCCAGCGACCGAGAGCACTGCGAGAGCCAGAACCCCGCGAGAAGAACAACAATGAAAGCACTGAAACGGCGAAACGGAGAAACAGCACCCGCCCGAACACCCTTCTGGAGGCAGGGGCACGCCTTAAAGTGAAGCGAGATTTACAGCATGTACGACAACAATTTGCAGGCATTGTGTGCGAAACTGGGGGAAAGCCAGAAGGAGGGGTACTGCTGCTGCTGCGGCTGCGGCTGCCCCAAAACGTGACCCAGACAAAGTTTTGCACAAACAAAAAAATATAAAAAAGGGACAACGACAGCAACATTATTTAATGCCTTTTTAATTAGATGCAGTACCCGAGAGTCCGAGACCGAGTCGCGTTTGTTGCATTCCCAAACAGCCAGAAGTCTGCTTATGAATTATCTATGTGCAAATATGTACTCTTGCCCCTTATATACGGTCGTATATCTCGTATATCTGTCAGCATTATGCAGTCGCTTTGATCTGCATACAAATTCAAATTACAAATCAATTTCACATTTCGCTTTTTCACATTTCGAAGCTTAATTTTGGTTTAACTTCCACTTTTTCGCAAGGCTTTCAAGGCATCAACTTTTTATCATCATAACCAGAGAAGCCTCCGAACGGAGGACACATTTGCATATGATAAATTATTTATTGCCACGAAAATATACACTCGTTCGGTCTATCGCTTGCACAAGGGCAAACAAACAAAAAAAAACAGTAGAAAACTGAAAAGTTTCCAGACTTTTCAGCGAATGATTTGCATAGAAAGGAAGGACAGGACGAGGAGCCTCCCTGCTTTACCCTCTCTGAAATGGTTGGGCTGTTGAAATTTCATACTCACTCTGGAATTGGTTGGCATTATCCGCTAGGATCCCACGCAGGCTGCTCGTATGATGGTGCAGCAGCTGCTCAAACATTCCCGATGCCTTCTGACGTAGCTCCATCTCTGTGGCATTGCTGCAGCAGCTTCCACCACAAATTGCGCCTGTGAAACAAAATGAAACATAAATTAGAAGGATACGAATCATGGCTTGTAGTTAATTAAGTATAATTATTTCTAAAATTCTGCAATTAATTGTAGAAGATTTTAGATGCTGAAAAGATACTCATTTCTGCTGTTGGCGCTCCTAAAACTCCTTGACTTCCATCCACTTTAATCTCCCATCTCAGCTACCCACGTTCCATCCACACACACGCACACACACATCATCTTCTTAGGACTATTTCATCATTAGCTGCGCCTCGTATCATTTTCAAATTATCGCACAAATCAAACATTTGCTTCCCAGGTCTCTGCCTCTCAACGATTATTGTATCTCTATCTTTTTGTGTGTGGGCTGTATATTTCTCTCTCGCGTAATTGTTTATAGCTTCAAGTTTTTGGTAGCAGTGGGCGTGTTGGCCAATAACAGCGGCAAAACCACAACAAATGCCACCCACGCTGCGGCGTGAGTTTTAGCCATTTATCTAAATAAATAAATACTAGAGAAATATGACTTGTTGTTTCGCTTAGAGATGTTTCATTTTGTTAATAACTTTTAAATTGCTTCAAATTGCAAATGCTGGCAAATCGAGAAACCGTTTTTGGTCATAAAATTCACAGCATGCCACAAAGTGGCTGCAGCGATGATTGTTTTTGCCGCAGAGAGCGAGCGGCGCATGCCACACTTTGTGGCCTGCTGCTGCTGGTGCAGCGGCTGTTGCTGCTAATGACAACGGATTGTTGCAGCTAAAACGATTTACAACACACTAATCGTTGTGCCCTAGAAAATATCTCTCTAATGAAAAGAGCGGCAGCGAAAGAGTCGAAGAAAGAGCCACAGAAATGGAGGCAAGTGGTGCCACAAACTGGGGCAATATATACACTTGTAAATAGTCGTAAATAAATCAACAAAAGTCCCGCTGATTGCCAAGGCTTACAAGCCAGATGCTTTAGAAATTGAAAAGCAAATTGTTTTATTTTATCCTTTTTGCAGCAAATGAAATACAATCCCCAATCTCAAGGACATGTGTTAATCACAGAGATACTAATGGCATATCCCTCATTCCCTTCCCTTCCCACCCCTCTCAACTGTCGTGTGGGCTTTCCCAAAAGATACAAATTGTGTGACAAGCTTTTTATGACAAGCTGCAACATCGCGGAGCAAGTCGGAGAGCAGCAAAAGCGACTTTTATGGTCGGTTGTCAGGCTGTTTCTCTGCCTTTTTATAGTTTATAATTTAAATTAATGGCCTTTACATGATGTTTATGTGAACGCCGCCGCAGCAGCACCTAACTGCTAGAGAGCCGCAGACGGCACAGATCGACAGTTTTACAGTCACATATGCAAATGTACATATCGGAGTGCCCCGATTCGGTGGCCATATGGTTTGCTGTTTGTTATGCTGTCGTAAAATTAGCAAATTAAATGAATTGGAATGGGGAATGTGAACTGTGGAATGGGCACAAAAGGCAGACGTCATCGCTCTCTGATAAATTCGTACTGTGGAGTGCAGTCACTGGCTATTTTTGTGCTGAAAAAAATAGCTGCACACGAGAGACAACCGCAAGGCCGTGACACATATTTGCCAGCATGTGAATGATGCATGCTAAATGTGGCAAGAATGAATGGAAAATCACAAGGGACTCCAGTAACTTTTCTGCTGCAACTGAAAGTTTCCTTTCTTCTCTCAAGACCAGCAGCTGCTGCCTTTTCATCGGATTGACCTGATGTCCGTCAATCCGAATGAATGACAGAGAGGCAAGCAAGCAAAAGTTTTCAGTTGTAAGAGATTGTTTGTCAACATTTTTCCATCTTATTTTCCGATTGCATTGTACAACTGCATCGATTTAGGGAGCGCAGGAAGGATGTAAGGATTCAGTCCTCAATGCTGTGGGCTCCTGCTCCGGCTGGGGCTGCTTCTTTTGACCATGATGTGTTTATGCGTTTTACCAACTGCTGGGCCATAAATCTGGAAACTATCCTCACATCCTCTCGTGGCATTTGGCCAGAAAAATCGGAGGCCACAGACACAGAGGCGTCACTCAGTCGGCGAGTGAGTGAGTCACCGAAGAGCTACTCCTGTGCTGTGTCAGGCAGCAGCAGCAGCAGCAGTCGCTTGCAAGTTAGATTCTCTGCCACCGAACATGTGTGCGTTTGGGAGGGGAATTCTATTTGCTGCCGTTTTGTGAGGCCGCACGGGGCGGGTGCCTTCGAAAACTCTCCTTTTGTGGCGCTCAAGAGCTCAAAACTCGAGCAGCAGAAATTCAATTCAATTGCTGCAACGTGGCAGGCATGCATGCCACACACACAGACACACACAGATGTGCCACATGCCACACACACACTTAGCTACATGCATATATCATGACATGGCCCAGAAAAGTATGCTATGGCAAAATGTTTCTGGCAACGAGCTGCCAAATTGCAAAGAAACCTAAAGAGGGGAGGAAAGTAGGGTAGGTGGAGGAGAAAGTACCAGAGAATGCAGAACAGAATAGAGCCGAGAATAGAGAGAGAAGAGTGGAGAGATGGCAGATAGCTATGAGGGTTTTGGGGGTGTAAAAAATGCAAATCTCATGCATGGTTCTGCCAAAAATATCAAGGCACATGGCCATGACCGCACACGATACGGCCCAGAATGAGGGCCAGGGCAGGCCAGGGCAAAGCAGAGCAGGGATAGGGAGCGTCACTGACACCATTACCTTCTCCTGTCATAGACTTTGCACCGAACTGGCACTGCGGTCCAGTGCCACTACCACTCCGACGCTCTACTAGCACTTTTAGGCCGCCTTGTTTTGCAGCCTGTCGCCGCAAATGCAACGTGACGACGTGTGCGAATTTGTTTACTGTAATTGTCTTCACTGTACAACGGAGAAAGACATAAAAAGAGCCAGAGAGAGAGGGAGAGAGAAAGAGGAGACAGAAGTGTGGGAGGTTGGTGAAGCAGCAGCAGCAGCAGCAGCAGCAGCAGCAGCAGCAGCTGTAGTAGGTAGCTCCTCTGTGGTTCTCTCCGTCTTTTGGCATTAGCCAAGTTTTGGCTGCAAGCCAAGAAAGCGCTTAGACCGCAAAACACTTGGCTCTGGTAGTGGATTTTGTGCATACCTTGACATATTTCGAGAGTCCTTTACTCCTACTACAATCTCTATCTCTCTCGCCCTTACCCTCATCCTCCATCTCTCCTTCCGCCTCCCCTCTGCAGTAGCAGCGTATGCTACTTGTAGGCATTTTCAATTTGCAAATTTCCACAATTTCCAGCAAGTGTGCGGATAATCAGAGGGAGCAAAATAAGAGCGTGTGGGTTGGCTCATGAGTTACGAGTATTTGTATTCCCACTCTGCCATCAAAATGTCTAAAAGGTTTGCCCCTGAATGGCGTTAATTAAAACAGAAGCTTGTGTGGAATTACACTTTTGATAGACACGGGACGAAAATTCCATGAGTTTTTGGCATAAGCAAGAGATTGAAGATTTTTCTTGATTTAAATGGGTTTGGATCGTCGGATTAGATTATTCTCAGTAGACAGAACTTTCTTATTAGTTTTTCTTTTAATCTGAAGCTTTGGACTTCTACTGATCTAAGTATATCTGTGCACACTGACACATGTAAGCTCTCTGAAAACCCCTTTGGAAAGCGAGGAAATAATCCTTTCACTCTGATTTACGAGCATGTACTTCTCTCTAAATATTTACTCTATGAAATATACAACAAGTACGAGTATAATCCCCAGAAAATGTTCTTTTTGGTATACATTTCAAGTAGCATAATTTATAGTCTTGATTGAATCAGTGGACTTTTCTACAAAGAAAAATAAAACAGAAACAGAATGCAATACACGGGTCACAGAATACTGAACGAGTGGTAAAACGATTGGCTAGGGCCATAAATTCACTAATAAATTTATAAGACAGCATTCAACACCCAACAAACACACACAACACACAAATAAAAACATCCGTTGGTGTGTCTCTAGGGAGGAGGAGGGAGAGACTGAAATTGAGTGGCGGAAGGAGAGGGCGGCAACTGCATGTCACACATAATAATTTCATTTCGTTTTTATCAAAAATTGTTGACAACTACTTGTCAAACACGAACAATTTGTGCCACACAGGGAAAGCAGGAAAGCGAGATAACAATTAAGTAAACAAATGCACTAAAGGCAGAAACGAGAGAGAGAGAGAGAGAGAGAGAGAGAGAGAGAGGGTGGCCGGCAGCCCACGGGGTTCAGGGGTTAGGATAGGGGGCCACGCCACACAGCCACATCGATATGCTTGGGCTGTTGTTCGTTTTATGGTTCGTTGAATTTCTAGCTCCGACTATGACACGTTTTCCCTGTCATAGATCATCATCATTTCATCGTTGGGGTAGATCATACACAGTTCCTCTCCCCTCCTCACTATCTCTCCTACCCGAGAACATCTTGGTTCGTTGAACTGTTTATTTTTGGTTTCTCTGCCTGTTGCCGCGATAATTTGCCATTTCCTCCATTCATATCTTATCGATCCGAAGCAAGCCAAGCGGCATTCCTATCATTTCAGCTATCAAAAGTCAGTTGCTGGGCCTAAAGCAAAGATTATCAGTTCTGAAACTGAGGCTAGAAAAAGGTAGCGAAATCTATAGAGTACATTTTGGCTTAATACTGTGGATAAAGGCATAATGTAACAACAAGTAAAGATCATTTGTGGATAATCAATGGACTGATACGTCAAGAAATGATATTTTTATCACACGGAATGCTCCAGTTAATTCACCAATTACAGCTTCACAGATGAGGTCAAGGTTTTGGTCTCAAAGCCCCCGTCAAGGCAACTGTCAAATGCAGATGATTGCCACAGTCAACAAAAATGTATTCCAGTTGAATTTCCACACACTAAAAACTCGACTACAGTGTGGCTATGCCACAGTAAACATCAGCAAAGGCTACCTCATGGGTTCATCTGCCTGGTTGCCACTGTCTGTTGCATATTCAATTATTTGTTTGTTATTTCTGCAGACGTTTGCCGGGGCGATTATTTTGCATTTTGCAGCTGCCACACGCGAGTGAAAATCCCAACAATTCGTTGCTGCTGGTAAATTGTTAATGTGCCGCATAAGTTTTCAATTTGTGTGGCAAATTCCGCTCGATTGCTGGATACTGCCAGCTTTGCAACATGCCACGAACGCTGTTGCTGTTGCTGCTGCCTCTGCTCTGTTTGTTGTCGTTGTTGTTGTTGCTGCATGACATCGAAGCTGGCAGATTTTGGCGCCACGTCTGTGTGCGTTGCATGTACAATTTATTGCGGCGGCTGCAGCGACAATCGCACAGCCATTTATTTGCATTCGCATTTGAATATATGTACAACAAAATAAATCCACAGTACAAATATATATATATATATATGTATATATGTATGGAGACATGTGCGCTGTAACTGTAAATGTATCTGCATCTCAGCATCTGTAGATGCATCTGTATCTGCAAAAAGTTTCCTTTTCCGTCGTGCACGCACACGCACACGCACACACGCACAGGCTGCACTTTGCACTAATCTTGGAATGAAAATGTCAACTGCGATTATGCGTGCCACAGTGCCACAGCACACATAGCTCTGTTGCTGCTGCGGCTGCTGCTGCTGGCCGTCATGTTGCATGCCCCCATATTTGGTCAGGCGGCACACTCACTTATGCGGCCTCTTAGATTGGCTTACATTTCGGCAGGCGCCAGGCAGACGCGCGTCTCGGATTCGAAATGAAAAATAATGGTCTATGCCTCTTGAAAAGTGTACGTAGTCTACGGTAAACATTAAAAATGTAATTGAAAAGCATTTTAGTCACAAATTGCACAAGCACAAGCACAAGCACAAGCCGGCTGGCTGGGGCATGCGGTGGCACTTATTAATTATTTTAGATTTATGATGCCACAAAAGAAGTCTATCTATATGCAAATTCCCAGCGAGAGATGTTCGAAGAACTGGAACTGAAGGAGGCAGCGCTAGAAAATGACTTGGAAGTTGCAATATTCTCGTTCCACTTGTATCGTAGATGATTCCATCAATGCATTTTGGACATGCACACATTGGAAAAGAACAAAGAACTCATGAATCTATAAATAGAGGATAGCCAGAGCATTGCCACAAAACTGCAGCTGTCTAAATGCACTGCACTGCCCAGCAGTCTCGACTACAAATGAATCACACATTCGAGAGGTCGCGGTGTAGCCACCAGAAATATGGGGATTATGATGATGATGATAAACTGCAGCCCAGCCCCGAAACGGGAAGGTCGGTACGACCAATCCATGCTCGCGTGCAACAATAAATCTGCTTGGATAAACAGCGTAATCAAATTACACACAAAAGATGTTCCCCCCATGGTATGGTCCCATTGGTACGTTGGCTGGGAGCAGAGCAAATGTTAAACACACAATTCGAAAATAAACGAAATGCAACAAGCAAAACAAGCAACAAAATGTTCCAACTTAAATAACTTTTTGTGTGAAAACAAATGGGAAACAACAAATAACTGAGGAAATTGCTGACATTAACAAAACAACAAACAAGAAGGCAAAAAGACTGAAAACGGATAGCAATACTTTTGATACTCTTAAAAGGGCCTTTTTCGTTTGATGTTCTATCAAATTGAATCAATTTTTTTTAAATAAACTTTTAGTTCTTCTGGTTGCTGGTGGCTCAAATGTTTCAACCCCTTTGGAAAAGCAACAGTTTACTTAAGAGAGAATCGATTTTTTGGAGTTGCATCTCCCTAAGGTGACTTAGACATGTCTGTTCATGTCTTACAGAAATATTACGGTAAATACGCAGTCCCCCATTAATATGTTTAGTTTCTTATCTCCTCCCAAGATCTGCACGCAATATTCTTTCTCTTGCGCTTCTTTCTATTCTGCTTTCTCTTCAAATAAATAATAGCAACAACATTGCACCGACGACACGTTGCTGAGAGGACTTCCCTCTCGCACCCTCTCTGTGAATACTTAGCACACAGAATAACCAACGGGACTTTTACTTTGTTGCGTAAATACATTTGTTGTCTTTACTTGCATTTGCTAATTGTTTTGTCCCATCTCTTCTCATAAACAAAATACTCTGCCTCTATCTAAGGGTACACAAAGCAAAGGAGTGTCACTTTTATAATTAAAACCGAGTCAGCTGCTGTTTCTGTTGCTGCTGCTGTTTCTTCTGTATGGCTGCTGATGGGTAGCGGGCAGCAGCAGCAACAACAACAAACAAATTGCAAATTATACAACTGGGCGCACAGAAAAAAATGGAAGTGCACTTCCATCTCTTGATTTCTTGATGTCCAGTTTTCTACGTTTCTTTTTTCGCTCCCCTCCATTGGCGTCGCAATTGTGCAAACATTCGCGGCAAACCAAACACACACACACACACACACAGAAGCACACAGAAAGGCGGAGCAACAGCAGCAAACAGCAAAACAGCGACGAAACGGCACAACAAATGGCAAACCATTTCTGTGCTCCCAGTCGGTGGATGGACGCAGGCCAGCTGTCCAATTGGCGAATCACCAATCCATTCCGTTTCCCATTCCGTGGAAGAAGCAGCTGCTGCCTGCAATGCCCGTGGAATGCCCTGCTCGCTAATGGGCGATCTAGTTGCTGCCACTGCCGCACTGCCCGCTGTGGCCGTTGCAAATTGCTGCGGGTAATCATAGTGCATGTTGCACGCAAATTAACGCATCAACAGGGCCCACAAACCTGCAAAAGGGAGCAATCCCCCCCCGCATAAATGCCATTTTATGAGATTATGCCAATGGGGCAAAATGGGAAAATATGAACGCTGGCGCTGGCTCTCTTGTCTCCTCCTGTTGCATGGGTAATCCTATTGTAATTAACTCGTTTTTGCTTCTGTTGGTTGCTGCTGCTCCTGTTGCAAATGTCATGACACAGCCGCAGCAGAAAAAGTTAAGCGCTTAATGTACGCAAATTTCTCTTGATTGCCGCCCGATGGGCCGACGGCAGCGACTATCTATAAATAAAAAGGGCTGGGGGGATACGTGGGCAGAAATTGAGGCCCTGACAAATGACAGGCATCACAGTAAAATTACAGATAATCTTTAGTTCAGAGGCTGTGATCTGTGATACAAAGCCATTCAGAATTTATTCAAGACATAAATGACCTGAAAAATGTATTTGGAATGCTGCCACAACTCATAAATTTCGAATATATTTTGGAACAAACTCGTAAAACCTCTCAATTTACTATACTTGCTCTAATTACAATTACAATTTGAGTGCCACTACTGATAATAATTAACAAAAATGTGGGGCATGTGTCAAGCGGTTAGCGTTGCATTATCGCCCTCCAAAAGGTTTATGGAATTACGCTGCTGGAAGCACTTAAACGACACCATAGAATAGTACGGGAATCTCTCGTGTTTCAGATACTCCTAGTGTTTTTAGTGGCAAAAATAAATGCGAAATTAGCATAAAATCTGGGGCACGAGCGGCGGCAGCAGCAGAAATGAATTATGTACAACAAAACTATTTCCAGTAACAGAAAACCCCCCAATTAGGTCATATTCTCTGTTTTTTGGACAATCATAAAGTTCTCTTGCTGTTGCGCACTTGCCACTGTGTGTGTGTGTGTCTGTGAGTGTGTGTAATTGCAACGCACAAACCGGGCCATGAAAATGGTGCCAGAGTAGCCTCTGGGTCGGGTCCAAGAACAAGACTCCAGTGGACTCAGCAAAAAATAAAATAAATATACGAGAATAATAATGAAAATTTCATTCTTTTGTTTTGGTGTTTTTGTTGTTGTTGTTTGTTTTTGGGTCAGAGTGGTAGATACAGATACTTCTCGTGTAACTACAAGATACTTCCAGTCCTCACACTTTGCGTGTAATTTGTTGCATGTTAGTGTTGCTTTTAATTATATGCTGATTATGTTTTGGGGCAACAAACAACAGCAATCGTGACAACTTGGAATTGTGGCACGTACCGGGGGCATAGACAAAGGCATATCCAGCCCTGTACCCTGTTCCCTGCCCTGCCCTGCCCTGTTTTGTGTGTGGTATGTCCCCTGCCCTACTTGCTGACTTGCAGAAAATACCAGGGCGTCGAGCAGGCAAAGCGGTACGAAAAATTCAATTAGTTTTGTGTTTGCGCATTGCATGACCAACAATGGGACCCTGCCACACACCCGCTGCCAGCCAGTCGTCAGACTTCCTTCTTTTGGGTTGCATGAACTCTCGTAAATGTTTATTAAATGGAGCGCCACAGACAAAGGATTGCGATTGGGGATTGTTAAAAGGGAATTTGCACATGGAATCTAAGCAGAGTCTGGGCGGAATCTACCAATTTAAGCCGCAATCTGGCAATGAAAATATAACTCTGTGATTTGAACAATCTAGGGAATAAAATCTGCTACGATCTCATGTCTGCTAATCACATACGAAAATTCCAATCAATGGAACTCAAACACCAGCTACGTGAATGCAAATGAGTGTTCGAATGAAAGTCTAAGAGACGGTGCAAAAAAACAGCATGCTTAAAACCTGTTGAAAGGCCGCTCAAAAGAAATCTGCAATCCATCAGTAAGAGAAATAGTGAGAGAGAGAGAGAGAGAGAGAGAGAGGGAAATCAGAGCTTTGGGCACTTTAGAGGCACAAATAGAAATCAAAGGCGAACGATAGAAGCGATGGTATGGCAGGGTGGAAAGGAAGGAAGGAAACAAAAGGGAAATTAATGAATGCTCAATGAGACGGACAGAGGGGAAAAACGATTGAAAATGGAACGATTGGTTCCAAATGCAAGCTAGAAAAGTAAATGAAAGGAGTGGAAATAGAAGAGTAGAAGGTAGAAGTCTCAATATGGAAATAAAGTGAAGTACTTTGGGGATTTGGCAAGTTTTAGTTCAAGAAAAACTCTGGGGAAAGAAAAGGGATTACTTCCTTAAATATGTGCGTATGAGTATTAGGCGTGTATAATGATTATCAATCTTCACAGCATACTCGAAAGATAGTTAGAGCATTTAGTGTGAGCAAAAAGCAAAGTCCCCCACAGGTTAAACAAATTAAAAAGCTTTCAATTAAGTATAAAACACACAATTATGGCACGTTTTCAAGTGCAAATAGTAAATTTATAGTCTATAGATGATAGCCAGTTGCTAATTATATTTTACAATCAGCTAAAAGTTAGTTAAATATATATCTAAAATATATACATATATCTCTGGACAAATATACGGCTAGAGGAGGACAGGTGAGGGCCCGAGGCAATGCCAAAAGGTGCGACAATAAAATTGCAATTTGCTCGGAACGTGTTCCAAGGTTCAATATTTGCCTTAGCTGTGGATGCACACAGATACTGATACAACAGAAGCAGCAGCTCAAAGCTACACAGATGCAGTAGCAGCAGTCCAAACACATACACACACACACACACACACACACACACACACAGATATAGTACTAACAATTGAGCTTTTAGCCTGGTTTGTGTTTTTGGGGTTTCAAGTATTTGGTATTTGGCAAATGCCCGCAAGTCTTCTTTTCGACAGTTTTATTTCGAACTGCCACAAGGATTGGCAGCAGCAGCAGCACCGCCAGCAGCAGGGTGCACACTCCACAAATGCAGCAGGAGCAGCAGCAGCTGCAGCCCTCCACAAATTGCGCATACGCCGCATACACCGTCTCTCTCTCTCTCTATCTCTCTTTCGTCTGAGCGAATCAGAGGGCCGACCGCCTGCAGGCAGCGATTTATCGGTTCAGCCACAATAGAGTGAAGCGGCACTAAATAGTTGCTCCACACAAAATTTAGTTGTGGGCCATTTGAAGCGCTGGAGATTTTCAATTACGCCCACAAACAGACAGGCAGCAAGAGCGCAGAGAGGCAGGAAGGACGGGAGGACCAAGAGCAAGCGTTCGTTGTACGCTTTCGCCATAAAAATCAGGCATTAATGCGGACACACGGAAAGGGTAAATCGAAAAGAATAAATATTGAGTTTTGGCGTTAAAGCCGCAAAGCAAACAAAACGCCAAACAAAAGAAGCCGCCAATAGAGCAGGAGAGAGAGAGAGAAATTTTCATTTTCCCTGACTTTGGCTGTTATCCATTGCTCTGCAGAGTAAAAGCTGTGAAGGTAAGCATTTTTCCATGCTATTAAGAAGCTTTTCCCGAACCCTCTAAGACAACAACTCTTTTATAGGAACTAAAAATCTCCCTGTACTCTGTATTCTGTTTGAGTTCTATGGTTTGTTACTGATGTCTTACCTATTCGACTAGTCAATCATTCATTCATTCAATCAATGTTTCACTTATTCATTTGCTCAAGCCAACACTTCTTCTGGCTCATTCGCATTGCTGCTCACGTAGGTCGCTTTGGGGCGTAGAGCATTTTCACAATGATTTCCCCCATTTTCTCCCACCCCAACATACCTACGTACAAAACGAGACTCTGCGATTTGTTTTGTTTCAGTTAGCATTTTGATAATTCACGTGTTTCTTTTTGTTTATCTATCACTCAAGCCATGGGGGGCAAAGAGGAGAAGAGACCATCCTTTGACGTCATAGTTTGTTCGATTCTTTTTGAGATCTGCTTAATTTCAAGGAAATAATTATACACATGCTCGCTCTAGGTACTCGTACTCCCGACACTCATATGCCATTCATTCATTCACTCATGGAAATACAGCAGAATATTTTTTACTGAAAAATCGCGAGTTAAATTCAAGGAAATTTTTGTTCGCTCTCCCTCACTTTATATGCATGGCATCCAAAGTACAATGGAATGAATAATGCATGGAAGGAAGACGCCCTCTCTCTCCCTCGCTCTCTGCAATGGTATGGTAGGAGCTTTCGGATGGCAGGAAAGGCAGGCAAAATTGGTTCAATTCAAGCCAAAAGTTTAGAAGGTTTTCCGGGTGGTGGCAGGCAGTGCCAGAGCCAGAGAGCTAATGCGGGGCGAGTACTTGGGGGAATTTGAATGCTTAAGCAGTGCGCTATTTTTAGGATGAAAATACTTGTACATCCGCGGGGGTTTGTACATAAAATGAATTATAGATACATGAGGAATGCGTATTGTAATGTGTCATTTTGCGATGATGAACAGAACAGCCATAGAAAATCGATGCAGCAGTAGTTCAGACATCAAAAAGCGATCAAAGGAAGACTTACATGCAAAACTTAGTAACAGAAAACCAAAGATTTTACTTGCACAAATATATAAAGGAAAAGTCCGCTGTGAATAATATTCCACCATCGTATTAACGATTTTAGAACACCTCTACGACTTACATTTGTGGAGCAAGCAGACACAATGCATTTGAAAGATATTTGCAAGACACAATCGCAGATCGACACGAAAGATAGAAACAAAAGTTGATGGATTGTTTTGACAGATTCAACTTACAGACAAATGAATCGTCAGATGAATAGATACCGAAGTATTTACATGTAATGTATCTATGAGATATGCATTTGGCATATGGCAAACAGACAGATAGGCAGAGAAAAGTGAAGGCTGTACTCGTAAGTGGAATAATAATTAACAGATCATTAAAATTCCTAGCCACAGATTGTTCGATGCATATCAAACAACGCAGATACATATGTACAAGATACGTTCTAGATAAGTTCGATTGAAATGAAAGATTGCTTTAATAGATGTTCAGAGCAATGCTAAGAGTTTGATATGATCACACCTGCTTGAGATTCCCCAAACTATAATTTGTATCTCCCTCCCTCAGTTGTTTGTGTCCCTATCTCTCAGTCTCGACGCAAACTTTTCTGTAAAGTGAAAACTTTTCGCTTAAACAATTCCATTATTCCACTCTCCCTCCTTTTCCGTCACGTCCATTCATTAATTTAAGAGCATTTTCAACGCAGAAGTGCATTTTTTTGCCATATTTATTTTAATTTTTTATGGGTTTCTTTTTATGAATGCAAATATTTTTTTTCTCTCTCTCCATATTGTTTGTCGTTGAAATATTTGTGGAAATATGTAGCACACGTCCCATGTGGGTAAATGCGTCAGTCTGTGCATACGGCACTCAGTCAGTCAGTCAGTCAATGGCTTTGTCATGCAGTCAAACAGACATACAGATAGACAATCGTGTCGTTGCATAGTCATTCAATGAGTGTCACGCACACTCATAGAAAAACACATATTCATTTGTTGTACTATTTGCCTGTTTATGTTTATTAAATGTTTGTCGTTTGTCGACTTTTGTGTGCCACTGTGTCTCTCTCTCTCTCCGTCTCCCCTTTGTGGATAATGAACAGGAAAATTCGTTGGAGCATTGAGCAATGCAACAACAACAACAAAAACCGCCCACACACTTGTGTTGTTCCCTCACGGGCTGACTGTCAATTACGAATATGTTTGAAATGTTCGCTTGTACGAATAGTTTTTTCTGTTCTATATTTAACATGTGACAAGGTCTCACCCAAAAACAACTATGCCAAGCCATGAAGCGGTTCAAGGGTACTTTGATTAATGACTTGACATCCGTGGCAGTCCATAAATATAGAGAAATATGCATGTACTTTGGAGCATAATTTACTCCAGTATTCACTTGAGTATTCGTTCAGTTAGCGGCAGAGTTAATCAATGGGAAATCGTGAGAAATGCCAGGTCCCTTTAATGCGATTTTAATTGCAACAAAAAAGCAGTACGACCTCCCTCTAATTATGCCTTGAAACCTGCTGCGGCGGCTCTGCTGCTTCTACTACAAACTGTGGCAACTTTCACTCTGTAATTTCAAAAAGTATCTGTAACTGTAGCTCAGCTCTCCTTTACCCAAGGGAGAACTCTGACATGAACACCAAAAAAAAAAACGCATAAATTATGAACCCAAATTTGGCAACGAACAAAAACTGTATAAGGAAGTGCTGGCTGCTTAATTGAAGACAACAGCAGACAAAAACCAGAAACAAAGTGAAAAAACAGCAGAAAGATAAAAACAAAATAAAAATACTTAAGGCACCTACATGGCGTATACGTAATTACAAATTTATGTGAACCTCCGCTCTGGGAGGGAGACGGAGAGAAGAGAGAGCTACCCCTGAATGCATAATGCAACACACACACACGAGCCTGTGCCACTGAGTCTGGCTGTCATTCAGTCTTTGCCTCTGGGGCAGGCAAGAGTCGCAGTCCCCCTTCTCAATTCGAAATCAATAAGCTCGCACACACAACAAATTTGTTGTGTGGCATGGCCGCCTGATCGGCCCACGCCCCAATAGAAACACACATGTTGCAATCGTCGTTGTCGGTTTGCAGTTGCAGGCAGTCGCGTATCTCTAATGAGGTGCGAAGGAGAGGCGTTGTCCTCTGCTCACCGCCTCGAAAAGCTAGTTACACATCTAATAAAGATACGAAAAAAACCCAAAACAACTCAGAAATATTGTCAACAGCTTTGCTCAACAGCAGTTTGCACTTTACTTTTGCAAAAGGAGGAATGGCAATTGGTGTTTGGGGGGTTTAGAGGGGAATTGACAGTCCGCAGACAGTCGTCCGCTGTGGGCCGTAAAGGAAAACTGGCTCGCGAATCGCTCTGATGAAGCTATTAAATTGAAAATTATATGCCGACACTCCGATAATTGGCCAAGTGCACTGAAATTAAGCCTGCTTTAGTGTCTTGCTGATACGTGGCATGAGACGCCTGCCGGGGTTCCTGTGGAACTAATTGTATGCAAGATATATACAATTAACTGGGAGTGCGGAGATCCTCGGCTAGTGGAAGATGAAACCCTTGAAATCGTGAAAGATCGAGCTCTATCTACTATCCCTACTGAATCACCCAATTAGAATCGAAGCAGCATGTTCTCAGCTAATCAATCACGAATGTTTGTATCTTCATTTTTCTTTCTTTCCAACATTCTTTGGGGGCTGCGCCTGCGCTCTGTGTGCCGTACGCACAAGTGTTTCCCCTCCCCCAGTCCCCGCCAGAGCACACTCCCTCATTCTGTCGTGTGTGTCTACTGTCTGTCGCTCATTTGCCCACATAAATTTCATATTTGACACTATTTGAGTCACTGGCTGGCGTCGCTCCACATGCAACATATTTCCATACATAGTCGGGTAGCATGCAAAAGAGAAAGAGTGGGAAGGGGGGTGTTAAGGGGGCTGGCTTTTCACTTTCAGTGACATGCGTCGTTTGTTCATAAATTTATGCACCAAGGTGTTGGCGTTGCCTCTGCGGCTTTGTAACTGTGGCTCTATGGCTGTTGCCGCTGTTGCCTCCGGGGCAACGTGTGTCTGTCTGTCTGTCTCGCTCTCTGTCGGTCTCTCTGTCTTTGCGTTGACATGTAATTAGTGCGATCTCAACACTTCTGTTACAGATTTTTCTTTTTATTTTCTGCGGCTTTGGTTGTTGTCTTTCCTGTTTTCCGTTTGCCAGTAATTTGCTTATGCATTTATTCAAATTTCGTATTCAATTGCCACACTTTCCGAGTGTAGAGTGAAGTAGAGTAGAGGCGGATTGACTTGGTGGGTGGCATATTGCCTTTTGGCGGATGAATTCAATGAATAAATTGTGATTGAAATTCAATCAAAACAGGGTAGAGGGTGACATCCATTCGATATCCTAAGCTACCCACAACTTCCAGAATAGGATCGATTCTGCAGTGGCTGCTGCATTGATTAACACTTCTGTAAGCCATGACATGTGGATAAATTAATCAAATGACATAATTCTACATCTGGCGATCCAGATCCAGAGCCAAACCTCCCTCTGCTTCAGTCTATTCCGTTATACTATGAATGTGTATATAGAAATAGTTTTGGCATAAACATGATATACGATGCCTGAAACATGTGGAACCAAACTGCACGCGATCATTAGACAGCAGCAGCAGCAGCCAGAGCACAAAGCCTTGCCATTGAAAGTGATTTTCACCAGAGACCAAAAGCCATAGCCGTGCCTCGGTGTGAGAGCTGTCGAAAGATTAATGACAGCTTCAGAGGCATGTGCATGGGATCTCATATGTGGCCATGGGATATGCATATGCCACAAAGGAGGCCTTGCCTTCGCTTGACTCAAAATTAATGATTCACTTGCAGTTTTGTTTCCCTTTAATTGAATTACAAAACGAGTGGGAGAATTTCTCATTGTGGCAGCTGCTGCAATGAGGCATGAAGACAGCGTCTCTCCTCTTAGATTTTATATGCATTTGTTGCGCAGGGAGGAGGCTGCTGCTAAGAATGATTGAAAATCTCTAAGAGTTTAAGGCTGCACTGGAAAATGGTGTGAAATGGTGTGTTGTTTGGCCATTAAATATATCAGGGAAGCACATTTACTACATTTACGAGTCTTTGGAACTTCCCTTCTTAGTTTACTCCCCCTAATGGTATATTTTCTATGTAATTGTTATTGTTACATCATATTTTCATAGTCGAACCAAATACTGAGACTAGATTCTAGACCAAGTCAGTTTTCATTTCAAAACCTGAGAAAAACCAGTGTTCTTCGAAGTACTTGAGAACTGCAGCAACTTTGAGCGGCATCCCATTCATCCAGGGAGGAGGGGAGAGGTAAGTGAAGCTAAATCTGTGGCAGGACCCTCTGACTTCCGGGCTTAAGGACCTTCGTTAGCTGTCAAGTTCACTTGTGCAACGTTTTGCAGCATTTTAATGAGTTGCTCGAGTCAGCAAATTGTCTTTGCCTCTAACGATGCGTTGCGTAGATACTAGTGTAGCTACATCTTTTATTCTCATTTTGAATAGACAAGCAGAAACCTGTTCATTCGTTCGGTTTGCCGCCGTTTGCTGTGGTTAGGACACAATACACACCTGAAAAGATAAAAGACAGAGAGAGAGAGAGAAATGAATAAAAATCAATAAGTTATGCGATAGCGCGAAATTAAGATGAATGTCATAATTTCAATAAAAATAAAATCTATTTTCAACAAAATGTCAAGAAAGAAAAAAACCAGAGACCCATAAAACCAGTTGCGAGATTGTCTCACTCTTGTCGTATCTTAATGGTAATGGTGAAGACAACACGCGCCCACACATGGCAGATACAGATTCATCCCGAAAGCAGACACTGCCCCAGAGGAGACACCAATTTTGGAGGTTCGGCTTAACGCGTGAGGCTTGCATAAATTTACGAGTTTTCTCGCATTTTGACATTTTCTATTGTTCACTTTTATTTAGGGTTTTTTTTGGGTTAAGTTTTTTCTACTGCTGCTACTGAGGCGGGCTTTCTGCATAGCTCATTTTGTTGCGGTTCACCTGAAACACAAGAAATGAAGTGGCATAGCATTATATACGATCAAATCTATATAATTTCTATAGCTCTGCAAAAGCAAATTATGGTTCGAATTTTTCTGAATGACTAGACTGCAATGCCCATAAAGACATGAATGTATCATTTGAACTGCAGTTGTGCTTGAAAACATTAAAATTCTTTCGAAATATAGAATGAGTAATACAAAATTTCTTACAGCAAAATGGATCGGGTTAATTGGCTAATGGACTAATTGTTTGTCTTTTACATATATTGCCCCTACGGTTCTGCTGTACACTTTTATATCTTTGCTCATTCAAAATCATTTGTTTTTAGCTTGTGTTCTCATTTGAAATTAAAGTTAAATATATATCGTGTAAGCATTGTAAATATTTCCTGCATTGATGCCCTTTCTCCGCATAGTGTATACAACATTCGGAAAACCAAAAATTCTCAAATCTTTCATGTTTCGAACAATTTAAGTTTGGTTTTCTGCCAAAACCAAAGCGGAAGACAGACACGCAAAAGAGGGGGCGTGGACACTCACACATATACATATCTAAATACCATATACGATTTCTATATGTATATTTTTGCACTTTGGCGGCAAACTCTTTGATATTAAATCGCCCGACAAGAGCATGAAGAAGAAGGGCAGCCCAGAACAAAAAAAGAGGCCGCCACCAAGCGTGCGAGAGACTCGTTTCGTTTATTTTTCTTTTCAGAAAAATTATGTCAGAAATCGAAAATTGCCACAAAAAGTGGTTATAGAATGAAATCAGAAAAAACAGAGGACTCAGAAATAGTTGCGGCTGCAAAAATGTTGCCACAAAAACCGAATGTGAATTTATTTTACTACTAAATACATTTCATTTTAATCAAAAATCCACAATATAAATAAATATTAGGAATATTTTATATTCTAAAGATAAATGAATTCCGATTCAATCATATTATGAATATCAATCATTCAAACGTTTAAATATAAATCTCCTAGCTACGATTTTCCATACAATTTTCTGATATTATATTATGGTTTATGGCAAAAATGTATTTTTGATGATAAATATATTGTTTTTCTAGTTTTTGATTGAGTTGTTTATCGTTCTATTTAAAAAACAGGTTTATTCCATTATAAATTCGAATATTCTGTGCAATTTATGGAAAAACGTACACATTTTATAGTTTAGTCTTTAATTTGAATCTATATTTCATAAATCTGCATTATACTTGTTGTATTTTCCATAGAATTTTATGAACCATAATACGCAGAGCTTTGTGGAAATTTTTCTCTGGCCAAACCAATAAATTATAAAATTTGGAAAATAAATACCACCTACAGAACGTGTAGGAAATATAGTTTCTTTCGCGAAAAAGAGGTTCCATTCAATTTTCGACTTTTGTTTTTGTTTTTTTCTTAGAGAATTCTGTCACATCATAAACGTCAACGGAAGCAATTTATTTGTTAATTATATGTTTAATTTGCCATGCGAACAGCAGGACAAGAACAATAACAATAAAAGAGCCCGGGCCAGCGCCACAGAAATGGACAACGAAAGAAGAATGTCAAATATTTCAAATGAATAAATGTGTTTTGCTGACTAAAATAGAAATAAAAACTATTCGTATTCGTATTCGCATTCCCATTGGTACATTTGAATATTCATTTGGTGAGCAGCTTTTTTGGATCGAACGTTTCGTCTCGGAAAGTCAAAGTCGTGATATATCAGAGCCAGATCGAGCGATCGCCCTGACCTGTCTCGCTTCGGAGTCGTGTCCGAAACTCATTTGCATCTAACAAGTGTACGGGGGTAAAAAGTAAATTAAAAGATTAAGCAAACAGACAACAGAAACTACTCTATCGAGTGTCTGATTAATAAACCGGAGAGGGGGAGTGATTTATTGGCTTAGGCGGGGGTGGGGTTCTAAATGTCAATTACTGTTGGAAGTAATTATGTAGATATATATTTGCCCATGTGAATACCGCTGTCTGACTTCTTAAGATCTGAGAAACTTGTGAACAGGAGAAGCCTGGCGCTGTCATTGTCCCCACAGATTCGACTTCCTTCCCTTTAAATAGTTCTTAACCCTTCGTATTTTATTTTGCAGCTCTTGTACTTACTTTTACATTATCTTGAGTCACACGCTCAAGGCGCTTATATTTTCAATCAAATAAATCTCAATAATTATATATTTCCCTCAAGATATAATGCCTTACAAATGCCATATTCGTATATCGTAAACCCATGGGTAAGTTAAACATTCTGTGAGGTCGTAGCCTCCCCTTCAATCCTCAATTGTATCTTAATCTTCGACACTCAATCCGCATCCACGTGCACACACACGTACACGTGCACACAGGCACACACTCTTCCACTTTGCGGCTAATTTGTATTCATTAGCTGCAACCCGCCACCAAAGTCTGTAATTTCAAATCGTTAAAAGTTTAATGAGGCGTTAATAATATGGTTTTTGTTTTACTTTTAGCCTTCTCTCTCTCTCCCTCTCTCTTTCTCTTTGCGGTACTCCTCCGGTCTTCGTGTCTATGGTCGTGTCTCTGACGTTTTGTCTTTAATTTTCTCTTGTCGCAATGTCGTTGTCGACGACACTGTCATTGCTTTTTACTGCAAATGAGTGAAGCCCCAGCGTCAGGGGTTGGCTGTACGGGTATTCCCGAGTGCCTGTCCCTAGTCCCCAGTCCCACAGTCCCAGACGGTGGTGCCACAGGTATCCAAGAGTGTGTCCCTCCCTCTCATCATCATCACCCAAACGGCTGGCGATGGGACTGGGAGGAGGCCCGGCGTTTGTTGTGGTTGGCGCGCTGGGAACTTAATTGACTTGCAAGTGACTAATTGGGCATGAGTTCGACATGGGAGAGAAGAGAGAGCCTGTTGGCAAAGGCAAAGGCAAAGGCACAGGCAAACGGCAACCCAACAACAACAATAATAAAAACAAAACGGCGACATAACAACGGCAGACGGTGCGTGTAATATGAGCTATGCCAAGAGCCAAGAGCCAAGAGCCGCTAAGAAGAGCGGTGCAAATTAAGTTGTCGTCGAGTGGTTTGCTCTGTTCGCCTGTTGCTTGTAGTGAGGCGTGGTGTTCCCCACCGTTCGCATAAGCAGCTTTAAAAGGATGACGATGACAACCCACAAAGAGATTCAAAGAGAGAGACAGACAGAGACAGAGTCATGGTCACAGACCATAAATTGTCTCGAGAGAAAAGATGAAACGACTAGAACGACTAGAAATCAAGCCCAATGGCTGATTGCGATTTATTTCGTAGACATTTTTGCATATAAAAGTGTGTTTCGTGTCTTTTTGCTACTCAAACAAGTTTTGGGAACCAACGAAGAATTCATTTTGAAATGGACCACATCCATTGTTGTGTCTAAAAGATATATTTGCATAGGAAATAGTTGAATCAATCGAATTTTTAATTGATTTAAATGATAAATACATGAATCATGGAAGATTTTGTTCGTTTAAATTGTGAATTTTGATAATTAATATATGAATGTTGTGAATACTTTTCTGTTGGTGAGTTGTCATTAGGTTTGATGATTGAATATAGTGTAGAAAAGCTTCATTGTTGTGTTTGGGTATTGTTGAGTTATTAAATAAAAGAGTTCTTAAATATCTAATGTTGAGTATAGAACGTAGTATCAGGGAGATATACAAAAAAGACAATTCAATTCAAATACATTTCGAAATTAGGGGGAATCCCCTCTGATATATGAAACTCTTTATTTCTTTCAGTATACTTGGCGCCTGACTTGCATTTGACATTTTGTATTATGACCATTTTGGTCAGCGGCCAAGCAAATCCAAAATCTAAATCCCATACACAAACACAAACAAAAAAAAATAAAAATAAAAACACAGCGCAACGACACAACTTGGATTGTCAATTTCTCAATTTTGCAATCTCAGAATTAGCCAACAACAACAACAAAAAGGCCGCAACAAAAGCTTACGACCGACGGATAAAGCAAGCAACAAAAACATTGACATTAACGTTTGTTGTGATTTTTGTGTTTGTTTTGTATGTTGTGTTTTTTTGTTTTTTGTATTCAGCGCTTGTCAAAGAAATATCGGTTCGAACGAGACCGAGCGAGAGAGATGGAGAAACCCGAAAGTAGTTTTTGGCTCCAAGCTGATGCCAAATGCATTTGCGGGCCAACCAATTGCATTTTGCCATATTCGTTGTCATTGATCTGTCCAATAAATTGTCACGAAATTGCCTGGCAAAAGAAACCGAGACATTGCCCCATGTGTCACATACTGTACATATGTCCTTATAAGTATGCAGCACACACAGACACATCCTCCCTCAAATACATAGTCCCCAGATATCATAAAAGATAGTCATGATTTTTGGGGGGACTGCCGGCCATATGACATCATAGATTCAAAAAAAATGAATTAATTGCTGTTCATACTTTGGCGGCACCGCAAGCATCATCGGTAACTTTAATTAACTAAAATTAAGCTTAATTGGAAAGAAGGTGCTTTGAAAACGCGTGTGTGTGGGAAAACTTGATTTTATAGACTTTCTGAATGATAAAATCAAAGAAAATGGGTTTCCTAAAAGCCTGAGAGCTAACAGCAATCAATTAGTTTATTTAACTTCAATAGAGTCTCATATTTATATGCTTTTCATTAACTTAATTAGGCCAGAGGCTATAATTAACAGACGTGATGTGGCAATGGAGTATCTTGGTCATACGAGTTTTGCTAATATACTTGATTGAATTATGTGCTGGGAAAACAAAAAAGAGTAACAAAAGTAGCAAAAGAAAGCTCTAAACATGGAACCTAAAAAAAACGAAAGAAATCCATCAATTAGCTGCTTCGAACTTCATTAAGGTAGATATCTATCTAGATTCTAGAACAATATTTAAACTTTGGAACCCCTAAGAACAGCCATCAATCTTTCACGTGTGCTAATCGTTACTTCCAACTTAAAACCTACATACAATTATTTTCTACACAAATACAATGGGTTCACGGCACTTTGCTGTCAGTCTGTTGTTTCTTTTGTCTTGGCAATAAATTAGCAAAAATTATGACATTTCAGCAAATGTTGTGGCAGAAACACAAGTACCACCTCGTAACACAGACAGGCCTGAAGAGAAAATACCGCTGATAAGGCAAAAACGGGGGACCAGCAGTGTAGTAATTATAATAAAGTGATAATTTTGTATTTTATACAGCGTTTTTTTTTTAGGACAGAAAGTCCTCCAGTGTCACTTCAGAGTTACGGGGGAAGCTTCCTCTGTCTATGCCTTTAGGCTGTTTTTTTTGTCTGTTAACATCAGTGAGGGTTAAGCTTGCGTGTTGCGGGGTCCAACAGAAAAAATGCCGTTTATTTAAATTAACACTGAGACACCCCCTACGTCCCCTGTCTCTCTCGAAGCCAATCGAAGCAACGCCCCCGGGGGCGAAAGAGTCTTGTAATTAGCCAGCTTCGAAATTGCCCGACGGTTAAATATGCATTAATTAAGTGTTAAACGCCATGGCCCGCGACCCGGGAAAAGTTTACTCAGCTGCCAACCAGCCCCTGGAGGGGAGTCCGACAGGGGGGGGGGCGGCTCTAAGCCGCAGAAAAAACATAAAAATAAATTTTATGAATGAATGTAGCCGCTGCCGGAATGCAGGAGGAGGAGACACTTTGCACAGACACTTTCTATATTGCAGTTTGGGGCCTCGGTCGCTACATTTTTGGGGCTATTTAAAAACAATTACGAGCACATTGCCACCCACACTCACTCGTGGGCGGGGCAGTGTCGTAAAAATGCATCAATCAAATGCCAAACCAAACACACGCACGTATGGAAATAATCAACAAATGTGCGCAGTCATTAAATTGCTTAAAAGCCAGAGACATGATTCCTCCGGACTGTGAGACTGCTGCTGCTGCTGCTGGTGTTGATGCAACGAGAGGAGAAAATCTGGCAGACGTATTAGATTTAATTGCCTTTTGGTCGGAATGGCAATGATGATGATGTCACTACTGGAGCGTGCAACGACTCAGGGACTGGCCAACACAAGGCGGAGACAGTGACAATAACTGGCTGCAATGGCAGTTAGCTGCTGCTGCTGCTACTGCCCCACTCGTGTAATGCTGGCTGCCACGCCACAGTCTATTTGCTGCCAGCTGTTTGACACACTGTCGTCGCATTGTCTGGTGCAGAATCGTTTTCGCCTCTTGCTTTTGCCAACTGCAGTTTGCACAGGTACAGTCTTGTCTCCGCTCGGTTGGACAAACAAAAACACTTTGGTTATATCATCCAATTGATGGCTCACGCAATCTTATCATTATTTTTCGCTCAATCAACAAACAGAAATGGCAATGAACCTGAAAAGCTGAGTATTGCTTGAATGGAATGAACGATGGGCCATTGTCTCCAATCGTGGAAGAATAAACACCAAATTTCTAGGAAAACTCAATGGGTAAATGTGGATTGGAGTGGACTGAAGAGTGTGTGATAAGCCACTTGAGTGAGCAACTTAATAAAATTGGTTTTATTTAGGGCTTTAGGTCATTCAACAAATACAAGAAAGGCAAGTCGAAATGGGGGATTCCCCACACTGAATGAATGAACCCTTACAAATACAGTAAGAACTCTCTTTAGATATGTGGAGTATGTTTTGATGGTACAATTTGTAGGCCGTTAAGATATTTAGGCAGCTTACACTGTACTCAAACGCAGCTTTTTCATATGTCCCTCCTATTGAATGTTGATTCGTCTATGCAATTTTCCCCTCGCTTTTTATTTTGTCGCTGCTGCTGCTGCTGCACTTGTTTTTTCATTTTACTGGGAAAAGTAAGTGTCTATTTTTCTATGCATTTATCGCTCGATTCGTTTGGCTTTGGCTTTTGCACTCGCCCCCTTCCTCCGGTGTTTGTTGCGTGTTGGCTTAACAATTAGCACAGCGGCAGTCAAGTCAATTGGCAATTGCCTTTAGACTGTTGCCAATTTGAGCAGTCAAACAGTTGTGCAGATCATACTATACAGACATACAAACATTGATATGTACATACATAAGTATCTGTATCTGAATAATCAATTCTGGCAGCGTGTGTCGCTGGCATCAGTTGCATCATCAAAGCACGTGCAGCAGAAAGCGACCAACAAAACCAACAAATTTAATGCAAAACGAAAACGCATTCGAATTTGCATTGCCACAAAAACCTCTTCAAACAAAAGGCCATGGAAAAACGGGGGTCCCCAAAAAAAAAATTAAAAAAAAGTAAAGAAAAATGCAATTGAGTTCTCTTTGGTTTCTGATACCCTGTTCTAAATGTTGAGCAAAAGGTTATGTTATAATATTGGTCTTTGCTACAATACAAAAATATTACATGAAAAGAGCAAAAGAAAAATGTAAAGACCAAGTTTTTCTTATCACTAAGCGGATTATAGGGTGTATCTCATTGTCGACACTCAAGAAAGTCACTTTTTGATGTTTTTCTGTTTTTTTTTTGTGTATTGGGCATATAGAAAAGCGATTTTCACAGGCGAATGCACAAATGAAAATTAAAATGCAAACTGCTGACTGAAACAGAGACAGAGTCAGACCAGACGGGCTGCCACTAGAATGGGGCAAAAAGAAAGACGATAGAGACGTGGGACTTGCATTTGGGGGAATGAGATTGGATCTTGCCATGAGGGGATGGGTACTGATGTCTGACTCATCAGCAGCAGCGGCAGCAACAACAGCAAAGGCAGTTGGCAGCAGTCGAAGAAAAGAGAGGAGTGACAATGACGGCCCGACGACAGTCTGCACTGCAGGTCTACGCCACGTTAATTTGGCAACTACAAACACACAAAAAAACACCATCTGTCTTCTGGGTTGGGCTTTTTTTATGCAATTTATTTTGTTAGACAGTCTTTTAAATGCATTTTAAGGGTAGAAGAGGAAACAGGAGAGGACTTTTAACTTGGGGGAAAAATTAAATTTGTATGCTTTTTTTCGTATTGCATCGGAATTGTTTGATTTCAAAAGATTTTCAAAGGTTTATATGGGAAATTCCCATCTTCTTCAAGCCTTTTGGCGATCGCTGTTCTAACGCCAGACTCTTCCACTGTGCAAAGCTCTTAAGAGAATGATATTTAAGACATTTTGATGGACAGATTGGGGTGCGTTCGGCTTTGATTCAATTTAATATACATTTCCTTCGATTCATAAAGATTTTAATGTTTAAATTGCTCATAAAATATCGTAAAAACATGCATATGTATGCATGCATGCATTTTGAGATTGCGATTGCGAGTGTCGTGTCTGGCATCTAATTGAACGCAATGAAGCAGTTCAACACGATGAAAGTGCTGCCAAGTTGTCAGCGGTTTCTCATTTGATATTTTTTATTTCTTATTCGATTGCCAGAGTCTGAGTCTGCTGGGCATTCGGTCACAGGGTCTTTGACACTTGGTGGTATCCACTTCCCCTTCGCACCCTCCTTAACAGGCAATTAAATTGCTAGGGCAGCCCCAAAATATATACACCCCACACATCACTTAGAAGAGGAGGATGCATTGCATAAGCAGCAGCAACATTGGTGGGAGCATCGCTCTCCAATTTCTCTTTGGCCCACAAATATTTGCTCGCTAAATTTAGCAGAGCGCCAAAAAAAAAGAACCGCAAAAAAAAATAACATAAAAAAGGCCGAGCAACGGGCCAAAAACATTTTAAATATATTTTTCTACTGTATATATTTTTTAATGTTGTAAAGTCCGAAAAGCTGCCAACATTTTTCCGCTGAGGCATGATATACGCATCTCATAGATACGTTCAAATATTCTGATACAAACATAGTTCTGGCCAAATATTTATATTTTTAGCTTCAATTTATTACAAACATTTTTGCTGTTGCTCCCCTTTTTGGATCTGTGGTATTTTTCATCAATTTTATTGCCCAAATACCAAATATTCGTTTAATAAATCACAAAAAGAAAAGAATATTTCTTTTAAAATATGAAACATTTTTGTGGGTTGCACATTTTTCCACAGATTTATGTGTGTCATCAGCAGCCTCTTTTATCCTTCCCAGCCCTTCCCCATCAGTGGGATTTAATTAATATTTATTTATAGTGTGAAGAGACGTATCTAATGGAGCTCACACACTGGAGCTCTTTCTCTCTGCGGTGACACTTTTTTATCCATCCGTATCCTCAGACATTTAAAAGTATTATGTCGGAGATTTATAGAATACAAAGTATTTGTATTTATGTATATGTTAGTTCAAAATGTTTAGCAAATAGGCAACAACGATTAAAATACAGACAGTAACAAAGTGACGTTTGTATTTGTTCTGTATTTGCGAGAAGCCTGAGAGCGGAGAGATCGATGAGAGAGAGACAAAGCAATGGAAATGCAATAAGTAAATTGAATTCATTGCGTGAGAGCAGCAAAACTTTCGCAGACGAAAACAAGCTCAAGAGATAAGAAAATTGCCACTACACAGCAGCTCTTAAATATGTAAATATACACAAATATACGAATATGTATGCACATCATATGCATTTCGCTTATTCTTTTCCCTGTCTCCGCTGGGATTTGTGTTATTTCTGTGTTTGAAATATCTTTATCGCCTTTCAATTTATGTGTCCAATGATGGTCATACATTTTGCCAAGCACAAAAATCTGCAGAAATGATAAACTATTCCCTTGGGTGCCTCTCTGCTGCTCGTGCCTGCTGATGCCGTGGAATTCCTCGTTTGTTTCGTTCTTTAAGTTCGATTTTATAAATACAGCAGCTACAATTTCCCCTGATTTGCTTAAGATAAAATCCAACCACACAAAAAATACGAGGGAAATCCACAGAGAGAAAACGAGAATAAAACTTAATTAATTAATGTCAAAATGGAGCTCTGGCGGATGCCTGAGAAAGCTGGAGGCCAGGAGTCGGGTCACAATTTGGCCACAGACTCGTTCATCCTTCTCCTGCCTTCTGCAGTGCTCCTTTTTGGAGGTACGGGGTACTCCTGTCATTTGGCAAATTAATGGACTCAGCAGAGCTATTAGCCAACTGCGGTGTCCAACCAGAGAAAGAGAGAAAGAAAGGTCTAGCAACGGTAGGCAATTTATCTTTTAGCGGTAATTATCGATCGCATTTCGCGTATGAGAAATTTAACTTTTCGTTCGTTTCCCGTTAGGTCTTTTAGGTCCAAAAACTTAATGGTTTATCTATGTTTTGCTATTAGGTAACTCTCAGGGTTTCCGCCACACAAGACACACAGAAACACAGACAGACAAAAACAGTAATAGTAACAGCAACAAGGGTAGGCACAGAGTCAGACAGACACACAGAGCAGAGCAGAGTCAAGTCGATGGACTGTTGGTAGCTTGGCTTATTGAGTTGTACCGCCCCGTGCCCACCTTCCACATCCCCTGAACCCAGCTTGGCCTCTGCCGCGACCTTTTTATCGCTCGCCAAAGTATCTGCGCAAAAGTCGTCGTTGGGTGACTGTCGTTTGGCCGATGGCGGTTTTCTCAAGTAATTTCCTAGTGCCGGTTTCTGGTAATGAAAAATGGATAAGAAGCACACACACAAAAAGCGAACCAAGAAAAAGGGGAGCGACAATACAAGGGGCAGGAGGGCTGAAGAAAGGGGAAACACAATTTTTGGCACGCGAAAACTTGCGCTTTATTCAATTTTCAGACTGTTGGGCCGGTCGCGACCGACCAACATGGCGTATGAGCGAGCTTCCGCTTTGCCTCACTTCCGTTGCTGCGACGGCTTCCCGGGGAAAGGGAACGGGAACGGGAACCCCTGTCTGGGCTTCGGTTCGTTGTCCACTCTCAATCCACATCCACATCCGAAAATATTTTTCAAGCAAAATCATGAACAAAGAGCGCGCGCGGCGCGGCAATCATTCATTCCTCCAACTCTGGAGAAGGGGAGACGAGCTTTCGCGTTTTCTAGTGTTGGTTAGGGGTTCGTAGTGTTGGTTAGGGTGGGTCCTGCACAACTTTTTGTGTGCGTGCGGGGAGTGTTCTTCTGGTTGTTGTTGTTTTTTTTGCATGCGACATCAACGTCGCTTCGTTTGGCGTCGGCAAACTTTTTGAGCTGTTTACCCCCGTTAACCCGTCGCCGCGAATGTACACTGCGAGAGAGCACCACCTGCCCCGAAACAAACACCCAAAAAACCATGCCCCACTCTCTGCCCCTATTCCTGGCTCTGGCTTTTACCGTTAATTAAGATGAATGCGTTTGTGCGTTTAGCGGCTTAAATGGAACGGAAGTTTGTCTGACGAAGCGCCTATTTTCCCAAACCCCTGTCTGCCTCTCTCTAACATCAGCGCTCTCGTTCTGTTTTTCATTTTCTTTCAGTGTACGGTTGTAGTTTTTGGGCACAGTTTTTCTTCCGAAAAAAACAGGACCCCTTGCAGGCACAGGACTATCCCTCCCGCAGTCTTCACATAATCTTTAATATTCAAATGGAAAGGATAAATGGATGGGATGGAGGACAGGACAGGCAGCAAAAAGTACAACTGCTTTACGACCATTATATAAATAAATAAGAAATCTGACATAATGTTTCGGGGATGACAGTGTGAATGATAAGTGATGTTTGTCACGCTCAGCGCTCCAAGGAAATGCTCAACTTTAATGGGAACCAGGACCAGCACAGACAGGAGAGCAGCACAGAAGGTTTTTCCGCGAAAAAGTTTTTGTTGGCCCCAAAAGTTTTGCTTGCCGATGATAATGCTAGTGGGGGGCGAAATATTTGACTTTAATGTGAAGTTTATGCTGCCTTTTATCTGTAATTAAATGGACAAACTGGTAGAACGAAAGCTCTACTTAAAAAAAGTTACAGTTCCATTTCAGCACGAAAGATTATAAAAGGTAGAAAAGACATTTTTAATGGGGTTGTCGGGTTCAGGAGCTACGGCCGAAGAAGATCGCTTGGGAAACGAAGGCGAAGTAACCGAGACACCCATTTCTTGGCTGCCTTCCAAGAAAAATGGTGACTGGAAATTTTGGAACACGCATCGAGCATTTCAAAATTGTTTAAAATAGTCTAATTTTATTATTTGAATCAAATTTATCTCTTCTTTTAGTTTTAATAAAGTCAATGCTCACATTTCTAACCATTCCGACAATTGTAAATAATTTACTTCCACTCAATGTCACTCTCAACCATCTTAAACCATTCCTATATATTTTTGAGGCCATAGCTTTATCATTTCCCAACTCAGGGTGCGCTCCCGCTATTCATAATTTGCATGAAATCGATGGGGGGACAAAAAAAAACAGTTCCATTTCAGGGCCAAAGACACCACCCCATGGTACGTGTATCTTTTGCGGTGGCTAACCTGTGGTTTAAATACATATTTCTTGTTGCGTGCCACAGATTTATGCGAAGCCACAAGCCACACCAAACGAATCGAGAGTCGGAGCGGTGCGGTGCGGAACGGAGTGGAAGAGACTTTTGTCATGTTGCGTGTTTGCGCAGTTAATGCGACTATAATTTAATATTTTACTGTGTCTGTGCTAAATGTATCCGATAGATACTCTCTCTCTCACCCGCTATAGCCTTAGTATCTATCTATCTGTGCGTCTGGCAGAAGGGGGACTTCTGGTAGTCTGGCTTCAACCCTCCTCCATCTGGAGGGCAGATTTTTTTCCATTTGAGGGATGGTTTCATGTTGCAATTGTTGGTTGGCGTGGCTGCTGCTGCTGCTGCTTTTGACTGATGAGTTTCAACACTCTGCCGCACTCTGCCAAAGCCACAGCCACAGCCACAGGAAGGGACATGGACAGAGAGAAGGGCAATCAGCAACCCTCTTCAGCCAGAAATTAAGTTGTGTCGAAATCGATTCCAGAGTCAGAACCACAGAGCCATAGAGCCAGGCGCGGGCTGATATTTACGTGGGGTATGGGGCATGTCGACGCCAACCGCATGTCAATCATAATTAAAACTTTTGGGGCAGTCAGGCAGCCAGGCAGGGAGGCTGGGCTTTTGGGGAGGCCCTATCTTATCCAACGCTTGATTGCTTTCCACGCTTCTATCCACAGAACATACATATATCTCATCCCATTTATCCGTATAGAAATTGCAGTCTGTCGCTGGTCAGCAGCTCATTCATGCATCATCTGTCGTCGTCCCCCCTCCTTTCTGTTGAGCGAGCTCGCTCATTCATGCCTCATCTCATTCAGCTTCAGTCGGTCCGGTCCCCTGGCTACTGAAGGGGGCACTATCAGACATTGCTGCCAAATATGGCATCATCGCAGTCGTCCCCCTTCTGCGGCTCATTATCAATTTTCCATGCTGCAGCAGCAGCAACAGCAGCAGCAGCAGAAATGTGCGTTCACTCGGTTGGTGCCTTCGTTTGTCTGTCCTTCGATCTGTCCATATGACAGCGGCAGCAGTTTCCCGTCGAGAAACTAAACCTAGGCACTGTGCCACAGAGTCTCAATCCATCCATTTCCCCATCTCCCGTTTCCGTAGTTCTTTTTCTTGTGCGACGTCAGTGTGTCTGCCACACAATAGTTGCCACAGTCGACGTCAAGTCAGTCGCTACTCCGTTCCTCCTTTAAAGACATCAATTGTTGAGGTTTTCCTCTGGGTTCTACTTTTGCTGCTGCTGCTACTTGCTACTGCTGTTTGGGGCATTGGGACAACAAGTTTTGCCGTCAGCACTTGCACTTATTCCACACATTTATCTTGTGTGTATGTATGTTTGCCAATCCAAAGAGGGATTCATGTCAAAGTCTAAGCTTACCTGCAAAGAAAAAAACATAAAATCAAAGTTAGCTATAGTTTTGATACAGTTTAGCTACAGATACAGTCATGGTTGTTGTCTTACTAGAGTTGAATCTTCTATCCAAGGCACTCATCGGTGCCTAAATTCTATACAAAAGTATCTTTGTACATCTAATACATCCAACAATTCAAGCGTTTGCCAAGTGCAGATATTTTTTCGACAGCTATCTATCGTGGCATTGATCTTTCTCTCTCTCGCTCTACCAAAGATCATCATCTTTTGCTCCATTATCCCCTCATTTATTTACAAAATGTTTCCCAGTTGTTTAATGAATTTTTGTTTGAATTCACATTTTGGATTTAATTATGTGGCAACAACGGAAGGGGAAAAAATCATCAGCGTGTCTTCCCGAGCGTGTTGCATCTTTGATTGAAACAAAAAGATTTGTTTACATTTCCCCCCTCCCGTTTCTTGGTCTTTCCTCTAATTTGTTAGTGCGCGTGTGTCAAAGTTCAACATCCCTGGCGTCTATTTTCGGGGGGATTTGTTCTGGCATGGGGGAATTTTTATTGAGTGAAAAATGTTCCTTTCGATGCTCGCGCTGTCTCGACTGTGTGGCGGCAATTAAAAGCCATTTACCACCCAGCTGCTGGACGGCCAATGAGTGGAGGAGCAGGAGTTACAGAGAGAGCGAGTCAGGGGGTCAGGCGTGTCAGGTCAGAGTTCATGCGTGGCCAAGTGGAAGACTGGCGCTGACTGACTACTCGCCAGCATGCCTGCCGGGAGAGTGGGGTTCGTGGATGCACATGACACTTTTGCCTTGAATAAAATATGATGTTGCCCCACTCCTGTTGCCCCCTGCATCGTGTTGAAAGACAAATAACTCCCTACACTTGCAACTGACTGCCACAACTCGTTGCACGATGGAGTACCGAACGCGTTGACACACGCAACGCAAAAAAAGAAATAAATATACAAAAAATGGCTTGTTGCAAGTGTAAAATGGGGGGCACTGATGGCCACTTATGCCACAAACACAAGCACTCAGAATCTGCAGAACCACTAGGGTTATTGGAAAAGTTTTCTCGCCCTGAAATTGACAGCCAGCAAAAGTGCGGTGAAAACTTATTAATCATTTTACAATATTTTTTGGACTACCATTCGACAGATGGAAACATTTCGCATTTACCATTTTCCACTTTTTTGTGGCTTAGTATTTGTGTACATGTGTTTATGTCTGTGTGTGTGTGTACTTTCCTTTTATATAAATGTGGCTCCTATCTTTAAGCCTTTTTCTTCTGTGGATTAACCCTTTTTTTATGCCAAGAGCAGGAATCCCCTATAAGCCAAAAGATGTATCCACATTAACCCCATAGGATGTGTGTGTATTTTGTATGTATATTAACCCCATAATACACACAGATGAGCGAGTACTCGTGTCATCTCTTCAGCACAGACACACTTTCAAGTGGCACGGGCGCATTATACTTATGGTTGATGATGCACACAGCACACAGTACACAGAGGATGCCTCGTGCCTCCTTGATGCTTGCTTAAATTTTGTTCAACATTTTTCCAGACCTTAAATCAGAGCAATTTGTATGCATTAAATGCACAGAGTGAAAGAGAGAGAGAGCGAGAGATTTACGTAATGCCCACCCACATGCCACATGCCTGTCCAGACAGCTGCCTTGCACCCCCTTTTCTAACAACGCCCCACCCTTGGGGGCTGGCTGGCTGGCTGTACTGGCTGTCTCTGTCGAGGTCGTGCCTCTTGTCGCATTTTACTTGGCATTTGTCAGGGGTTGAGGTATGGGTATGGACACAGCCCCCTCCACACCTCGAGAGGGCTGTCTGTTAAAGCGGAAGCTCCAATATAGCGAGAGATCCACAGAGGTCAAAGTCAAGAGCGACAAAAAGCGTTGATGATTCCATTTGTTTTCCCTGCTGCGGTTTTAATCAACTACCAACTGTGTCCGAAAATGACATACAACAAATTGTTGCACTTGCAACACTATCAGCGCAAATGAGGAAGTTCTTACTTGACAGACGCCTCTGCCACAATGCCTTGGAATGAGCCTCAAGTGGTAATGGGATCCATGGGTGGCTGGGCGATATCTCCCAACAGTACCCGACATAACAATAAATTTCCACAGTCAACTACATAATTAACAGGCAGCCACCGACACCACCACATATACTACATGTACATATATGGTATGGCCCATTCCTGGGGTCAGACAACAATTACAAGAGAAACAACAGCAACACCAAACAGCCACAACAATGCGGCAGTCATTCTCTTTCGACTTTTGTTTTATTGCGAAACATTCATCGCCATTTGTGTTTTTGCACATAAAAGTGATGTTGCTCGTGTTTTGCAGGATTGCCGCTGGGATGTTGCTTTGCTGTTGTTGCTTTGTTTTTGCTGTTGTTGCTGTCGTTTGGGTGAACGATAAAATCTGTGAAATAACTGGCCCAAAGGGAAACAACAAATGACAAACTAAACGATATTTGTATGCCCTTTAATGAAGAAGAAAGAGAGAAACAGTCTGTTCCATCTGCTTTACTATAGGCATTGTACAGATTTTTTCCTAATGCCAATTCGTGTACCCCGTGTTCTTAAATGTTGAAAAAATAACGAAAATCCCTTAAAAGATTTTAACTTAATAATTTAAGATATTTATAGTCCATACAATATCTTTCTTTTATGTCGCTACAACCAAGAAATACTTCTAGGAAAGAATTGAAATTTCAGAAGGAAATTTAATAAAATTAAATCAAAATCAACATTCAAAGGTTTCCAATTCTTAAGCTCCGAATTTAAGCAGTTACTTAAGTGCCATAAATAATTAATTGAACTAGTTCTCTGCATACAATCAGTTCCATCAACTTTTTTATAGGGGATATCCTAAACCCCTTTGGGGAAGCTGTCAACACTTCCTCTCTTGATTTCATGTGGCAAACTCTATGCAAAAGTTACTTAACTTTATCCACGAGAGTCATGCCACATGGACATTCCCCCCGTGTAGGCCATCCCCTACCCGTTGGCTTCCCTTAGTCAGCAATTTGAACACCGATTCCATGACGACCCCCCAATGAGGGTTTCCTCTCTCCCTCTCTCTCTCTCTCTCTCTCTCTTTCTCGTTTACAAATTAAGCACTTGCCAAAATGGCCAAGCAAATTAATTTTTATTGCTCACAGAGTTATGTAAAATATGCTCCTCACCCCCGCGTGTCGTTGTTATTGTGGCAAACGTTGGGGCCTTCTTCCTTACAGACTGAAGCCAGAAGGTCTTGAAGGCAAAGTTTCGTTCGCATTTGCCTTTCCGCCTAATAAGCGCAGTCATATTCTCTCCTAGAAATTGTCAAAGTTTTCTGTGCACAATTGACTGGGAATTGGTTGGAGAACAAGCGGGGAATATGTAGGGTATCTTGTGGGGTGCCTTTGGGGGCAGGGAGTACTTCCTACAGACTGCCGCCTGACAGACAGTTATTTAGTGCAGGGATTTGCAGTGCTAACAGCAGCACTAGAACAGAGAGGGGCAGTAGCAGCAGCAGCAGCATCATCATCAGCAGCAGCAGCAGCCGGAAAAGGAAGCGGCCAACACTTGTCGGCTGTGTCTGTGCTTTTTCTATCTATGTGAGCATCTGTTTTTCTCTCTCTCACTAGCTCACTGTGCGTCTTTGAATGGCTTAAATAATGTTCGAAGCTTAGCGCTGGGGCTGGCGCTGCCGATAAGCGCGGTTTCTCTTTGATTCTCGCTTCTACGGGAGAGGGATATCATTAGACGGGGAATTATGTGCAGTATTTAATTGCAATCATCACCAAAAAGAGACTTAAGCAGAGAGTAAGAGAGATTGGAGCATTATTGCTGGCACTCAAGTATCTTATGGATAAACGAGTATTTTTTGAGCATTTCTAGGTGGTAACTTCTTTGAGAAAATCTGTCAAAAATGATGTGCTGTCCATGAATTTGAATTTCCACAATTTTTATATGAAATTCTCTTTGGCATGGGTATTTTATGTCCCCATCCATCTCACCAACCCCCGAAAGCTCCATTCTTTGCCATCCTCCCACCCAAAAATCCCTTCGTCTACCGGACGCCTTCTGGCAGCCGGACTCTTTCTGGTAGCCATGACGTGTGTCCATCCACGTGGCGTCCTTTTCTGCATGTCGACCGACGTATCATTTATTTATATCGTTTATTATTATTATTATTATCGTAGTCATTGTTGTTATTTCACTGTGGGAAGGGAACAATGATCCAGCGGAAGCAGAGAGAGAGCGGCAGACTCGGATGAATTTCAGTCTGTGTTGCCAATTGAAGTGGCACGAAGGCAGGGTGGCAGGCAGTGTGGGGCACGCAGGGGGCAGGGACTGAATTCCGCTGCTTAAAGTGTCATTTATACACTGCTGCCTTTCGTATGAAGAGGGGCAGGGGCATGCCATTTGCTTAATCAATTATTTATTGGGGCAGCAGCCAGCCCAGAGCCAATAGCCGTGACAGGGGCAGGGGCAGGGGCAGGTGTTTTCTTTAGCTCTTAGCCATATGGCATGTGGAATTGGTCTCTGGCAACCAGAACACAAAGACTTTGCTGGAAACAATTGTATTCTTTCGAATCTTTTCATTCAATTGTTAATATTTGGCAGCAATCAAACGTCAAAAATCAAACAATAAAAACCTAAGAATGCATCCAACAAGCAATCAGTGAATGGAAATTCAGACGACTCAAATGGTTTATCAATAATATTTATGCATGTGAAGGTCAAGGAAGAGGTCAAAGCTGCTCCTCCAGTCTCCACTAATTGGCTGTAACAGGCAGCAGGAGGCAGGGACAAATGGTATTCGGAATGCATTCAGGGGTATGGCTGCATTCAATTAAGGACCGGAAATGCAAAAGGAAAGAATCACCGATAAGGACATGGCCCAAAGCGAAATGCGCATGCTGATGTTGTTGCCGTAATAAATGTTCAACGTTGGTTTAATTAACGCAATTAAAGGTTGACTGTGAATAATTGAAATATGGCTCATAACGAGAGAAAGCGAGAGAAAAGAGAGAGAGAGAGAGATGGAGAAGGAGAATGCTCTACAGAAAATTCAGAATACTGCAGGAAAGTGTATTTTTACTCCATTTTTACTTTAAATTCTTTAAAAAATAAATTTCATTTGCGAATTTCATGGATGTTTGAGAGAACGTCAAAAAGAAAGGTTTTAAAGACTGCACTTTTGCCCCTTAATGAGTCAAATGGATTGTCAGATCGTATTACTTTATCATATTGAAAGCACGACTCTCGAAAGCTTCCCAAATACCTTCCAACCAGACCTGTATCGATTTCAATTATTTATTCTTCAAGTATAAACAAATTCCTCCGGTGGAATATGATAATCCCGTGCAATCATCTTTAGGCAAGAGATAGGAACCCTTCTGAGTTTCAATCTCGATCTGTCTGTCATAGAAACTGACTTCAATTTCAGTTTCGTTTGACGGCTCAGATCGATCGGACTTTCGTGACAGTTCTACGTTAAGTTCTTCGCAGCCTTTACAATGGCATTTCGCAGAGACAACGACAGCAGATGCAACGGTAGAGAAAACTATCAGAATTCAATGATGGACCAGGACTCTCCCATGACCTACGCTGTGGATGACACTTTGATCTGTTACACGCCACAACATTTGCTAAACGGAAATAAAAATGAATCCGTTAAGAGGGAGCAAGCAGAGGACTCCAAAAATGCGAACTATCGAGAGATTCACATAAGTGTTTACCCCGCAAAAAAAATTGAGAAGTGAGGTGGGGCAAACTCTATCCCAAAACACGCTGCTGCCTTTTCCACAGAAAAACAACTATTATGCATTTTCCCTTTGGGGAAAAACTCCTATTACCGGGAAACTTGTTCAATTCCATAAGTGCTCTTCTTGTAATACCTTTCTGAATTCCGAAAAGCTGCTTAAAATAAAGTTGTAAAGAGGCGGCATGCCACTTGAACGAACAAAGAAAATCTACAAGCGGCTTTTACTACTATTGTTGTTGTTGTTGTTGTTGTTGGGGCAGGTGTGTGTGTGTGTGTGTGTGTGTGTGTGTCAGGTGGCAGTAGGAGTTACTTCTTACTAATTGCTGCTTTGTTACCCTACTTTCTTGGCCATCAGGTTCCGGTGATTAAGTGTGTAAGCCGAAGCCGCCAAAAAGCTACACAGAGGCACGAACTGAACTATCCCGGACACTTGTTGCACGCTCTTTCCTTTTCCCTCTCTCTCTCTCTCTCTCTCTTAAGTAAGCTCAAAAATTGCTGCTGCAACTGCTGCAGTAATATTTCATCGCAATATCCTGCTTAGTGTTTTTTTTCCTCAATTAAAAGTTGTGAATTTCAAATTAAACGATGAAAGGAAGAGGAGAAGCCACACCTGCGTTGTAGCCGGATAAGTTGGTCAAACATTTGGTAGGAGACGGAGTCTGATGAGGGTAGGGAGTGGTCCCTGAAATGTATATAGAAACAAGAACCAGAACAAGGCTGGAAATTAATAAACAGCATTAAAATTTAACTACGAATCAGGGACTACGGCTAGGGCTATCCAGGCTCTGACCTGCAAGGCAATGAACCTCCTGATGGTGCCTCCTGATGAAGAGGGGAGGTAGCAGGACAAAGGTCAACATATATGTAAGTAGGTTGTACCTAAAGTTCCAGCTCGTGAATTGGTGGTACGAACATCTATTATGCACAGGCTGTTCGGAGGCATAGGCTCCTTGGATGTGGCACAGGGTGCACAGCAGCACAGGCATTACAGGGTAAAAGCACGACGGATGGTGCCTGGCTATTGTTTGCCAGTGCAAACTCGCATTATGCTAAAGTTCCGTCGTTCCCTTGTATTATTTCTCTTTATTTTTAAAGTTTTCTTTTATTTTTTTGTATTTTTGGACGGAACAGCCTCTTGACTCTCGGCTCCTCATGTGTGGAGTGAAAACTGGGTCGTCGCCGTGGTGTGGATCTGCTGCAGGAAGCCAAGAGAAGAGCTCCACGTGGAGCGTGAAAAATGCAATCAATTTTATTATTTTCCCCTCCCCCAACCAGGGGACTGCTGCTGCTGCTGCGGCTGCACACTTGGGCAAATCAGGCAGAACGGCAGTAGGACACAACCGGCAGGATGGCTGTATGGCAGGATGCATCCCAGCCATATTCGAGTATGTAGATGCGAATGGTGCGATTGGAGAGCCGACCCCAAGCGTCGGGTTTCCTGTTTAACACGTGAACGGGCTGGCAGGCAGGCAAGCAAACGGTCGGACGGGCTGGTGGGTGGAGTGTGGATGTGTGGATGTGTGTGGGAGTGCATCGAAACGGATGTGAGCCCAATAGGGTTTTTGCCAGCGTTATTATTTTGCACCGAAAGCTAATTCGATGGCAGAAAGATGCAGATCTTAAGACTTGTGGGCTTTAAGCCCTTAGGGGAAACTGAATTTCCACACAAAAAGAACTAGGCCAAAGGTGGAGTGCTGGCAAATGGGGAATATGTACCCTACAAAGTGAGACAAGATTAAGCAGTGAAGTGCACAATAAGCAACAGAGTCCATAAAAGGTAACAAAAAATAGGCAAAAAAGTGCCCAACCAAAGAGGAGCTTAGATTAGACCTAATGGAGGGAAAAAAGTGTTGCGAAAGTTAACTAAAAACCAAGCAAAAGTCACTTAAGAGTGGTATTAAAAACGAAACTTTAGCCAAAGTTAAGTTAAAGGTTAAGTGAGGATGAACTATGTACGTTACAAATGGTCGAGCACCAAAGGAAAACTAGACCTTAAGGTAAGGTTAATGAAAATACCAAAGCTCCAAGAAAACTAACGAAACCATAGCTAAATTTTAGTGTGCAGATTTAAGCAGAGTTTCTGCTGAAACTTCACGGCGTTTGGCAGGTTTTACACTCTTGTTCATTACATCTAAGTTGATATTAATCTGCTGCCACTCCCTTTAGGCCCATTACCACACCCTAATACACCATTTAACCTTTACAGAAATCACTCAATTGGAGACTGCTCTAATCGCTCAATAATTCTCAAGCTATTCACCTCCTACTATGACCCCTAGGACCCTCTGCTGAATGGGAACCCTAATTAACCATCGTTTTGTTAACCGTTACGTCAACGTTGGCCTTATCGATGGCCTGGGCATACACGACGTAACCAACCGCAAGAGGAACAAATGTAATATCGAGAAATAAAAGTACTACAAACAATAAAGAAACAACAACACAACGCATTATCAAAACAATAAACAATTGATGATATTTTACTTAAGATAGCAATAGCAACAAACCACAAAACAACAACAACAAAAGAGCAGGGAAATCAATAAAGCACACACACCCACACAACAGTAAAAGAAACACACAGAAAAGTAGGAGAGCAGAAGAGAGGAAAGGATAGGATAGGAGCAGGGCAACAACAACACTGTGACAAATAAATAAAAATTGCTTTATTTATTAAGCATTAAACAATAAATGGGATTATTTTTGATCATTCGCAAACGCATGGACATTTTTGTTTACAGAGGAACTCCCCCTCTCTACTCCTTCCTTATGGAACAGAGTCGAATGGAGTGGAAGGACGGAATGGTTTGAGAAAACAATAAAGGAAGAGAGACTGCCCCCTACCACCCACACAGTCCAAGTGTGAGAATAATAACAAATTCAAATAATTCAAATAAGCAGGATAAGGAGGTATGAAAGAGATGGAGGACAAAGTGGGGGGAAACTCGGAGCAGGACAACGATGAAGAGCTGCAAAGATAAATAAATGCAAATCATTTTTTTTCCTCTTGTGTTTCCTTATTGTTTCTCATGGACCCACCATCCAATACCCAGTAATCGTTTGTTATAGAGGGTACATGGTAACATATTTAACCCAGGAACGTATTCGCGTACAGGACATTGCCACATTCGAGACCATTCTCACTTCTCCCTTCTGCAATGGAGTGTTTAGCTTTAGCTTTAGGATTTTCGGGGATGCTTACAGCCTACATCAGCACGGCGGCGGACATTACAGAAAGTGCTTGTTGAAATGGAGGATGGTCGCTTGAGTGGGGGCACAAGGATAATGTCTGGGGGATGGGATAGATGAATGGCTGGTTGAATGGATGCGGATGCGGATGCGGCGACCTACTACACCTCTAAGTAGCCAATCCAACTCATTTAAATGGAACATTTCGCTCCTCTCCATCTCCATTTTCCGCTCCCCAAACAATACATTTCACGTTGCTGATTTCGGCACAAATTTGTAACTGTCACTTTGCATTACCTTTTTTTTCCATACGGCCATTTTCCATTTCTGGCCAGAGGAGTCCGGCCTGGCTTAGAGTGGGACAAACGGAGTGAATGAGTGAGTGTTTGTGGGGGAAAAAAGGCGGAATGAAAAAGGTAGCCAAAAGTTTTGCAAGTGACAAATAGATTTAAATTTGAAAATACTTTTCTGTTACTGTTGTTGTTCTAGGGAACGGTATGGGAGCGTTAGAGGGTCTGTAGATGTCGCTGCGTGAATGCAAAGCTCTATTGACAGCGGTCGTAAATCTTTGTAAAAGTCCCTCCCTGCCTGGCAAACCCATGTCAGAGGGTTAAGGACTGAAGGACTGAAGGACTGAAGCACTAAAGGGCGGGGTAGGGCGTGAAAATGTGTGTGGTACAAACATGGAAAATCAGTTTTCAAGTTGTGCTTCGATTAGAGCAGGGTTAAAGTTTAAACCCCATTGCAGAAACCCCGAGCAAGGGTCATAGACGAGTGATTTTGATCGCTAAGGAACGGAAAGTGCTTTCAAACACACAGAAATCTATCACCGTCAGATACGATAGACACTGATAACTATAAATAGTCGCCACACAAGTACACATATATTACTTTATGCTAGATTTCGCGTGTAATCTATTTATTCATAATAAGTGCTCCACAAAATTGTTATCATGCGAGCGTCATGGTCTTTTTTTATTCACCCAAAAAAAGGTAATATTTATTCCAATTTCCTAGAGAAAGTATTTCCAATTGAATTTCCCATTTTGGCTACATTTTATAGCAGTTTTTGTTGCGAAATTTCATTACCAAGTATTTTTATGCTATAATTAATCTATTTTCGTTTGGGGAAATGACCAAACCAAACCAAACTAAACCAAACCAACTGAACCGAGTGATTCGCAATGATCTCATCTCATGTTTGTGCCAAGTATTTCCATCTGTGTTTACATTGTCTTTTAGAATGGTTTTTCAAACGTATTCCATACCATTCCGTGAGATTTGGATTTCGTAATTTCCACAGAAAGAACAGAAATTATAAGGAAGGGCACACACAGACAGACAGACAGAGGGAACGGCCAGAATTGCATTTACAAATTATCATTCTAATGAGTGCCCACACCCCGGTGTGCCTGTGCTCACCCTTTGAAATGCCTGCAGCATGGGGCATGGAGCATGCGGCAATTATAGCGCCGCTTCAACCGAAACCGTTGTTGCTGCTTCTGCTGCTGCTACTGCTGCTGCAGTAATTGTGGCCCACAATTCGCTGGAAAAAGTGCTAGCACTTGGCCTTTGCGTGTTTTGGCCAATTGGCATGCTGGAGTGTGAGTGGGTTCCGGGGGGCGGTGGTTGGAATTCCGAACTTATGAATGGAATTTGAAGTCACTGGATGGCATGGCGGCGACAACTAGGCCGCTGCGCTGCTCCTTCGAAGGTTGATCTACTTTTCGTCTGTCTCTGTCTCTTGTTACTCTCTGTCTCTCCAGTTCCTTTGCTACCTTTACCCTGTTCCCCACTCTGCTTTTGCATGGGGTGTCAGCTTCACAAGTTGGAGTCTTTTTTGCAATGAATGGAGTGGGTTAGAGAGGGAGGGGTGATAAAATGAAACTGAAAACCAGTTTACAACAAAAATACCTGACTTTTGTTTCACATACAGGGAAGTTTATCTTCGGGCAGCGGTCCTACCCCACTCCCTTCCCCCTCTCCTGTTCTCTTGCTCGCCTTCGCAGTGGCCTGCCTTTTATCAAAATTCTTTGAAATGCATTCACACACACACACACACACATGCACTCGGGGCTCTCTGAGTTTGTCTCTCTCTTTTACCCACACAAAATTAAATGTTTTTATTTTCACTGGTTCTCTTTTTTTTAATTTTTATATTCTTTGACTCTTTGGCTGATTCTGTGGCATTTTCTTCTACCGCTTACTCTTTTCACTCGCTCGCTCGCCCGCTCCACTGAGCAGCAGCAGCCAGCAGCCACGAAGAACGAAGGAGCGCCACCGCCCCTGCACTGCACTGTTACTACCCAGTAATTGGTAGGGTATACAGGGATACTTATGGGAGAGTATTTGAGGTTCTTATTGTGACCTTTAAGATTTCAAAGAAGTTCCTTTTAAATTTCCCAAGAAATATTACTCTCAAATTAATAAATATAATAATAATAATAAAAAAGTATTACTTTAATATCCAATAGCAAAATTTGTCCAGAAATATTAATTTCCCTTCAGTCTTGCTTATTTTTTGAGTGTTAAATTACTAAAGGGTATTCTTTTAGTCTAAATATTGGAGCCCTGACTTGCTCCAACTTGTTTTTGGTTTGCTTAGGAGTTGGTTCATGGCTTTTGAAACGCAGTCGACTCCCAGCGTACAAGAGTTTGAGTTTTGGAGTGTGCGGTGGTTCTGAACTGCAGACCGGACTCTGAGCATGCATGTAAAAATGCAACGTAACCTGCAACTGGGTGGGAGGGGGCAGAGCCCTTGCAACAGCTCTCAGAGACTGGCTGACTCTGGGACACTCTGACTTTGACTTTGACTGTGGGTTCTGGTACTGGCACTAGCACTGGTTATGGGTTCTGTTTCTGGTTCTGGCTGTTAGACTGGCTGGCTGGCTCTGCTCGCTGTATGTGAATTTAGTTGAAGTTGCCACAGGGAGTGGTGTGTGGCAGCCTGCTGTGGCAGGAGACATCGTGAATGTGTGGTCTATCTGCTGATTTTCAGCTCTGCGGCTTGCTCTCTCTCAGAATGTCTCTTTCACACTGTTTGGGGGGGGCGGAGTGAGTCGGTGTTCTTCTGTGATGTTTGCTGCCTGCCGCACGTTGCATGAATGGGGTCACAGGATGCGTATAACCACTGGCAAGTGTGGTCTACAGTGTGTGTCCCTGTGTGTGCTAATGAAAGAATGGTCTCCTCTTTCATGCAATAATTTTAATTAAATTTCCCAAACTGTTTAGAGAAGATTTGGAATTACGCTAGGATCTTCCCGGTTACTGGAGATTATTTATCAACGCCTTTGTGTACTCCGAGCACTTTGCTTTACCGCCCAGATCGACGGTCCTCACATTATCATCCTTGATGGTCTTCACAATCGCCTTCTCGATGGCATCCGCATGAGAGTGCAACTCAACGTAGTGCAGCAGCATCACCGTGGAGAGCAGCAGGGCCGTGGGATTGGCCAGATCCTTGCCAGCAATGTCCGGGGCCGTGCCATGGACAGACTCAAAGATGGCCCCAGAGGTGCCTATATTCCCAGACGGCGTCAGACCCAATCCACCGATGAGACCGGCACATGTATCGGAGATGATATCGCCGTAGAGATTCGGTAGGATGAGGACATCGAATCGCTTGGGATCCTCCACAATCTTCAGGCAGACTGTCTTGAGGGTCACCTCCTCGTACTTGATGCCCCCTGCTTTCAGCTCCTTCTCGTACTTCTTGGCGATCTCCCGCGTGCATCGGATGAACAGTCCGTCGGACATTCGCATATTGTTTACCTCATGGACGGCCGTGATCTGCTTCCGCTTCATGTCGAGCGCATACTTGAAGCAGTACTCGGCCACCCGCATGGAGGCGTCCCGCGTGATCAGCTTGATGCTCTGCACCACCCCATTGACGAGGGTGTGCTCCAGCCCCGAGTACTCCCCCTCGGTGTTCTCCCGAATGGTCACCACATCCACATCCCCGTAGACCGTCTCCACTCCAGGCAGCGACTTGCATGGCCGGATATTGGCGTACAGATTGAAAAGCTGCCGCAGCGTGAGGTTCAAGGAGCGGAAACCCGTGCCCACGGGCGTCATCAGGGGTCCCTTGAGACCCACTTTCGTGCGATTCATGCTCTCAATCACCGCATCGGGTATCATCGTCTGTCCCCTGCTGTTTATCACGGGCGTTACGTCCACAGGCTCAAAGATCAGAGGCGCCTTCACCGCATCGAGTACTTCCAGAACGGCCATGGAGATTTCCGGTCCAATGCCATCGCCAGGCATCAGCGTGATGAGGCGTGGACCCTTGGAGCCCTTTCCCGTTGGCGGCGGCGGAGTCTTCGTGCCGCCACTGCCTCCGCTCTTCGCTGATCCTCCATTGCCTGCACTCTTCTTTGATCCACCTTTGTCAACTCCTGCTCCACCTGTTGGTGCTATGGTGGTGGGTTTTTTTGGTGTTCCATCGCCTGGGGACTTTCCAGGGCTTCCAGTGGGTGGAGGAGTGGAAGGCGGTGGCAGCGGTCCCGCCGCATTTTCTTCCTTTTTCGGACCAGCAGGGGCAGGAGCTAAAGCAGGAGGAGATGCATCCTTTCCCGTTGGTTTTTTGGGTGCTGGCTTACATGGCGGTGGTTCTGGTTTGGTTGCAGCTTTATCCGGTGGTGTAGCTCTCTTTGGTGGGAATAAGGGACCTTTTGGCTGTGGCATAGGTGGACCATAAGGACCCGTCGGTTTTTTTGGCGGTGTAGTGTATGCTCGTGTTCCCTTTGGTGGTTTCCCTTCTGCAACGCCGCTTCCTCCTGCCGGAGTGGAACCAGGGGGAGACACTATCGATGGTTTCGAAGTAGTGGAAGCCGGTTCTGGCCTTGGAGCTCCTATACACGCCTCACTAGAGACAGTCGATGGCATAGAGAGTGACAAGGGATGAGTTTTCGTCGGTCCTGCGTTTACTCTGGCTCCTGGACTATCAGGGACTTCTTTTCGTGGTGATTTCTCCACCGTTGATTCTTCTTTTAGTGTCTGCTCCATTTCTGTTCGTAAATCATAAGATATTTCTCCTTCGTATGCGGCAGGGGGAACAGTCGGCGCATCTGCTGATAGTTTGGTGGCGATTTCTGCATCTTTTGCTTCTGCTGCATCTCTTGTCTTTGAAGTTTCAGTAGATTGCTCTTCCGCTGCTTCAAGATGAGTCCTCTCCGGGCTGGATAGTGACTCGGAAAGGCCTTCTGCTGAAAATTCGGTTGGTGCCTCCACAGGTGTTTCAGGCTCAATCACTGGCATAGACGGCAATCCTGAGGGTGCGAGTCGTTCGGCTTTCGGCGGTCTGGCAACCGATTCTACGCCCGGAGTCACTGGGAAACCTCTTGCATTGGATCCTCTTCTTGGTCCAGTCGGTGGAGCATCAGATGGTGGGGCTCCTTCTTCACCTGCTCCCGAATTAATCGAGCAATTTGCAATCGCTCTACCAAAATGTCTTCGAAATGACAGGAGAAATCCAAATTTTGGCCAACTCACGGACGAAGTTTTCTTTGATTTTGGGTAACTTTTATTTGGCACCATGCGTGTCAGGTATAGTTTAAAATCAGGCGGAGACCTTGCGCTCTTAGAGTAGTTCATGGCTGCAAAAATCACCTGCCGGCGTCGCGGTTGCAACCAGAGGGCAGTGGAATGTCCACAAAGGCGTGCGCCGAACCACAATTGACGCGTGGACATCCTTTAGTGCGAAATTTAGATTCAACAAGAGGCCGAGAAAGAAATTGTGTTATACAAAAATTTCCCAAAACATAGACGGAAAAGTCGCAGAGTTCCTTGAAATTGTTGATGAAAAATTCATTTGTAGGCCAAGAACAGCCAGCAAGTGGCTGAAGTCAAACACTTTGCCAAAAACCTAGCGATTCTGCGTCCACTTCCAGTTGCAATTTGCATAGCTTTTAGGCCAAGTCTTTCGTCTATCTTTTTGAGCAATCTGCAAAGGGGATGTGGGTGGGGCAAGCGGCTCTTTTATTTCTGGCGACTGGCACCGCGCGTCAGAAAGAAATAAAACTTTCACAGCCAAAAACACGCGACAAAGAACGAGGACAGCGGCAATGACTGAGAAGAAGGATAAAGAGGCGGTGGCAACCCAAAAGAAAGGGTTATTTTCATTCATTCATTCTGCAGTCTGAAAATGGGATGCCAATTGCAATTTGGCATGAAATGATGAGACATTTGTGTTTAGAAGGTATACCCACTAACTTGAGACAAAGAATATCTTTAGACAGGAGAAACATTAGAACAAAACAATTTCCATCCCTTTTGACGACTGCTTTTTGCATACTGACTGCTAAATAGAGCCTACCCTCTCCTTATAGGGTATCAAAACACTGCAAACGACAGCCAGCACTTCTATATGGTTCAGTTCAGTTTTTTGGTTTGTTTATTTTTATTTTTTTTAAACCTAATTAAATTACTTTTTTGCCTGCAATTTCATTTTCCAAAATTTGTTTGCTTTGAAGGTCGGAGAATTCCTCTGTAGCACCCACTCCCCGCTCCTGCACCACCACCAACATTGGCTTTAATTGAAAAAGTTTCATTTTGAAGCACACCTCCCCCTTGGCTCTTTCTACTGGGAAATGGAAAATGATTTAATATGAACATTTCTGTCATGTATTTAATTAGAGAAGAGTGCGCCGCCACTGCCTGACTCTGTTTCCCAGTCAACGAAATTAGCAATCAAATTATGTGCTGAGAGGAAACCCAGGAACCGAAGCCCCTTTTATGGTTTTTTGGGGCACACCTGCCGCAGCCGACGTGTGCTTGTGTGTGTGTGTGGTGGCCACGCCTCTAAACGCCCACCGTCACGCTGTTGTCATTCCTCTATGTGTTTCTTTTTGTTTTTGGCATAATCATATTTCAACGGATTAGCATAATTTTAACCGAAAGTTATATATGTTTGTATAATAATGAAAAGTGAATGGCTGTTCTGCTGACATGATGGCGGGGCAGGGCATCGGGTTGCAGACAGCAAGCAGTCGGTCGCTCCCCTTCGCCAGTTGTTTGCATTATTAAATTTTTCCTACTGCTAAAACCCCCCCCCGATGTGCTCACATTTATATTCATATTTGTGGCGTAGGGGGGATTCGCTTTTTTTGGTGGCATTTTTGCCTTTGTTTCTAAATGATTGATGATCACTAAGCTTAACCCCACAAAAACGCGATATTATAATTCATGGTGTGGGTCGTATAGCCATGCTGTCTCGATGGACCTAGGAACTTACCCACCAACTACAGTGTAGATATGCATGTACCCGATATCTAACTGTGTGCTGAACAAATATAAACATATAGTAGATACGATAGATAGCAAGCAGCCATGGGGCTATTCCATTGTTGCGTTTTTATTTTCTTTGAATACACACCTGCAAATGGAAAAAAAGCAAATAGATACAAGGAATTAGTTAATTAGCAAGTAAGTATGGGGATATTTAAGTATAGTGTGGAGGAAATTATAGACCCAACATTAGCTTAGGGTTAGGGTTATTTTTATTGTAAATATTTCTATTGGAATTCGAAAGCAAGAATCATGAATGGAACCGGATGGCCTTAGAGTTCATTTGCCAGCGTAAACCCACGAAAACATCACAGAAATCCATTAAAAATCGAGAGCCTATTCTGTAAGTTCGCTTTTGGGTTTTCTAGGAAAAATCTTGATTCGAACCATCGCTTTGAGTGATGCCAAATTCACATTTAACACTTTTTATTGTTGTTGTTGCTGTTTGCATTTACTTCTAAGTTTGTTAGCTTTTCAGCTTTGTGTGCAAGAAAAAAAACACAACTTGAAACTGGACAAAAATCCAAAAGCTCAAAGTCAATAAACTGTATAAATCGTACACAAAAAAACACAGCAACAAAAACATAAATAGAAACACGAATAAAGAACCGGACAAATAGAGGACCCACCGCATGAAAGAGAGCGTAAAGTAATGGAAGTCAAAGTCAAATACACCAAAAAAAAATTAAATAAATACAACATGTGCAGAAATACAATATCAAGAAAGAAAGTCTCTGGCTTCGGGGTGTTGAAACATTTAATGCCTTTTGACTGACAGACTCCCACAATACTCTTGGTAATTGCTCGCCCATTGGAGATTATTCCTTACTAAGAAATATATTTGGATTAATATAGAAAACATCCTATTGCACCTGTTGATGGCTGCTAAAGTTAACTGAAAGTTTCACCTAATTGAAAATACTTTTTCACAAATATTTTGAAGTATTTTATCCAAAATAAATGAAAAATCATTCTTAATAGATTCAGAAAGTATACAGAGCAGCCCAAAAAGTTTAAAAGCCTTCTGAAAGGGTATTAAAAAGCAAAAAGCTTACGCAAATCCAACAGGAAAAAACCCAAACAGAAGAAGAAATCAAAGTGCCTTTTGGTCATTTTTATTTTTTGCTCCAAACTCCAAAACAACAAAAGAAATCATTCACACACATGAATCTGTATGGATATTTATTGTTAGTGTTGTTGTTACGATAACAAGACAAGACCCCCGCCAACGCCATACTCGTATTAGCCCGGCTTTCATGGCATTTAACAGAAAAAAAGGAGAACACAAAAAAATAACAAAAAGATAAAAAGGCGAGCAAAAGCCAATTTGCTCGCCTTTTGGCTGCAAGATGGAAGGCTTTTCACTCTGTTTCTTGTCTCCCTCCTTGACCCTCTCTATCTATAGATATTGTATCTCGTCATAAAGTGATTTATGGGATTTAGGTGCAAATAATTGATTTATGCCTCCTCGACTTCAGACCGACCTCCATTGCGGCATGTAAATATGAGAAGTTTTGTTGATATAAAACGGCGGAGACTCCTTAAGAAAGGAAAAGGGGACCGCGAGTAGCTATATCTTACAGCAATTGGATAAATATTTAGCTAGGCCGACTGATAAGTGGATAAGAAACATTCAACGTACAGGTGGAAGCCTAACGAGAACTATTATCTATAGGGTGAAAAGTAGAGAGATCATGTGTATGTATCTACCAGTTGTTTATGCTTCTGGAAGGTTTAATGTACTTTGAGTTATAAAATAAAAGCTTTAATGATATCAAATGCACTCTTAGAACCCGTATCTGTGGATTTAGGGACCGTCTCTTAGGCCCAGAGTTTTCGGAAGCAAATATATTTACTTAAACATCATTTTATAGGTGGACAACCATTCAGTAAGTACTGTCTACTTCTAAAAATAGTTCCAAGCCCAACCAACAAAAAAAAATACCCATAATTCCCATAGTTAAATCACCTTTTCTGTTCGTGGATTCCCCCACTAATCGCATTACAGACAGATCCATAACTAACGCCACTCGGAGCGGAAATGCCGAACTATTTAGTTATGTATCTATGTATCTGTATCTTCTATGTGCTATGTGTGCTCTGTGTTTGCCCCCCGACCCCACATTTGGCCCCCATTCTGTGCACACTTCACTAGGCATTAACCTTTACCTTTTTCCGTGAACATAACAATCCAGAAACCGAAAGAAAAACGAAAGAACTCTGGCATCCATGAATCAAACAAAAAAAAAGAACAACAACACAAAAATGAAAGAATCCACGGCGACGGTTGTATCTTAAAAAGCACTCCATACGCCAAACCATACCTGTGTATCTGTATCTGTGTATCTTTCGAGTGTGTGTTCATTGGAAAACAACGATTACGCGGCACAAAAGACATGGACAAACAATGAAGAGTAGAAGAGATGATGGAGAACCCAAAACAGAAGAACAGAAAAGAAGTAAGTCGTCGGCAAATTATGCTTTGACTGTGTGGCATCCCACATCCACTGTGGCTGAGACTGCTGCTGCTGTTGCTGTTGCAACATCATTGCATAAGCAGCACACAAACGTTTTTGACCATTGAAAATCGGTCAAAAAGTAGTGGAAAATCGTATCCCCCTAGATACAAATACAATTGCTGCTTGTCTGCACTTTTGTTTGTTTTTGTGTTTGATGAATTCACTTGTAAAATGTTTAAAAATAGCAGGTACATAAGCCTGAGATACAAATATATCTGTCTACCTGTGCACGCTTGCCTTCTGGCTGTAGATACAAATTTTACACATTTTATGGCTGTATAGATACAATAGGCTAGATATTTAATTGAAGCAATTTTCTTGGGCTGCCTCTCGATGGATATCTTATCGGAGACGATCGTTCTTATCGGTGGATTGTTTCTCATTCTTATCGAGTGCCCCCTCCTTCTCCTGCTGCTCGTTAGAGCCATGTCCGAGAGCGGAAAAGGCCAACAAGTTGACAACTTCCTTTTGATACTCTTAATTGCCAGCGACCACTTTGTATCTTGTTTCACATTAAATGAACGCAAAACAACCTCCCAAAAAAAAAACAACAACAAAACAGGTTCAAAGCATGAATGAATTTAAGATACATTCAGACATCATACAAATGTCACTTGTGGTCACTTCTCAGAAATAATTTACGGTTCTACTGAATGAAGGAAGCACCTGAGAAATGAATGAGAGTTGTACTAGAACCCTAAAATATAGCTATAAAAGTCGAATCTGTACAACCAACAGATGTATCCGCTAAAAAATCAACCCATTGAGGGAATGACATCATTTCGTACCGAAATTAAAGCTGAAATTTAAAGAACGAACCGATCCAATAAACGCACCAATTGCCTGCTGCTGCTTGCCTCTTATATTGAGGTCAAAAAGTGTAAAAAAACACAAAAAAGCAAACATTCATAAAGTAGCTGAAAAATCCCATACAAAGGCAAGATTTTGTTGTATCTTTTGGTTTGGTTTCGTGTGAGATCGATGGGTGCACAAGGCGTTCAAGCACTCTGCAGATCGTGGGCGTCGTTAATTTTAATTGAAACTAATTAGCGCAAATATAAAAAAAGATGTGCTTAAAATGCGGCAAATGGTTTCGGTTTTTTGTGGAGAGTGGGCATGTTGTAATGACTGGCATGCGGATGGAAAATATTTGCCATAAATTCGAATAGAAACAACAAACAAATGCTGCCTTTCAGCGCAAAGTATCTTTTGGAGCACATAATCAATTGTTTGGTTGGGGGTTTCAAAGGGGAAGAATGCGTGTATCTTTTGTGGAACCAAAGTTCATTTCAATAAAAGGTTTTTTCAAACAAAAGCGTAGATTGAGTTTGATTTTTAGAAATTCATGCAGACGATTGGCAATAAATTAGTTATTCATTTTGATGACTGATTGAATGAATTCATGAATTCAATATGGTTTCAATATTAATTTCATGTCGCTATATATATTTTTAATATTTTTATAAATATTTCAATGTTTTTTCTTTAAATGAAAATATTTCTAAGACGCGTTTACTTTTACGAACAATATTTTCCTGTGTTAAGTTTACTTTTAAGAAACGTTAACAGACACAAACCCCTGCCTTTGCCATTCTTTATTCTAAGTAATGCCTATCACACCCAATTAATCCCCTCTAATGAACCCCCCACTCGTGCTCTACGCCTATCAGTATCTATTCATTCAGAACTTTTCCCCCCAAATGGATCTGTGCGTGGGAAAAGTGTAAATGGGAAATGGGAAATGGTAGCGAGAATCCAAGTGTAAACGAAGCAGAAAACCTTATTTCCAACTATTAAAACGCAACGAGTGCAGCGACTGGACGCAAAGAGCATTTGTAAACTACTTAAAACCCATTCGTAATTCGTAATTAGTTTTTGCCCAAGTCTCTTTGAGTTCAGTTCAGTCCCGTCTCGAGTCTCAAATCAATTAAGTTTTTCGTCTGTCTGGGAGTTTAATTGATCGCCAGTGAAATGGAGAGGGAGAGAGAGAGAAAAAACCAGCAATTAAACTCCAACTAGAAAAAGAACTCCAAGTTAATTGATGAATGGAGAAGATACGAGTGCAGCTTAAAGAAGTGCCCCCCAAAAACTGCTACCAAATAAGAGTATCTATAAACTCTTTTAATTATCTCACAGATACCTTAGTGCGTGTATCTTTAGCTCTGGTTTAAGCGAAACAAGAAACAAGTTTTTCACTTTACGATCCTACGGTCTGAGCATTGGTTTTTTAGCTACCACTTTTGATGGATTTCCACTGCTTCCAAATGTCATTGAAACTTTTAATTGGCATTCGTTCATTCAGAGATCCCATAGATACTCTCTATGGGTATCTTTCCGCCCAGAAGATAGTCAAAGGAAGTGGCTTCGAAATCTGCAAACCAAAGGAAAAACTCTGTCAGTCAGCTTCCATCGTCGTTTCCTACTCTATTTGCACTTTTCACTTATCTATACGCAGACACACACATCACGTACATGTGCATACATATGTAGCTGTAGATACGGCGGTATCTCATAGTTTGCTCTAATTTTATGTTGAGTTGCGAGTTGCTTAAATATTTAGTAACAAGACGACATACACACAGAGGTAGAGATACAGGTACAGATACGCAGAGATATAGCTACAGCTATATGATTAGATACTGTAGCTCCACATGCTACACGGTACTTCCTGTTGGGGCCAACGTCTCGTGTTAATGTTAATTTTAATGTGGAGCTGGGTTCTGCATCTATTTCGAGTCTTTTGTTTATTCGGAGCCCAAGATACAACTCAATTAGCAGTCGGGGGATGCGCGCAATTAAATTAAAATTGAATTTTATGGAGGAGCGCCTTCGTGCCTCTTGGAGGAGGCACCTCTGCCTCTACCTGGAGGTGGAGGTGGAGGTGGAGGAGGAGGAGTGCGTGTGCACACACAACATTTATCGTATGCATGACACTCGACATGAGATTAGCATCACAAACAGCACATAAAAAAGTGTAACGCAAACACACAGCAAACAGACAAAAAAGAGATATATAGAGAGATGCCAGATACAGATACATAAATAAAGTAAAACTATGTAAACAGTAAATAAATGTCGAAAGCAACAGCCACAAGGCACAGATACAGCCATAAAGATACACGTACTCGTACGCAAGTACTCTAGGTGCGGTGCGGATCGAAGATACATACAAATGTTTGTAGTTGACGACGGCATAGCCTACCACCAGAGGCATTAGCCAAATTGAATTCTTTCCAAATTCCACTTGTATCTTTCACAGCCATGCGGGCGGCAGTAGAGACAGATACTCTGTCTACCTGCGTGCATGTTTGTGTGTGTGTGTGAGACAAGAACTCTTCTCAGATACAGGTATGAAACGAGGGAAAACTTGCAACATCATTTCCCCTTCCCTTCCGCCCTTTTACTTTTGTAAGTCTCCGCTACAGATACATTTGTATCTCACGGGCTTGTGTGTGCGTGCAGGTGTTGTAATTGTGCGTAAAGACCAAGTCAAGGTCGGTTAATCAATAATAATTATTTTTCACTCAATTACACGCCACACAGCTCACCAGAGAGTAGCTCCGCAGTGCCAGTTTCAGTTTCTGTGTGTGCATTGGCATTCCTCGCATACAGATACGGGGATACTCTGGCTACTCAGATGTTTATACATTTTTTGCTCTTCTCTTTATTTTCGGTTGTTTTAGATCTTATCTTTTTGTTTTGTTTTGTTTGGTTTTTGGGTTTTATTTTTGACTTTGCATAAACACAAAATTATGCCATCGACCGAGTATCTCTGCATCTTATGGATGTATCTCCACCGATATATCTTTGCTTATAAATATACGGCACAGCCTTCACACAGTTTTGTTTTTTTTTTGGTTTCTTTAGATGCGTGCCACTTGATACCACGGGTGCACCCTCCGCCTCTTGAGAGAAATCAGAATAACAAATGACGCCACCATCACAGTCCATAACACCAGCAACTATATCTGAATCTTTGTATCAGGCACCAAAAACTTTGTCCGATGTGTTGCTCAATGCTCTTCTATTTGCTAAACGGCCAGCTGGGGCCACTCGGTCTATAGAAACACAAGGGTAATTGCAGTTGCAGGACGCCAAAACTTTGGTTTACAAGTGCCTTTACTTGATTGGAGAACTTACGATTGGGTCAGACAGCAACAATCTCTACCAGATATTAACAAGTTTTACATACATATTCCCTTATTTGGATTTCATTGAATGGGGTGGGTAAGGCTTACCTTTTTCATTATGGACTCCACTCGAATGAATGTCGATGGACTCGAAATACCCCTTGACGGCCTCACACTGCTGCTGCGCTGTATCCTTGGCGCGCGAGTCCCGCTGCAGGCGTCGCCGGTGGTGCGTAGCGGCACTGTGCTGATGCTGGTGCTGATGCTCGCCCCCGGTGGCACTCAAATGCTTGCCGCTGACGAGACCCACAATGCTGCCACAGAGTAGGGTAAAGAGCAGGAGCTGCGTCACACAGATGCTCCTTCTGGAAGATGTTCCTGTCGCTATCGCTGCCGCCATATTGAGATGTGGATGCTGTTTTTTTCTTGTTTCGTATGGATGGAAGAGCTTTTCTCTTTTCCTTTTGCACTGCTCTGCGCTCAAAGGGTGGGGGACAGACAGACAGGGGAAAGCCACGTGAAGAGAGAGAGCGTAACGTTTGCAACAAACAGCTGTTTTCCCCACTAATACACTCTCACAAATTGCCGGCTAACACACACACACAACCGTACAAGCACAGCACGCACACACCGACACGAGCACAAACAAAACACGCGTGAGGGCAATAAAAGAAGAGACGACCAAAAGTGGGCGATTCGAGCGGGGGGCTACAAGTTTCTCTCTGCTGCCGGCGCTGAGGTCTCGAAAAAGTTTGCAAAAAATTATACGCGTTACTAGTGTTGTTTTTGTAGCTCTTACTTTGTTTCAACTGTTAGGATTCTGTATTAAATTTTCAAAATTCACTCAAACATCTTTCATGACATAACCGTTTATATATGTACATATATTTATATGATCTAAATAGCACTCCGATTACTATACTGATATGCGATCAATTTGCGTTTGCTGCTGCTCTTACTTTGTTTCTGCGTTTTTGCCTTTGTTTTATTGCATTTGGCGAAAATAGATTTCCCGTAGTGCCCTCGGGGCGACGGACTGCACTTGCATTATTTATATAGCGTCGTGATATGGGGTCTGGCAGCGATTTCTACGGATCGAATTTGCGTACTGCGCGCAACCAACCAGCAGTCTAGCCTCGACGAGTATTCGAAAAAATTACGCCAAATCGTACGCGGGAACACAAACGGTCAATTTTCCGCAACACGAAACACGTCCGAACCGAGCGATGGAAAAAACCGATATACCATATGTAAGAGAGTTTTCTGGATTGGCAAGAGCACTTATCGATAGATACGAAATTAACCCACTGAAGCCCCCTCTATATAAACAGTTGAACAGCATTAGTTGAGTTGTGGAATATAATACTGTTTGTTGATGCTTCAAGTAGCTCCGTTTTTTCTCTTTGCTTGCAAACAAATATTACCATGATATACTTCACATGAACTGCACTAGAATTATTCAAGTTCTATCGTATGCGTGGGTAAATTGCATGTACCCGCTGGGCGACAAGGGGCTAATCGTTCTCTCGCCATGGCCGGTAAACAATTTGCTCGATTTTAGTTTTCTTTTTAATGTAACTAGCAAGCAAAGACTCTCAGCACGGAAAATACAATTTTGTCAGATAGATTAATCAATTTTAAAGAAAACTGTTTAATTTTAAAGGTTTGCATTTTTGTGGATTTCCAATAAAATTAGGTTTTAAGAGAAAACGTTGACAAAAAATGTGTGTATGAATGAAATGTTGCGCCATTTAACCACTTGTTGCTAGTCATGCGCTAGTATGGACACTTGTGTACCTTATTGTCTTTGATTGAGGTTAAAATTCAGTTATTCCAAGCAGCTTTTATAAGTTTCTTTATGTTAGATTTATATATTTTTAGCCTGTTAATTGGTGTTCAGAAGACACTGAGTAGCTCCAACAGTTTTTGGAACCTGATATTACAAACATTTTCCCTAGTCGTTAGTATCTTCTTCCCCAAGGGTAGCAGAATGTTGCTTCTTTCGTGGCCATGTTGCTCATCATTGTTGCTCATGCCACGGCCACATGTTGCAGGTCCATCCAAATGCAAAATATTGCCAACGGTAAAAAACGTTTGGATTAAATTGAGCCGATTCCCAACGAAAAATAGAGCTCTCCTTGCACGGGGAACCTACTTTGCACCGTGGGCCGTGGCGAAATGGAAAGTTGTGGAAATTGAGTGCGAACTGTTCAGCGTCACCATGTAAATACAGAATCAAAACATTCAAATTCAATGGCCAATCTCGTTTTACAAATAAGAATACAATATTTCCTTATCACTCACCGGGCTTCAATCCGACCTTCCTTTGTAATGAATCATCTAAATACCTTTAAATATTTATTGAAATTCCTACATTTCCCCTGTCGATCGTTGCAATTTGAATATTCGAAGAAAATCAATCAGTTCCACTGCCAAGCAACCACCGCCCTCTGCCCCGTCGAATGGGTGATCGCCTCTCCGGTTCGACTGCTGCTCCAGCTCCCGCTCCCTTTAATCAGTGCCGCTGGAAAAAGAATTTGCATGTTCGCTCTTAATTTTCGGTTGGAATGGGTTCTAATTTTATTTCGCATTCCATTTAAGATCGGTTTAATGAACTCGTCGGAGCCACTCTCTCTCTCTCTCTTTCTTTTACTCTGAGGAACTGTTATTTCACACCTTTCCCCGTAGGGAGAAAGAGAGACAGAGTGTGTCTGGGGCAGGGAGAGACTGCACGTGGCGTTGCTTGCTGCAGCGGTGCGGTGCGGCAGGTCTGAGCCCTGCACGACTCTTTTTTTGCATGGAACTTTCACTCATTCGAGGCAACACCAACACCACCCCCCCGGGTGCTGTTAAATACCTGAGCCTCTTTGCCTCACTCTCTCCCTGCCTCTCCAACTGCGCCGAGCTATCTATTTCTTCATTAACTAGCCATGTGGTATGAAGGAGGGGGCAGGGGTCAGCGGACTTCATGGTGGTCAGACTTCCAGCTGAGCGGCAAACGTCCGCCCTCATTTGGCCTTGTTCTCCTCTCTGTCTGTCTATGGATCTTTGTTTCTATATCTCTGCTGATATGTTCATCACGAAGTGGATCGGATCACTCTTCCAAGGGAATGGAATCCTATTCAAATTGGTAAGCAGCAGCAGTGAAGGGAAAGGGAGGAGAGGACCCCCCAAAAACAGCAAAAAAAAAAGTGAGTCATGCGAGGCGGAAACAACAGTTCCACCAAAAACGAAACGAAAAACAAAAGCAAGAGCAAGGGAAAAAGGTAAAGGTAAAGTCGAAAATTAAACACCACACCACATCGTTTAGATAAAGTTATAAATTATAAGGCAGGAACGATCGGTGGTGTTCGATGAGAGGAGAGCCCCATTCTCCATTCCCGACACAACAACAACAACAAAATCAAAACAGTTGACTCAGCAGCTGTGGTCGAAGTGCTGGATACCCTTGCACGAAGCTTTATAGGTAATATCGATTTAATAATTCGATTTTATTTTTAAACTTTCAAACCATAGATCTGGCATTTATCAGCTTTTAGTGGGAGTATCTTTAGAAATATACAAATATTAATACAAATCATCATACTCCACCCTCTCTAGGGAGTAACAACACCGAAACGAAGACCCTTTTAGTAGCCTTGTCTTTGTCTCTCTTTGGATCCACAGGTAAGACACTCCGCACACCAGCTCCCGCTCTGAGAGAGTGTGTGTGAAAGATGAAATTAAACGAATTTAGGCAAACGGCATCTATAAATTATAAGAGTGCTAAAGAGAGACAAAGAGGGGATACAGTTTTTTCTGTTGTTTCCCCCCTCCGATATGTTATGAGTGCAATCCCTGGCCTGGTCCTGTTTTGGTTGTTTTTTTTTTGGTTGGAGCCAACTCAAATTTCGTTTAAACGCTTGATTTAGTGCAAGCAAAAATATGGCCAAATGTTTGTGTTTGTGTGTATTTGAGCACATTCCACAAGCGACAGCGTTTTGCACTTGAAATCCTTAAAGCCAGAGCGGGAGAGAGCCAGAGAGTGAGAGAGAGGCGAACATAACCCGGCTTGCCTTTTATCCTGGGCCTCTGGACAGGCACAAACACGTTGGTGGCATTCCCTCTCTCCCCCTCCACTCCTTCATAGAGTTTGAGTGTGTGTGTGTGTGTGTGTGTGACTGGTCCAACAGGTTCCATGGAGATTCTTCTGCTGCAGTCATTCCCGTCCCTGGCCCATGTCCCGTGGCTCAGCCTCTGCCACCGCTGACTGTGGCCTGGCATGCAGCATTTCTCGTTCTCGTTTCCCACTACTCTCGCTCTCTCTCTCTCTCTCTCTCTCTCTCTCTACCACTCCCTTCTGCCTCTTGGCCGACTCTATCAGAGTGTAAGCCTTCGTTTTGCACATTTTTAAATTTTATTTTAATTTCTTTTTATTATATTTTAGCTGCGCTCTGCCCCTTGCTCCACACTCTCTTCTGGGGTTCTACTTCAAGCTTCTGCTTCTTTTTGTGCCTGCTGCTGCTGCTGTACTTCATTTGATACCCATTGGATAGTTGGCCAATGATCATTTGATTGTATGTTTGCCACATGCGGATTTCATATCAAAAAGGTCTCCTAAACATTATGTACAGCAGATGCCAACGCTGCTGGTTAAAGGGTACACAATACTTCCATCATTGATCACTCAAGTCATTCTTTCTGGTTCTTTACTGCTTTTGGGGTTTGTGCAACTTTTTGGTTTGTTGATTTTCATTCACCAAAAACTGGTTCGACGTTTAGGTTCTTCACATGGCTTAGACACCGCTCCCCACAACCTTCTTTATGGGCTCCTATGGCTGGGTGAGGGAAGGGGAAATCGGAGGTAGTGGCTGCTTTAAGGAAGTTCTTGTTATGGCTCTCTCTCTCTCTCTCTCTTTCTGGCTTTGAGGAATGTGTGAAGTCATCGAGCAGCAGCCGCAGCAGCAGTAGAGGTGCACATTTGAATGCCTCGTCTCTTGGTTTTCTTACAACACTTTTAAAGACCTGGGCGGCACTTGCAGTTCAGTGTCTTGGCCATGGCCTTAAATTCCAAACACACACACACAGCTGCAGAGAGAGAGAGATAGAGAGAGCGACAGAGAGAAACAAGTGCCCGGTCGAGGGCGTCTCTCTCGTTTTTCCATCGAATCTGAAAATCAGTCAAACGAAACAGACATCGATAGCACTTCATCATCATGTAACAATCAATGTGCCCTGTCCCCTCCCTCCAGCAACCACACTGTACACTGCAAGAAATCTGATATTCACATGCACGGGAAGGGCATACCGTGTACCGTATTGCCTTTTACCAATTAGATGTTCGGAGTTGTGTCTGTGTGTGTGCACCCTGTAATTGTATTTCATTGCAGGATATTGGATTTTTGTGCTTGATTTGGTACATTGTAATGCGGTGGTACACCACTCCCCACCACAGCCCACCACCTTCCATGCCACAGCCGTGGGGCAAGGGTTTCCAGCAGTCAAAGTTACTTGTATCAAAAAGTGGTCCTGATGCTCGGTTCGGCTTCTCTCTCTGACAGTTCTCCTCCTCTTTTATCCTCCTGCTGCCTGGCCTGCCCTTCGCTTTCCTTCCTCTGCTTGACAGCTACTTGTCAATGGCCGTGGGCTGCCTTACCCCACCTGCCCCACCACTGCCTAGCACACGACTCTGTGCCTGCACAGGTGCTAGAAGAGTAGTTCGAAGGGCTTTTGGGGGGCACACGGAACCGCTACTGGTACTGACAGTGGAATACGGATTGGAACTGGGACTCCTCTTTGTTGGAGGAGAGGGGGCCGAAGCGCAGAACGTGTCATTGACAGATTTCAACGCAATTGCGTATGAATGAAATCGATTTTATTTTTTGCCTTTGTTCTGAACTCTGCGATGATAGCAACCAGTTCATGTCTATGATGATGATGATGCTGAGGATGGGTAGGGCTGCTCAATGATTGGCGTAACTTGATTTGGGAAATTAAATTCATGTGTGATACATTTAAATATAATAAAAATCTTACGCTTATTAGCTGATGGGCAAACCCAAGTTCAATCTCAATTATTTTCAGCATAATCTTGGCAAAGAAATTAAATTTCCATTTCCCATCGTTGGTTCTCCCATTGCCAGTTCTTCAATCGAGAACTGCAGATGCCCGGCCCTTCGTGCAATCCCAAAACACTTTCCCACACACTCACTTTTTATGATCCACTTCATATTTGTATCGTTGCCGGAGTTCCCACTGCCCCATCATCGGAGTCACACTCGCACAGGCCCTTCCCCTGCCCTCAATCCATTTCCCATAAACTAGCCCCCCGGCTTTAAGGACCAGAGACCAGGGCCCAGTGGCGGCTGCACTTGGCAACAGAGCCACAGAGCCACAGAGCCAAAGCCAAAGCCAAAGCTAGAGACCATCGGGAACGAGAACTATCTGCCATAAATAAATGCAAAGGAAGATACAGATACAAATATAAATGTGTATATATATCGTAGTTATATATATTAGCGCCCTACCGAAGGCGAGTCGATGGCCAAAAGCCGGGCCAAGGTAGAAATTAAGCGTCCCACCGCGAGTTTACACATCATCATCATTATTGTTGCCGGTTGCCGTCTCAGCCAGCCAGGCCAGCCAGGCCAGCCAGCCAGCCTCTGAGCCTCCACAGAGGTCGGTCTCTGTTGCAGTTGCAGTCGTGCATCCTCTCTCTCGCTCTCTCTCTCTCTCTCCCTTTTGGTTCTGGCAACGTGTGCGAATGTGTTGCACAATAAATAAAAATATTTATACATGAAACCTTAAATAAAGCATGAGCGACAAAGATGCGAACCAAGTCATCGTCGTGGTCGATGCTGCCTGCCTGCCTGCCTGTGCCTTCTGCCTTCTGCCCTCTGCATGCTGCCTGCTGCCTGCTGTTGTTGGCTCCCATCGGCCAAGTGGCAAAAATAATGTCGTGGCATCTGCATCTGTGCAACAGCCAACAGCCCAAGAGCCAGCCAGACAGCCAGCCAGCCAGCAGCTTTTGCCTACACGAATCTTCAAAAATTGTTGTTGCAACGCCAGGAGAGATGCCTCTAAGCCCATACGAGAAATACACTTCATACAGAAGAAAGGGAATTTTCAGAGTATTAATGATTTATTAACAACCTCCGAAGACTAATTTCTTTGTATATTTAATATCTAAACTATTTCTTAGCTTATTTTCCAGTTCTTTTATCCATTTAAAGGGCATTCCTTGGTTTGCAGTGACCAAAGTTTAGTTTCCCTTTCTGCATTTTTGTATTTTGGTTCTTGTCGGTTTCTTTTTTTCCCCACATTTGCCAAGAAAGAGAAGGCCAGAGACAGAATGAGAGTGAGAGAGAGAGAGAGATATGGATGGAGGCTGTGCCTCGTCATCGTTGTCAGGCGTCGCAGCCCAGCATCAAGATCAAAGCAAAGGCCCACTAACAACATGGGGCAAGAAGAGCAGCGCTGAAGCTGTTGCTGTTGCTGTTGCTGGGGTAAAGCCAAAGCCTGAGCCCCTCAGAAGCCGCTGCCGTGACTGCCTCCGTTGTGGTTTGCCGCTGCTGCTGCTGAAGCCGAGGCTCCTCCTGAAGTTGAAGCTACGAGAGGCTGCTGATGCTGCTGCATAGTCAAAGTAAAATAAGAAATAAATCAGTAAATTGGATTGCTTTTTGCCACGGCTCACCGTTCGCCGTTCGCCGTTCGTTCGATTTCGCAATGCCGACTTGCAGCAACAGAAACTTGCAACTGCAGTTGAGAGAGCTTCCTTCGATTCCTGTTGTGTGAATGTGAATGTGCCTCTGTGTATGTGTATTGTGGAATTTCTATGCTTATCATTTGCCCGATCTCACCTGTTCGATTCATTATTTTCTATAAATAAACGACAGGCTCTCCACAATTTACATTGCTCTCCATCTGGCGAGGAGACTTCACATTTCCAGATATTCTGTAATTAAGTTGAGCTTTGGGCATGGGTTTTGGGTTTTGGTTTTGCTTTCAGTTTGGGTTTGGCTTTTAATAACTCTGATCCGTGGAATGGTTGCTTGGCCCTGGCTGGAGCAAAAGGTCAGTCAGCATCGATCTCTTGCGGGCAATCCATGAAATTCAATATGTGTGTGCCACCTGGATGGAGGGGGCAATCTTTGGCTTCTGGTGGGGGCTGGGGCTATGGCTATGGCTGTGGCTGTAGCTGCTGCGGTGGCCAATTTCGCGAATTCGTGCAACGCTTAGTTATGCCTGCCTGCGCGTCTGCGCATGAAGCACCAGAGTCCACAGTCCACAGTCCACGTATCTGTGTATCTGCCAGTTGTCTGGTGTATCTGTGTCTCTCTGTATGTGTGTGTGAAGAGCTTGGGCGGCGGCTTCTTTTGGCCTGGAATTTGTGTGCTTCGTTTTCTTTCATTTTTCGGTACCTAAAACATTTTTGCTCTGGCCTTTTTTAAATACGAGTTTCTGCAGTTCTTTTGCGGCATCGCTGCTGCTGCTGCCACTGCCACTGCCACTGCCACTGGCACCGTCCCAACCCAGCCCCTGTTCTTCCTGCCATGCATGCCACACAAATATGGGCCTATGATAACATTGTCTTCGCTTTCGGGGGTCTGGCGGGTGTCTTCGGGTTCGAGGAGTTGGCAGAACGCGTGAAAGTTGTTATGGCACAAAAGGCTCCACCAAAGCCGTTTATCTTCGGCAACTCTTCACTTTCCTCTTTCTGTGTGTGTGTGTGTGTGTGTGTGAGAGTATCTGTTTGGATGTGCCTGTGTGTGTTTGCGAGTGCCTCGAGTAGTAGCTCAAAACATTATCCAAAACACAAGATTCCCTCCCTGGTTTTTGTTGGTTATTTTATTTATGCGGAATTCTTTTGCCATTGTCGTGTGTCTTCGAGGAGTTGTCCTTATCGCCGCGATCCCATCGTCTTTGACTTTGACCGGAGCTGCAGCCAGGCAGGAGTCTGCTTTATCCAATAGAAAATTTGTATATTTTATGGGCAACATGTCCGTCCGTATACCTCTGAGTGCCCAGTCTTTTGCTGCTTTAAAGATAATAACTTAAATAAATATTTGTTGATTTAATTCGAATTATGTTTAGACTCTATAATAAGCAAAACAACTGTAGATTCAAGACTTCATATTTATGTTATTAACTCTAACAACATTACCTTGGGAATGATTTACGAATTTCCTAATGAGATTCCAATACAAATGGAGCTAAGGTAATGGACAATGTCAATCCGGAAATGATCTATAAATTATATTTATTTTACCAACAATTTGAAGACAAACCAATACGGAATCTGTACAAACTCCCAAGACAATTCCACGCCTCAATTATTTAGCAATTCATTTAAGAAGAACTAAATTTTGCCTAAAAGTAAATTTGATTAACTTTCGCTTAAGAAAACTATGCAAAATCTATGGGAATTTGCTCTATGCTGTCAATGTTGCCTGTCGAAAAAAGATACGAATGCCAGAGAGAGAGCGGGCAACTTTCAGGGCAGGCCACAACTTTGTTGGAGCTGGTGGGGAAACTTTTGCGAGAGATCCCTTCGCCAGCCAGAGACATCAGCCATAAATTCTAGAAAATTACTTGAGACAACGCTGCTGCTGCTGCTACTGCTCTCTCTCTCTGTTGCCCTGGAAAAAAAGAGACAGGAAACAAGTTTAATAGTTGGCCATGGCTTAGAGCTTAACAAGATTTTTGCGTACTACGCGGAGGATGAGGATGAGGCTGAGGACTGACGAAGGGGTCAGAGCAGGGGCAGGGGTGCTGGGTTCTGGGTGCTGAAAGCTGATGGCAGAGTGAAGTTTGTCATAAAAAGATTGGCATGCGTGGCTGGAAAATGTGAAAAGTTTTCCCGGGGTGGCCCAAACGACTGGCTAACGACTGTTGCCTGATTACGCATACGCCCCGTTTGCCACAGGAATGTTTTGGCCAAAGAGCAAGCACAAGAAAAGATACCAAAGGAAAGAGAAGAACCAAGCAGAACCTTATGTAAAGCGCATTTTGTGTGTGCTTGGCGTGGGAAACACCAGAGAAGAAATTCGCGACAAAAATCGACCCTCTCGGCTGAGAACGAACTAAATGCGAGGCCAGAGCCAGAGTCGAAACAAAGGAGAACGAACGAAGGCCCAAAAGGCGGACGCTGCCGAGTCTGGTGGATGGTGGATGGTGGCATGAATCACCACAGCCCAAAGCCAGAAACCAGCAGAGGCGGATGAGGATGAGGAAGGTAAACTGGTTCTGTTGGAATGCAGATAACTTCTTTGCCAGTCGCAGTCGGAGTCGCTGTCGCAGGCCCAGTTCTACTCAGACTAAGCTTCAAGTGCGGCAATTTCATGCCGTTCGCTTCAGAGAGCTCTCTGCATATTAAATATTTAAGGCAAACAGCGAGAGAGAGAGAGAGCGAGAGATAACCAAACTGCAAAACCGAACTCAATTCGAACTGTGCAACATGCATTCTCCACTTCTCACTAATTTACAGACACAAACACACACATGTACAGACACTCTGGAAGAGAGACAGACAGACAGACAAAGGGCAACCACAAATTTTAATTAACCGAAACAATGGTGCGGCATTGCAACACATCAAAGAGCAACAACATAATCAAAACGCAAATGCCATAAAAGGGTTGACGACTGACTGACGGAGTGACTGCATCCAGAGGCCTTATCCTGACCGCAAATGCTCATCCCGAGCGAGTGACTAAATAACCACGAAATTACAGTTGAACGGGAGGAGGTCGTGGCATGCACTTCCAGGACCTCACTTGCGTGGAAATGAATCACCAAATTACCGAAAATTGATTGGATGTACATGGAATATGGAATGGACACCAAAGTGGGTGCATACTAGTTCGCCTTTGTCCTGGCAATGATTCAACTAACGTACAACCTTGATGTTCCTTTGATAGCCAGCAAAACAAATCCTGTTTAAGCCACACTGAAACATTTATTACGCAGCCATTTCAATCGATAGCTGGCACTCTCTGCACACTGTTGACGCAAGGCTTTGGGGCAAGGTCACCTCTGCCAGAGCAACATAGCGACATAGAGATGGAAAGATAGAGAGGGAAAGCGCGTCCTCAAATGGTGACCAAATGGCAGTTGCTGCTGCTGCTGCAACAACCTTGGGCAGCCGCCACTGGCGCCAGTAACTGCAGTTGCGTCATTCCCGCCCCGAGGATTCCCAATGCAGGCCAAGCCAGGCCAGGCCAGGCCATGACGTCGGTGTTGTCATGATGCAACCTCCCCTGATGCATCAACAGAGAGCATCGCCGGTGCAGTGCAACTGCAACGATGACATTCCCAGCGGGTAGTCAGAAATAGACAAAGTGATAAATGATTCAGGGACAAGTGGGAGAGAGAGGTTGCAAAAACTTAGATAAATACTTAATTTATGGCCTGGCCAGATCATTCTCGTCGCGAATTGTGCTTAATTGCCTCACGTTATGCATAGCATAGCCATTGATAGGTACAACAATTGGATGCGACACATGATGGGAGTGGGTCTGAATTAAACATGAAAGAAACATGCATGTGGTACCTCTTTTTGTGGTAGGAAATCAGCGATACAAATGTGAGATTCCCCATGGATTTATGCTGCAGCTGAGGGCAAGATCAATATTTATGCAGAATTATTGCCACAACAGACAACATTTTTAATAGAAAAAGGCTTAAAAAAAACCCACGATATTTATTTTTAATTACTTTTTCCTCACCAAAAGTTTGTTTACTTTCACAGTAATAAAATGTCTGTTCAAATATTGACCTGCAACCAGTATACCCCATAATCGAAGCCCGTAGATGATGGGAAGAGGTGCAGTCATTAAACGAGGCGCCACCGGCAAATGCCATGGCGACAACCAGTCGATTGATGAACTGCAGCAAAACTGGGAAATGGGGGAATGGGGAATGGGGTATGGGAGAATAATGGCAGTGGAAATGCGAATGGGCTTGGCCATTTGCATTGATTACTCCCGTGCAAACGCGTATTTTTGAGAGCTTCTGATTGACCGTTTGTGAAAAAACGCACACACAATTGCCTGATGACAGATCTGATCAAAAATTGGGTGAAAATTGTATATTTGTTTGCGTTTTTAATGCAATTTACTCTCATTGCATTGCAATTTTTCACAGCAAATTGCAATTAGTGGCACTTTAAATGGATTTCCTACTAGCGCAGCATAAAATTAAATATGAGCCCGGAGCCCGGACGGAGGAGGCAACTGGACTGGACCAGACCGGATTGAATGGAGTGGGGTCCGTTGGAGTGCCTGTTGACTGGGTAACTGAGTGACCCACTGGGCACATGCATAGACGAAAACTATCTGCCAGTGCCAGCCAATTGCCATTGCCGGTCCGTCTCCTCTCGAGTGTGTCTGAGTGAGTCCGAGTCCGAGTCCGAGACCGAGTCCCAGCTATTTGCCTAATGAAAGTATCGTGAGGCGGAGGCAGGCACTCCCTTCGGACTGGGAGCAGCGAAAGTAGCCCGCTCTCACAGGCCACTTAATGGCTCTATTTGCTGACAGAGTGACCCATGCCAAACCACGCCACGCCACACCACAGAGCACTCCACCCACTTGTCAACTGGCTTCCCTTCCGTGACAGTTGTGCAATAGAGCAAAATATCTGGACCATCAGATACCTCTTTTTATGTAAGAGCTAACGATGGGAAGAAGAATTATGTGCAATTGCGGTACCGAGGCTGAGGAAGATCCTTTTGTAATGGGAAGCCAAGTAAATGAGCTACAAATTGAATAATTTATCTATTTTTATATACAGCAGGACATATCTCCTTTAAATCCCTATACACCCTTGTGCCTTACACGTCTACCGTGCATAAAAAACTGCAACTGGAAAAATTATTGCACTGACCAGAGTGGACACTGCCCACACAATCGGCTGCAACTGCGACTGCGGCTGCGACTGCGTCTGCGGTCTATTGCCACATGATTTATCAAACTGAAATCCACACACGAACAGAATTTATATAGGGGGCGATGAAGGGGCGCGGCAGGCGACCCACGTGGCTGCCACAGATTTGGCTATATGTGGGCATCAGCCCCAGCACCAATCGCAGACAACCCAATTGATAAGGCGGTGTGTATATATCGGATAAGTGCTCGTTTCGATAGCAGCCGTCACAATGTTTGACTTTTATGAAATAATTTACTTACAATTTGCACATGTCAATCAATGGGTGGGTATTTTTGCCATACCATTTGCAGCGACTCCCATTGTGGCAGTCAGGCAGAAGCAGCGGCAATTAGCGACCACTTTGCCACCCATGAACGGGACATCACAACTCACGCCCCACTGCTGCTGCTCTCTCTGTCTCATCCCACATTTCTTCCGCATTCTTCAAACGGTTATTAATGTGCATCTGTCGTTGAGCTTTGACTGGTACAAACTGCTGGAGATACTCGGTCGTTGGAGCCAACTTCTGTGAATAAATGGCAAATGGAAGTCATTTGCATGGCGACTACCAATCAAGTCTCATTAAAACTCTCATGGCAAATCTGTAAAAAAAATAACCAGAATGATGAGAATCTAAGCTCTATACTAGTTTAAGTAGATATTGAGCATAGTTTTTACCAAAGACTGGCCTATAAATGTGGGACCTTTGAGCCACTGAAAATATAAATTACATAAATAAAAACCATAAAAAAACATTTATAGTGCATTAAACTTAGCTTTTCATTCTCCTTTAATGCTCTTTAACTTAATTTTTAAACTAGTCCCATCGCCACGATTTGTTTTTAATTGCTGCAGAATGTAATGAATGCAAAATGTTGGGCCATTCCACTCTCGCATCTCCCACAGAGCACTGTTCACTCATACACACCAAAGAAAAATAAATGCACATGAATATGCATTTGTAACTTCTGAGAATCGGCACACGCAAAAACAAAACCAATAAAATGTGCATTAAAAAACGAATTGAAATCATTAAAAACTAATGGACTTGAATAATTAAACACTGACCTGCATTCGGTTGCAGTTGTTAATCAGAGTACACTTTCGCCACAGAGCAGAGTTTATTAGATCCCTATTCACGCAAACACACGTGGCAGCTGTGGCAGGAAATTAAATGCAGTGCAGACAGACAAAACTGTGTAAAGCGGGATGCACTAAACACATGCATTAGGTTGGCATTTAAAAATACAATTTGCACTCTTTCTAAGAGTTCTAAATGAAACCTTTCAAACAAGGCGGAAGCTGGGAAAGGTTTACATTGCAGTACCGCCCACATCGATCTGGCAACCCTAACAATCAATAATTAAATGAATTTAAACTTTGGCTTAAAATAGGTAATACAAGAGCTGAGCTTGCATATTTAATTGAATTTAATTAAGTGTTATATTTAATTTGGCTACCAAATACGTTGCCAACCTTACCAGCACAAATATCGATAGCAACCAGTTATCGAACAGACCAAAGCAATTAGCTTAAGAAATGCAAACCTGTAACCCGACGGTGTCCAATTGGACACGCTTAAATTCTAACTGGACCACCATTGGAGTTGCCTATTCACAATAAACAAATGCAACCCTGCTTGGCAAGTTTTTTTTCTGACGTTTCCACTTTTCAAGCACTTTTCAATTTGTTGTGAATTTTCCCTAAAATCAAAGCACTTTAAAATTATTTCTGAATTTTCCTTAATAGTTTAAACTGCAAAACTCATTGAAATGACTGATAATTCAGAGGTTGAATGCGACTTTGATGGCATTCTGATGCTCCCGTTTGACCCCCGCGACCACGACCTGGATGCTAACTTTCGTCTAACACGTTTTGCCAATCTGAGCGAGCGCACCAAGAAGATGCCTAAAGACGTGGTCTCGAAGCTGATGTCGGCCAAACCACCACGCGGAGAGCCAGAGCCAGAGCCGGAGCCGGACTCGCAGCCGCAGCAGCCAAAGAAAGCACTGGACATCAGCGAGCGTGGCTCGGTTTTTACGAAGTCAACGACCCTGTTTGGCGACCTGCAACTGGTGCAAACCACCGACTTTGGCTACCCGATCATCGACAATCCGTACTTGATGGGCAAGATAGCGTGCGCCAATGTGCTCGGGGATGTATACGCCAAGGGCGTTGTGGCCTGTGACAATATGCTGATGCTGCTGGCCGTGAGCACACACATGACGGAGAAGGAACGCGACACCATACTGCCGATAATGATGCGTGGCTTCAAGGACTGCGCCATGAAGGCAGGTGTCAATGTTACTGGCGGCCAGAGCGTGGTCAATCGCTGGTGCATCGTTGGCGGCGTGGCTACGTCCGTCTGCAAGGAGATCGAGATCATTCAGCCGAACAAGGCTGTACCGGGCGATGTCCTGCTGTTGACCAAGCCTCTGGGCACACACGTGGCCCTTAATCTGCACAAGTGGATGACGGCTAATGGCGATAAATGGAAGTTCCTGAAGCACTCTTTCAGCGAGGAGGAAGTCGGTAAGGCCCACAGCATGGCTGTGAAATCAATGTGTCGCCTCAATCGCATCACAGCCCAACTGATGCATAAATATGAGGCACATGGGGCCATCGCCATAGCTGAACACGGTCTACTGGGCCATGCCGAAACTCTGGCCGCTTGCCAGCAGAATGATGTGGCATTATCCATCTGCAATATGCCGGTGATCAACCGAATGGCATCGGTGGCTACCCAATGCGGTGACGGCTTCCAGCTGATGCGTGGGCGTTGCCCCGAGCATTCCGGAGGTTTGCTTATCTGCATGGACCGCGAGGCGGCCATCGAGTTCTGCAAGGAGATCATCACAATGGAAGGACCCAGTGCTCGCTCCTGGATCATTGGGATTGTTGCAAACGGCGACAAGACTGTCCATTTCTCACAGCAACGCGTTATCGATGTCAACATATAAAAGAATCAACCAATAATAACAATTTAACTTATTTAAATGTAAGAAAAAATGGTACCAAAGACGGCTTAAGTTTGCACTAAACAGTGGCCAGATTGAGCCCTATTTGAGGTGAATCCATTTATGAAACACTAATTGGATCAGCAGCCGCAGCTTAAAGCTGTTCAAATCCATTAAACCCAAATTGACAAACAATTTTAAAGCCGATTAATATGTGCGGTGCGCGGTGCGCGGTGTGCGGTGCTTAAACATTCACAGACACATTTGCTTATCTGTCGCACTTCTTTTTGTGCTTTATTTCATTATGGAAATTTAACAGCAAATTAAAGAACATTTCAATCAAGAGCCAAACGCTGGTTGTGTGTGCATTATTTATTATTTATGAGTGCCCAACCCCGTTACACGTAAATTTATCAGGAAAAGCTGTAAGCTGGCAAGTGTGGTTGCGTTTTGGGTTGTCAGCTCGGCTCTTAGGTCAGGTCATACAGGTCAAGGAAGGGCAGCAGCAGGGAATGTGCGCATCATACGGCCTGATGTGTGTGACAGGCGGCAGCGTTGACAGTTCTTTTGCCTGCTGCTGCTTGCTGCACATTCCATGTACACCTCTTGGCATGTGACGCATTTGCCACGGCGCTTCATTATGCAGGCATCCTCACAGCCCCACAGTGTCTCTGGCTTTTCAACGAGCTTTCCGTTCTTCCTTGCAAACGCCTGCACATGCCATGGCCTCTTCCTGCCCTGCTGCATTCTCGTGGCTCCCCTAACAATGCACCATTATATAATAATGGTTGAACATACATATTTACATATACGTTTACATATACATGTGTATGTACCGCATTGACCTCATCGCATGGCTGTGTCAAAATTGTTCGACAATCTCCCATGTACTTGAACTGTCAACCTGTGTGTGTGCGTGTGGGTTGGATCCTGTTTTATATTTCTTTGTCGTCGTTGTGCAGTTGCTGTTTTTCCGCTCTTCACGTGTTTGCGGGTGGGCTTGGATTACACATCGAGCGGTTTTTGCAAATTCCGAGCATATTTATAATTGCATGTCACGCTCTCGATGGGATGGTAAAAGTTTGCCTGTTTTTCTTTTTTGGTAGCTGTTTAAACGGTGCTTTGAGCTTTGAACTTGATGCACAATTTTTGCATATTTAAAATTCATAAGCAAAATCGGAATAAATGTAAAGACGGTACTAAAAGATGTTGCGTATCCAATAATGGAACCATTTGCACTAACGCAATAGAACAAGTAAACATATACCACTCGTTCCTGTTTATATATTTATAAAGTTAATTCCGTATTGAAGGCAAAATAAACAGCAGAGCCTCGGACCTCGTACTGCTTTTGGCAGTATAGGCAATTAGCCCGAAATGAATGGATAAACAAAATAATGCGCGACGCTCTCTCCTCTGTTGGTCATCGGGAATTGTTTGGGCAACCTGCTCCGGTAAGTGCCTGAGCAGAGAAATAAATTAATTCCAGTCGCTGGCGGCCACACCGCAGGTGGCAGCGGCAGCGGCAGCGACAGCGGCAGCCCCCTTGCTGTGGGCCTGGGCTGGCCTGAGAGTGGGTTATGTGTGTGCTTTGTGGGGTCTTATGGCCGGGCCAGGCGCCAGGTTGCAGTTTTGGCCACCACCCCAGACCAAAAACAAATGGAAATAGAACTTTAATTAAAAGCTGTGGAAGCCAGCAGCAAACAACAGTTGGGGGGAGGTTCTAACATTCTAATAGAGAATATAGTTCCTCCCATATAGTAATATGCAGAAATACTAATACACTGAGAGAAAGCAAGGTGCCCCTTGCACTTAAATGGGGTTCTTTTCTCTGGGTGTATCTCTGCCCAATGATTTCTCGTAGTGTTTTGTACACGATATGATTGTCTGTGCAGGGTAAACAGCGGGTGCCCCTCTGCTATTTAAAGTCTATTTGCAGTTGGCCTCGTTGGAGGGAGAGAGCCACCAGCAGGGGCAGAGAATCTCCGGCAGATGATGCTGAGGACGGCGCTTTAAGCTGTTCAACACTCAGATGAGATGATATGTCAGACTTTTGACTGGCCTTAGCACGCTCCAAATGCCCTGCAGTCTCTGAACTCTGTTGTCAACCCGCAAACACGTGTCTGGCATTAAGGCAGGGCTCCCGCTGCCTGGCTAGAGCTGGCAAATCACAGCGAGGATGTAAACTAACTTGCACTGCAAACGCGCGTCGCTTGGCAAACATAATGGGAATGGCAGGTGAAAGGATACTTTCTGCTGCCACTCGGCACACCACTTTTACTTTAAGATTATGTCTCTGGCACTCAACGCACTGGGCTTTGGGTCACATCTGGATGTGGATCTGGGGGTGGCGTCCCTGCAATTTAATTAGTATAGTAGTAAGACTTCCTCGGTAGACCAGACCGAGTATCAGCAACAGACTGTGCTTGGATTCTATTAGGGAGAGATAATTAATTATAATTATCTGTCCTAAGTGCAGCCTCATTATACTCAACGCCCGACTGGATGATAATGATGACGATGATGCTGCCGATGATGACGTTGATGAGTAGGAGAGGCCCTAGAACGACAACAAACTCGTACTCTTCTCTCTCTCTCTGAGAGATGAGTGATGGAAAGAGGCTGTTCCCAGTTGGCTGTGGCATATGGAGCATGGGTAAACATGAATGTGGAACCATAATTACATAGAGCCTCAAATATGCAGCCCGGTCTACTCCTCTAGAGAGCTTCATTTAGCTGCAAGTTTCCTTTAAATAAGATTGGCAAAATCTTCACAAAAATATATTTTTTTTGATTTTTGATAATCTTTTGGATTTTACCAAAGTGCTGCCATAATTTAGTTGTTCTTTTTATAATTTTTAAATATATTTTTTCAACAGCAACATAAATCTAAACGTAAACGTTTGGGGAAGAGCCCTCGCCCACACGAAGATTATCTCTTGGATCTGATAGCTACAAAAGTGTACATATTGCAGATTTATTTGTGTATGTGGCGCGGCTAGGCCTAAAATAAAATTTACCTCACTTTTAGCTCAATTTTTGCGGTTTTTTCTTGGCTGTTATTTAAGTATATTTTTTGTTGCTTAAAAGCAATCAGGAAAATTCCCATGGAGGACCACAGCACATGGTGTCCATCAAAATCAAACTATGCAAGTCACCTGCCTCATCGTGTGGCATGCCTCCTGTGCCTCCGATGCTATCCAATCAATTGCACATTGTGCACGTATAGGAGCCGCACCGTGCGTGTTTGGGTCGGTGGCGCGGGGTAACTGTGGTTTGGGGTTCGGTTTAGGGGCGTGTGAAATCGAAACCATTGAAATTGAAAACTGCAAACTGAAAACTGAAAACACTGAATGAAAAGTTTTGCGGGTGGGCCACAGCCTTGGAATTGAATTGAATTTTTCGGTGGCATGCCGCGGCCAAACTATGGGGCCAGGAACTTTTGCGGCCCCCATGTGGCCCCAGTAACTGACCCACACACACACACACACACACACACACACACACACATGCACACAGCATGAGGGCAAAATGTCTGCAAAAGATTTTCCCTGGCATGTAGCAACAAAAAATACAACAAAAATTTGTGAAAGTTTTGAGCTGAAAAGAAAGAAAAAAACAGGAACTACCGAGCACACTTCATAATTGTAAGCGAAAGAGAGGAGAAAGAGAGCTCTCTGTGTGAAACTGTTCACTGTGTGGGGCCAGCAGAAGTTTCAAGGTGCAAGTGGCAACGTGGCGTATACGTCATAAATGCCATAACACGCAGACCACAATGTGGCCTGAGCCTGGGCCGGGTCAGCGCTGTGAATGGGATGTGAAGCATGTGTAAAGGGCACAGAAAAATCGATTAAACTTGCATGTGGTTCATTAGGCCATGTCCTAATTGAATGGGAATCACTTGTGGGAATCCTCATCCGATTTCTGTGCAATCTGTTGAGTACTCACAAAGAACTTAAAGCCCTGCTCTAGCGTATAGCTTTATTATCATTCAATAGATTTAGGGCACAGATAATACGGCTCTTGCCCTTTATTTTGTTTGCCTTTTTCGTGCATTATAAAGTTGAATGACAGGCAAACCTTTACGGCAGCAATCGTCCGTTGAGAGTCAACGAAGTGACACCAAAGGCACATCTGGCCTGCGTTTGAGTGGTGCACAGCCTTGTCGTACTGTCAAAGTAGGTGGAGCCCGCGCAGGTGTAGATTGCACCATACCAAATACCCTTAAACGTATAGCAGGAAACATATCTAGAGAATAAATTTCATATGTAAGATCCAGAATAAAGATTGAGGGATTATACTTACTGCCTGCAGGTGGTTGTGGCATCACTGCCATAAGGAAAGCGTCCGGGCTGCTGCAGGCTGCGGCAGTACAGTGTTGGATCCGTTATGGACGTGCTTGAGCCGCCACCGCCAGATGAATTGGTGCCACAGCTGGCCGGATAGGCGCTGGAACTGCCGCAGATTTCGGGATTCTCCACGTTGCACACCAAACTCGTGCCGCAGTTGCCCACAATCGATGTACTCGGCGTGTCCTGGCCCAGGCACAAGGCGAACTGCGATGCGCTGATGCACGCAAAGCTCTTGTCCGCGCTGCACTTGTTGCAACTCACACAGGCCCCGTATGCCTCGTTCGGGCTGCAAAAGGTACCATTTGCACTGCAGAAGTAATTGGTGGGACAACTCGTCACGGCTCCCAGCGGCACATGAGCTTCCGAACAGATTTGATACTCCGTGGCCGATACACAGGCCACATTGGCAGCCGACGAACAAACATTGCACTCGGCCTGGCAGCCCAGGACTGCGATGGCCAGCAGGATCAGCAGGCGCAGCATCTTCAAGTGGAACTGAGACTCAGATTTGCACTGCAGCTGAATTTATTCATTTAGTTTTATCTCAGCAAAAGTTGCACTTAGCTTGGGCCTCATAAAGATTAAACAAACGTGCAAAGATCTGCCAGTAAGCAAAGGGTTTGCTGACAGCGAATTTCCGTTGGGTTTTATGGATTCTCTCTACAAATAAGTTGAATAAAATACACAAACTATAGATGCAAACTGCTGAGACTCAAAGTTTTGACTCCCTCGGTGCATCTGGGTGGCAGCTTTGTGGTGCAATACTTTGTCGAGCTGTCGTAATAGGTAAGACCCGGACAATTGTTGAGAGCTCCTTTCCACTCTGTGCCATTCACGACGCAAGAGATGTACCTGGAAAATAATACTCCAATAATATTTGGAGCAGTTCCCAAATAAAATTACTCACTGCCTGCAGGTGGTATCGGGATCAATGCCATAGGGAAACTTTCCCGTCTTCTGGATGGTGGCGCAGTAGGCAGTGGCAGTCAGTCCAATGGGATCCACACAACCAGGACTCGTATCGCTGCCAGCGGGATAAGTAGGCTGACCAGCGCTGCTCCCACTGGCACAGATGTATGGACTGTTCAAATCGCAGACATGCTCCGAGCCGCAGCTGCCAACCAGCATCGATGGTGAGTCCGTGCCCAGGCACAGGGCATATGTGCGATCGGAGAGGCAAGCAAAGTATTTATTGTCACTGCACGAACCACAATTGCAGGCTCTCAGCCCCACGCTCTTGCTACAAATGATGCTGTTGGCGGTGCAATAGTATCCCGTGGGACAGGAGTACACCGGCTGTATGGGCACATTGTCCTCCGAGCAGAACTGGAACGTTGTGTTCGAGGCACAGGCCACGCTACTGGCCGTCGCACAGACATTGCAGTCCGCCTGGCAGCCCAGGATGTAGATCGTACCCAGAGCCACTCCGGCAGCCAGCAAGTACAGCAAACGCAGCATCTTCAAATGCAACTGACTTTGCCAGTAAAATGTATGCCGAGATCTATGCACTCGTATCTCTTATCTTATCCGACAAAACTGTAACAAAATAATTGCAAAGGGATCACAGCGGAATTATCTATGCATCAGCCATTTCAATGGGTAAAGCTTGGACAAATCTTCGTACCTGCTTAAATTTCAGAGTAATGCAATAAAAACCACGTGTTCCTGCTGGTCATTTAGATATTTTAATAAACACTACACACAATTAGAAGGTATCAGTCCGCATGCGGAGGTAATGCTACTGAAATAGGGTTTAGTTGTAGGACATTGCCAGACATTGCCCAACCATACAGAACCCCGATAGAAGCAAATGACATAGCTGGAATGCAGACAGAAATATTACTGAATATTTTAGAAAAACAAACAAGAAATCTCACCTGCGGCAGGTGGCATCATTGGGATTGGTATAGCGACCCGTGGAGGCTTTGATTTGACACATATCAATGATCGCTGGGTCCACTGTGGTTGAAGGACTCGCCGTACTGGTGGTGGGTGCTGTGGTGCTGGTGGAGCTCCCAGTGGTATCTGCAGTGCTGCTGGTGCTCTCTGTGCTGCTGGTTGTGGACTCTGTCGTGCTCTCCGTGCTAGTGCTGGAGGTCTCTGCGCTGCAGGCGGCGAGTTCCGGCCTACTCTGACAAAATTTGATCTCTTCCGTGCAATAATAACCATCGGGACATTTCGCTGTGGCCCCAATGGCCGATACTCCATCACAAAATGTGAAATTAGTTGCGGTTAAACAAATCGTGCCGGTATCGGGATTACAGACATTGCAGGCGGCTTGACAGCCGAGGGTACCCAATGCCAGACAGAGCAGAATCCGAAACATCGTCAAATGGAAAGGTGACTGAAGCAATCTATAAACTGCAACGAGCTTTAAGTAGTAGCTCCAAGATAGAAATGTTTTTTGAAAACAGCGCAAAACAAATAGAGAGAGAGAGAGAGATTCGTTCGGGGCATGAGAAATTCGCAGCTGCCACAAAGTATGCAACGGGTATGATGCCACAAAATGCTGCACAACTTATCTAAATTGTGTCTTGAGTCAAGGTCCATCCACGGTGCGAGGCCAGGACAGATTATCTGATATCTCAGAGCTCCAAAAAAACTGCCAAAAATCTCTATTTAAACTGTCTGAACGATGGCCTCAAGCATCAGTCGGAAAAACAGTTCCATTCGGCGGCACGAGAACCATCCAAAATGACATTTCTGCTGCTCTTGCTGCTCGGCTGCAGCCTGCTCGCCACGGCCAGGGGCACGTGCAACGTGTGCAATGCTGTCAACAGCCTGACCTGCTACTCCCAGAACCAGACACAGGCGTGCGATGCGAATAATTTGCCCACTGGTGCACCCTACAGCTGCCCCAGCGGCTATGTGTGTGTGAGTGGGGACAGTGGAGTGATCTGTGTGCCGGAGGAGAGTGCGGCCAGCGGCCAGGCCGACTGTCAGGAGTGCAACAAGTGTGACACCAGCAACACCTTTGCCTGCACAGGCACCAGCAGCTTTGCCCTCTGTCTGGGCACGGACACGGTGCAGGATTCAGTCGGAACATGTACCGACGGCTATGTGTGCAATGTCAGTGCCACACAGATATGTGGTCTGCCAACGGATGGGGTAAGTTCTTAGCAAAAGGAGTTTGGGCAACAGCTGTCACACGTGTAACACGTGAATTTCCCAGACAATTTGCAGATAACATTCAACCGATAAGAGATAACTTTAACTGTCTTAAACTCCATTCAGATTGTGCCGACGTGTTCGTATGCTGATGATGCTGACTCCAGCAGCTCCTCCGGTGGTGCAACAACGACACCTTCCACCAGTTCCCCGGCTGCTTACTGCGCCGCTGTTCAGTCCGCGGGTAGATATCCAGTCGGCAATGATGCCTACACGACCTGTCGCCAGTACATCTTGTGCAGCTTGGTCAGCGGCAGTTGGAAGGGTCAGACCTATACGTGTCCGGGCAGTCTGTACTTCAGCAGCACCGCTAATCAGTGTGTCGCAGCCATGCCATCGACCTGCTCGACTAGCGTTAGCTCCACAACCTCAACGACAGCGGCCCCAAACACGAGCAATCCGGCGGCCTATTGTGCGGCCATGAAGTCAGAGGGTTACTTCCCCGTGGGCACCGATCCCAGCACCACATGCAGGCAGTATATCAACTGCTTTCTGCTGAGTGGCACATGGCGGGGTCAGCTGTACACGTGTCCGGGCAGTCTGTACTACAACAGTGCCAGCAAGATGTGTGCGAGTGGACTGCCCGCCACATGTTCCGCCACAGTCTCCAGTCTGACGCTCAATGGAGTTGTTTTGGAGTAAGTACAGGTGAAACAGAGAATTTTAGATAGTTTATTGGGGTCTGGTCTAAAGGCAAGCTGCTGGCTTCGTGTAGGAACATTGCTGCATCTCTGCTTGGAAGTAGCTGTCCGAGGGGCAATCGTATTCCGTGGCCTTGACAACGGTATTATTCTTAAAGTAGCAGCTGATGTAGCTACAAAAAAAAGATTAACAATGAAATACATGTCGAAAAATATTGGTTAGATCTGTCGTACCGCTTGCAACTGGGATCCACAGGATCGGTGGCATAGAGACCCGTTTTCAGATGCTGGCGACACACATCCAACGGTGTCCCGGGTGTCACAGTAGTTGGTTCTGTGGTATTACCGGGGATTTCCGTGGTGGTGGGTGGTGGTGCTGTGGTGGTATCCACCAGCTGATCATTGAGGTCACAGGTCAGCGTTTGATTTGCCACCGCACGCACACAGATACTATCGCTGCTGGCATCACAAACCGTGCCCGTGGGACAATAACCAAACTTCCCGGTGGGTCTGCTGGCACCGTAACACATCTGGAAGATGCCACGACTCTGGCAGGCGAACAGATAGTTCCGATGTGCGCTGCACTGACCACACTGTGAGGTGTCCCCACAGCTGGGCGGCCGCTGGTTGCTCTTCTGGGTGCAGATCGCTGTCAGATTGCTGCATTGGAAACCATCCAGGCAGTGGTAGAGCTGATCCGTGTGAGGCATTCCATCTGCATGGCCAAAGGATATTTTGAAACTGGATTATCTGGAGTACCTGTCAATGACACTCACCGCCGAAGCACAGATAGAAGGATGTGGAATTGATGCAGGCCACTTTATTGCTCTGGCAGACATTGCACTCGGATATGGTTTGACCCACCAGAAAGGCCACAAAAAGCTGTTAGATATTTTCAGATATTTTCCTTTCTTTTCGTTAAGATAAAACCATAAACCTACCGCTACCAGAATTGGTATGAAATTGTTATGCTTTTGGAACATTTTCAGTGTAGAGAAAGATTCTTGCTTGTAGTCACTGTCGAGGCTCTGCGAACACTAAAACCAAGTTAGTTGATAACTTCGATATAAACCCAGAGAGCAGCCAGCAGCCAGTCAATGTTTACCCAGTCTTAACTTTTCTCCCGTTGTCCGCGCTAATTGTTTTATTTGGCTTTGCTTTCCACATGACTGCTGCCTCATGCTATTCCCAGATTAGCAGCATAAGAATATATCTACGAATATTGCGTGGGCGCCGATTCCGAGACCATTGACCACCGGAATCGAGAAAGTCTGTGTTGGGACGGCATGTTTCAGAGAGGGAATACTCTTTGGACACATACTCGTATTTATTTAATGAGATTTACCATCTCTAAGCTTGATTAATCAACAGGAATTTCTAGTGTTTCCACAAACCAAGAACTCTATGGATTTGTTAGCAGAAAGAAAGTAAGTTCAGCCATGAAACTGCTACTTGGTTGTCTTAAGCCAAAGTTCTCCATTGAGGCGTTGATGGCACTGAAATGAAAGCAATATATAAAGTCAAGAATAAATACACATACTACACACCCAGTCGGAGAAATGTCTCCATGTATTTGTGGTTCTCTGATGAAGTGCTGAGCAATGTTTTATCTTCATTGTCTCTGCATTTGAGTAGGTTTACATTCCAGAAGTTTATAAATTATAAATTGTATTATTTGTTTATATTTTCATTTAAGTATATTTTTAATATTTTGTATATTATATTTAGACTTTGAAAAAGCCCTGGCTGGCTACACATCAGTACATCCCGCTCCGGAAGGCTTGGTCGTGCCACAAGTAAAGGCGCTTGCGTTGAAGTAGGGCTTTGTGGCGGCACAGTTATAGATGATGCCTTTCCAGCTCTCCTCCCTATAGATGCAATTGATGAAGCTGCAAGGGGAAAGGGGATAGATCAATGAACGATAAGGCTTCGTTCGGTCTGTGGCCAGGGATATTGTGGACCTACCTCGTGCACACCGTGTCGCCGGGTATGGCATAACGACCAGCGGTGCTGATGCCCTGACAATAGACGGTTTCCGCTGGTACAGTGGGCTCTGTGCTCGGGCTTGCTGTGGTTGGAGTGGTCTCTGTGGGAGTGTTTACTGTGGGAGTGGATGTGGTATCGTTTGGAAGGGTTTCTGTGGGAGTGGGAGAGGTTTCAGTGGGAGTGTTTACTGTGGTAGGAGAGGTTTCTGTGGGAGTGCTAACTGGGGGACTGGGACTGGGTTTTGTTGGAGTGTTTACTGTCGTAGGAGTAGTCTCTGTGGGAGTGTTTACTGTGGGAGTGGAAGTGGGAGGGGTTGCTGTGCTTGAGTCTGTGGTTGGGTCTACTGTTGAGATCCCCGTTGTTGCTGTGGGAGGATTCACAGTGGTTACAGAGGAGTCATCGGAAGTGGACTCTGTGGTTACCGGACTCGTGTCCAATGAGGTGGTCTGGATGGGTGTATCATCGGCGGAAGTCTGTCGAGGTAGATCGCACACTTCGCCGGTTATTCCCCTGCAATGGGAGACACAGGGAGTGCCCGCGGCAGCTGATGGCGCACTGCAGACGAAATTGTCCTTGCATGTCTGGGTGTACGCGGTGATTGCTCCATTGCTGCAAGCGGCAAAGGTGTTGCGCGAAGTGCAGGTGAACTTGGCTGTAACATCCGGGCACACACCGCATACGGAGACATCGCCACAGCCCCTCACCGCCGCCGTTCCATTGGCCATGCAGGTGGCAATGTAATCCACGCAGATGGCCCTGTCGCTGGGGCAGGTGTAGTTCTGGCTCTGGTCGCGCACACCTAACAAAGCCAGACCATTAGACGAAAGTCTCTTTGGAGGTCAAATCACTTACCATCAAAGCACAGCTGGAACTGCGTCTCGCTGATGCAGGCATGAGCGTTCGTGCAACTGCCACACACGGCATCCACGCTGGCTGGAGCCAGCAGCAAGGCGAGCAGCGCTAGCGAAAATATCTGAAACTTGAACGCCTCCATCTCTAGTTGGCAATTAATGATGGGCCACCTGCGTGTCAGGCCTTTTAAGGCCAAGCCACTTGTTCTCCTATCTTTATGGCGGGAGATCAGATGCTCGTGCTTTTATCTCTCAATGCCGTGCAGTGGCCATAAAGCCACACCATTTTGGGGCTTCCTAGTAAGCTAATCTAGCGAATAATTCCGGTAGCCAACCCACCATCTTGTCATATATCTAAATGTTTTTATGCAGGACTAAGCCACAGTATTAAGACTCCCGACTTATCTCGCGTTTGTGTGTGTCGAAGATCTGTTGATGTATTGGCTTCTGTTTTTCTCATATAAAATGAGGCATTTCTTGGCTGCTCTCGTTAGTCAGTTTCCAGTTATCCAGCCATAATGCAGCAGTCCCCGTTCCTCTCAACTCTGGTGAGCTCTCCCCAGAAACCAATAATAAATTTTATTCAAATATTTATGGTTTATTAGTGCCTCTTCCTGATCATCGTTCCGATGGTAGTTTACAGCCAAAGCCAGTGCGGTTTATGCCAAAACAATAATGTGGCCTGTGTGAATGAGACCCACTATCGCTTTTGTTTGGACAACGTAGAGCCCGGAGTGGTTTTGCCATGTGGTGATGGCGAGGTCTGTACGAGTCTAAGAAAATACTGTGCCCCCAAGGGCCTAGTTGATCCAACATGCTCAAGCGGTGAGGGATCGTCGCCGATCGATTGCCCCAGCTGCACGGGCAGCTCACTGTTCGTCTGCACCAGTCGCACCACCTTCCAGATGTGCGACGGGACCACATTGACCGATCGTGTCATCAAGTGCAGCGATGGCAAGTTCTGCTCGATGAAGTCCGCTAAATACTGTGTCAGCGAGTGCGAGCTGGAAGACGACTTTGAGTGCGACAGAGAAGCACCCTAAGCAGGGTTCAATCTAAGTTACAATCCAAAAGTATCCATTAAATAAATCAATGAATAAATTCTGTTTTAAATATTAAGTTCAAATTTTGTGTTTGACGAGGTTTGCATAATTTATGCATTTTATATATAATTTCCAAAGAATAAAGACATCTCCATAATCATCTTACTAATATTGAGCATCGACAAAGCCGGGAACGTTGCTTCCTTTTTTCCTTTCAAGCAGCTCTCTCCACTCTCTCAACGTCTAAACCTGAAGGTTTGGTCCAAGCAGTGTGTCGCTGAAACCTGAACGTTTGGTTCGATTCCCTTGCAATTGTCCTGCAAGCAGTTCATGGACAAACCAGAAGGTTTGGTTCTCATGCGCTAACAGGGCAACAGCGCTGTTTACATTGCAGGTTGGCAACCTGTTAACGCTCTCCTTTAACAGCCTGGAGCCTCTGCCGGTTACAACTCACTGTTAGCGCTACAATGACCAAGCAGTTTGCCGCTTCAAAGTGAAGGCAATACAACTACTAAATCTGAAGCTTTAGTCCAAGCAGTGCATCGCTGAAACCTTCAAGCTTGGTTTGTTTGTCCTTGAATTTCCAATGCGAGCAAATTGTTCTTTGAAATATTTGTTAAATATTTTAACCAATAAACGAGTAATTTTGGGAGCTTTTGTAACTTTAAATTTCATTGTGCCAGAGCATAGACCACCGCGTTTTTAGATAACTCCCAGATAGCGCAGAGCCCAAAAATGTTTCTGTGCGAAAACAGACCTTGAAATGCTGCGGCCATATAACTATTCTTATGACCTGTTCATCTGAAAAGCCTTAAAAGCTTATCAATGTTCTGCTGCCCAACCTTCTGGTGGGGAAGCTAAGCAAATTCGGTTGCGAAGGTCAGTGTTCTGAGGATTAATTATGGAATACAGATGCAAATACAAGTAAATGCTCAGCTGCGTGAGTAAATTTTAAATAAAAAACTAATTGAATTAAGCAATTCAATTGACATTGACCCCATTGTGGGGGAGCGGCATGTAATCCAATTAGTGCTTTGTGAGGCAATGACGTCAAAATCGGTTTCTGATGAGGTGAGCGGGTGAGAGGGGAAGTGAAGTAACTATAAATATCCAGTTTGCTAATTTGTGTACAATATAGTGCGCTGGCACTGGCACGTCTATCTTCATTTGTTGTGATTGCCACCGCTGCTTCTGTTATGCTGTGAAAACTCGTAAATTATTCAGCACTTTTTACTGCTCGCATTTTGTGTTGGGTGAGTTTGGGCTGGGCTGGATTGGGTTGTGGGGATGTGGTGTTGCTCCACATTTAATGGGCGGCACAGAGGTGTGGAAAACAGATTCGCAACAGGAAACAAAACAGAGAAAGAGCTGACGAAACGTGAAAAGCGAGAGCACACACACAGATGCGATGTGCTGCTTCCCATTCCCCAATTCCCAGTTCGCTGGTGATGGTGCTGGTGCTGCTGCTGTTGGCGCATCTAATTGTTTTGAATGTTGCGTTTTGTTATTGTAATTAATATTTAGCTAAATTCTGCAGTGGGTTTTGGTTTGTCACAAACTAAAAAGCGAAAAGCGTCGAACAAATTGCGGTCATTAAACTTTTTGCCATGCCAACTGAAATAAAGTGTCGCCTCCGTGTGGGCTGCCTGCCACTACAGCGCCAAAGAGCAACGCGTGCGGATCAGTGGATTATCATCACTTGCACTGCACTGCACCTGCACTTGCAACTCACAGTGGCAACTTGCTGTCTACTCCTGGCCTTCGCAAAAGTGCCCACACATCCGCAGCAGACAAACACCTGGCGGGATCTATTTTTTGGCAGCAAGTGGCTGTCGCCGGGTCCGCGTTTCCGTGAGTCCAAGTGTAGGTTCCAAACGAGAGATCATCATCATCCTCATCTACTCCGAAATATTAATCGGTCCTTCCTTCCTCTGCAGTTTTTCCCATATTTGCTCTGGTGCCCATTGGACCCGGCAGCTGTTCGGCGCCCTCTGGGGAGCAGGGTAATTGTATTCCCAGCAAGGATTGTATACTCAGGAATGGCATACCAGCGGGTCCCTGTGGCGGCGGCTATGGCGTCTGTTGCGTATGTAAGTTTATGAATTTATGCCAAGACTGAAGTCCTTTCTGAGTTCAACTGGTGGCTTTCTTTTTGCTAGTTCTGCAGACCTGTGGTGGCGTGATACGCGAGAACTCTACCTACTTTGTGAACCCGAATCATCCGGATGTGTATGATGGCACTGGCAGTTGCCAGGTGACGGTGCAGAAACTTCATCCGGACATCTGTCAGCTGCGCTTGGATCTGGATATGTTTTCCATAGCTCCACCAGAGGCCGCCAATCATTTGTGCAATCAAGATCAGCTTCTTATATCGGGCGGAAGTCCAACGCCCACCATTTGTGGCAGCTCCACGGGCGATCACAGTGAGTGCGCAAATCTGTTAACCATCTCGTAACCATCTCAATGTCATCATGCTTCATGCTTGAACAGTGTACATTGATGCGGGTCTGGGCCAAAGCAATCCGATTGTCTTATCTGTGATCACCAGCGGAAGTTTTCCGCGCCTGTGGCGCATCCGCGTCACGCAAATCCACTGCGGCAGCATCAGTCGAGCGGATCAGGGCTGTCTGCAGTATTACACGGCCATTAGCGGGCGCGTGCGGAGCTTCAACTACAACACGGTGGGTGGGAGGCAACTCTCCAATCAGGACTACAGCATCTGCATTCGCAATGAGCGAAACTTTTGCGGCATTCAGTACAACACCTGCCCGGACCTGGAGAACAATCGGTCGAGGGCCTTCACGCTGTCGGGCAACTCCAACAATCCTGTTCCCACCATGGTGGGTGGCGGCGGTGCCAATGGCTGTGTCAGCGATTGGCTGCTGATTGGCTGCATTCGATCGGCGGATCGCGTTCCACCGCTGCCGGGCTGCGAGGATCGTGTCTGTGGGGGCACCTTCAGCGCCGAGGCTGGCATGTTGGCCAAGACAGTACAATGTAAGTGCAGGATTTGTTGTTGCTTTAATTTGCCAGCTTTAATGTCTCTTCTGCAGCCAGCGTTCGTCCTTTTCGGCTGTACTTCCACACGGATGGCGTTGAGGCACCGAATGACATAGATAATCGTGGATTCTGCCTGGACTATGTTCAGCAGCCCTGTACAAATGGTTTTTAGTCGTCGCCGTCGCCGTCGCTTAATCTAATTACATAAATCTTCTATAATAAATATATTTATTTATTGATTTGATTCGTAGTTAAGGTAGTCATAAGTTTTCTCCTAATTTAAGTTAATTTAAGTAGCCCACAAGAACATTGTGGCATTTTGGTATAAATTAAAAGTCGAGGGACATGTCGAAATGTTGTTTTGCAATTTGAAAAAATATCTAACATTAAAATCGTTTCCATCTACTAATACAGATCTTTTTTTTAAGTTTTAATTACGTTTAATTAATAATACTTGGCCGAAGCAAAAACAAAATTTTAAATAATAATAACAGGATAAAACACTATGAAAAACGCTTTCTTTTAAGGACAGTTTCGTTATTTTTTGTCTGGTGATGCTGATGACGATGCTGTGATGCTGTGTCGTATAAAAGGGAGTGATTTTCTGGGGGTTTTCGTTTGCTGCTCTGCTCGTCCGAGATCGCCAATTTCAGTCTGTTGCGCGCATAGTCCGATTTGTGACATCACTGGGGGAAGTGGGGAAGTGGAGTGGGGGGAGTTTCCGGGGGTATCCGGTGCTCTAGATCCTAATAGGTTTGTATCAAGGCAGCCACATGCTGTTTCTCCTCATCGGTCAGACCGTTCTTAAGCGTGCGACGCACTGAAAAAATATGCAATAAATGATTAGAATATTATTTCAGTTGGTTTATAGATGGGATTATCTTATACATATATAATTATTAATCAATATTGAGGTTCACATGCTAAAGTAAGGTTAAACGAGACATGCATTAATGTTCCTGAATATTTGTTAAAAAACATGCCAAAATTTCGATTCCATTATTTCTTGCATGCACATAAGATAGATCCTTAGATCCTTGAACAACATACAAAAGTTCCAAAATGAACAAACAAAATTCTCAAGGGGAAAACAAAATGAAAGTATTCAACAAAGAATTTATTTCACTAACCAAAAAAGGTAAGACCTAAAAAAACAGTTGGCTGTTCTCTTTCGGTAACGGTAACGGGTTACGGTTACAGCTACGGTTAACACTAACGGTAACGGTTACGGCTTAATACGGTATTTCGGTATCTATGGCGATGGTGCTCTTTCAACTGTGAATCCTTCGCGCGTGCGGCTGCGCTTCACTTCTCCGATAGTCAATATATATTTTTGATATATTTTTTTAACATGGTGCGTTAATGGTGAGAAAAACAAAATGAAAAAAAAAAACAACAAATTAAAAACCAATGTAGGCAACAGATTTGTAAACGAAAGCTTCCATTAAGCTGGGAAATTTCAGTTGGGTAAATGGCCAAAAAGCACCGGGGAAAAAAAGTAAATTATACAGGAATTACAGGCGAAAGGGAAAGGGTTTCGTGAATTTGGAATTTCGTGTGGGAATTATATTGCTTGATTGATTGTTGGATTGAATATAAATTTCGTATTGCCGCTGGTAGATTGTAGATTCTGTCACTGTGTGCTGTGTGTGTGTGTGGTGTTGTTGGGTGTTGTATCCAGCTAAAGGTTATAGTACATGTACCGCGCTGTGTGTGTGTTTTTGTGTGTGAGATAAACCAACACCTCTTCATTAAATCTGTATTCGTTGGAATTTTCTGTAGTGGATCTAAATGAAAGTGATGAACTCACATGATTTGCGATCCGCATTACGCGTCCTCTTACGCTCCCTGGGTGTGGTGCGTGTTCCCGGCGCCTTGGTGGCGGTCTTAACCAGAGATTCGAGTATCTCATCATCGCCATCGGTGAACTGCTCCTCGCTCTGGCGTGCAATGGGTGAGCGCAATTGCTCGGCCCGACGACGTCTCCAGGTGAGAGTGCCATCCGCCTGATCTGCACTTGGTGTGCCCAGAAGGGTTCTGCAAAGCGAGTTAATAATTAAACAAATTCATTAAAAGAACGGTTTGCTGAACCAACTTTAACTCTGCATCGGCCACATCCTCTTTGGTCTTGAACTTGGCCATATCGATGATCAGCTTGCCACGCGTCTTATTGCGCTCACGATGATTGGCCTTTTTCTCCAGCTGCTGCTGCACCCGCTCCCTGGTCGTGCGATACTCCAAAGCAAACTCGGACAGGGTGCGACAGAACTCATTTGGCCGCGACTCGGCCACACTGTGCTGGGGCATGCCCAGCCAGAGCAGGAACTTGCGATATCGATTCATCACGCGCCGATGGACAATCTGCAGTATGATTATCCGCTCCGCACAATCGGCCAGGAAGTCCACGAGCTTCTGTTTCAGCGGTGGTGGGCAGTCGTGTTTGGCTATCACTTTGAGACGATCCCAGGAGGCCTTGCACTCGGACTCCAGCTGCGTAAGATTGTGTGCCAGATCGGTAAAGTCGGCCTTGGATGCGCGCGTAATGGGACCAATTTCCGAGTACAGATCGCTCGTGTCGCTGCTCGACTCCATAACCATGTGACAGAGATGATGCAGCAACGAGTGCTTGTGCACAGTGTCCTTCACTTCGGGCACCTTGGCCAGATACTCAATCTGGAAACCCTTGACGGGTGCACCATTCAGGAATATGCCCACGGACAGCAGCGTTGAGAGAATGCTGCGGAAGGTGCGATTCTGACGCAAGATCTCAATGCCTTGCTTGAGATCCATCAGCGGTTCGGCAATTTCTTTCTGCAAATAAAGAAAAAATCAATAAATTTGTCTTTGAAGGAGAATCTTTCCCACTCACCTCACTGTTGTCAAAGTCCAGGCGGAAGGCCCACAGCTTCAGTCGTGCACCCAGCTCTGATATGGAGGCCAGCGTCAAGAGGAACTGCTCGGCACTGCCCAGTGGTAGCTCTGGGTTAACCAGCTGCGCCTCTTGGATCTTGCCACGCTCCTCATCGGTTGGCAGCATATTGAGCAGCTTGTCAATGCCCTCGCGTGTCACCACAGTGGCATCCATCTTCAGGATGGCCGCCTTGATGGCACGCGGTGGCGGCAGCTTTGTAATTGCTATATTGATGGCATTGGAACGTTTGTGATCGAGCACGATGATCTCTTTGCTCTTATTTAGCTCTTGTTGTTTCTGAAAGATGTTAGTTCGGGATATTAGTTTAATGAATTATAGACAAGATTGTTCAGAGATAAACACATAAAACGTGGTGCAAAGAGTCACAGAGAGAGTGCAGTGAAGTGGAGTGGAATATGTTCTGATAGAGGAGTCTGTCTGTGGCTGTGTGGGTATAAGAGTGAAAGAAAACCAACACCAAAAAACACAAAACAAAATGGGCAAAAAACAGAGAGAGAGTGAGAGATGTACATACATATAGACAGAGTGAGAGAGTGAAAAACAAAAGAGATTTGTTGTATAAAACATTTCATGGCACTCACCTCCTAAAAGAGAGACATTTGTAAAACATTTGCAAACATAATTGAGTAATTATTATTTGATTTTGTTTTGGTTTGTGATTGTTTGAAGTGTTTTGGAGTTTTTAGCACACGTTTAACATTTACGTTTTATCCGCAAAACAGACCGTTCCGTTCGACATTTATCAGAAATTATATATTGGGGGAAAGAAGAATACAATTATCATTCGGTGTTTTGGTTATGTTAACAAAAACATAAAACACTTAACGTTAGGGGAGAGAGAGATTGAGTGAGTGAGAGAGAGTGGGAGAGACTAACTAGAACTAATTTAATCACACATTTCCTATGGGTAATAATACATTTGAACCTTTGACCAAATAAGTTAGGAGGGGAAGAGAGAGGTACATATATCTAAGGGCTCACTGCCCACGCACCTTGGTCATCAAGTCTTTGGCTCTGGACTCAAAGAGATGCTCGAGCTTCTGTGTATCCACATTGGCATTGGGCAGTTCATCCCAAATGGTCTTACCCACCACCTGGGGTATCAGATCTTCGCGCACTTCCTTCCAGAAGAGCTTAACCTGTGAAAATAAAATGAAACGAGTTTAATTCTCCCACTTTCGATGATCTTTGTTTCATTTTCTTACCGTCTTTTTGTTCTTTTTGATCGTATTATTCCCATTGACCAGCTCCCCGTTGACGGATCCATTCAGCGAGCTATTCACACTGTTGGTGAGGCTGCCGCCATAGCCAAACATGGGGGGAGGAATTAAACTGGGTGCTGGTGGCATCATTGGAGGTGGCAGAATGCCTCCACTGCCAAACGGCGGCGGTGGTGGTGGTATTCCCGCACCCAGGCCACGAGGCGCCAAAACATCCTTCTCATCGTCATCGTGCAGATCGGTAAAGTCCAGGTCGCAGAGGTTCAAAGGTCGCGTCATATTCCGCACCAGTTCCTCCCAGTGAAGTTCGTTCTCCGATTTCTTCGGCTCGGACTTTTTCAGCTCCTGATCCACACTCGATGATCTATGGGAGATACAATCAAAGGGAGATCCTTATCTTATTCGCAACTTTTTGGCAAACTTTATGGCTCATATCAGCTATCAGTCGATGGTGTTGGCCATAAATGTATAATCTTGTAGCCAGCCTTATCGTGGGGACACGCCTTGTGCCTAGCAGCAAGATACAACCGATAGAGATAACGATAGAATCAGGCGACTTGGAGGACGGAAGGCAGGAGACTACTTTCTTCGAGAGCTCCGATGACGAGGGCCAGATATGGAACATAAACCGACTACAAACATCACGACTGGATGAATTATTGAACTCTTACGAAAGTCTCACATAAAAAAATCTAATCGAAAATGAACTTGCACGATGGACTCTACGCCGGTGCTGGTGGTGGTGCTGCTGCTGCCGCTGCTGTCGCATTATCATGTTGCATTATCGCGTAGATAAGAGTTCCTGTTTCCCACCTTCTATTCTACGATTTTCGATTGTGTATAAAAGTTGAGTGCTACACGAAAATCAATCATAGTTTGTCACGGCATTACTGGAACGACATGGATGTAAGTCTTCGCACTGATACGCGCAGCCCACAAAGATTTGGATTTAAATCTCAATAATCTATTTGCAGTTCAACGCAATTCTCGAGAAGACCAAGGCCTTCAGCAAGAAGCCCCCAACGGAGGTTTACCTGGAGTTCTATGGTCTGTACAAGCAGATCCATGAGGGTGATATTACCATCGAGAAGCCCGCCGATGCCGAGGGTGCTGCCAAGTACGATGCCTGGCTGAGCCGCAAGGGAATGTCCGTTGATGCCGCCAAGGCCGCCTACACTGCCCTGTACGAGAAATACGATCCAATCTACGGATAAGCAATGGCTATAGCTATCGTCTCTGTCCCCCGTCCTTGAGCAACAACTTTGTCTTTGATCCGGCAATAAATCTTGTTAAACCAAAAGCTTTTTATTTTATCTCTGAGATTAAGTTTCTTTTTAGCTGCCCATTCTCTTCCAGTAGTTTTGTCTGTGTATTCGGTAGACTTCCACACCAACCTGGATCTTAACTATTTCTATAATCAATTTTAAATGCTTCTAACTTGGCGATAAATTCGTTGCACGGCTAGTACCAGTTCAACATTGGCCGGGATAAACCTTCCAGAAATTATTGCACAAAGGGTCCATGGTCTGCTCTAGCTGAAGATTCAACTCAGCAATACGGTTCAGATTCTCGTTTTGAATTACCCTTTGGCACAATATTCGTGGGTCGGTTCGTATTTTCTCGGCATTCTCTTTCTTGCCCAACAAGATCATTTTTTGTCTATCGATTCTGATAAGTTTCTATTCCAATTCAGTTTGAAGGACTTCAGATGTATTACCGCAAAAACATTTATAGCTAAAAGGTAACTTAGATCTCTCACTTGTCAGTTACATAATGGATGATTTATCCAAGTAGTAATGCTCCCCAAAGTAAATCACAATTGAGTCACGAGTTAACCCTTGCACATACACGTATGCACGGGGATTGCTTGCCCCAAATTCTTATCGCGCCAATAACTACGTGGCGCCATATATACTCGTAAACCAGAAATAATACAAACTACATATAAGCACCCCATGCACCGCACGAGCTTCTAATCGGATTTACCATAACTGAAAACTCTGAAGAGACAAGTTCTAAGAGGCAAAATTGAATTGACTCTGACTATTAGGAAAAAGGTAGTAAAAAAAAGTTGTGGAATATTCCTGGCATAGGCTACCTCTAACAGTTGCCCAAGATTAATCCTGCAAATCTCACCTGGATATTTCTCCTTTGCTTTTACTCTTGGCCAGTCCCTCTTTGGCTTTCGATATGAGGCCGGACATATCACCGACAATGGCGGACCGACTGCCTGGCTCCTGTGTGGGACTCGTGGGCAGATTGCTTAGCTTCTGTGTCAGATCCTTGACAGTATGATCGCGCTTCAGCTGCAGCTGCAACTGCAGTTGCTGCTTTCCCTCGCTGTCCAGCTCTGTGTGTGGAGGGGGGAGAGAACAAATATTTATAAAATAATATTTCTACATTTATCCCTGGGGATTATGTTGTGGCACACAGAAAAGTATGCAGCGGCAGCTGTGAGATGGTGGGATGAACATATCTTGGCAGCACTCGAGAGTATGCAACGCGGCACTAAGGCACCCACCTGTTGGGGTATCCACAGCGGGGTTAGTACTGGTTAGGGTTCTGGCTGCAACGCTGCCAATGGGTGCATTCCACCAGCCGGGTGGCGGTGGTGGTGGTGGCGGCGGTGGAGGCGGTGGTGGCGTCACCATTGCAATGGGTTTACGTATGGGACTCAGCGGCTCTGCTTCCGGCATTATGTCGCCCTTGACAGGTGTGGAGCTAAGCGGAACGGGCGTAAAATCAAAGCCTGAAGCATTCAGCGGCTTCTTCGGACTCAGCAGAACATCCTCGGGATCCTGTTGCTGCTGCTGCTGCTGATGCTTGGGCGATTGACTCATCTGCGTGTAGTAGTTATTCAGGCGATTGGCATCGTTCTCGTACTTTTTGTAGCCAGTATCCGTCTGCTGAATGTTCTTCATGATTCCATTGATCACAGTGGCGTTCCGTTCGCGGAACAGATTCTTTTTCGTAAGGAACTCGTTCTGGTTGTTGGTATTATTGTTGTTGGACTTGTCGAAGCTGTTGTTGATGATCGAGATGCTCTGGCTGCCGCTCAGCAGCTGTTTGCTGGGACTCAGCAGCAGGCTGTTGTTGGGCGTTTCATTGTTGTTGCTGCTGCTGATATTATTGTTATTGCATGGCTGCGGCAGCTCGTTTTGCAATGACTGCGGCGGACTGTCGCCGCTTTGTACGGTAGCAGGAATGGCTGTTACAATTTGGCCTTTTGGTGGCATTTAGGCGGTTTTTTGTGGCGGTTAGCATGTACATATGATCAGCGGGTGAGGCAACAGCGGGACACGGATACACACGGATAGATGGAGTGATTAGCATTGTTTTTTTGGGGGGAGAGAGAATCAAAACGTTAGTAAGCAGCCGGTACAGAGAAGCCTGGCGTTATCCTGGTGCAACTTTGTATGGCACACACTTACCCAAACCCTCGCGCTGCTCCAAGGCGGCAAATATTCCATTGGCCGCTGCCTCCTGCTGCTCCTTGAGGAAGCTCTTGTGGCGCTCCGCACGCTCACGACGACGCCTTAAACCAGGCGTGACACCCGCACCATCGCGTGCTATACAAAGAAAACCAAAGGAATATTAGTGCTCTGATTGCCAAGGGATATCCTGATCGGTTCTGCCTACGCTTCTTCTCGTTGAACAATCCGCCACTGAACTCCGTGGAGTTGGTGGAACCCGAACTATCCTCGTCCAGGGTGCCCTGCGTGGGCGTCATACGCAGCAACGTTGTGGGCAGGACCTTGGTGATGGGCACTGGACTATTGTCGGTGCTGTGGCGTCGCGACTTACGCCGCTCTGTGGTGTTTGTGCCCGGTCGATAGCGCTGCGTCTTGCGCATAGAGTTCTGCGGCAGCCGCTGGCCATCCGATTCACCATCTTCGAATCTGCAAGAGCGAAAAATGAATAATCTATTGAAGAATTCCTTTTGTTGGTGCCGTCACCCACTTAAGTACAGCCTCATAGAGTTGCAGCTGGTCGAGCAGATCCAGATCAGTGCCTGGCTTGGACATGTAACGCTGAATGACTGTCTCCATGCCCTGCTGCTCCAGCAGATCGCTCTCATCGTAGAATGTATCCTGATCGTTGAGTCCAGCAAGGGTTTTGTTGATCAACGATGTGGCATAGATCACCAGTTCGGCATCCGCATTGTCATAATCTTTCAGCAGTCTGTGGAAAGATCATGATGAATGAATGTGCCATCTCTAAATGGGTTAGCTGCCCGAAAGTATACCTCATTATGTTCGACCATGGCAGCGTTCCCTGTGTGGCATCCACCGCATGTATGGCACTGACCAGCACATAGCAATTGGACTCGGCATATTCCACAAACACCAGCAACAGCTTGAGTGCCGTCTTCACCACGGATCGGTAATTGGAGGCAATCAATGAGTATAGCCATTGCATTGTCGGCTCATGCTTCATCACGCCGTTCATTCCATCCACATAGAGCATGACCTAAACAACAAAATGACATAATTAGGCTGGGATCTAAGCATCTCTACCATCTACCTATCTACCCATCTGTAGGATGATCTTACCTGTCCGAGGGCACGCAGTATATAATTCTGATAGTTTTGATCTGCACAATTGCCCACGCGCACCAGACAATTGAGACCGCCAAGGGCCACAAAGGCATGCACCAGATCCTTATCCTCCTGGAACACCTGCTTCAATGAGAACAGCGCACGTCGCAGGTCGCTGCCCTCCGATGAGAGTAGTTTTTCTGCACCAAAAGAGGTTTTTCATTATAAAAGAAGAATGGTTTTTGCACTATAAATCGTTTTGCCAAACGTTTCTTACCAATAATTGAATGCACGCGTACGTTTAGTTGTGTGCGCACCACCAGAGAGTTCTTGCGGCTATAAAAATATATAAAATAAGGAAATTCATTTGATTAAACTCAATTAAATTGTACAGAAATATATTGGCTTTTTCAGGGCACACTCAGGGGCTACATTCGCTTGGTTGGGGGGGTTCATTGACCAGCTAAGAAGAACATTGATTACCCGCTGCTTGCTGCTTGCTGTTTGCTGTTTGCCCTCCCTGGTGGTCATAATACTCGTAAAAATAATAACCAACGACTCAGATAATTGAAAATGGACTATGAAGAACACACACACACACACAGACACTGGACTCTGGAGTTGGACTCTGAATCGGCATATAGACAAGAATTCATAATAATAATAAAGGTTTTCTGCACCACACCTGTCGCTGGCTCTGTCTCTGCCTCTACTGCTGGGTTCCTTCCGCTCCCTCTCCCCCTTTTTGCAGACCTCTCTATGGAATTTTGATGGCGCGCATGAGGCACATGATTTGCATGCAAGCACGCTGCCATGACTAATGCGATAAGCATGATTAGTGGCCCAGAGGACGGGCCCCAGACCACTCTCATTGGCGCCAATCGCAGACTTGTAAATGGGTGCCTGCACAACCCTGCCCCTCCTCCCCCTTCAAACGCTGCAAAGTGGCTGCCATTTGCGCAGACGCGGCGACATTTACGTTATAATTTCAAAAGCATCTACCAGGATGCCAGGAGCCATGCCACCTCCTTCTCGGTTTATGACTGATGGATGAAGTGAAAGTATGAAATAGACTGCCAGTTATCCAGATGCCTTCCCATAGAGGTTAAGCAACTTCAGAACATTGACTTTGAAGCACACACTGCCGCTTCGTGCCCCTGGTACGGTTATGACTTTAAGCCTTCCTTCTTTAGAGCCGCCTCTTCTTTTAAGCCATCTTGTTGTGCTGTGTTGTGCTCTTCTACTTTGACACTTGTGCCCCATCGCGTACATCATTTTTCTTTTGTGTAGCAGAGTGTCTGTCTGTCTGTCTGTCTGTCTGTCTGTCTGTCCGTCTGCCTGTCTGTCTTGGCGGACAGCTCTGTTTTAGCGCCTGCCCTGCTGATGCTTCTACTGCCTTTAGTCATGACATCACGTTCCACACGGGGCTCTGGCTTTGGCTCTGCCCTGGCCACGAAATAAATAAATAAGAAACTATCAAAAGTAACACAAGATGAACGACCAGGGAATACCTCTAAAGGCAGCAGCAAATCTTCCGCTTGAAAGTGATGAAAACATTCACATTCCCCTTAGAAATGTTTTCTCTCGAGTCCATCACTTCCTTTCTCTGCTGCCACAAGGGGTATTTGTTGAGAAATGTACTTTATATGCAATGCCAGTTATGAGAAAAAGCGCTCAAAACTCTGACAAAAAAAATATATAACGACTGGAGGAGGCAGAGGTCCAACAACAGCAACGAAAGCAACGAAGCAACGACATCAAAATGTGGCAGTGCCCATACCCTTGGCTGTACGTTGTCTTTTGTGCGCGGATTAAATGCAAATTAACTGCAAGTTGCAAGCGTCGTAGCAGCAACAAGTTGCACGTAGCAATGTCGTGGCATGCAAATGTCTGGAGCACTGCCAGCCAGGCAGTCCGAGAGTCCGTTTCCTGTGTGTGCCTGCCTGCCTGCCTGCCACACAGATATGTACGAGCGACAGTCAAATAACTTTATTAGCAAGTCCCCCCGTCCCTACAGCTGTTAATCGGATATGGTCAAGAAACAGGCGATCCGACCGTCATGGCGTATGTGTAATATTTCGTGGTATTTCGGTGAAAGGCTGACAGAGAGAGCGAGAGAGAAAGAGAGCCACCCACGATCTGGTGCCCCAGTAACCCAAACGAGGACACAGCAAGAAGACTGGTTCAACATTTTCCCAAAAGGTGCTCTGGCTTTCCCGAAACTTTAGTTGGGGAAAATAAGCAGCGGAAACTGGGTTCAAGGTAAGCAGCAACAACAGCCACAGCGGGCGCCTTAGCAAAAGTGAAAATTCTCTGACAAATTTTGTGTTTTTGTGTGGCAGAGTGGTGGGTGGCAGTGTCAGGCTGTGCGGCTGCCACTGATTGCGCCAGGTGTCCACCATCATGTGGGTTGACAATTCGTTAGTGTCCACCGATCAGCCCACACACAAACACACACACACACACACACTGAGGGCGCGCGGGAGAAGGAAGGTGTGTTGTTTGTGTGTTGTTCTCGATTCACTGCACTCACCTGGCATTCAGGCCCTCGATCTCCTCGGTTTGTTCGGCCAGCGATGATTCCAGATCCAAATAGGCACCATAGTCCCCATCCTTGTACACCTGAATGGCTGCATCATCGATCTGCAAGAGAAGAGAAGGCGAGAGATGCTTAGTTTCGCCTGCAATTATAATTAAAGTCTGGCTAAAAGTAAATGGCAGCATCAGCAGACACTGCACTACCGCACTACGCAGTAAAAGTTGTTTATGGTTTCGGTTTTTGAGTAAAAAGAGAAAGAAGCTACGGGATGGTGGTTGCTGGATGGGGGCTACAGTTGGAAGCTGGTGATGGAGAGGTTGATGTGCTGCCGCTGCTGCTGCACCATAGAACGTTTTGTTGCATTGAAAGTCTGCAGACGATTTCGTTTAGGCCAACATTGAGGCCGACATCAAGCAACAGCCGGAGTCGGAGTCGGAGTCCGAGACCAAGTTGATGGCTGGCCAAGAGATGACGCGTCAACTGGCTGGCTGGCTGGCTGGCTGGCTGGCTCTGGCTGGCTGTGGCTGGTCGGTCACCTACTTTTCTCTGCTTTCAGTTTTCTTTCAAGCCGCTGATTGCCTTGGCTGCCTGATTGATCAAGCTCCTGCTGCGTGCACAAATGCGCTCGCTGATTGACGGCGCTCAGACCAGCTCTTGTGTCTTGTCTTTGTGTTTATTGGCGCATTGAAAGTAATTATTTCTGCATTTACAGAACAATTACCGGGTACAACATGGTATTATATCTGTGTCGATGCCCAATGCTTAATGTGTGAAAACAGCATCAGAGAATATTGCCTGTCATCCGGTTGGAAGATTACACACAGACGAGACAAGTCTTTCCTTATTTGGCTGGAAGTTTGGTTTTAGTTTTGAGTTTGGTTTGTGGTTCATTGTCTTGTGACTTTTATAACCCTTTTCCGCAAGGAGACACGCATATCGAATCACACGAACAGGCATCATTTTATTTTTAAGACTTTGTTAAATACTTCTGGGAACATTTGTTAGTTTTCTCATAAATTAACGAATCTATAGCTGCATTTCAAGGAAGCCAATCAGCTCGAGAGAGCCACAACAAATCCATAAATATGAGACTTGTTTCCCAAATGACTCGATTCCTAGTTAAATGACTCGTCAGCACTTGAGAGTTTTGTTTGCCCTAAAAGTCAGTGCGTGCCATGCAGTCTCGTACGAATCACGTTTTCTTATCAAACAAACAATTGAGGCCCCACTTGAAGCTTCTTGAGCAAATTTTCAACCAACTTCCTGGCTAAAACAAAAACTTTCTAGACCAAAGTTTTGGGTCGTCGAACATTCATTCCGTCATTGTTTGCCCTAAAGGAGGAGGCGCAGAGACAACATTCAAATTATGTGTCAAATGCGTGCTTTAGTCAACTATATAAATACAGCAGATCTTTATATAAGCGATCTGTCGGAGCGGGCTATTAAAATCAAAGCAAATATTGGCCCCAAGCTTTCTGCTTCCAAATATACAAAAAAAAACTATGGCTTTATGATTTATTTATGTTCCGTCTCTCATATTCGTTTATTCATTCGCTCATTCATTCATTCGTTCATTCACAGCCCTATGCAAATTGTTGTATCGGTCGCTTTTTTGGCTTTGATTTTTTATTTTGACTGAAGCATGACAAGATTTTTAATCAAAATGATTTTTGGCCAAAAAACACACACATATAAATGTGGCCATTGACACAGTTAAGGGGTGGAGCGCGCGCGACCATAAAAATCCAAGAGGAGAAAATATACTAGCAACAAAAAATGTGGCTGAAAATAAACTATAAAATTAACAAAACCATAGTTCCAATATGCTTAGGAAAATAAATAATTATCTATTGTAGTATTGACAGCCCTATAAAATCGTCGTTTTTTGCGGGTAGACAACAAATTGGATATTCATTTTGATTAATTATAATTCCATATTTATTTTTAAACAAATCCATAAGAGGAATATACAATAATACAAAGTCATTTGTTGGCTCTAACGAAGAGATGACATATGGAATTGTTTTTTGTTTTGTTTTTAAGACCGGCTAATGATGAGATTTGTATATGAAAATATGCATTATATGGGATTATATTTCGGAGAAGAGTTAAATAGGGATAAATAAGAAGTCCTATTTAGGAATCTCATTTCCACCAAAAATATTTGTTGAATTACCAAATCTCTACTATGAAAACATTATGAGATCAAAGGTCAGCCCACTCACAATCTAAATAAAAGCCAACAAAGAGCATTAAATGGTTAACCTTGTCGTCGGCTTCAGTGACTAATACACTTTTGCTTTCACATCAATCAGGGTTGATTGACCCACGGGTGGACCGCAAAATCTGACGGATGGCACCCGTGCTAATTGAAATCAAAAACCAAGCATAACTTCAAAGCGGGAATATACAGAAGAGATCGCTGTGCAAATTTGTAATGTAAATAACCAGAAGGGAGAAGTTTCCGCGTGGCTCAAATATTTGACCAACAATTAAATTGCAAAAATGTAAATGGAAAAGTTTCGCCCCGGGTCAAGCCTTACAACTCAATGATTTTGATGGACTTTGAATGCAGCTAGAGGGGTACGAATATTACGAGTATTGTTTAATCGTGTGAATGACACATGTAAATGACGCAATGCTCTCTATATAACGGATTAATTCACTTATTTGCCAATAAATAATTGAATTGGTTTTATTTTTTTGGTTTATTTTAATGAGCTTTTGCCTTTGGCTTTGCCTTTGGCTTTGCCTTTTGCTTTGAATGTTTTTTCTGAATGAATTGTTCAACGTTTTTTTGTAGTTTAATTGTGTCGGTCGTCTTTGTTGTTGTTGGGTTTCCATTTCCATTGGCCGTTCAATTGAACACGCGTACTCCCTATATGCTTATCTCTAATACTGTTCTGTTCTGAATGACGCGAAGAAACAGTCAGCACAGAAATAATTGGCAGTAAGAATAACACAATAAATTCATATCAAAACATTAGAAAATGTACAATAAATGTAGTCGAATGGGTAGATACTGTGTAGCACACAAATATTAAATAAATGATCGTTTTCTTTGTTTAAATAGTGAATTTCGTTGAATTCTTTAAGGCAAACCCTTTTAAGTTTTACCCAACCTGCTGCCTAACCCTTCTGCGTCCTGCTGTTTTTCTCCCCTTTTGCTGCTCATTTCAAAATATCATTAAACAGATACTCCCTACGCTACACCTTCTACAGTATTAAGTATTATATCGTTTCGTTGGCCATGCAACAAAGACTACTCGCATGATTATTTATATTTTTAACTTTTGTGGGTTCTCGAATCTGTCCCGCACTGTCCCGCACTGATGTCATCGCTGGCGATTGGGCGATTGGGCGATTGGTGAGGCGAAAATTTATGAATCTATTGTAATGCGCTAAATTTAACAAGTTGCATGCATGGTGAACTGCCGATTGGAGGAGCAGCAGCAGGCAGTGGCTGGCAGCAGCAAAGGTTCTCTGTTTGCTGACTAATTGGACAAATGGCATTTACAGCTGCCGCCGCGACGGCTGATGCCGATTTCGATGCCGATGCCGATGCCGAAACCTGCCACATAAATCTGCCTCCGACAACATCCTGAGCACACTGGATATAGAAGCTGGAAGCTAGAAAGAACTTCCTTTTGCGATTTGCTCATTAGAATTTATTGCCGCCGCTTGTCAAGATTTACGTATCCTTGCGGCCTGCTCTGCTCTGCTCTGCCCCACTCTGGATGACAGATGACAGGCAGTGGCTGGTGGTGGCTGGTGGTGGCTGGTGGTTGCTGGTGGCTAGCTGGTGGTGGAGCCTCCACAAATGGGGAGGCAGGCTGTTCGATGCTCCTTAGTGGCTTTTTTGCAAATTAGTCAAAGTCAGGCAGGCAGCAGGCAGCGCGATGCCACTCGTTGCAAACAATGGCAGGCTTAGATAATTGCTGGCCATGGCTTTCACAATGCGCCCAGAAAAGAGAGCCCCAGCCCCAGCTCTGACTGTGGCTCTGGCTCTTGGCTCTCGGCTCTGGGGTCCGGGGTTTTCTGCCTGCCCCAACTTCCTATTAGTTGCCACAGATTGTGCGATAGCAATAAGTTAGCCCAGCCCGGGGCTGGCTCAGAGCTTGGCTTACTCTTGCCCGCCCGCCAATGGATCTGTGTGGAGCCAATCCCTCGCCATTGCCATCTGCCATTGTCTTCTGGCTGGGATCGCTGAATTGCCCAGTGGAAAGGGTCGGTCATTGGCATGCCCATCCATTGGCAATGCATCATTTGTTCGGTACGGGAATAAAATATTGTAATAAGTACGGGTTTAGAACATGCTAAAACACTTTACTTCCTTGTCTTTTTCATCTCTCTCTCTCTCTCTTCCCCCTCTCTCTCGCTTCTGCCAGAACTGAACCCTTTTCTTTGTTTTATTTGTTTTTTTGGTTGATAAGTTTTTCTTCTGTTATTTACACAATTACCATTTTAGCAGATTTCCTCAAACTTTTCCCCCGCATTTGTTTTTGTTGGTTTTGTGGTTCTTTCCATTTCAACGCTCTTTCCTCTTTACCGATTTTGCACAAATAAAACTTATTCCGCTTCAATTGACTTACATCTCTCCCCACCCTGCCTCTCTTGCCAACATTTTGACCACTTTTTTTAGATTTGTGGCTAGACTTTTTTATTGTATTTTTCTATTGAATCAATTTGGCTCTGGCGAAGTTTAATCTTTTGCTTTCATGTGGAAATTTCACAAATAAATCAATTGTAGATTTTGTTTACTTTTTGGCGAAGGAACATAATCGTTCCATTGCTGACGATAAACGAGTTATAATGCTTTTTATGCGTTTATTTTTATAGGAAATGTGGTGGCGATATAGAGCGATAAATGCGTCTAAACACGCTATGCAAATGACTCTCGGTCTGGGTTTTGGGATACAGGCTGCCGTGTCGCAACACACATAAATATCCGCACTCTAAATATGTATACAGAAATGTATATGCGATCAGTTCAGAGACAGTGAGTGTGAAAAGAGTGTGACTGTCAGTGTATAATCAAACATTTAGGGAGGTGCAGGGAGGAAGAACATTCGATTCTGCTTGTTGTTGTTTTTAAATGGAAAACAAAAGAGTGTTTGATGGACTCTAACTAACTAGCTTTAAGTTCCTCTTCTGTGCACAAACTTCTGGCATTGACTGTGGACAACTATCAGCAAAAACCAGCATCATCGCAGGCATCAAAGCGCTGGGCTAGCGTGTGCAAAAATCGTTTTCATCATGGTACAAAAATAAATATTACATTTTTGGAAGAAGAATCAAAAGAAACCTTAAAAAAAGCTATGGAGAATACTAACAAAAAACCGCCAATCTTGATCTCGATAATGCCCATACATACTACTTCTTAATGTATACGGAAAGTATCTCGTAAATGCGACGTTAAAAGAGTTAATGCCTTTTCATATACAAAAGATTTTTGTGCGATTATGCTGTTATTTTTTCGGCTAAAAGATTCAGACACTCTGATAAGGCAGAGATAAGCTAAAGCCAGTTATAAATACGGATTTAGTTGTGAAATTATATAAAAGAAGGAAAGATCCATTGTGCTTACACTTTGTGGGGCATTCAACAGCCTGAGGATGGTGCCAATCTGGGTGGCCAAAGGCATGGTTGTGGCAAACGCATACGTGGGTGCGCGTACCGGTATGGGGAAGGCGGTGCAGGCCGAAAGCGGATCGCTATCCACCACAAACTGGACACGAAAGGTGATTAGTTCGTCGGGTTCCATTTTCACAATCATTTTGGCGTATATTATTTACAAACGTCTCCACTTCACTTCTTTCACATTTGTCTTTTGATTTTCTTTTATTTATTTTTCTGGTATTTTCTCTCACTTTTATTTATTTGCATTTTTACTTGAACTGGAACTGAAATGGATTTTTGGATTGGCATAAATTTGTTTGCTTTTTGCTCGCTTGCAATTTGTTTTAATTTTGATTTTTATGACGTGCACTCTTTGGGCCAAGCCCCGAAACGAATTTAAGTCACACACAAGACACCGGAGAGAGACTCAGAGGGAGATCTATCGAAGCAATTGATACCCTGTGCCACGGATCTTATCTATGATGGATATCAGACATGTTATGAGTCTAAATATGGACAAAGGTGAAATAGTCATACCCTCTGCCAGAGCTGTGCCAAATTGTTGCATAATTGTTTGGCATGGAGTGTCTCTTTTTGTTGAGCCAACACACACACGCATGTTGCGCAATTTTATGCTAAATACTGCAAAATTGTTCAAAAGCCACGCCCACCATACAGTAACACACTCCACAATGTTGTCTCCATTCCCCCCACCCGTAGCATAATTGCTATGCCGAACCGGATCGCTCTCCTTTCTTTCTTTTATTTTATTTTCTCTTCTTTTCGTATTTGTTTAAATATTTGTCTTTGGTTTTCTGGTTCGCTTTGCAGTCACATAATGATGATGATCATGCGATGATGATGATAATGATGATCATTATTGTTGTGTAACTTTTTCGAATTCAATGTCAGTACCCGCCCCAGTAGTTGTGGCTTTTAATCATCATCAGGCATTCAGGGGACATTGCCATTACCTCAAATCGAAACCAAATCGACGGGCCTCAAAGAAGGTAAAACGTCTCCGCTGTAGGAGTACCGCTAAATGTCTTGTCTGCTGTTTTTCTCTGCTTTTATGCAAATGTGCAAGACACAGTGAGTACACAGCACAGAGGTTGGTTGTGTGTCTGTCCTTCTGTCTGTGGTTTATGGGCCAGTGCCGAGGGTCTTCTGTTCGTCTGTTAACGAGGTTCTTGAGTGTCGTCTTGTAGCGGTCCCGGTAGCCGTGTGCGGTAGCTCCCTCCACATAACGTGACTCTAATGGAAGCGCACGCCCGTTGGCTGCCGGAGTTTGGTCTGTGTCTCGTCTTCAAAATTGGACTTGGACTTGAAGTTGGACTCGGCTCAAACACACACTTGTCTGTCGCTCACTGCAGACGACTGACATTGAACTCCAGCGTCTGGAGGTGGTCCGAACAATGGTTAGGAAATGGGTGAGGCCACCAAGTGCGCGACAAATGGTGTAAGAGATCGGTATAATATGTTATTCGTATTATGTATTACTTTAGAAAGTAATGAAGGTATTTGTTGTTGCACTACACTACAACGTATTCAGCGTTAATTAATCATAAATATAACCCTTCGAAAACCTTTTGCTATCCTTAAACAAAGTCCATCCTAAGTACTCCATCGCGTATTAGTTTTCTTCATTATTAGCTCAAATCAATTAGCAGGCGGACTACCTTTCAAACCATTATTCATTCCAAAAATTCTAAGGGGCTTGGCCACCAATTTGGTAATTTGTCCAACACGTTGCAGAAACACGTTGCACGTTTTTACTGCTGGAGAATACTTGCGTACGTACAACATATAATTATTTTGTATTTTAGCTACTAACTCAAAACATTTTTCACAGATGCGATGCCCAATACGAAGGCGATGTCGGCGGCGGCGGCTTTTAAAAAGCCACAAAAACTACAGAAAACATCGCGCCTAATTGCAATAATTCATTGCGAAGCAGCGAATTCGAAATAAATACAGGGAAACACACAGCACACAAAAATAAAGGCGAAAGCCATAAAAAAGGCCAATAAAAACGGTTAACAAAAGACAACACAACACAACACAATACAAAAGCCAACCCAAGAATATTGTGTAAACGTAAACAGCTGTTCAGCACAGAGACTCCCGCGAGCCGAGACGAGACGAAAGCCGCCGTTGGGAGGTGTTTCGTTCTGTTGAACGAACGAAATGAGAAATAAAATAAAAGTCAAGTCATTAAGAGTGGACTTGGGCGTCCGGCACTGAGGTCTAAAGGGTGGGGCAAGACTGCAGGGCACAGAAAGGAAGTTATCACAAAGGGGGAAGGGGGCAGCGCAGCAGAGGACAGCAGAGAAACAAAAACAAAAGAGTTAAAGCTTAATTGAAAGACTGGAGAAGGCGGTGGCAGAGGGCAGGAGACTTCGAGAGACAGGTTACAGGCGGATGGACCCTTGCCAGGGCTTCCTTCTGACAGCCAGGCGGCAAAGGCAGGTGTGCCCCGAAACACACACAGGAAAGAACCATGCAAAACAATAAAACAACAGGAAAGAAAGGGTGCACTTTAAGGGATTGGAAGCTTTGGATACCCATGAAGTTGGATTGTTCCTTGGGAAAGTGCAGCCTAATAGGACTCACAGTCGCGAGGGTACCACAAGGCAACTACAAGCTCCAGAGAGACACCAGCATGACATCAGCAATCGAGGAACCGAAACAACAAGTTCTGTTGCATGCGAAAGTCAATGCTGCAAGAGTCGGCGTTTCGACCGCCTGCTTTTGGTTTCGTTTATGAAATGGAAAATGAAGTGGAAGCCCAAATAAAGATTTCTTACTTTCACGTATACAGAAATTCCTACCGACACTGGCCGGAACTCGCTTTTGGGCCAACGCCAACACGAAAAAGGGTTTCGGCCAAGTCAAAAGTTAAGTGTCCATCAGCGAAAATCACTATCGTCTATGGCTTCCTCATTGTCTGCCGATCGGCGTTCGGGGTTTGGCGATCGCCGTTTGGGGGACGTGCGGAAATTTAATGAAATTAAATAAATATTATGTTGTATAGAAGAGATAAACGCCAGGCAGCCAAAAACCATTGTAGCCATTATGGCCAAGAGTGTCGGTTGTTAGCCATGGCTAAGCAGCGGCATATTTAGTTACAAATTACGACAATGGCGCCGAAGCGACGACGACTGATGGACAGACCATATTAAAGTGTAAATAATTTATGCAAATGCTGCAGCAGCAGCAGCAGCAGCGGCCAGTCTGTGGGGCACCCACAACGACTACAGTAACAACAGCCACGGTACAGTAACAACTGGCAGGTAATGAAACCCGCCCGCTGGCTCAAGGAAACTCATTTTTTTTTTTGTTTTCTTAGAGCCAGAGCTGCTTCTCTCTTTTTTGCCTTGACTTGGCTTAAATGAACTTTCACTTTTTAATGCTGCTGCTGCTGCCTCCTGCCTGCCTGCCCCATGTTGCAATCACTGACGTTGGAGGAGCCAGGCAACGGCTCTTCCTGCTGCCGCTTCTTCTTCTGCAGTTTTTTTATGCCATCAATTATGCAAATTTTCCATAGCCCCCACCACGGGATGGCTAATAACTTAACAATTTCCCAAAGACGCTTAATTGACAGCTACTGTGCGGCTTTAGCTGTTGCTGCTGCTGCTGCATGCCCCCACAGGCGCACCAAAATCGGCTGAGACACTGCTCTGATCCGTACGCTAAGTTCCCACTCTGTTATACGCTTTGGCGATCCGCAACGGTGCATTGACATTGATACAGTTAAGGTGAATCTGCCAGAGGGTCTCCCCTATCGATTTTATGCACACAGGCAGTTAGCTTAAGAGTTGCTTATAGAAAGAGTACTTCATAAGAAAAGATAGGAGTATCAGAAGACTTGATTCTTTCCCGAACTCTTGTGGAAACTCAAATTTCTAAATTGTTTAAAAATTTGTTTTCTTTTCGCGTTCGAATTCCACCATCTAATCGCGCGAACAGACAACTATTTCTGTTCCATCAAAGCACACACGTGACACTTGTGATCGGACTTTCAAGTTCAATCAGGACATAATTCAATGAATTCAATTAAATGTGCTTGTACTTCACACATTGTTTCCCCCCACCCTCCCACTTATCGGCCCCTTGACAATCCACAAACATTGTAAAATTTACCGCGATACTTATCGCTGACTTAATAAAGAAATAAACCCAGATATAGGTACAGATACATTCGTTGGTTCAATGAGTTCGCAGAATGCGCAAAAAATACCACATTTGGCAGCGGCGTGGGGAGGTAGGAGGTCTATGGTTCGCTGAACAGCAAATATTTGGCCATACAAAAACAGAAACAGAAACAGATATTTTAATGGAAACAGAACCCACGAATGAAAAGAAAAATAAACACACTACATTCCACAATAATTTGTCATGCTCTCTCTCGTGCAGGAGAGAACGATCTGAAAGGGAGAAGAAAATGGAAACAAACAAATCATTTTTGAGCTCGGATTGAAAAGGTAGAAGATAAATGGTACTGCCAGCAATCAGAAGAAAAGTTGTTTGACCTCTTGACTGACTGAATGAAAGACATATAAAATTGTTAAGCGAATGCATTTAAAAATAATTTCAACTGCCAATAAAAAAACCAACAACAACAGCCAGCAAAGAAACACCGATGATTGGCCTGGCCAGTATTAGAGGGCCCGGACTCAGGCCCTCTCTCGAAACGAGTTTCAAAGAAAATTGTGTCACGTTTGTGTGTTGTGTTTGAAACGGTTAAATGTTTGAGGGAAAACACAGCGTATGCCACTCGAGATCAGAGGCATTCAGCAGTAACAGCAGTAAGTGTGTGTCTGTGTCGAATCCCATAGATACCCTCTACTCCGATGCACGTGTGGCATACCATGGCATAATGTGGTACTGTTGCTGGTGCTGGTGCTGGTGCGTGTGCGCTTGATTTATTAAATTCTTTCGTTCAGAACCGTAGCTGATTTCGTATGCAACGGATGCCCCAGGTCCAAGTCCAAGCGCTGTGCCTGCGTCCGCAAGATAGCCAACTCATTATAGAACTCCCCTTTCTGGAGGCGGAGGTGTTCTTCACAGTTAATTATAACAATAGCATAATGATCATAAGCCCCCCAGGAGCCCCCAAGACCTCGACAGAGCGGAAATGGAAAGAGAACCAAAGCCAGAGTCAGGAAATCGTCGTGTGACAACGTGTTCACTATGGAATTTCCCGGCTTATTCTTCAGTTTTCAGTGCTAAAAGAAAAAGCTAAAGTGTCGATCAAGATACTTCAGGAATTGGGGTCTAAAGTCAGAGAAGTGCATTCATTTCTGCCTCTCAAGAGCATTGGCACTCCAAAAGCGTTTGCCACTTAATTTCTTTGGAAAATGCAGCCAACGGTAGTCGAGATTCGAGTGGTGGAAAGTGTTTTTATTAGAAAAGAAATTTAAATTATGTATTCATCTATTTTTCTCCATTTAAAATGCTAATGTTTCAAGAAAGAAGAATTGAAAGTGTCAGCAGAAGATGAAAGATAACTTTTAAGATGGAAAAATTAAGCCAACTTCCAGAAGATTGAAAAAAAAAGAATGGAAAAGACATTTATAAAAATTCACTTGAGTTTAAAAATAGGTTTATAATGAATACAAATATGTAATACGTAGAAGCATAATAAAATCTTGAATTTTAATTTATTTAATGGTTTATTAAGAAATAAATTAAAGGAAATTACAATTAAATAACAGAAATAACTTTTTAAACCAACTAAGCGCATAAATCACCCAAGATAGAGTTGAGATTTGATTTCCTTGATTGTATCGTACAACCATGCCTTATTTTCAGCATGAGTTTTATAATTTTTTCTTGGAAGAAACTGGAAACCAACTGGAAGTCATGGACTGAGAGTTATTTAGATAAGTATCCCATAAAACTGGCAATGCACAGAGCAAATAGTCGACAGCTTTGAGCTAATGCTCGACCTCCAATGATATGTGAGTGTGCTTGATACTTTTCAAAAGTAAATGTTACGTGAGAAACCTTAGAAACATATCTTAGATCTTTGACAGATCGCTAGATATAAGAACCCATGCCAACTGTCAGAACTACAAACTCCTCAAGAGGCAGTCAATCAAAAGGAATGCTCCTCACAAAGAGAATTAGAGTTCTTCGAGGCATTTTAAATGACAGAATCTTCATGTGAAACATTTTGTCATTTTGATAGATCACCCATAGAGACACAGACACCTTATTCTTTCTCTTTTTCTGTTTCCTCATCATCATCGTCTGTGTTTCCCTTTACATTTGTGGCATTTGTGGACCTGTGAACCAGGGGCATCTGTTAAACTCATTTTGTGGGTTATTTCTGTATGCAGTTGACATGAATTCTTACAAAATATCAACACACACAATACTTTATATATATTTATATATATATCTGGTATCTGGGCTATCTGGTATATCTTTTATGTGGCATATTCATTTGCTCTACTAATTTGCAGCTCTGTGTGAGTGCGTGACTAATATTTTTGAGTGCAGCAAAGACTTGGACACGATTTTTGTACGGGGGTTATGCAATGGCAACAAACGACGAAACGGCAACAACAATCATCATCAAAATAATCAAGTTAAGATATTTTTTAGCCAAGAAAAAAAGGCAAGACAGACACAGAGGGAGACAGTGGGGCATAGTGGAACAGTGGCCCAGTTTTCTCACAGCCTCTTCTTTCTTCCCCCATCAGCTGTGACAATTTTCATTTCGTTTTTGGGTCAAAAACTTAAATATTTTACATTTTTAAATTTGTATGTATTTTTATATTTTATGCAATCAAATGCTGATGTTTTTTTGGGTATTTGTTCGATTTTTTATTCGATTTAAGAGATTCCTGAAGGGATGAATGCATGTTGGGAATAACGACTGTTTGGAATCGATTCAACTATACGTATATAATATAATAATCTACACCTCAAAGGGACTGAATGCCGGGTTTTGTTGATGCTGATTCGCTGCACAAATTATTCCTAAGGGATATGACATCATTTCCATGAAGTTACACAAGTGAAGCGGTGAGGCATTCTCTCCAAATAATTATGAGGGCATTATTTATATGATATGGGTTTTTTTTGAACAGGGTCTTTAAAAAGACATTTCCCATTTTTGCCCGAGTTGGGTGTGGGCAGTTTTTGGGAATTGTAATCAATAGTTTCGATGGCATTCTGGTAACTGCTACCAAGTGAATAATTCCCAACTCTATTCCTAAGCTTCTTACACTGTAAAAGCGACGGAAGCGTATTGCATTACATTATTGATAAATATATAAAATCATTATATATATGTGTATATCCGATTTTCGTATCGATGTTCTTGGAATCTTGATAAAAAACTAGACCTCTGCCTTCTCACATATGTAGGTGCACCTTTTCTTATAATCAATAAGCAAACAATTGTGGAACCATCAGAAATATGAAAGCCCTTCTTCTAGGAAATGCACTGAAACCCCCAAAAATAAAATAAAACCTAAATCAAATGAAAGCAAAAGCAGATAGATTTTTCGCGGAAAAATAATCTCATGTTGTGGCTTATGTCTAATTTTCTTTATGAGGGCACTCTTTTCACTCAACTAATGCCCAAATTTGAATAGCAATCTTAAAGCGACAGGGTTGGGGATTTTATTTGATTTTTTACAAGTTGTTGGCCTAATGAGCGACGCCAAGCTACCAGAGAGGAGGGGAACCATCATTTTATAGTCTAATAAACAATGCGTTTTATCTGCGCCTGTGCTTTGGACGTGTTTTCACTTTGGGCCATGATAAATTGCATTAAACACAGAGATTTTTGTTGTATTTAAACATTTTTCTGGCTGTGCCTTGTCTGCTTGGGCGATTGCATCTCCAAAAGACACAAAGACAGGTAGAGGACTGGTAGACAGTCGGCATTGCAGTTTCCACCATAAATCACCTCTGACGACTCATAATGCATACGAAAACACATACAATTTATTGAAAATATAGCGACACAAAGTGTGTTTGTTGTTTGTTGGTTCAATGGTCAGCGAGACGCCTGGTTAATATTATGCAGATTTTATGCAACAATCCAGCGCTTAAATGTTGCACACACCTCCCACCAGACCGCCTGATAAATCGCTGATGATTTTTCGGGTTTTCGGGTTTGGGGGAGTGTCAAAGGCCATTCCCCGGGCTTTTTAAGTTGTGAAGTGGCGAGTGAGTGTTAAATTATGGGTCTTGGGCAAGGTCAAGTTGAGGTTTGATTGATTCGAAATGCAATTTCAAATGGGCAGCAATCAAAATATCTCTCGAAAGAAATGGTAAAAAAAAGCTGAATCCGCCTTCACCATGCAACAATCGATATGAATCAGCCATCAAGGTCGTAATATTCCCCGATAATATGAGGATGCTGTAATAACAGATATACTTTTTGTATTCTGCAATCCACAACAAAACCGCAAATTGCAAGCCAAAGAAAAGCAAATCAAAATCAAGGCAACAGATCTGTTGCATCCATCCTACAGCAATCTCTGACGTGCAGGGCCTCTCCTCTTACACCGATTCGTTTTGTTAACATTAATTGCTTTTATGGCCATAACCTTTTTTTATGGTCGCACAATCAAACTACTTTGCATTTTATGAACCCCCTTCTGGCTCCACCTTTGTCTGTAATCAACTTTTATGGCGCCCACCATTCAGAAACCATTGAAAAGACATTTGGGAACCGGCGATAAAGATCACAGAAAAATTGTTCAACTTCCCTGATAACTGCGAATGTCAAGTTATCACTTCATTAGGTGGAGTTGAAGATGGGGAATGTTGCTGACAGGGTTTGTTTAGGATAGGATATGGAATGACAACTTTATTGTTTGAAATATATCTTTGAATAGATTATTTGTAGAAGTTTCAATTGTATTTATAAAGAATTTAATCCGAAATACTTAGACAAATGCAATATTGCAAAAATGCTAATTTTTTTCCAGGCCTATACCTACAGTTCTTTAGTAATTTTGTTGTCTCTAAGGCAAATTCATGGTCTCAGTGCCATAAAAATCAATGGGAATACCTCTAAGAGTGGAACCCTGACCCAAATTCGGGGCATCAACAATCAACAACCAAGTTTTGACTGCAATTTCCATATGTCAATGCTAGAAGCTAGTGCATTTACACGGAAATATTGCACTATATCAGATTCAGATCCATGTCAATGAAAGTGAAAAGAAATATCATGTTCCAACCAACAGAGAGGCAAGAAGAGCGAGGGAAATAAATCAATAAACTACCGTAGGCTATGGGGACCTGGACCTTCGTGCTAATAGGTTATTTATTTCACATCATGTACGTATGTATGTTTGTATGTCGACTGTAGGGTACAGAGAGTGCCTTTGGGTGGCGTGTACTAAGCCACGCTGACCTCAATATCATTTGGCAAAGAGTGTTCGTTCGCTGAAAGAAAACAAACGCAACAATTTTTACCATTTTTTATGAGGGGTTTTTTCTTTTTTTTGGGGTGTGGTTGCACCACTAACACTTTCATTGTTTAGCCAAACACTTTATCGGCCAAAGATACATACTCACATGCAAACATCCATATGTACATACACATGCGAGTGAGAGATGGATAAGAGGGGAAATTACTCACTAATGCGCTTTGTTGTCTGACTGCCAACTTGATTGTTAGTTAATGAGTTGAAAGATAGTTTTTTGAACAGATAGATAAACCCCTGCTTTTGGGCTTGGGGGTTGGGCTTTATGTAAGCTTTCGCTTACAGCCAAATTCCCACGCAATTGAACTTTAAGCCGATTACAGATCACATGGTTCGTCATTCAACTTAATTTGGCTTTAAGTTGAGAATTATAATTAGTTGTCAGTGGATGGTTATGGGTTGATGGACCCCCACCTCCGTCTTCTACAGCGCTGCTCACCTTGACTTTGCATAGCAAACGAGCCAGCGAACGAAACGAGCGACTTCAGTAGCTAGATAAGCGCTCAAAAGATAACGCGAAAAACTAAGCAGCAAACAAGAAAGAATGAGCAAGAGGCTTAAATAACGACCGTCAGATACCCAGTAATTGCATTTTGTTTATACTGTACAAGGTTTTATATGGGATATTTGCAGTTTAGAATGTGAACATATTAGTTCTATTATCGTTAGATATATTTATATAATAAATGGCCCAATCAAATTCGTTATGTATTCATTAAACCAGTAAACCTGCACTGAAGCAAATATACTCTTTTCAGCCTGCAAAAGGGTACACAATTCACCAAAACAGAAACAAAGACAACGACCGCAACAGAGGAACAAAAGCAACAAGGAAGAGAGCGAATTTGACGCTGGTTGGTGTTCTCTCTTTCCCGGACTCCCTCTCTGCACTTCATCTCTTCGCAACACAATTAAAAAATTGGATTAGCGGAGGCAAAAAAATTGCTGAGAAAAGAAAAGCAAAATAAAAGAGTGCAAAGCGGCGACAGCTAAACCCAACGAAGAAGCGTACAAAAAAAACTACTCTGAAACTAAAGCCAAATCTGAAGTGTTTCGCGGTTGGCACGTCAACAGGCGGCGGCGGTCGACGTCGACGTCGCTGTCGTCGTTGGCAGATTACGCCGGCAGATAATTAAAATCGTAACTACGTTTACGGCGGTGTCCGCACAGTGGGTGCGCATGGTATGCGGTGAAAACAACTGAAGGCAATCACAATTGGACCACAATTACACAGATCAGATCCAATTTTTAATAAAGGAGAGGGAAAGACTATTCCTTCTGTCCCCTATTATTCCTTTATAAATGGCATCCTCCGAAGTAACTCTCACATTTTGCACACTTATTTCCACTGACGTTGCGCTGACTTTCACGACCCACTGTAATTTACCCATGCCTGTGTCTATGGCTAAGTAGAAGCGACACGAAGCTCTCTTTCTGGCAAGTACTTCGTACTTCGCACTAACCGAGTCGAAAATTAGGTTTTCCTAACCCCATCAACAGCTGCTCTTTTTTTGCACTCTAGATATAGAGCTGAGTGAATTAACTCATTCTTATTTCGCCATAATAAATTCCACAGCATTCATTATTTGCATATTAAAAGGTAAATAAAGAGTAGAGCAGCAGAAAAGTAAGTTTAAGTTTTAGTTGAGGCATGTTGAGGCCTGTTTTATGAGCTAATCATGGGGTAATGCAATTCAAACTAATTGAGCGACAGCTGAGAGAATGAAGGAAGGTCTTGGAGTGAAGTGGTATGTGGAGCAGTACTAGATGATAATTTGCTGTCAATGGTTTGTGGGTCAACAGGTGATAGATGGGCCTCGGAATGCAGCTTTCATAGGGAAATGTATAGAAAGTGATCTTCTGGAAGACACATTTTCCCCTAGGGCCTGCAATTTTCCTTAATGATTGCAAATAAATTACATGTTTCCCTCCTCGTAATTTGCCAAAAATTGAACGCCAACGATATGCTTCCTCCTGGCCCCAACAAAACGGCATACAGAGTGCTTCCATGGGAAGACTCGTCTTATATCGCTATTTATTTGCACAATTCCGGTTTTCGGATATTCCCTTGCCACTCCTTTAGCTTCGTTTTTTGTGTGTGTATTTTTACACTACTATTTGCTCATCTTGCAGGGACAGAGATCCTCAATAGGAGTTCGAACCTGCCGTTTCACGAAAGCCCTGCACTGTATAACGAAGCAGCGACCAAAGAGAATGAACAGACAAGGAGAGCGAATGAGATGGAGACGGGCACGACAGCTGTTTCCCGCTGAAGAACATTTGACACTGAGATTTTTGGAGAGGCGCCCACAGTGGTGCAGACAAGACAAAAAGCAAACATATTTAAGATTGTCCATTGACACTGACACAGTGACACGCAAAAAATCGATAGTATTTCAAAATAAATTGCAATTTTAACAGAGTCCGTCGTCTAGTTAACATAATTAACCATGTTTACGCCTCTTCCTCGATACGCTTTGCTCAATTATTTCCCACTTAATCGTCGGTTTTGTATTTCGTTGAATTTTTGTTAAACACTGTGGATCTTTTTAGTATTTCCAATTACCATTCCGTTTGTTGGTTAAAATATCATTAATGTTGCCAACAACAACGCACATGGAACGAGGGGCAACCAGAAATAGCGGGGGTGCGCGACGCGCGCAGCTGAATGTAGTTTTACGTTGGTTTTGCACTAAACACGAAACGCGGACAACAACTGTGGAGACGTCGGCGACTGAATTTGAGCGTGTTTGGGGAGCAACTGACAGCCCCAAAATGCGGTGGAGCCGCTGAAGCTCCCGTGGAAGAAGGAAAAGCAACAAAAGTGCAAGAAGAAGACGAAGAAAAATAAGCAGCGGCAAGAGTAGTGGTGTAAGAGAGAAGCGAGCAAAGCGACGGTGAGCGAGAGAGCGGCACCACAACGCAAGCCGCCAAAGAGACGGAAGCCCAAGGTGAATAGAGACAAGGTGAGGCACTACTCTATTTTTCTTTAAGTGTTTTTTGATATCACAATGTTTTCTTCTTGATCGGTAAAAAGTTGATACTATAAACCATGTCTTAAACAATATTAGTAGTTTTCTTGAACATTCTTCCTCCCGCTCTTTGCGCATTCTGCTGGGTGCAGACATTGAACATAAAATCGTCAGATCGTTTCTTGTTAACGGCTCACCTTGAACAAACACACCTTGTGTTGGCCGCTCAAAAGGTAAGACAAGACTTTACGCTACGTAAACCTCTTGAGGCAGGTTGCGTCGCTGTGGTGAATTTCCCGTTTGGATACAGGTGTGTGTGTATGTTTGTGCCTGTGGCTGCACCTTTCTGCAACACGTTGTTGCTGCTGCTGCCGCAGCGTTGTGTTGCAGCTGATAGTCGATTCTTGTCCTAAAAATAGCACTGGCTGCGCGTGTGCCACAATTTGGCTTTATCGTTGATGGAGCGTTAGCCTATCATTAGCTGGACATTCGCTGGGCGAATACTTCTTTGGGTGGGAGTGTAATACACACTGTGTATGTGTGCTTCTGTGTTTTTTTGGCGGGGGAGACAAGCGCTTTGGCGCGGGAACGTTAAATTGGCAGCACCATGCGTTTAACGGTGGGGCCAACACATTCGATATGCTAACTTAGTAGCCAATTTGTTGCTTAAAATTGCTATGCGATTGACTGATTTACTTAGTCGATTTTTAAAGCCTCTGTTTAATGGGACACTTTAAACGGACTAAAGTTATTTAAAGTGGGTTAAAACTGAGAGGATTGTGACACTTAAATGTCTGTTGAATAAACGTTATACTTCAGAGATAGTTTCCTTAAAAAAGGAACAACTATTAGATACAAATATAGCATGCAGTAGTTTTTTACATTCTCTTTCTACGCGCAATAGCGGGAAAGATAGAAAATACGGAAATTTACGTAGAAATAAAACCTAAAACTTTTCTTCGCAGGTTTTGGCAAATAAATATTAAATTTCAGAGATAGTCTCTTTAAACAGGGGAAAAGGATTTGATACAAATAAAACAACGCTTATTTAAAGATTGGACAAGGATGAATAAATACAAAACAATTTTAAATAGCTTTCCAGTCTCTCTCTATGCTAAAAAGCGGGAGGGATAGAAAATACAGAAATTATCATCGAAAAAAGATGTAGCACTTTTTTCATGTCTATAGGGAGTTTCCCCAAGTTCAGAGACAAACAAATGTCGATTCAGACTTCAAATATGTTAAAGTAACAATATGTTAACCAACAAAAGCAAAACGAAAGACGATGGTACATGAACTAATAAAAGAGTTGTCTCCAAATTGCCTTGAATAACAAAAGAGCAAAGAAGAGGACGAGAAAGAATGAGCAAACGCGGGAGAGTGAGAGAGCGATCACAGAGAAGATGCCAAGGAAAAGACAGACGTCGAACAGTTTGATGGAAGAACACACACAAGACAGACATGAGTCATCCGCGAGTGTTGTTTTCATCCACATTAAAATTGTGTTTTTTGCGTTTGTGTATAATTGTGCGATAAACGAAACTAAATGTCTTTTATAATGTAATTTCGGTAATCTTTTGGCGCGTTTTTTGCTTTGGTTTTCACGCATCAATGCCGTTTAGCTATTTTCGGCATAGCGGTTCATGCGACAGACAGAGACAGCCTCTGTTTGAGGTTCAGAGGTGAGAACAATAGCTGCGAAGGCACGGGACAGATTGACAGCGGTTCAGAGGTGAGAAGAACCCGATACCCCGCCCGAACCCTCCTCTCATGGTAAGTTGAACGGACTTTCGATTTTTAATGTTCGACGGAGACTTTTTATGGCCACATTTGGCGGCACAAAGTCAACAATTTTCGAGGAGTACATAAGCTGAGAATCGAGTGTATAAATATTTGCAATCTCCCTTTGTTCCCTCTGCTAAATGCTAAGCCCGCAGAGCGGTGGGATGAGGTTACTGGAATTCACAGTTATTTTTGCTCTTTCCCACTTGATTTGGCTTTATGTTCATGTTAATTGCATTATGACCCATTTAGCCGGGAGGTTCTCTGCTGAGATTCCCTTGTTGAACCCCATCAAACTGGAGCGCAAAGTCAGAGTACAAAAAAATTCGCAGAAGAAGCGACCCGCTGACTGCCCCGCAGACAGAATGTAATTAAGGGGGAATTTTTGTGTGATTTTGATACCCTTTTGCCGGTGGGGAGTATAACATTCGTAACATGAGACACATTTCGACTTTATGCATGATTTATTTACTTATTATTTTGACTTAGATTTATCTATATATGTAGCCTTATTCTATTTTATTGTTAATAATTCTTCATTAATATGAATGATAAAGTCAAAATGACCACACATATATTTTACAGGGCATTTATTTCTCAGCACTAGTTATTTTTCTCTTCTTCTTCTTCTCCCTTTGCTGCTCCGCATTTTGTTCTGACATTTCTGTGCTCTGTTGCGATTGTCTTTTGTTGTTAGTGTGGGAGTGTGAGCGAAAGAGAGCCTGCGGGATGACAGCCTATGGCTGACTCACGGGCTACCCTCCCCTCTCCCGCTTCCAAAAGCCAGTGATCACAGACACTTGGGGACTCTGGTGTACTGAATCTGGCGCGAGAGAGATGCCAGATTCTGATAACTGTAGAATTGGGTGTGAGCGAGCGCACCTTGACTCGCCCTACCCATGCTTTGCCCTTTGTCATATGAGCTTACAGCTGCAGTGCAGGGTAATTGATACAGTGGGTGTCATAAGTCCTGCCGATAAGACCATTGAATGTGAAAGGCAATTGCGGAATGACTAGATGTGAGTAAGGGTCTCTGCTGATAAGTGAGTGGGAGTATCTGACTAGCTAATATGCTCCTTCTAAATGAAGAAAAGTGAGTGAGGGTATAAATAAACACAAGTGTAGGCGTCACGATAGATATCGAAATAAGACGAGACGCGGGCAGGCTGCCAAAAAGACTGCAATATGTTTAGAAACCATGAGCGAGGGGGAGAGAGAGGGTGGTTAACTACTTACCCTTTGCTGTTGTTGTTGTAGCTGCTGATGGTGCTGCTTTGGTGGCTCGTAAAAGCTGCTGCCATTCTCCAACCACTCCACATCTCTGCAATATCATAATATAGAGAGGGAGAGAGAGAGAGAGAAGTGTGCATAAGCAACCACATGTTCGACATTGACCAGAAAACAAACGAAAGAAAGCACTCTCTCTCGAGCTCTTCGAGCTTTCGCTCTCCTGCTACCCACCTTTGCATGCGCTGTATGACCGGCCTTTGAGCGGTGCTATCGTGGATGCGCACCTGATCCGGCGTGATCTCCTCCAAGAGGAACATATTTTTGCTGGCCAGAGAGGAGCTCTCATCCAGAAGGAACATATTTGTGCCACTCTCTTGTGCCGCATCGCTGCTGCTGTTGTTGTAGAAGAGCGGACTGAGCGGCCGGCAAGCGCCACCCAAAAGCTCATCGATGTTCTGATGCCGTGAGATGAAAAGCTTCTCACCTGGCCGCCTCATTTGAGGGGAGAAGCGCGGCTGCAGTGACGATGGTGTCGCTGGCTGCGCTGCCGGCATTGGGGCTCTTCCCATTGGAATGTTGTCGTAGGGCGAGGGGCAGCGCAGTCGCTGCTCTGTCGGAACGGGACTGGCGCACTGCCCCAGCGGCGGTGGGCGTTCGGTGTAGGCAAAGTGAAAGGAGCTGCTCAGCTCGTGTGGCACCTCCAATTGGTGCTGCTGTTGCTGCCTTAGATCTGTCTCATCTCTGCCCAGGCGCTGCTGCTGCTCCTCTTCCTCCTCCTCTTCATCGCTGCTGGCGTTGGCAGCGACCGCAACTGCAACTGCGGCTGACTGCGCTGCCTCTGGCTCATCCTGCAGCCACCAGGCCCGCTCTCCCGACTCCCAGTGCTTGATGATGCGGGGCGGGGGTGTGGGTGGCTTCACTGGCGGTGGCTCCATCTCTTTCTCCTTCTCCTTTTCCTTCTCGTTGTTGTCCTGCCACCAGGCCCGCTCTCCGGACTCCACGCGTTGCACATTGAAGAGCTTCTTGGTGGGTCCAGACATCCACCAGGGCTTGGGGCCGTCGTCGCTGTGGCTTTTTGAGTTGCTCTTGGAGCCGCTCGGTAGTTTCAGGGTCACCTCCACATGCGTCTCATTGTTGTTGTTGTTCTCGTCCTCGTGGTAGCCATTCGAGTGGAGAGGAGATTGTGGCAGGGACTTCAATTGCGGTGGGGATTGTGGCAGGGAGCGGGTCAGCGGCGGCGACTGTGGCAGGGAACGTGTCTGAGGGGACTGCGATTCCAATTTTGCCTGAGTCTGGGACGGTGGCTCCTCCTGCTCCTCCTCCAGCCACCAGGCATCCTGATCCGGTGAGATGCGGCTCCTTGGCATCTGCTTGACCTTGGAGTGCGTCTCCAGTTCGTGATCCTGGCTGCTCCAGTGACTGGGATCATCATCCAGGGGATTAAGTGTCTCCTCTGCCAGCGTATCGTCATCTCCCTCATCGTCCGCCTCGCTGCGGCGCAGCCACCAGGCCTGCTCCTCCCCAGAATCAATGTGTCGCAGCCTGTACGGGGGCATCTCACCGTTCTGATTATTCTGATCCAAAGCTGAGGCTGTGTTTATCTGCAGACTGGTGTCCTGCCACCAGCTGGGTTCCTCCTGGCTCGGGTCCTGCTCCGAAGTGGTGCTCAGGCTGGTGTCCTGCGTGGCGGTGGTGTTCGTGCTGCTGCTACTGATCGTCGCTGAAGTTGTGGCAGTGGTAGTGATCCTTGTGGTGGCGGGACAGCGTGTACTTGAACTGGGAGGACTCAGTGGGGATCTCGTTGAGGTATTCGCTTCGCTCGTGGGCGTCGTTTTAGTCGATTTCGACGATTTCGTTCGCGGTTCGTTCGTGTTAAGATCTGTGACCAGACTGATAGATGGTGGGGCCTCCGGCTCCCCAGAGCTCTCTGAGCTTTCGAGGAAGATCGGTTCACTATTTGCGTCTTGCTGACGATTCGCGAAAAAATTCGACACCGACGAGAGCTTCTGCAGGCGTCGCGTTTGTGGCGATCGGTTCGGTGGTGCAGCCGGTGCCACCGGACTCTCACTTGGATCGCGATCGGCATTGTTCCTCTCTGGTGAAGGTGACTCAGGTGTTGCGTTGGCGGCTGGCGTATTCGATTTGCGGCTATTTTGGTTGGCCAACAATTGGCCGGCATTGCCGGCAACGACCTTGCCTTCTTTGGGCGTCTTCTTTTTGCTCTGTTTTTTAACGGTCTTGACCCCACGCTGCTCACTGTCCGAGGCGGAGGTGGAGGAGGTGGCCGCAGAGGATGAGGATGTGCCCTGACGACTACCCGCCGAGGAGGACACCTTGCCGTTGCTCAGCTTGGAGCTCTTCTTTCCAGAACTGGCAGAGGCCACACTCACCTCAGAGCCGGCACTTGGCGAGCGCTCCAGTTGGCCAGAACCAGAGCCTCCATTGGTCAACACATCCTCGGATTCCCCGCCACTGGGAGTGCGAGATTTGCGCGGCCTGTCCGTGGGTCCCACATTCAGGGAGCTCTTGCGGAAGTCCTTGTTGGGCCACTTGACGGCAGAGCTGCCCGAGCTGGAGCTGGAGCAGGTCTTGGTGGGTGATTCACTTTTGGTGGGCACAGCCGGTGGCTTATTGGCCAGATTCTCCACGGAGGACTGGCGTGAGGTATTCAGACGTATGGCCTTAGGCGGGGAGAGCTTTGATTTGCTGGCAGACGCAGAGGATTTGGCGGAGCTTCCATTACTCAAGGTGCCATTACTCTTGGTCGCTGGACTGGGCACCTCTGCCGACGATGCCGATGACTTTCCCTCCACAGAGGGGGACGCGGATTTGCTGGACAGCGGACTGGCACTGTACCGAAGGCTGCTGATCCGATCCCTGTGCGGGCTGTAGGTTGGGCTGAGGCTGCTGCTGCCACCGCTGTACCGCAAATATCGCGTGGAGTCGTCCAACCTATCCGACTGGATCTCCTTCTCCAGCATCTGGCGGGGCTTCGTGGACCGCTGGATGGTCTTTTCGATGGTCTTGGCAATGTCAATGCGACGCGTACGCTGAACGGTGGTGCTGCCCGGTGGCGTGGGCGATGTGGCACGCGTCACCACCGACACTGAGACAAAGATTTCCTCGGGCTGGGGGTCTGGTGCAACCTTCTCCTGTTCCTGCTCCTTCTCTGGGCTTGCCTGCTTGCTCTTTGCCGCCTCTTCAGTTGGTTTCTCTGGGGGACTTGAGGGCACCTCATGCTCCTTCTCTCTGCTGGCTCTGGCTCGACTGGCCGTTCGCGCATGAAAATCGCTTGTGGTCAGGTAGGAGATGGCACTGCCATTGCTGCTCCCATTGCTGATCCTCGATGGAGCGGCGCCAAAGCGACTGCCATACCCATTCCTGGCAGCCGACGACGAGGAGGAGGTCGAGGCATTGCCACTGCGATAGCTGCCACCCAATTTGCTCCTGCCGCTGTCGATGACCGGACTCGGATCCCTCGACTTGCCACGGTTCGTGTGTTCCAGTGCCACGGGACTGGGATCTCTGGATCTGCCGTACTTTCCCAGTGTGCTGCTAGTCGCTCCCACTCCTGTATACCGCTTGATGGGACTGCTTCGCTCACTGGCTGTCGTCTCCTTGGGCTCTGTCTTGGCATAGCGACTGACGTAGCTGGTGACGGGCGGTGGTGCGTTTGTTGGCGGATCTCGCTTGAGGCGGTATGTGCCGCCCGAGAACGATGGCCTGTAGGCACTGGGCGTGGCCAGAGAACTGTAACGCGAAGTGGAGTCTGTTCCTACTCCATACTGTGAGGGAGAGAGAGAGAGAGCGTGAAAGTTAGTGAGTGAAAGGGAAGACTATTTATTTGCGGACTTACCGAAGAGCTTCCTGTTTTGTAAGAGCTGCCCAGGCTGGACTTCCAGGGTGTCTGCAAAGAGAGAATGGAACAGGATTGGTTTTTGCACATTAAACATATTTAAAATTATACACAGCCAACTTTTATTCATACGAATACAATTTTGGATGCACCTTTCAGATGTGCTCTACATATTTAGGGGCATTTCCATGAAGAAGGTTCATTAATCTTCTGCATTTTCTTTGTATTATTCTTCGAAATCTTCATTGGGGTTTCTCATTCAAGTATAATTGATATTGATAGGGGGAATCACACATCACATGGTGTGGCTTTGATTGATTGGCGCACTTAGAGCACAACAACAATTGACTCTCCGGCAGCCACCCCCCGCCTGATCGAACTTTCTCAATGAGCTGTGCACTCGACAATTATTCGCACACATTTCATCATCATCATCATCAACAGCAGCAGCAGCAGCAGCAGAAAGGCATCCCATCTCCGGCATCATCATCAGTCGCCGCATCAGCCTCTGTCTGAGAGAACATCAACATCAATTCAGACGATGCCAAAGAATCTCCCCCAAGTTTCCCATTGGATCCCCAATGTTATTTGTATTTTTGGGGGCTGCCTGCTGCTGCTGCTGCTTCTGCTTTGAACTCGCTTCAATGCATTTTCCCCAGCCTTTGGCTCTATTTCATTTTCAATTAAATGGCGCTGTAGCACGCGTTTTTCAATTAATTTGGACGTGTAAACAGATTCATTTCGATTATTTCAACATCTGCCTTCTAAACTCATCCAAGCATCGGGGGCATTAGAAGATCTCGCGCCCTCGTCCTCTATATAACGACAGAGACACATCTTGGCCACACGAAAATATCTGCATATATAAATATTTAGAGAACCAACGTGTTCAGGTGGTGTCCAGGAGACAGACAGACAGACAGATAGATCGACCGTTTAATATTGCAAAATAAAATTTTGGCACAGAAAAAGAACTTTGCACCAATTAATGCAGATAATATTTAATGAGCAGTTGACAGAGAAACGGCGGAAATTGTACAAGATTTTGTGTAAAATCTTCCATTTTAGAAGACATTAAAATATATTCCCTCTCTTATACCTCTATTGTGATAATTTCCCACGTGATTGATGGAATTCTTCAATAAAAATTCTTCACTTTAAATTAGTTTCGATACAAAACAACTGCCTTCCCAAGTGGCGCCAGTCGCCCCCTTAAAACATCCCATGACACCTATCAGGGCCTAAAGAATAATAATAATAACGAATTCCAGCGACCGCCCAATGTCAGACCCAACATAGACAGAGAGAGAGGTAGCAATGCAGTCAGAGAGAGTGACAGGGGGCAGGCAGCCCAGAGAAGACAGAGCAGAGACAGCAAGACAGACAGAGAGACAGAGAGTGTCGGCTAATTGTTTTCGCTCAGTGAAATGGAATGCCAAATACACAAATAGCCACAACAATGTGCAAAACAAGCAAACGGAGACGACACTCAGCCTCAGCAGACACCGGAGGAAAGTCTTGTGGGCTAGAGATAGATGTGGATGTAAATGTGGCTGTGTCCATGGATGGGTCGTCTCTGGAATGAGTTTGCCATATGCCCCTCTCTCACAGTGGAGTGCGTACTTCTGACAGCGTTATTATGCGGACTCAATTAGGGACCCCCAGACCCCAGGCACAGGATGTGCCATAAAGCGCCTGTCTGTCAGTCGAGCGAGTCTATAAAGCACAGCCACAATCCAACAAACAAACTATAACTATGTACATGTGTACAATATATATTTGCGAGTCCAACGATCTCAAGTATTCGCGTGCCATGCGTCCGATGTCCGCCAGACATGTATGATTTATTTATAAATGTTTTTTCCTACTCTTCGCTGTCAAAAGTGTCGACAAAATGCGTTTTACGAAATTCAAATGTGTTACGAAAATAAAAGTGAAACCAAACGAGAGCTGAGCAGGATGATAAATCTAGCCAAATAGATGATTAAATGATAATCGTGTATTTCCACAGATACTTTTTGCAAATGCATAACAAAGTGTGGACATGTTTGGGAATTTGTGTTCTAAATTGGGCTTAGGAGCCCAGAGCTTGTGGGTGAATTGGAATTTGAAGAGTAATCAGTTGAGGTATCTTCTTCTTTTGCGGCAAGTGCAGTGGAGAACGGCTCGTAGTCGTAGTCCCATCCCTGATCATCCTCCTGCTGCATCTGTTCTTCATCTGATGGATTTTCCTGCTTAAGAATCTCCTCCTCCTGCTGCTCTTCCGTCTGCTGCTCCGTCTCCTGCTGGCCTGCATTTTTATTGCCAAAAACTAAACCCAAGTTTCCAGTCTCTGGCACAAAGGGATCCCAAACAGGCGCCTTAGAGGAAAATGTAGCAATGTTATCTCGCATTTGGCGCATGCTCATCTCGAAGTCAATGTCCTGGACGTTGCGTGGCGGCTTCTCGTTGGTAAAGGGTCCATTGAAGTGCACATAAATGTCGCCGAGTGCTGTCAGATCCAAGCCGTACGTGGTCAGATCTTCGCCAAAGACCAGCTGGGTGGCCACCGGATTGGTGTGGCTGGAACGTATGGCCGAGAGTAGACCCAACATTCCGTATTGATCCTGGATCATCGAGGCAGGAATGTCGGTGAACTGTCCATCGTGAGTGCTCCGGATGCCACCCGTCTGGCAAGCTGCCTGCAATCCGACACAATCCATGCAATTGTTGTCGATGCCATACGAGGGCTGTCCGAAGATGTCCGCATACGAAGGAAGCTCCGGCATGCGGTCATACAGCTCGGGGAAGAGCTTCACTTCCCCGCCGTTGGCATTCTGGCCCCACATAAAGGCAAAGCTATCTTCGGGCATGGCGTTGGGTGCCGAGGAACTCTGCTCGTAGGACAACTCTGGCACTTGGTCGACAAGGATTGGCTGTTCTTCGGTGGGTTCTGGCTCCTGGTCATACAACGGATCGGGCATATAGGCTGGCAGTTCGGCGATTGTATCCCCGTCGCAGCGGGGCTTCTTGTTGTAGCGCGGCTCCCGCTTGTAGAGCGTCTCGAGTTCATAGTTTGGTTTCTGTTCGTTGTTTGACTCCTGGTCATAGAATGGCAGCTGACACGGGTTCAAATATTGATCCTGTCCGCAGTGACAGATCGACCCAGGGCCAAAGAATATCTCCTGGTGGCAGCATGCGCCTGGCTTAGAGCATGATCCTGGGACACAGCGAGGCGCTTGATCGCAGTTGGATCCTTGCTTACAGCCATCCTCGACGTTGTAGCTCGACTGTAGATAGCAGAATGAATCCATTTCGATTTCAGACACATCATAAGTCGACTCATGGCACGACTCTACTTTCTCAGAGTTCGCGTCAATGTCATAGGTCAACTCGTCTTCACCGAATGACTGCTCCCTGTCAGTGCATGAATACTGTTCGTCGCAGATGGACACTTGGTCAGAGCTTGCCTCCTGCTCATAGTTTGACTCCTCCTCCAGCAGCTCCAGGTCATAGATTGCCTTCTGATTTGGTTCCTGGGCAAGTGTCGGCTTCTTGAAATAGCTCGGATTCACCTTCTTTGGCTGCGGTTGCGGCTGCGGCTGCGGCTGCGGTTGTGGCTGCGTCTGTTTTGGTTGTTGTTTTTGCTGCTGCCCTGCCTTCTGGCTAGTTTTTGTGGAATTGTTCCAATTTGCCGCTTTGGCATTGGTATTTTTCACATTTGAGCTTTTCGAGCCACTTGCGTTGTTGGTTTTATTGTAGCTATTATTATTATTCTCTTTAGTGTTGTTATTGTTATTGCAGCCGTTGTAGTTGTTGTTGCTCTCTTGAGTCTTCTTGCGCAGCTGGGCCAGAGATGCGGCATTACCACGAGGACGACGACGACGTGGCATGATTGCTGTCTCTTACTTTCTTTTTTGATTGTAGACTGTAAAAATATCCTGGGAGCTGGGATTTTGTATAAACGCACACTTTCTGCCTTTTCGAATTTGTAATTTTTTGTCTTTTTCTTGGTTTGTTTGCACACGTAAACGATTGGAAACTTCAACCTTTTGCTAGCTATTGAAAAATGAAATGACAAGTGCCGGGGTAGACGAATGACTTGCGATTTCAAGGCACACTTGGTGGGGAATGAAAAAAACCTTGTCCTGCCAATCAACACTGGCAAAGAGTGTTGTAAATCGATAACATGGCTTATAAGAGAAAGTTAGAAAGGTAAAAGTAATTAATGAGTGCCGCCATTAATGTTTATTCTTGAATTTTGACAACACTTAAAATAGTGTTGGAACACAACGGTTCTTTCGCTTGTCAAGTCCGTTTTTGACACCTTTTTTCCACATTGCAAAAAAAAGAAAGTAAAGAAAAAAAAACCATGAGTTCCGCCACTAACGTCCAATCTTCTGCTAATTTGGAGCTGCATGATGAAGAAGACCCACTGCGTCCCTACTTTGACCCCACGGATCACGGATTAGATAATTCCTTTCGTCTGACACACTTCGTCGAACTGGAGGCAGGCGGCTTGGGCACTTTGTGGCAGCCGGAAACCGTAGTTCAGGATGAGTTGCCATCGGCTGCGCCCAAACTGGGCATCCCACACGATTGTTCTGTGATTCCTCTGCGAAGAGGCTTTGGCTGGCTGGTGCAGACAACCGGACTTTGCTATCCCATCATCGATGATCCCTATGTGATGGGTAAAATCGCCTGCACCAAGGTGCTAAACAATCTCTATGCCATGGGCGTCAGCGAGTGCGAGAACTTGACGATCCTGCTGGGCGTGAGGAGTGGGTGGACGGAGCAGGAGCGTGATGTGGTGCTGCCCCTAATGGTGCGTGGCTACAAGCGCTGTGTCGCTGAGGCTGGCGCCCGAATAACTGGTATCCGGAGCATAGTCAACCCTTGGTGCATTCTGGGCGGAGTCGCCACGAGCGTTTGCCAGCAGGACGGATTCATTGAGCAGGGAAACGCTATTGCTGGCGACGTCCTGCTGCTCACCAAACCGTTGGGCACACAGCTGGCCCTCGATGCATACCAGAGCATCTGGGATGCGGAATCACGCTCCAAGCGCATAAAGCTAACCATCACGGAGGAGCAGGTGAAGCAGGCCCATCGCCAAGCCATCAACTCGATGAGCCGCCTGAATAGCGTGGCCGCTCGTCTTATGTTCAAGCACAATGCCCACGGGGCCACACACATTGGCGAATTGGGTCTCGTGGGTCATGCCCAGCACCTAGCAAATATGCAAAAGCAAGAGCTAACCTTTTACATTTACAACCTGCCATTGATCGGCCACATGGCAGCATTGGCCAAGGACAATGGCGAGGCCAACGATCGTCAACTGTTGGAGGGTTTGGCCCCCGAACTTTCGGGTGGTTTGCTCATCTGCCTGCCACGGAAGCAAGCTGCTGCCTTCTGCACCGAAATCAAGGAATTGGATGGCCATCCGGCTTGGATCATCGGGATGGTAACGAAGGGCAACAGGACCGTGCGGCTTGTCAAGCGGGCTCAGCACATTGACGTGAAGGATGACTAGGCAGCTTGCACCATAGTAAAGACAGCCAAGAACAACAATAAATGTAGTTTATCAGGATGCTCCCTGGCTTCAAACAAATTGCATGAAGATTCACACTTTGTTAATTAATTGGGTGGTGCGTGCTCCGCGGCGGCTCTCACAGGGAACTTTCGACTTTATGCGTGTCATAAATATTTACAACTTCCTTCTGGCCATAAAAATCTTCAGCAAAGTACCCCCTAAGCCAGGGGAACACCAACAATTTGAAGCAGGCAGCAACGCAAGAACACAAGAACTCTTCACTGCGTCACACAAACTATTTTTTTTCCAACATTTATAGATCCAAAGAATCTAAAAATAATTAAGAACTAATGCTGAAACAGATCGTTGAAGTAGGATGCAGTAGGAATAGGAGAAAGGTGGACTGTTTGCTGATGGGGTAGAGCTGGAAACTTGTTGTTTTCCGGCCATAAATTGATTGGTTTATTAGTTTGAGAGGGTCACAAAAATATTTAATTGATTTATGCAGCGTCGTGTCAGATGTCGGGCCAAAGTCGTAAACTTGATGTCTTGGTACAAAAGGATATAATGAGTGAGACATGAATGGGATTTAGGCAATATAGGAGAGGTGGCCATCAGTGGGGAAGCTTCTCAGGGGATTAACGGCTTGAATGTTAGACCAAAAGATTTCACATAATTTATGGGAATATTGCAGCAATGTTGAGCTGTTTTTTTCACATATAGATATACCCAAGCATAATCAAGATTGCACAAATGAATGATACCAAAATACTCTTTGGAAAGTCACATTTATTTCTAATAATAAAACTGACATTGATTGCTGAAAACTGCAGTATTCATTCATCAAAAAATGCATTTGCTCTGCAAATGAAAAATGACCAAAAATCAAGTAAAATCATTTGAATGCGCTGCCAAAATGATCATCAGTGTAAATGTACACATACAAGTGATTAATTCCAGCTCATTCATTTAAACATTTACTCATTCATTCGTCGATACGTTCTCTCATTCAAATTATACAAAGAGTGCAGCCACACCTAGCCATACCATAATTTGAGGCAGCTGCTGTCTGGAAAATGAGAGCAATTAACTAGGCAAAAGTCAGACAATGAGCAAACTGTGTGGCTAAATTGTTTATCAATGGATCTGGAGTCACAAAAGCACACTCACAGATACGCACACCCATAGATACATTTTATCTGGCTACGTGTGAGGTAAGGCAACAAATTAGAAACAAACAAAAGTCTGTGGATGGGAGGAATTGCAAAAATACACACACAGAAAAGCGCAAAACGGCAAGATCACAATACCACAGATACATTGGGAGGGATCACAGCAGATACACAGGGTAAATACACGGATACACGGATACAGATAGTTGGCTCTGCATTAACTTGTACGATTTACTTACATAACTGCGATAGGAAGACATTGCGTTCGTTTTTTTGGCAAGCGATCGCTGCCGCGATTTGGAGCAATCACAATTCAATCAGATTTTGTTTGGATAGTTTCGGAAATCTGTATAATTTATTTTCGTTTATCTTTTTGCTGGTAATCCAATATGCCGTGCACACACTTGTCTGGCTTGTCTTTCTGCTGTTGTAGAACGCGCGACGAGCGAAGCAAAGATACACTACACTCGAACCACTGACGACAATTACGAAAGCGTATCTGTCGCATGTATGGGGCGGCCGTCGCCTCTCAATTGCAATAGATGCAAAATAAATTAGATACATTTACTGAGATCGCGCGCGTGCGACAAATATTTCTCTCCCTGTCCCTCTCCCGATTCTTGACTCTGTTTTCCTTTTCGGTTTTCTTTGCTTTTGGCCAAACTTTCTTTTCGTTTTATTTATTTTTCTTTTGTGGTTTTTTTTCGCCGCTGTTGGATCACCGAGATTGGGATCTCTGGTGTGTGTGCCACTTTACATAATCCGGCGGCACGCACCGGCCAGGTTGAGATACATGTAGAAAATACTTATGTATAGAGCTGCAGAGCCAGAGAGCTAGCTATATAGAGGAGCTATAAGTGCCTGTAGTGCTCCTCATCGGATCCGATCTATTTGAGAATGCAGCCGGTAAATGCGACACGGGAATCAGATGCTGCGCGGACGACACGTCACGAGGCGTTTTATTTATGCCTTGATATTTTTCTTATTTTCCATCTCCACTTTTTCTCCGCCACCCCAAAAACTTTTCCTTTTATTTCATTTTACTTTGGGAGCACAGGCAGAATTTCAGATTTTATTTATAAATTTAGCAACATTTACACACACACACACACACACACACACACACACACACGCCACGCTACAACTCATTCTCTCACACGATTATATTGTCGCAGAATGCGATTTTCGGTATTTCAGTTTTTCAATTTTCCGATTTTCCCGTTTGCTACGTTTTCGGCCCGAAGCGGAGTGTGTGCGACTCGGCGCGTTGTCAAAGGAAAACTGTCTGCCTGGCCGCTGGGAAAATATATATTTTCTTGCCGAGATTTTTCCCTCGCACTGAACTGCGTGAAAAGCTGAGCAGAGAAAAGTCTCTCGTCTCTCGTCTCTCGTCTCTCGTCTCTCACTCTCTGTCTCTCTCTCGCTCTCGTTGGGTGTGCGTGTAGTATTTTCGGCAGGCAAAGAGATGAGTAGATCGCTGCCTCGTCTCCTGCTTCTCAGTCGATGATCGCTGCGTTTGTAAATTGCAATAGAGAAATAAATAAAACGTTCTAAGAGCACACTGCTGGACGACAGGGTATCATTAGCATTATGATCAGCAGGTTAAGGTTTACTGTGAGGATCTTTCTTTTGTAGAAAAGGATCTTAGCATACACGAAAGGATACAAGAAACATTTCCACAACAAATTCAAGTATAATTTCCATTAATTTTCAGCTCCAGTTAGGCACATTTTATACCAAAATCCACACATCCTTCCTAATTTTACAGTATTTTACTTTATCTGCAAATAAAATCATATCAAAACCGATAGAAACTTCCCCCTTAGAGCATTCACAACATCGGCCAATACCCATTTTCATGTTTTTCCCATTATTTTCCGCATGTATCTATCTGTTCAGCGGATGTATATCTTGCCTTAAATCGGCCAACCCGGCTATATGTACTGATTCCCTCCCCTTCCATTCGTTGTAGGGAAAAATGTGTAAAAATTCTCGTAAAGCTCAAAAGTATTTCGCGATTCTACCAGTATCTAGGCTATGGAACGAACATCATGTTACTCATGGATACAATTTCCCATATTTTCCGCATCTATTATTAGGTAAATAATTGAATTGAAATATATTTTTGTCTTTTGGGTGACTAATCGATGAGTGGGCCGTCCCGCTGTTGTAGGGGAAGATGCACAAAATGTATCCAGCAAGAACGTATCTTAAATGTGTGCTGCAGATGATAATTGTCGCCAGCAGATACAGATGCAGTCTGTCATGTTTCGTTGAATGAATGAAGGAAACCGAAAGGCAGGCCATCACCACTCGACGGAGGGGTTCTATGAACTTGTAAATGAGCTGATGAACTGTCACAAACGGATGATGTTTTGTATTGTGGGGAAGGAACCTGTTGGTCTGTTTCCATTGATACTCCATGGATTCTATAATTGCTAATTCCACATTCATTCAGTTATCTCTTTAGCTCAGGTCATGGCTCCCTAATAGCTGCTGGCATAGATTCCCTTCACACAATTTACCCTATGCCCCTCGATCCGACATTCTGGTTCATTTGTGCATCGCAGACATGTACGCTCCCCATGAAAGAATATATCACAGATATCATACAACGTAGACAACGACACATATTGCACACACCGTACATAAATACATATATGCTGATATTTGTTCTGGTTTTAAAAATAAAAATCTTTGTGCCACTTTTGCAGTTGCCGCTGTTGCCTCTGGCAGTCACCGGAAGCGTGCGGCTAACAAAGATGACGTCTAAACAGAAAATGAAACGGGGAATTCGTGGGTTTTTAGTGAGAATCATTTAAAACTAAATATGCGCAAAATGCGGCAAAACCCATTCAAATGAAAGATAATGCCTTTCCCCCAAACCCTAAGCCCCAATCCCATAAATCAGAATAGGGCGACAAAACTGGGGGGTGGGAACAGACAGGGAAGGGCTACACAGTAATATGTAGCCAAAAAGGCAGAATCAATGGACTAATAGCAGGCCAGCCCCAGGCAAAGTGGCTCTACACTTTGACGAAAGACATGCCAGAAAGAGTGCTGTGGCAGTGGCAGGAGTAGCAGCAGCAGCAGCAACAGCAGGGAGAGAGATGACTGCGGAACGGGGCCCAAGATTTAACCCAATCTGACCGACAGATACAAATAGCTTTCAGCGCTGCATTAAAAAATATAAAAGATACCAACAACAGGCGTGCATTTCGCATGCTTTCCACAAATATTTTCATTTTCCCAGTGCGTGCTGCAGGCGGAGACGCCGCCGCCTCCAACGCAACCCACAAAAACAGCCGAAAACTGAAAACTGAATGCAAACAAATCAAAGAAAGAGAGAAACACAAAGGAGAACAGCATGGATATAACGACTAGAAGATATCCTATACTTGGAAACAAATGTATATAGAAGAAAGCAAATCTCTTGTGAGCCAAATTTCATTTGGGTTTCCTGACTTACCAACTCCGAAATGGACGGCAGCATTCTGCTTGTTACTTGGTTGCACTTCTGCACAATATACCCATTAGGTATTACCTATCAGTGGCAGGGTATGATGAGAAAAACAGAAAACTAGAAATGAATTTTGGGCAGGCAATAAAAAGAAATACACCGACAGCCATAAAAGTCAGACCCCGGCAATCCCCGGGAGCAACAGTCGACAGTGAGGCAGCCAGAAGCCAGCAGCCAGAAGCCAGTGAGGTGCACACACACTGCGGTCGGTCAATCATACTGATGCTCACCAGAGTTCCAATGGGATCCAATGCGATCTCTTCTCCATCTCCATCATCATCGCCATCTCCATCCGCATCCCAGTGCTCCTCAGATCTGGCATGCTCTGCTCTGGTCTCTGCTGTGCGGCTTTCAATCATTTTGTGCGCTTCTCAAATTTGTAATTTATGTCTGGGGCCGTTTGGGGGCGTGCCTCCAGCGACAGATTATGCAATGAAACGATGCAAACGCTAGTTAATAAAACGAATGGAGTGCTGTGCCAGGGGCAGTGGCAAGCATCCTATGGGAAGGAGGAACAAACAGATGCAATTTGTTTGGTGGCACATAAAATCCAACAAACGAAAATTGTTTTGTTGTCCGCAAGGCGGAAGAGATATGGGATGAACTTGGAAGGGGATTTTAAACTCTGTAGTGATTATTTCTTTATATTTTCAGTAAATTCCATGTATCTAAAGTCTTTATAAACAAATATATTGAATCATATGCCAAAATCCAAGAGTAATCCGATTCAACAGGCGGTTTTTTCCCCCATTTGGCACGCGCACGCCATAAAATATTTGCTTGTCGTACATCAAAAAGTATTCCTTGACTGAAACTCTCTGGGGCTGGACTCTTTCTGTGATTTTGCCCTGTCACTGCCAAATAAATACCATAAACCGCCCAAATTGTAGTTAATTATCGTTGCTGTTTTTTTTTTTGTATATTTGTTTTGTTGTAAAACTGTGCTGTGGGAGGTTGCCTGACTATTGCCACATTTTCCACATTTTCCATGGCTCGCGTTCTGTGTGCTAATATATAATTTAAATATTGTATGGCTGCTGTTCTTAACCAGCCTCACTGTGTGTTGCAATCTGCGAGGGCCTTTTGTTTGTTTTTCCGACACAACATTTTTTTTTTGGTTTTATTTTTCGGACAGACCTGAAGCATTTGATCGCTTTTTCAAGGTTGCATTGCATGGAGCTGTTGTTTAGAAGTGTGTGTCTGGGTCTCAAGTATTTTCTTGTGGTTCTATCATGAAAATATTACGTATACGCATTGCGTATGCGCCAGTGCCAGTGGCAGTACGAAAGGGGTGTTTCCTGATGAAAATGCCAAACAAACTGTTCCAAAATATATATTAAATTCATTTGCTTGCAAATCTAAGAATATTTACTACTTTAAAGATTCCTTTTGAGACAAACACCCTCCCAAGACTATGCCACTGCCTCTATCGATCTTAATCGGATGCAGCTTGTTGATTTTTGTAGATATTTTTTTTTATGATAGTACTTGGGAATAGCTTATGTCTAAACGCGCTGAAAGGCACAACTGAAGAGGCGTTCAGTATTATGTTCAAGTGGATTCTAATTCGATTTGGCAAGCACTGACAGTTTTTCCAGTTGATTTGCTTGGAATCTATTACAACATTATGTGTAAACACAGCATTAGAAGCGGCATTTTAATTCTAAACAGTTTTCAAAATCAAATATTGCACAGCTAACCGCCAAACGGAAAAAGCTCTCGATCGAGAAACAGTTGTGAAAACTTTTTGGCAAGTGTTGCCAGCTGAAATCGGTTTTATATATCTATCTATATATAATTTCCACCACAGAGGCAGGCGAAAAATGCGAGGAAAACAAAACGACAAGGCGCAACGCAAAGAACTCGCGAAAATGCGAAAATAAATCGAAAGACGAAGAAGTGAAAATAAATACGCGAAAATTAAGAACAAAATCTTCAGAAGCGGTACAAGTGAGAGTAATTTGAGTGCAGGAAATTAACGCAAAAGAAAATGGTGCTGCTGCTGGTACACCTGCGGCGACTCATCCTTTTGCTGACCGTGGTCCATCTGTGCGGGACGGTGTTCCGGCGCCTTGTCACGGAACGACATCACGCCTACGTCCTGCAGCCCTATGGCATTCAGGGAGTGGGACGCCTGCGAAGTGGCGCCTGGTTCAAGGAGCCGCTCCACGTTCAGTGGTGGGCCTACATCTACACCTGCTACGGCTACTGTGTGCTAGTCAACTACGTCAGCATGCGCCGGCTGACCAACTTGATTGAGTTCTTTTTGAACTGAGACTGTTCTGCATCCAAATGTTATGTGGCCTACGACCAAAAAAAAATTGGTTCCAACAATTGAAATATATTTTTATGTGATTCAGTTGTATTAAAGACCCAATTTTGTTTAATTTAATTTAATTTTATGTTTTCTTTCATTTTACATGTTTTTTACGCAGTTTCTACATGCATTTTACATACATTTTCAAACCAATAGACAGTGCCATCTATATGTGGAAATAAGAAACAGTTAAATATTTCGAGTCGCCATCTAGCGTTCAGTTTTGGCAGCCTCGCCCGTTTTTGTCAGAATGAGAAGTCGGAATATTCGATATTATTTCGCAGATGCTACCCAGTGAGCGCGCATTTCCAAATGTAAATTTTCTCTTTCTTCGACTGCTGCCTGCTGTGGGCCGGTTCTTGGTTGTGGAGTCACTGTCCATCTGTCCGACAGACCTTCTCATAAATATCCCGCTTTTGATGCGCTATCAAAAATGTATCTATAGCTCTGCCACTAACAATTAGTGGTAATAAAATCATTACTTATGTGCCTGATGACTTCCAGCCTTGCACTCTGCATCTTCCGCATTCAAGTTAATGAAATCTCTGACAGCGAATAATTCTGTCAACGGCCCATAACATTTGGTGGGGAAGGGGAATCGACCCGTAAAGGGTGTAGAGGAAATGTGTAGATACAAAAATACAGCCGAAAATATTTAGTTTTTATTTTGAATGCCTATTTATAAGCACCGAAAATCTATTCATATATACAAACCAAGTTTTTCCTCGCCGAAATAACATATCCCGAATCGATCAAAATGGCAGTTTTGTTTACCATATAGAAGATTCATAAAAATTAATATTTATGATTAGATATTGTAGCTTATTTTGTCTTTCCCGCAGGTATAATTCCGATCTAGATCGTTGCTATATAGCGTGGCATATTTCAAGCTTTCTTTCACCCACATGGTCATGGGGGATGCATATACACATATCGTAGCGAGGATGAGTGTACTTCTCATCCGCATGAGTCAGAGAGACAGAAAAAGTGACACGTCACAGCCCCGAGATGTCGATGTTGTATAGTACCAAGAGGTATACTAAATCCTCGATTTGTCAAGCATACATTTTGACTGGCCATTAAATGGCAATTGGCATTATGGGACCAAATCCATGGCAGCGAATGTTTTGTGAATCATCTGTGGGAGTGCTGATTTGAAGTTGTCAACGCCCAAACGACAAATGAGAAAGGAAAATGGCAAAAAACAAAGAAAACCAAAAGGGTGGGGGGAAGAGTTTTCAAGGAACTGAAATGCATTAGAGGCGCGCGCGCCGTTTGTTTGTTTTGAATGCATTAAAAAGTGTATTTTTATCCGGGCATTGGGCATTGGGCATTGGGCATTGGGTTTGGAATTTTGCTGCACCACCCACCGAGTGGGACCCCGCCCCAAGTGGCGCCCACTTGAGCCCGCTATCTGTTATGTGGCACTATCCAGAGAGCGCCTCTTCGCCTCTCAAGAGGCATGCAGAAAGTGGCTGCTGAGCACTTGTCAAATGGGCACACACGCACTTTGTAAAGCAGGAGGAACACCTCGTACAAGCTGAAGTCGTTCTATATATAACTGCATAGCAGGGCATCCTCTCTATAGCTTCTCTATGTGTTTGTGTGTGTGTTTGTGTGCTGTATCTGTGTGATCATAACAATTTTGACCTAATTTTGTGCGCTGGCACACACGAAACATGAAAGAAGCGAACGCTGAGTGATTTCTGTCTTGCCACCAGGCCTCAAGAGGTGGGAATATGCGCGTATTCCTGTCCCTGTCCCATACACCATCACTGACCTCAGTGCATCTGTAAAATGATGGGCAATGGGCCGTTAACCAGCTGGGAATTATAAGCTCGAATGCATTTGCATTGGCCGCAACAGCATCGAATTGGAAAGACAAGAGCGGTAGAGGTAGAGAGAGTGACTTCCTTAAGGGAAATGTAGGTCCACAATCTGATATCAGTTCAAGCAGTTACTTATTCCGATCCCTGATATAATCCAACTCCAATTCAATTGATTTCTGTTTTGTGCAAATTTCAGTCCGAATCCAAATCGAATTTGGCATTTTTTGACAAAAGGTGTCGTTGTCTGGCTTGTGGCTATTTCTGGCGGACTTATTTATCGCCGAATGGCTTGCTACATATTCGCCACGTTATTTTTAAATAATTACACATTCCAAAATGTGCCAAACACACAGAATGTTATTCTGTGCTGAGATGCTCTCTGCCTGGCATACACAGATACTTTTGTGCGTGTTTGTGTGTGGGCATCAAATAAATAAAGTTATGGCCAGGCAGCGCTAAGTATCGGTCGTGTATCTAGAAGATACCAAGCACAAACTGGCCGGACAGGACAGCCACCTTATATATAAGCAATGTTGGCCCATCCTCGAATATATATTGTACATATGTACATATCTATGTACTCAAGTGTGTGCCCAGCCTCAGGTGAAATGTGTGTGGAAAATGAACATGATTATGAGCAAAGAGAGAAAAACCCCACTGAAATAACGTAAAATTCAGTTGCTAAAAATAAGCGAAAAATCATTTTTAAGTATAGCTATGCCTGTGTGTGTTTGTGTGTGGAGCACAGGTGGAGCAGATCGTTCACGACACGAACCATACCGATCCAAAACCGAACTGCTGCTATATTTTTCACTCAGAAAGAAAAAGCTTTGGTTCCTTTGAAAAATTGAGCTAAAAGGAAAAAAAACTCACACTAAACTCGCTCAAAAATGTAACAAAAATTGTTTAATAAACCATGCAGATCTCAATCGCTCTTACAATTTGGGTTTCTTTGTGTATATGCAGTTGGAAAATCTTACCTGGTGCCAAAATTATGTATGTGACCATTGATATAACAATTGTTAGGATGACAGAGCATTGTCTGTGGTGGAGCAGACAATGTTGTCGGCATTGCCAAGGATTCACTCAAGATTTTGAATACTTTTCTCTGTTTTTTCTGCACTTTGCAGCTCTCTAGGCTTCTTTTTTGTTGTTGTTGTGTGTAGCCCACAGAATAACACGTTTCGATGCCAAAAGTCAAGTATTTATAGCCAACATTGCATGTATGTAATTTTAATTCAAATTGGCTGTTAGCGAAAAATGACTTTTGAACACATTTCATAAAAATTATGAAAACTTTTACGATTTCTATGTCATTTGGTTTTGATAAGATGTTGTAATACAATTTGGGCTCTATGATGTGGTATAGATATGTAATAGAAGGATATATAATAGTAGATAGATAGATGGATAGATATGGTTGCGGGTGTACTTGTTTGAAGTGGGAATCTCTAAGATTCGGGTACAGATTTTCAATCAACGCAACTATTCTTGTTCTATCATTAATTAATGTTTATTAAAATCTATCTATTAATTTTCCCAAAGCGTAAATTAAAGTGTTTAACAGCTCAGTTTTTTTTAGACTATCAATATTAAAGAGGCTTCTCGAACACATTTTTCTGTAAAAGTTCCTCAAAGGCAAAATTGCATCAATTTTGAAGGAACTTTGTGCGTGAAGTAAGTCAGAGATTAGCCTACAGCCCAGCCGTCTTATCAAGGGATTACGTGCTGGAATAATGGCATTGCCCAACCCCAAACCCATACATACAGAAAATACATTAAAAAATCAAAACTAAACAGTAAGAAATAAAGCAAGAAAATTAATATAAATTATGAACTTTATGATCCGCAGGCGCTGCCAAAAATTTCAACATGACTTTATGTATATTGTATACGTGCGTGCGAATGCGATGGAAGAGAACATTTATGTGTAGATACATTTTGGCCAGACGCTAGATACACAAAATGAAACGCCTGGCAAGGGGCAGACACAGAAATGACATAGGCTAATTACAGGTAAGCAAAAGAAAAGAAAAACATATGCTTTGAGTTTATTTTCGGTTGGGGGGTAAAACTCTCGGCTGAAAGCTAGCGTGAAAATGCGTTCACACAAGCAGCCGAAGAGCCGAAAGAAAAATCAAAGAATTTTCCACACAAGCGAGCAATTAACACAGCAACACGCCGCATGAAAACTCACTCAAAAAAAAAAACATTGGATGGGAGTCAAATGAGAGAGGGGCGGGCAGGCAGGCAGGCAGGCAGGCAGGCAGGCAGGCAGGCAGGCAGCCGAATTCTATCTCAGAAAGCACACTCAGGAAAGCCGACAGCAGCCGAATGGTGAAAGCATCCGAACATCGTGGATATAGACGAAAAGACTTGCGGACCAGAGACCAAATCAACGAAATACTCTTTATTCGAACGACAACGGGATCTCTTGTTCAGTAGATCACCAGCCTTACTCCGACGTTTATTACGAATTTTTTCGGTGACTCGGTGACAACTACAAAACTGCGTGCGGTGCTGTAGAGATTTTCGCTTGGGAAAATACAAAAGTTTTATTTATATATTTATATTTTGAAAATCGCGAACAAACGCGTAACGATTGAATTAATTTAGAGGACCCCAGGATACCAGGAAAATCTGACATAGCAGAATGTCGTCATCGCAGGCTGTACGCACTTCGAAATACTCCTACCGGGCCACATCGACCGGACCCGGTGGTGCCGATGTCAACATCGAATACATCCAGGACTTGAGCTCGCTCTCCCGCTTGGAGGTAAGAGACTACCATCAGCGGACAGTCCGGCTCAGGCCATCATCTCTAACCCCACGAAAATCAAACGAATCTCGACGACTTAAAAAACGAAAGAATAACCGAAATGCGTGTGCGCCAAATCTTGTTCAAATAAAAACCCAAGAGAACTTTTCTCTCTCTTTCTCACTCTTTCTCTCTCGAAGAAAATAATCAAGCAAAACGAAAAACAAACTAAGAAAACCCGAAAAAAATTCATCTACACTCTATATCAAATACACAGCAGTATTATATACCACAGACAGCTGTACATATATGAATGTCTATGTATATATCTGCACATATATCTCTGGCTCTATGTGTGTGTTAAATTCTCGCCGCGTTTTTGTGTGTGGAAATATAGAAATCCGTGTAGAAAGCAAAAATTCTAGATGTCTATATGTATCCCATATGTACCCGTACATAAATACATACATATGTATGTATATGCATTGCTAAAAATTATGTAATGACCGAGACCACCGAGAGATATATCGAAAACACATCGAAGAAAAATGTGTGATTTATATTCATCAGCCTGTGTGTTTAAGTGCTAAAAAAAAAAACAAGAACGAAAAATAGTTTTGAAAACCGATAATTGAAATTAAAGATCACTGATCTGAATATTTATTCATAATTTTCTTGCAGGACAAGATCCGTTTGCTCCAAGATGATCTTGAAGTTGAACGTGAGTTGCGTCAAAGGGTGAGTAATGCCACTGAGCATGGTTTTTCTATACCTTAATACATGCATACATATATTAGAACTATTTTTGGTGTTTTATCTGTTGTATGGGAGAAGTTTTTAGTCATCGTTTGTTCTGGAAAATATTTTGTATAATTTATGGTTTTTTTTTAAGGCATTTTCTTGCTGGTTTTTATGGAGAGGAGCTTTTTAGTCGTGGATTGTTTTGGGAATAATGCTATCGGTTATCATTATTCATATTTAGTTCTGGAAATATTATTTGGTATTGAATAAAGATAAAGGATAAACCTGAATCCTCTGTATACCTGTAAAATAGTTATATACGAAAGTTACTTTATTCAATAAACTTCTGTTTGAAATAGAGATATATATGAAAACCTTTCTGCTATAGATAGATACGAAACTAAATAAAACTTTTAATATATTAAAACTGAGAAATACGGCAGATCCCCTGAACTTGGCTTATACTGGAGATAAACCTGATTGAAGGCGACTTTTCACAGGCCACAAAAAATGTCCACCTGCTTAATGGGTTTGCAAAAAACATTCTCCGAATCGCAAGCGAAATGAAAGCGCCAGGCCAAGACAATTTTTGTCCCTTTTGGTCGCTACTCGCAAATGTCACCCTAAAAACAGCAAAAATATGTGGAAAAAGCCAAAACAAAAATAAAATCAAAATAGACAAATCGAAAAAAAGATAAAAAGTAAAAGATGCTAGAAAAAGCGGATAGAAAACGCAGCAAACAAATGCAGCAAAGCAACAAATTGTTGCATTTAGAGAGGAATCTAAGAATACCCCAGCAACCCCATAGGAGAGGAGAGTGAGTTCTTTCTGAGCGAGAAAGTAAATGATAATGATGTGCATTGAACTTCAATAGCTTTCGGGGCGGAGCAGTGATAAATGATTTTGCATTTGAATCTGTATTTGCATTTATCTTTGCAAACACAAAGTGGCAGAAGTGAAGAAGCCGATAGAAAAGTGGGAAATTCGCATGCGGAAAAGTGCACTTCATTCCGACCGGCCTAGCCTGGCACCCAGACTCTTTTAAGTTGTTCAGTGTTCGGGTTCTGTTCCTGTTTGCCATTACAAATTTAGAAAATGCGGCCTGGTCTGGGGAGCTTCTGCTGCTGTTGCTGCCACGCTGGCGCATGGGTTGGAAAGGAATTCGCTTCATATTTTTTGTTACTTTAATTACTTTTGCTTTATGGATTAGAGAGCGGCGCGCATACAGGGGCATCTTCACACCCGCATCTCATCCATATATCGAGTATCTGTAGAAACACTCTCAAACACGCGCACACACTCACTCGCACTCATAATATGGAACAAAATGGCTAAAATTAGCGCACGACATTCAATACAGAGAAGCAAATGATTAACTTGAAGACCTGAGAAGAAAAGCAAAAGAAACAGCAAAAATATGAACAGCCGAAAACTTGTAGATCGTAGAGAACAAAATGAAAGAAAGAAAGAAAGGAAAATAAAGTGGTCGAAAAGCCATCATCATCATCATCGTCCGAATCATAGAGAGGAATTTTCGCGCTCGTATCTGAAAGATCTGTGGCTATCTGTGTAGCTGTATCTGCATCTGTATCTGTATCTGTATCTGTTTGCTGTGCTTGTGGGAAAATTAAATAATTTTCTTGCACATTAAAAGTTTTCACACCGCCTCGCATATATTTGTTCGAAGACTCATGATTCGTATCTGTAGATATACAGATACATATGCACATGGTCGTCAAAGGCATAGGCAAAGCCAAAAACATGTATATACAAGATACATATGGCGCAAATGGAATTACGGCTCTCGTACTTACGTGGCCTATCTATCAGAAACTATGTTGTGTATAGGTCTTATCATAAACAGATTGTTTCAGCAAGAGAGAGAGAGAGAGAGATTAAATCCCGCTTCGGGGGGTGTTCGAATATCCTAATTTTGTAGAAAAATGTAGCGAAAATCTGCCATATATACACAGACTCTGCCTAATCAATTCCTAGCTTCCATGTCTGCCAACTGACAGCTCCAAATACCAAAAGGCCTCCTCATAAAATACCATTTAATTACGATTCGCAAGAAAATTCCCAAATGAGGTCGACCAAAAGGCGAAATGCAAATATTTCGATAGCTATAGCAGAGAGGCAGGCTGAGAGATAGAAAAATGTTTCTGTTCAACCGAAAAACTCTTCGAATGCCTTTTTGGAAATGCAATATAGATATGTATATATAGGCACACCAAAAGGCATCTCCTCCTGCTCCTCCTACACCCACAATAGATATAAATGTATGTAGAAGCGCATCGGAGATGCATACACCTACCTCTATGGGTATGATATGAAGACTTCTTGGCACGTTGCCATTGTTATTTTAGGTGTTGCATGTGCATAATTATTTTTGACTGATTAATGTGATTTATAATTTTTATTATGGCCCGTTGGAAATTGCCATAGAGCATAGAGCGAATATCTATCTATAAATAGGACATTTTCTAAGCTATGATATATCTATGTCCATGTCAAATGTCTAATGCAAAAATGTCTCTCTCTTTTTTCGTATGTTAATCAGATCGAGCGCGAGAAAGCCGATCTCAGCGTGCAGGTCATACAGATGTCCGAGCGTCTCGAGGAGGCCGAAGGTGGTGCTGAACATCAAGTAAGTTTCTCATAATAAATATACCATCTACCCATGAGACTGATTTTTCTTTGTTTCGTGCAGTTTGAAGCCAACCGCAAGCGTGATGCTGAGCTTCTGAAGCTCCGTAAGCTGCTTGAGGATGTTCATCTTGAATCCGAGGAGACCACCATTCTCTTGAAGAAAAAGCACAACGAAATTATTACGGATTTCCAGGAACAGGTTGAAATCCTAACGAAAAACAAGGCTAGGTGGGCAATATCACATCTAATACTCACTCGTAAATCATTCACAGATCCTAAACATGACCTAGAAAATGAAACCAAAAACAAAAGAAAAACATAAACATCCCCCAACCCCAACCCCAACCCCAACCCCAACCCCAGCCCCAAGCTACCATCATCATGATCATCTTGGCCATTTCCATATTTATTGTTGTTGTTTTCATATGAATGATGTTGATCAAGTGGCGTCAGCTGGCATTTCTCGGACATTTCAATGTCTCTCCCGATCTCGTGCAGTAACACAACAATACACGGGCTTTGCACTAACCTTGCGCTGCCCCGCTGCCCCGCTGCCCTGCTGACCCAAAAAGAAACCTCCACCCCACGAAGAGCGAGCCCCAGATCATAAACAATTCATCAAAATGCCATGACACGCGAAATGGGTGGGACGGAGGGGCCACATAGCCAACATAAAATAAAGCAAACAAATAGCAAAGAAGAGTTGCATCGCTTGCAAGTTCTATTGACACAAATTCATACATAAATATGTACATGTGGATCGGATCCATACATCCATACATACATATACTATATAGACAGAGATTCGAGAAACTTTCGGTCCGCTCTCATATTTCCAAATCGAAGCGATTTCCAAAAATAAATATTGCCTCGACCATTTCGAAATCATTTTGCAATTCAAGGCTAGCAAAAGGTAGATACCACCGGGCACATTGTAGTTCTGATCATGGGTTTTGGATGCTCGCCTTTGCTCGATCGTAAAAAATCAGTTTGGACTTGGAACCCCTAAGGTTTACCTACTGAGTACCCAATGATAATCCATTAGCCGGCCTGCAACTTGCTGCAGAGATCGATCCGTAAAGGTGCGCCACGAGTTTGCGCACGGCAAAGCTTTTGTTGTTGAAAGCTTCTTTATTTTTGTTGTTGTTGAAAACTTTTGCAACCATATGTTGCCCACACCAAGACACCAACACGCCACAGTGGGGCTGCTTCTGCTGGGGATAATATTTGTATTTCTTCTGTTTTTTTTTTGTTTTTTGTTAAGGAATTTATTTATAGAAATTTTGAAATTTTCATCTAAATTCTTTAGCAGAGCAGAGAGGTTGGTTGCTCTCGTTCTCGTTCTCGCTCTCTCTCTCTCTCTGTCTCGTTTGCACCAACGCCCCAACCCAAATATGTCTTTGATTGAATCATACTACAATATAGAGGGGAGCAAATGTGTGTTGATTGTTTCTTGTTGTTGTCTCTTTCCGTCCAATTGAGTATTATGGAAATTCGATACGTTTTGTGGCTTTTCAGCTTTTCAGTGGGTGTGAGGCATATGCTACAATGGCCTGCGGCACCCAATGGCAAGTGGGGAAAAGTGGGGAAAATGTATTTGACTTATACAAAGTACTACGAAAAATACATGTGTAATGATTTCAGGGCATAAGGACAAATAAACAGACGCACAGACAGAAACAAACATGATCTTAACCTTTAGCCTGGTTGAAGCTTTCGCATATCGTTCCGTTTTGGTTGGACTTTCGGACAGAGAGAAATGAAAGCTGCATCTGATCCGAGAGAACAAACGATAACGATATGGGAAAGCTTGCCGTATGCTGCGCTTTCTCCATCCAAGCCAAGTCAAATCAAGCCTTCGCCTTCGCCTGCGCCGCGCTATATCACAGCTTGGCCAAATCCTAAGTATCCATGCAGCTTCGAGCCAAAGAACAATCATTAAACTGGAGATCTGTTTGCTTGCAGAGCCGAGAAGGACAAGTCCAAATTCCAGGCCGAAGTCTACGAGCTGCTCTCGCAAATCGAGGTCTACAACAAGGAGAAGATTGTGTCGGAGAAGCACATCTCCAAGCTGGAGATCTCCATTACGGAGCTGAATGTGAAGATCGAGGAGCTGAACCGCACCGTGATCGATATCACATCGCACAAATCTCGCCTCTCGCAGGAGAACATTGAGCTGATCAAGGACGTCCAAGATCTCAAAGTGCAGCTCGACACTGTCTCGTTTTCCAAGAGCCAGGTCATCTCCCAGCTGGAGGATGCTCGCCGTCGCTTGGAAGACGAGGACCGTCGTCGCTCCATGCTCGAATCTTCTCTGCATCAGGTTGAGATCGAATTGGACTCGATTCGCAGTCAACTCGAGGAAGAGTCAGAGGCGCGCATTGACTTGGAACGTCAGTTGGTCAAGGCCAATGCTGATGCCACTTCGTGGCAAAACAAGTGGAATGCCGAAGTGGCAGCCCGCGCTGAGGAGGTCGAAGAGATTCGTCGCAAGTACCAGGTGCGCATCACCGAGCTGGAGGAGCACATCGAGTCCCTCATCGTCAAGGTCAACAACTTGGAGAAGACCAAGACCCGTCTGGCCAGCGAAGTGGAGGTTCTCATCATCGATCTGGAGAAGTCCAACAACAGCTGCCGGGAGCTCACCAAGGCCGTCAACACCCTGGAGAAGCACAACGTTGAGCTGAAGAGCCGCCTCGATGAGACCATCGTTCTGTTCGAGACCAGCCAGCGCGATCTGAAGAACAAGCAGATCGATCTGGTTCGCACCGTGCACGAGCTGGACAAGGTCAAGGACAACAACAACCAGTTGGTCCGCGAGAACAAGAAGTTGGGCGGTAAGTACTTATCAAAATTATCCTCCTTACCACTCGATTGCTTATTAATCTGTTTTTGTATTCTTAAAGATGATCTGCATGACGCCAAGGGCGCCATCAACGAACTGAACCGTCGCCTCCACGAGCTGGAGCTGGAGCTGCGTCGTCTGGAGAACGAGCGCGATGAGCTGACCGCTGCCTACAAGGAAGCCGAGGCTGTAAGTGGACCTACCAAAAACATAACAAGGCAGACACTAAACTGTTTTTTCTCTATACTTATATAGGGCCGCAAGGCTGAGGAGCAGCGTGGTCAGCGTTTGGCCGCCGACTTCAACCAGTACCGTCACGACGCCGAGCGTCGTCTGGCTGAGAAGGATGAGGAGGTTGAGGCCATTCGGTAAGTGACTTATCCTCTTATCAATCTTGTATTCTATCCACTTGGAAAGTGCCCAGCCCCCCAAAATGCGCACGCCTCTGGCTTCCTGTCTCAAAGCGACAGTGACAACTGTCGAAGGTCAATCACTTGTTCGCAGTTTCCCCTGCCAAAGCGGAAGCCCACACAGTCCCCCAAGGCGGGGGAAATCAATCGATTGTTTTGCAATCGCTGCCAATAGCCAACAACAGATTTGATATCAAATTGACCCATTTAGCGATCAGTTCGAGTTCTATAGTCGCGCACAAAGCAACGGCATTAGTTTTCTAGGCAAAGCGCGGAGCAAGGCACGATTCGATCCTGCCACAACACACACACAGGCTCAGTACTAAGAAGTGGGTTTAATTCTCTCAGCTCAGATAATAGCAGAAATTGTATTATCTATGAAATTTATCTCCCCAATCCAATAGAAAATTGCGCAGTTGCTGCCACGAGTATTACACAATCGTTTTTTGGTTGCTAATCGAAAGATCTCGTTTGTGAGATCATTTTTGGTATAAGTAGAAGTTGTAAAGTTTGGATGAGCTCCAGCAACAGGTACGTTGAGATGTGAATTGGTTTCCCATTGGTGGCGGCAAGTGGCTTGGCTGTGATAAAACAATTTTGGCTTGAGCGCACTCAGACAGAGAGATATTGAAGTGCATTTTAAGTGGCAATTTATCTCTAGTAAAATCTACTGATGTTCTGTGGAAATAACTGCAAAGAATGAACACATTTTGTGTGTGTTTCCAAAGTTCTAGACTGCAAGTGTTAAGTACCTTTTTCTTAACTGTTTCCGCCATTTAAGATGCAAATTTCTTTGCCTATCACAAGTCTCAAGCCTGATAATATTGCCTCTGCAGATATTGCTATTATTTCTGAGTTGCTATTATGACATTGTCTGTGAGAGCTCTGCCAAAATGAATCAATCATAGCCAAGGAATGGTGCTCGCACCAGCCACACATGAAGATAATGATGATGATGATGATGTTATAGTACGTGTTGTTGTCGTCATTTTGCTCTCATACCTTTGGTCGATGCCAACAGCTGAACACCCGAAATGCAATCTTTTTATAGATTTCGACAAATTTGAAAATTGTATTTGCAAAAGCGACACAGAAACTGCTGCCAAAACGAAGAGGGAGCGACACCAAGAAGACAGGCGACCACAAAGCGACAGAGCAACATCCGAGCAACATTTGTAGCTTTAATTAGAGTACTCTAAGCACACACTCTCTCATACCCTCTCTCATATCCCCTATACCGTCTGCCCCCCCGTCTGAAATTATGTCGCTCGCTTTGCAACAGCGTCCCTCGCGCCTTAGGCACACGAACACCTATGAGGATAACTATGGGTACACGATGAACTTCTACCAGCCAATGCTGGATTATCTGGATGCAAAGGCCAAGGGTCTGAAGGTGGTGCAGCCCCACTTGCCGTGGGTGAGCGAGCGGGGACTGCAGCAGTACCGCGCCTCGAACACGGTGCGAAAGTATACATCCGATGAGATTTTACGCCTGTCGCGCACCTGCGCGGCCCGTGCCGATGAGATTTTGCTCAGTTTTCGGTCCAAGAAACGGACGCCGTTCAGTTTGCAGAAGCTTGTCGACGCGTCGCGTGTGGCCAAGCACATTGAACCGGACACAGTTGTTGAGAGATCGCGCCAGCGCCGTCGTCAGCGCCAGGAAGATCTCGAGGATCTGATTAAACGCGATACCTTAAAAATATTGCAGCGCATTCGCAAGATCGAGATAGATAACGAAGTTGATCAAATGTCGGACGATTTCAAGCGATCGATACGCGGCAAGTCCGCCAGCGCCATTGCCCAGGCGCTGCTCTCCGAATCGGAGCGAAACATCAAGACGGCCAAAAAGGAGGAGGAGGACTACATGTCCCAAACTTTGGTTCGTTCGAGTCGCGCCATTTCGCGCGCTCGTTCCGGCTCCCCCGTCGATGGCCAGCTGCGGGCCCATGCCCTTCACATCGAGCTGATGGACGATCGCCTGGTCGACAAGCTCGACCATCGCGTCTCCTCCTCGCTCCACAATGTGAAGCGTCAGCTCTCTACGCTCAATCAGCGGACCGTCGAGTTCTACGCGGATAGCAGGTGCGGTATAGAGGATAAGTGTTGGATCTGTCGCAAGGTCGCTCGCACACATCCAAAGCTCAAGGATTATAGCTATATATACTGGAAGCACTAATCATTAGATAGTTCCGCCCAGAAGATAGGTTTTTTCTTTGCCTTTCCAATCCCCAGTCTATCCCATCATCATTCCCCACAGCCACACACGAAACGATTAATTCTGTCGTTTTCAATTAAATTCTAGCCCCCAGACAATTTGAATAAATGCGAACATTTTTGAATTGTAGATTAATTTTTGTGCTCATCGCAGAGATAGCGCTCGTATCCCCCTACCCATCCTACACATCTCTCTATTTGTCTGGTCTGCACACAATTATTTTCGTTTCTCAAGTTTTCTTTGCACCTCGATTCCCCATTATAATGTACTTTCTTACCCATTGCATCGCATTGTGTCTGTTGTTTTGAGTATTGTGTGAATTATTTCTGTAAAATTATGCTCAACATTTATATCCCCATGGCTAATTGCCGAGGAATGCCAAGGGTTTTATTTATTACGAAATTCATTATGATATATAGGAAATGAAAGCGATCTTGGATCTAAGAGTCAAAGTCAGTTCTAAGGAGTCAAAATATGGGATTTGGGAAATCAGTGATAATTTTAAAGATTTTTTTTGATCAATCCACCAAAACATAAACTTTCATTTGTAGTTTTTTAGGTCTCAAAGCTATGGTTAGATTACATTTTTAATTAGATTACAGTTTTTATCTACTGATGATACAAAATCCTATTTCCAAGCCCATTTAATTTTTTCCCCTATACAAATTCAATGAAAAACCCATGCGATCTAACATCTCACCGTTTGCAATGATCATGTTTCGCACCCACAACCTCAGGTATGCCACATATGCCAAATTCCACAGCCGTCTGACAGGGTTTCGTCTTGTATGCGCGTAGATTGTGGCCCCGACAAACTATTGTTTGTGGTCTGTCCTTCAAAAATTCGAGAAATTATTTTCATTTTGAAAGCAACGAAAATGTTGGGCGCATGACAGCAACAAAATAGAAAAGAAAATGCGAAGGAAAATTAGCATAAAATCAAAGCAAGCAAATATTTTTGCGTAGGCAAATAAACATTGAAGACAATGGCAGGGGAAAAATTGAAATCTAAATGCAAAATACTCACAAAAACACACAGACACTAAATACCTTGGCAAGGCGACAGCAATGGGCACACAGAAGATTAAGATTAAGTAACCAGAAGACTGTGAGGTTCACAACGGACCATAGGAGAGAGCCATTGCCAGAGCAATGAAAAGATTATCCAAATGATGGATCTCTGACAGTTGAGAGTGGCAGTGTGGGCGTAGGCATCACAGACTTAAAACTGGCAGTGGCATATGTGGGGTTTGGGAAGAGATTTTTAATTCAATTTTTATCAGGAAAAGTTCTAATACCGCACAATAAGAGACTGATCATAAAAATGTCTTGTAAATGGAGGCAAATCTGGCCAAAATCCTGTGGGAAAATCGGGTCAAAATCCTGTGGGAAATTATGGCGCACAAAATAAAATGTATAACAGATAAAGTTAGATGAAAGTAAGTATCAGCTTTATGGTATAACAATATCTATGTACTGCGGAATAAATCGATCATCTTTTGACCTGGGATGCAGATAGTTCATATCTTTAGTTCTACCCTCATGATTCAATTGGTAAAACAGAAATACAAACATTACTCAAAATTGAGTTGGCAACATCTTAAAGTCTTTAGCATCTACCTAACGCCTAAAAATAGACGCATGATGCACCACAAAAAAAAAAGGAACTACTTAGAAAATAGTTTGGCATGTAAACCCAAAGTATTTGTGACAAGTTCGATGTCTTTATCAAGCGTAAAAATAATCGCAAACTCTTTGCAATGAAAATCGCCCATGCAGCAGCAAAAAGCTAAAACAATGAAACAATTTTGACAATGCCAGAGAACCTGAGTGGTTTCAGAGTGCTTGTAATGCTGAGTGTTGGGGAAAATGCATTTTGTGGGTCAGAGCATTGGGGCCAAAAATAAAGCAAGCAAATGTAAGCGAGTAAGCGAAACACCGGAGAGAGAAAGCGAAAGAGGCGTCATTGAGGCACGAGGTAAAGCGCATTTTGGGGGCAGCAGAAACTTTCCAAATTGATTGACTTCGATTCCAAAACTGTTTTGAATGTTTCATTTAACACTTTGGGTAATTCCTATAGCAAGCAGACCTCGATCGAGATCGAGCAGCTCAGTGCCCGCGTGGTTGAGGCTGAGACTCGTCTGAAGACCGAGGTGATTCGCATCAAGAAGAAGCTGCAGATCCAGATCACCGAGCTGGAGATGTCCCTGGATGTGGCCAACAAGACCAACATCGATCTCCAGAAGGTGATCAAGAAGCAGTCGCTGCAGCTGACCGAGCTCCAGGCCCACTACGAGGATGTGCAGCGCCAGCTGCAGGCCACCCTTGACCAGTACGGCATCGCCCAGCGTCGTCTGGCCGGTCTCAATGGTGAGCTGGAGGAGGCCCGCTCCCACTTGGACAGCGCCAACCGCGCCAAGCGCACCGTGGAGCTGCAGTACGAGGAGGCCAGCACTCGCATCAACGAGCTGAGCACTGCCAATGTCAACCTGGTCTCGATCAAGTCCAGGCTGGAGCAGGAGCTGACCGTGGTTGCTTCCGACTACGAGGAGGTGTCCAAGGAGCTGCGCATCAGCGACGAGCGTTACCAGAAGATCCAGGTTGAGCTGAAGCACGTTGTCGAGCAGGTGCATGAGGAGCAGGAGCGCATTGTCAAGCTTGAGACCATCAAGAAGTCTTTGGAAGTCGAAGTCAAGGTGAGCATTTGCTTTGTGATTATCCAACTGTCCATCCCTTATGTGTTTTTTTTGTATTTAATCCCCATAGAACTTGTCCATTCGTCTGGAAGAGGTTGAGCTGAATGCCGTTGCCGGCAGCAAGCGCATCATCAGCAAACTGGAGGCTCGCATTCGCGATCTGGAGCTGGAGCTGGAAGAGGAGAAGCGTCGCCATGCCGAGACCATCAAGATTCTGCGCAAGAAGGAGCGCACCGTCAAGGAGGTTATTGTGCAGTGCGAGGAGGACCAGAAGAACATCATTCTGCTGCAGGATGCCCTCGACAAGACCACTGCCAAGATCAACATCTACAGGCGCCAGCTTTCCGAGCAGGAGGGCGTCTCCCAGCAGACCACCACCCGTGTGCGCCGTTTCCAGCGCGAACTGGAGGCCGCCGAGGATCGTGCCGACTGTGCCGAGTCCAACTTGAATCTGATCCGCGCCAAGCACCGCACATTCGTCACCACCTCCACCGTGCCCGGCTCCCAGGTGTACATCCAGGAGACAACAAGAACGATCACCGAATAGATCATCGATCCCACACCCGCACTAACACCAAAAAGCAGAGAGATCATTTTTTAATTTACTCAAAACTCAATCAATCAGAGAGGAAGATCAATGAGATTTCAGGTGCGAGATTGGAGCAGAGAAATTTTGCGTGAGAAAGTTTTTTTATAATTTAAATTTTTTGCCATCCCCTCGCCGAAGAAAGCGAACAAGATCCCCCAAGCGGCAACGGCGTGGGCCATTCGTATAGGTTATACACTATAAATACAATAACACTACACATCCTATCTATATAATAATAATACTATTTTGAAGTTCATGTAATTTAATTAAAATAATGAACCTGGAAAACCCAAAAACCAAATAAAAAACCAAAATCAACGAAAACTTTGGCACAGTTTTTGCAAAAGAGAGATCTAGCATTAGCGATAGAGAGAGAGAGAGAGAGAAACAGAGAAGAGAGTTGTTGTTGGCTTTCAAATATAAATATCAAACAATATCAATCATGATATATGGCGATGAAAATGTAGAGATGGAGAATGGAAAACCATTTAGCAAGCAGCAAACGCGCAACGAGTTACGTTACCCGAGTTACAACCGCTTCTACTATTTGTTTTTAGTTCACTTTATGTTTAGTAGGTAAATTTTCTGTGTGCTCGCAACCAACCCATTTTCAATTTTACAAAACCAAGCAAATTTCACATTTTTTACTTTGTATCTTGCAATAAAACGAAATTTTTATTCATAATAATAACAAATAATAAACTCTACCAACAACTGATCAATTTTACTAAAGCCAGAAAGGGAAAAAGAAGGGAATTACTTCATTCCACGTCATGGGGCTGGGAATGATTCCATCTTTGGTCAGAGAAATATACAGAAATATATGAATAGATAAAGCAAGAAGAATTAGAAGTCAAACATCGAATAAATTATTATTTGAAAGGGCATAAATAATCCTTCAGGCTGTTAAAGGGCTAAACCTGAAGGAGCGTCTCTGAAACCTTAACGTTTGGTTCGTTTCCCTTGAAAGAATCCTGCAAGCAGTTCATGGACTAAAGCCGGAAGCCTTGCTTCTAACATAGCAGCAGGTATAGCAGAGCAACAGCGCTGTTAACACTCGAGGTTGAGTAAGCCTGTTACTGCACTCCTTTAGCAGCTTGTAACCGCACTCCCTTAACAGCCTGCTCCCTGCTTACAGCTGTTAGCACTATAACTTATCAAGCAGTTCTCCACTAAGGAAGGAAGGAATGCTCTTGTAAGGAATTCAACCACTAAACCTGAAGCTTTGGTCCAAGCAGTGCGTCGCTGAAACCTGAACGTTTGGTTCCTACAAGCAGTTCATCTCAAAAGCAAGTGAATGAAAATATAAACTTTTAAATTAAAAGCTCCGATTCGTATTAAGCAAATTACTGGAGTTGTCTAGTGCTGTGATTCTGTTGGAAATAGCATGAAGAACTAAAGGGCAGAATTCTACCCTGCATGCAATGCATGCAAATATGTGCCAAAGTCAAAGAGAAAAACATTTTCATTTTATGCTATCACTATTTATTAACACTTTCGATCTATTTGCATGGAATATGATCTTCAGTTCAGTGCTGCGACAGCCACCTTGGCGCCAGTGTTGAGCGTCACGCTCTTACCGCCATAAGCTCCACCATAGGGGCTCTTCTTGAAAACTGCAATCGAGAGAACAGAGTGACATTAGCATTCAGCAGAGAAAACAATTTCTTTAGAGGAAACCCACCTGGATCGATTTCAGCCACGAAGGAGCGTGGTGGCAGGGCAGCGGCATAGAGATTGTCCAGGGGACCATAAGGCTTGGCCAGCAGAGGCCTGCCCTGCTCCCAGCCATAACGGTTGAGGGCATACCAATCGGCACCGTCCAATTTCGCGGCAGAGGCGGCAGCACCAGCGGCATTGGTTAGGGCAGCGGCCTGGGCTTCGGCCGTTTCGGATGCGCGGACCACATCCACGTAGCGATCGGAGCCGGAGGAGCGGTAGCTGGGCCTGTGGGCCACAATGGCGGAGATGTAGCAGGCCAGGAGCAGGCAGAGGAGACGCATGTTGTTGGCGGACATGTTTTAATGGTGCGAGGAAGCGACTGTTTCGGACACTAATTAGCCACAGCGAGTGTCCAAATTGCTTTTATAGCAATACCATTTGAGTTTGCCAGCGATTCGTGTGCTGCCCAGACGTGACCAAACCCCAGTCGATGCCCACTGCCGCGGGGCAGGTCATGACGAAACTGCAGCACTTTCGGGGTGGCCGACAGCTCCGCAGAGGCAGCATCTCCAACCCCCCCTCCAGCCTGATAAGGCCCGGAGACTCCACAGCCAGCGTCTCCAATTTCTATGCTCATCGAAATTGCGCGCCAAATTGTGGCAGAGACAGAGACGGAGCCAGAACCACGACTACCACAACCCCGGGAAGAGAAGCTGGCCGCCCCATTGATAGCAACTTCCCCCGGCTTGGCACGCTCTGTTCGCTTTTGGTGTGTGCGGTATCGGGTCTTTGCCACTGGTCTGTCCGTACTTGTACGCATTGTGCATCACTATGGGTTGGCTGTGCTGCCGCTGCTGCTGGATCAATGAACGGGCGAACGAATGAATCCCCGGTGTCTAATTTCAGCCGATAAACCTGCCCTGGAATGCATAGTTAGTAGTGGCTGAAAGAGACTTATTTTCATCTCTAGATAGGCTGCTTCCGATTCTCAGGAATTTCTATTCCTATTGTTTGGCCTCTCAGCTTCAGGTTTATCACGAAAGCTTTCCATAGCTCGAACACAGCTACAGTAGTGACAGAACCCAACGTTTGAATGCGACACTTTTGTCAAATAAAATTCCCATTTATTTTTATAGTTTTCAACATGCGTTCTTTTTCCACGGTAAAGTCCAAGAATTCTCTGGGTGATTCATCAAGCGACTCGAATGTCAAGCGAAGGTGGCTCAAGCATTGGGCCAGCAGCTTCAACGTAAACAAGTCAGCAAAAGACTTTGCTTACCGGCCAGAAAAATATTTCACAAAAATCAGCAAACATTCAATCGTTCTTGGAAGAAACTTTTGCTTGGAAAGAAATGGGTGTAAAATATTCCAGAAACTGGGAAACAAATGCTGAAGTGTGGAAATTTGTAAAGTTTGACTGTTCCAGTTAGATTATGGAACTCTTTTGCAGTGCGGAAAAAAATGTAAACAAATTTTACAGCACGTTCTCGGACTGAAAGCCACTCAAAGACATTCCCACCCAAAAGTTGCAATCAAATTTCTAGTGCCACAGCTGCAAGCAGCTGCATAAAGACCGAAATTCTGGTTCGATCCGACCCAAGTCGGAAGCAGATATCGGTATACTTCCCGTACGCCCGAAACTATACCATAAAACTATTGGGAATTATGTTTTGTTTTTGTATTTTTTATTCGCGCTGCACGGGAGCGAATCCACACTGAGAAGGGGGACTGAGGAGGTGGAGAGTATCCATCTAGTATCTGGGACCCTCGACGTTGTAGCTCTGCTGGGGAGCGTAGCTGCCGTAGTTCTGCTGGCTGCCATAGCGGTTCTCGGGAATGTAGAGCTTGGCCACGGGCTCAGCTGGACGGATGGGCAGCACCACCTTGGTGTACTCCGGAGGCGAGACATAGGCGCGGTAGTTGTTCTGGCCTGGGTACAGGAGAGTGGCGCCAGCTGGCTGCACAGTCCAGCGTGGTCCATAGCCACTGCGACGTCCGTAGCTGCCGTGCTGGGGCACACGCTGCGAGTGTCCGCCATAACCGAGCTGAATGGGGCGCAGGATCTCTTGGCCATGGCCATAACCACCTCGGGGTCCACCGGCAATGATCTCTACGGGACGCTGGTTGCCTGCGGCAGCAGCAGAGCTGGCAGCCGAAGCGGCACCACCGTTGGAGCGCTGTCCATAGCTTCCCTGTTGCACGTAGCCTCCATGGCCGCCACCGCCATAGCCTCCATGGCAGTTGCCGATGAGGCAAGCGCAGAAGAGAACCGCAAGAGTCTGTCAAGAAAGATGATGGGTTAGCCACAGGACTGGTTTTGGATTGTTTATTCCCGGAAAGCGAAACGGGAACGGGAAGTCAACGTTTACTTACAGCGAAAGTGTTCATGGCTATATAATGTTTTGTGTGTCTTTTGGGGGGGCGCTTGCTGCTCGGAACAGTTGGCACAATTAACAAATGAAACGGCCAGCACAGTTCTTTATATAAGCAAGGTATTATTGTGGCACTCAAAACGTGATCTCGCCGCGAATTTATCACGGCTCCGAGCCGCGATGCTCCACGGTTTCTACCCGTCTTTGCTGAGCTTCAGCTACGGCCCGAACTTTTGCCGTTGTTCTGCAAGTTTTTCGCTGTGTGTCCGTCCCCCTTTCTGATACCATGGCACTGCATCCCACAGCTAGAGCTTCGTATCTGGGAAGTTTGGATGCTGACCTCAAATGGGGGGTGGGTGCTTAGGCTGGTGGCTAAACAGACGATGGCCCAGGCGTGACGACATGCGCTTGGAGTCAAGAAATGTGACAGTGGGACCTCCGTACAGTGTCTGTTGAAAGTTGTGCCACAAGGGAGGGTTGATTATGCGTAAGAAAAGTTAGTTACAAATGAAATTGCATTTTAAAGATGCTCTTCGTTGCGTAAAGATGCGTTAGCAGATTAAATATCTAAGAAATAAGAATGAAATTCTCAACCAACTTCCAGTTGCTACGGAATATCTACCCTAATATTTTCTCCATAGAACTATCTAATACCCTGCCAATTTCTAAACCAGCTTGCGCTGAAAAGTATGCCATCGTCTTGTAGGTTTTCTCTGGCCCCCGCATATGCAAAAAACTCTGTGATATTTTTCGTGTTCAACATTCACCATTTGGTTGAAGAAGTTTTTATTTTCCTCTTCTCAGAGCATTGCTGTTGCTGCCACTTGATCAAAGATCAAAGTCTGAGGTGTTCGTTTCGTGTTGGAGTTCAGGAAATTAGTAGCCGCCGCGGCCGCCACGTCCGTAGCCACCGAGTCCATGGCTGGGACCATTGTAGCTTCCGTCAATCTCGTAACGGGGAATGGCATACTGGCTGTAGCTGCCAGGAGCGACGGCAGCAGCGGCGGAGGCGGCAGCAGCCGAGGCACGGGAACCAGAGGGAGCCGATCGCAGGATCTGAGGACGATCATAACCGCCATAGCCGCCACGGCTGCGACCATAAGATGGCACCAGGATCTGCTCATACTCCACACGATCGTTGCCGTATCCACCGCCGTAGCCACCACGGTTGCCACCGTACGAGGGATTGGCGTTGATGTAGGCGAAGAGAGCAAGGCTGACGCAGACGAACTAAAGGTGGAAAAAAACACAGGAGGATTAGCTGACTGGATCCTAGGGCAGAGGCTCTAAGGATTACTTACCAGGTACTTCATGGTGAATGCTTAGTTTTGTTGGTTGTGGGATAATCAATCAAACTATAACTATTAACAGCCCGAAACGCTTGCTTTTATACTCGACAAAGTTAGACTGGATATTTACGTGACCCATATACGGGCCACATATACCAAATATATGCCACATAATTGCTTAATAAATGTACATTAATAGTTGTGTACATAGGTATTTATGTACTCCATTTGCATGTACTCATTGTCGGTGTGTCTCGACTCGCGAGCCATTATAAAATCGCTTGGGGTTACGCGATGTTCCATTGTTTCCATGCCTGATTGTCCCAAGCCAGCCCCCTCGACGACAACACACGACTTTCTCAATGAACTCGCGAACGCGCCAATTCTCCATAGAGAACCGAAAATTTGTTGTAGAATTATTTGTCATTTGCACATTCTTGGGGGTAACGTTTTGTGGGCGGCTCAGTGGGCTTTAGGGAGTTGCTAAAACTGCTTCGTTTGATGAGGGATTCCACATAAGGAAACAGGGCGTATGACTAGAATTAAGTTCTCATTGGAGGACCAGCGTGAAAGGCTACTAAAGAGTAAAGGTTTGCCAAGAATTTTGAATGGAAACGGGGTGCTGCTTTCTTACTTCTATTCTCCCATAATCCTCCAAGAAGAACATCTACATAATTCACATAAGTCATCGTTTTAGAAAATCAACAACGTGTAGAAAATTTTTTAATAAATGTCACTTCAAAGCATTCTGCAAGATCTCTATGCATAAATCTTCAGCTTTTCTTTAGCCACTCCATTCATGCTTCATTTGCATTCACTTCTGCCAAAGCAAACCGAAAATTTTCCAGAACGTACCACAAACTGCAGCGCTTGTGCAGCTCTTAACAGCCCAAGCTAAATATGAGCCAGAAATCTGAAACCAAAAGCCACCCAAACGAATGAACTCTAGAAAGTTTAAGTCTTGATGTTTGGTTGCATTTATTCTTTAGATTCACTGTGTTTGTTCCGTTTCAATAGGACACCAATTCAATAGGATGACTTCCTGTATGCCTTCTTGGCAACGCCAGCCACTGAGCTGGAGGCAGCTGCCGCCGAAGCGCCCTGGGCCTCCTCAGCGCGTGCGTACCTCTGCTGGGGTGCACCATAGTTGCTGGGGCCGTAGGCAGGCTGCACACGACGTGGGGTCTCACGCCAGACGAGGGGACCGCCGGCACTGGGTGCGGCCAGGGCGAGCTTGGCCAGAGCAATGGCCTCACGATCTACGGGCGGTGCACCACCATAGCGGGAGCCAGAGACAGGTCCGTACTGGTTGCCAATGTCAGCATTGCCGTAGCCCGAGGCAATGGGTGCCGCCTCATATCCTCCCTGGATTTGGCCATAGCCTCGCTGTCCGCCATACGAGGGGATGATTGCCTTGACGGTCAGCGCAGGCTGCACCTGGTAGGCGTAGGCTCCAATTGGTGCACTGCCATAGCTGGGCCGGCGACCTCCATATCCGCTGGCAGAAACTGCAGCCACGGCGCAGATGAAAATGCACTGAGGGAAGGATTGAGATGAGTCTCTGGGGCTACGGAGGAGTTAAGGCTGTGCGGGGACTTACCATGAACTTCATCATTTTGGTATTTGGTTTGGTTTGGTTTGTCTGGTTGTGGGCTAACTAATGCCTGACTGCTGCGGATAGTATGTTTTTATACGAAATCCAGGCAATAATTATTCGCTTACGTGACTGGGGAATGTGATGCAATTTTGGCTCTCGCCGGAGTTTCCGAGTTCCCAAGTTTCCGAGCTCCCATTCTGCGCTTTGTGCAGCAATCTCAAGACGTCGTCGTCACCGTCAGCGACGTGTGCAGCAGGCCAGACCAGCGACAGAGTCCAAAAAGTCTTGGCTCTCAATTGGGCTTCGGTCCAGATAGCAGGCGTCGTCGTCGTCGTCGTCGTCGTCGTCTGTGGTTATGCCATCGTCTGCGGGAGACCCCAGCCCCAGTCCCATTACGCAACGTATTATGACTCGTGATCCCCTCCCAATGGCACTCAGAAGCAGCGTGAGAGCTCCACGCCCCATTTCACTGACCATTTGTGTCCACTTTTTTGTGACATTGACTCCACGGTGGCTCCGAGCTCCATGCGAGCCGTGACATCGTTTTTTGTTCGGTGACACACAAAAGCCAAAAGGCATTGGCTTCGATTTTCTGCTGCGTTGGTAGAATTTGTATACAAAAGCAAAAAAAGTTCAGATAAAATTACAATAAAATTATAAACAATAAAGCCCCTGGTAGAGGGAGGGAAAAATATGCCAAGCTAAGCTTTTTCTATAACAATAATAATTAACGAGTAAAACTTTGGGAATACTTTGCTCGAATGAATGACTGAAATAATGAATTAATTAGAAGTTGAAAAGGCTTAGGGGATCAGCATCCTATAGATGGATGAACATCGCCACAAGCCCGCTTTATTTGCTGCCATTAAACTTATGAATTATTTAAAAGTTTATAATAATACAACTGGGCAAACAGAACTACAACTACATATTTGTATTCGTATAACTTAAACATTAAAGCCATAATTCTAAGAGAATATCAGTGCAAACTTTTGATTTTCATATTTGTTAAAGAGTCTGCTAAGAGTTAAGAGTGAAATATTAAGGCATCTCCGCGATTAGAGCAGCCCCAAAGACCGAAGCCACTTGTTGCCCCTTGTGTTGAACAGCGACAGAAGCGATTGTGGGTGATCCAATCTTGATGTGTGACACGTTTTGGGCCCAAGACCCTCAGACTTTATAAGAGCCGCCGTGCCCATGGCCAGCACTGAGAACTTGGCACCCAAAACGCACACAAAATGAGAACTCAGCGACGCTGCAAGGTGAGTTAATTAAGTGATTGATATTGTAGATAATAATGTGGTGAATGCTCCAACAGATCCTACAACTGTCCATGGTGGTGGTGGTGCTGCTGCTGGTGTCGTTTCTGCAGATGAGCGGCGCTGTTGGCCGGGTTGGTGATGCGACCAGCGATGATTGCGGTTGCGGCAAGCGGGGCTAAACGCACACACACAGAGAATGCATCAATAAACAAGCGACAGCGAGCAATGCAATGCATACAATTTGATCGGTTTCTTTATGAAACCCCCTAGAAGACACGTACAGAGAGAGAGCGTTCTGGGTTCTAGCCCATGGCGAGGTGAGCGTCGCACATGGCTTGTAGCCGGCCGAGTAGCGTGTGCAAATGCTTTGCTGGCGCTACAACGTGTGCTGCTGCATGCTGTTCCCCTGTCCCATGTTTCCCAGTCAAGGTTTCCATATACATGCGCTTGTACAATGCCGACAGCTGTTTCGGATCCTTGCCGGTCAGCAGCAGCTTCGTGAGCGTCTTCAGTGCATTCTGCAAGCGGCTCTCAAAGAGCGACAAATGTGCGGCGAAGTCGTCATCAACCTGGCTGCCATCAATGACGTGGCCAAAAATGGGCTGGCACTGTAAACAAATCTCCAAAGCAGCTTGCATTTGCTTGATCTTCTGCGCCGAGTGGGTGGAAACTGGTCGAAACAAAGAAGGTGTTAGCAAGCGACACACCACACTCTTGGTTTAAACTTACGTTCTGCCAGAAATTCATGCAGGGATATGCGCTCAAGTTGCACCACCAGCAGATCACCCACCTCCTTGAGGCTGTCCAGGATTTGTGTGGACTTTTCGTAGTGATATTTGCACAGCTGCAGCGTGGCTTTGGGCAGCTGCGAGAAATCACAGCAGCCATGCGAACGCAGTTGCGAATAATGGAAAGAGGCAATCCTAAACAAAAGGAAAATGTTCTTGTTTATCTCTAAAATATCCGAGATTGATGATGTACCTTTTGTGTATCAAGCCAGCACGAAAACTGTAGAGCACTTGGCGTGCTCCAGCATGTTCCACATCGCACAGACGCAGTGCTTTCTGCAGTAGTTCGAGCACCTCTTTGGATGCCTCCACCAGGCTATTCTTGTCTGCCGCACTGTGATCTTGAAGCTGTTTGGCAAGCGTAAATGTGGCAGTGGATAGCTCCCAGTTGACAAGATCCCAGAGTTCGGCATTCGCTTTACGCGTATCCAGGCAGTCTTTGGCCTTCTCATAATAGTTGAAGGCCTCGTTATAAAACGCTTTTTGTGTGTCTAAAGTAATGGCACTGAAATGGTGGGGAGATCTATTAAATATAGATAAAAAATATAGTTATATTTTGTTGCTCATACAAACCTCTCATTGGGCATGGTTAGATGTGCACGCAGGCGCATAAATCTACCCATGTTGCAATTGAGAAATGCCAGATTAACATTATCCTGCACTGCGGTAAAGGCTTCAATGCCACGACGCAGGCAGTCATAAGAATTGACTGTGAGTTTTACGTATAGCGGTTCGGCAGTGGTATTCTCCTCAGGTTTAGCATCTCCGGCAGCATCCGGATTCTCCTTTTGCTTCATTACCTCACCGTACTCCTCTGAAATGTTTCAATTTCCATCAGATTTATCCACTGCATGCTGCAAGCACTTACCTTGAGCCCAGTACATGTACTTGAGTCCCAGCTCATTGCGTACATTTCCCAATCGTCGCAGCAACTCATTGCTCTCGGTCTTTTGGGCATGCTCCAGCGCCTGCTCGTAGCACTTGCAGCTGTGCAGCATCACCTGCTCGACGTTTTTGACGGGCGCCAGCGATGGCAACTGTTCCTCCTCCTCATCGCCCAGTTCCAGTGACAGTTCATCGCCAATCACACGCGTCGATTCATCCTGCTCTTTGTACTGCCGCACATACTCATCGATGGCCTCCCAGTGCTTGGAAATTTGAAAGAAGCAATCGCCAGCACGTCCCAGCAGGCAGCTCTGCTGTGAGACCACATTGGCCATGTACTTGTTGAGCACCTGCTGGCAGCGTGAGGCCAGCTCAATAGAGCGCAACGTGGATCCATACTGCTGAGACTCGTAGTGATGCTCCGCGAGTGTGGCACCCGTCAGGCAGGCCTTCTCCAGCAGCAGCAGCTTCAGGTGGACATTCCACGAGCCAAAGTGCTGCGTGTTGAACTTGGCGCTGAGCTGCTGCGTGTTGTCCGTGTTGGGAGTGGAGGTGGTGGCCAGTTCCTTGGACTTGCTGCCTTTGGTCTTTGCGGGCTTCTTGAGAGCTTGAGACTGAGACTGGGACTGCGCCTGTGCCTGTGGCTGTGTCTGTATCAGCTGCAGTTGCTCGTAGGGCAGTGGTATGGCATTGAATGGCTTGGCCATATTCGGATTCTGTTCTTCGTGCAGGATGCGTTGCTTCTCCTCCTGCTTGGCAATGGTCTCCGTCTCCTTGAGCTTCTCCTCCTGATTGCCATTGAAGTACTGCAGGCAGGAGATGCCCGCACTGATGTGCTCCAGCGAGATGCTGCAACGTTCCGCTGTCGAGGCCAGCAGTGGCGCCGGCTTAGACTTCTTGGCGTGCGACTTGAAGTCTCTGAGAGCATCGCAAATGTGCCTGACGGCCACATTGGCCTTGCCACCGCTCTGCTCGGCGCTTTGATAGTACTTATCGTTGCCATAATCGCTGTCCAGCGGCTCATCGTCGTAATCCTCCTCATCCTCGTCATCATCATCGTACAGCGACTGGGTGTCCGAGTCCAAATCCTCAAACTTGGGCGCCTTGGGATCGATGCCAGCTGGGACATGCAAGTCCGACAGAATGTAGTGCGAGGAGCTGACAATTTGCGGATACTGTTCCTTGGGCAGCAGCTTGATGCAGTTGTCCAGCAGAGCGCGTATGCTGCCCGCCGTCCTGGGGTTGATATGCTGCAGCGTGTTCTTCATGTTGCGTGCCACCGAGTAGAGCAGCATGCCCACGGGCACGGTAAACGGATTCACTTGCTGCTGCGGCGGCGACTCTGACTCATCGGCTGCCTGCGTCTGATTCTGATAGAGCGTGGTCAGGTCGTACAGCTTGACCACATCATCGTTGCGTCCCTTGAACAGCCAGTAGGTGTGGCCGGCCTTCGTGGCATTGGCCTTGAGAAAGGCCAAAATATTCTGGGCCACATTGCGCACCACCTGCGGCGAGAATTGCGAGTTCTCCAGATAGGGCAGATCCTCAGTCTTGATGATTTCGTACTTCTGGACAATGCCATCCAAATGGTAGCACATCACCACCTCTGGGACATTGCACATGAGATTATCCAGCCAATAGTCGATGCCCGTCAGCACATTTATGGGCTGTGCGGCGTCGCGCAGGCGGAGGCTGATGCAGGGTCGATTGGGCCCCCCAAAGATAGGCATATCGGTGCCAATCAACATGCGAATGTCCTCAAAGGTCCATACCACATTGCGGTTGAACGCATGACTGGACGTTGGATCGGGCACATTATCCTCGATCTTTGGCTCTGGCAGCACGGGTCCCGTAATGGGCAATCCCTGGCGTCGGCTGGTCAACTGTGTGGGCGTGGTGTGCACGTCGTACTCGCCTCCGTCGCCCGTTTGCTTCAGGCTGTGATACAGAAATTTGGACAGCAGATTCTTCGTTTGCAGTGCCTCTCGATTGCGCTCCTTGAGGCAGTAGTTGTGCTGCTTGTCGCCAAACGACAGGATGTGCTCCAGGATGAACGTGCGCAGCCATTTCCAGTCATCGTCCGACTTGCGTAGCAAATATTTCTGAATATCGAACTCGTCCAGCAGCAGGGTGTTGCCCACCTTGTGCACCACCATGCTAATGGGACTCTGGGCGCTGTATGGCAGCTTCAGCAGCTGCTTGATGTTCTCCGCATCGGACACCACATCCACCTCGCCCACACAATCGGGGAACATCTGGCCCAGCCGGAAGCTGGCGAAGCCCGCACTCTGGTACAGGGCCTGGTGCAGCCCATGGCTGCTGTGGGATGTTGTCAGCCAGTTCAGGGGCGGATGATTCAGATTCGTGTTGCATTCCAACCGCTTGAAATGGGCCGGCAGCTGGACGGGCGATAATTTTATAACCGCTTGACTTTTCACTGCGTCCAGCTCGTGCGGCCCAATGCTGCGGCAGGGTTCAATCTAACGGGAAATCAAACGTTAATTATTGGTTTTTTAACTGCAGAAAGGTTTACCTCCTCGTTGCTATCTTCCATGCTTGTAGTTTTGCATTTGTTCGCGTGCTAATCGGTAAATTTCTCGTGGAACATTCAAGAAAATTCGACCAAATGTGTTTTGTTTTGCCGGCACATAGACAGCAGAGTTATCGATCAAATATACCAAAATATACCTTCTCATTCAAATATACCGTAAACATACCGTAGTTTTAAATCACATTCCTTGATTTTGATGTTCTATTTCATATTACTAGTTGGCAAAGACTTTTAGCTCGAAAATCAATTTGGCTTAAACCAAATATCCATTTTCATTTGATTGTATACCTTATGATATGATATTTACAAATTTGTATTTGTTTTTGTTTTCCCAGCCCTAAGGGAAAGCCCTACAAACATATCGATGTATCGAACAGCTATTAATATAGCGAGAACAATCAGCTGACTTTCCCTGTGTCATTTACCAACACTGCTATCATTATTTTGTTATTTTCACAAATTATTTCACCAAAATAAAAGATAATCTGACATAAAGCGATGGAACTATTGCCGCTTATAGCCCTACTCAGTCTCATCAACACAATCCTGCCAGATTTCATACGCAACTACGTAAGTCCACCAAAGCAAAGTGCCAGTGCACGTTGTGCCCCAAAGCAGCCGGCGGGCTAAAGGTGTTGCTCTTCTCTTCCCATCCACACAGCTGAAGGTGTCTCGTTTCTGGAAGACCAGCCGGGCGCACACACAACAGTGGCAGTCCGAGATAGATGATGCCCGCGAGGAGCTGGAGAATGTGCGCAATGCCGAACATGCGGGGGAGTACGCCAAGGCCATCAAAATATTGCGTGCGGAGCGGAAGCTCGCCGATGCAGAGGCCAAACTGAAGTCGGCCAGGAGCATGGACGCCTTCAAGGAGATGGGCATCGATACGGTGGCCTATTACGTGTCCAAAGTACTGTTGGCGCTGATCCTGATCGTTGTCAGCATCCTGAATCGCAGCACTCCCGTGATAGTCATCGACCTGGGCATCAGCCTGGCGCCCTTCACCGGCCTCCTTAGTTTTCCCACTGGAGTGTACAATGCCGTTTCCGTGCCCATCTGGGCGTTCTCCTGTAATGTCACTTTTCGCTTGATCTACGATATGATAAAACGCGATGCGTGAGTGTAGTGGATATGCCGTGGAACCAAACTATGTGTTTAAATGCAATTGATATATAGATATAGCACTAGAAGGCGCTCGATACATTAAATTTTTATGTTATGCTTCGTAAAAGACCCGATTTTAACCCTTAAACTCTCAAATAAATGTATTTTCACATAAATTTCGAACTGCGCGCCCTTTGGCCCTAAGCGGTCAACGCTCTTCAGCACTACAACTCAGTGTTACAGTGCTGTGAAACGCCCTGCTGCTTGTTAGCTGTGTGCGTGTCATTTTGCCCCCCGAAACGGATTGTGGATTGTTTTGCGCGAAAATGGACAAAGTAAATGAAAATGTACGCGAAAAGAAGCAAATTAAGCTGGGAGAGATTGACTCGGGCCCCATCCTTATTGCCCTGCTGCTCGGCTTCATCGCTGTGGGTGAGTTGGACACGTGGTTTGCTCTAGACATAATGCTAATTCCAATGCGGTTCACTTGCAGCGATCTTTGTCATTCTGCGACGACGCTCGACCGGCCGCAGGGACTTTCTCCTAACAGGGCTGAGTGAGTCCGGCAAGACTGCTATATTTATGCAGCTGCTGCATGGCAAGTTCCCGGCGACCTTTACGTCCATCAAGGAGAATGTGGGCGACTATCAGGCGGGCGGACACTCATCTGTTCGTCTCGTGGACATACCCGGACACTACCGCGTGCGGGAAAAATGCTTCGATCTGTACAAACACAAGGCCAAGGGCATTGTTTTTGTCGTGGACTCAGTGACGGTGCAAAAGGATATACGGGATGTGACAGAGTAAGTAAAGATGTCTCCCATGAAATATTTCCCTTACTCACCTCACATTCCTTGCAGCAATCTGTACACCATTCTGACGGACAGTGCCACCCAGCCCTGCTCTGTACTGGTGCTGTGCAACAAGCAGGACCAGACGACGGCCAAGAGTTCGCAGGTCATCAAGAGTCTGCTCGAAAAGGAGCTGCATACCGTACGAGACACGCGCAGCCGCAAGCTGCAATCCGTGGGCGATGATGATGTGAACAAGCCCGTGACGCTGGGCAAGCCTGGCAGGGATTTCGAATTTGGCCATATCTCGCAGAATATTCAATTTGTGGAATCATCCGCCAAGGATAAGGAACTGAATACCCTGACCAACTGGATATCTCGCATCATGTGAACACCCCCAGCCCGAGAGAGAGATTAAGAGAGTGGGGACTGAGACCTAACCTTTGAATCCTAAAACAAACGAATGCGGAACAATACCCATAGCAAACAACAACACAACACAATGATATTTATATAAAGTTTAGCTACCCTTTTCTTATATGCTCTCTCAAATCGTATGCCATGCGAGTAATTCCCCTATTATAATGTTAGATATTCCATACTCTTTGGCCATTTTGTTTCGTTCTACTGCTGCCTCGCAAGGGCTATTCTTGGGATTTATACTGAAATATTGTATCGAAGTAAGAAGTACTTAAAATATTGAAATTATGCTGCAAATTATTGGTTATACTGGTCATGTATCCCCACAATCAACAGGGTCGCTGTAGGAATTTGATGTATGTGCACCTGTAAGGCCGCAGATCTACCTATGTTGCCTGCCTCCTGTCCACCCTGTTCAGTCAGACTGGCGCCTTTCCTTAATAATAAACTTGGCATGGAAAACAACATTGAAATTGTCGTACTTCTGAACCAAGTGCAAAAGTGCTTTTCATAAGGAAATAATTATCCAAATAGCTTTAAAATAACAAAATCTGAGGATTACTACCAAGAAAAGATATTCATATGATAATTAATATATAATAATTATAATATATATCGACTAGTTCCATTCGTGGCGCCATTTTTATAAGTTCAGTCGTCTCAAAGCAACCCTGAAACTGAAGGAAGTTGACAAACGCTTTCTGATTTGTAAAATTTGTAACTTTGGAATTTTTTGTACATTGAATTTTGCGTATAAAATGAGCAACTTTGAGCCCACGCGTCACGGTTTGAGTAGTTCCTTCCGTTTGAGCAGCTACGGCAAACTAAATGGATCTGGCTGCAAAGTACCAGAAAGCGTGGTTACGCAGTTATTTGATAGCACCGGTAGCGCCGCCCCTGTCGCAGCCAACACAGGCCGTCGGCAGGAAACGCTTTTGGAGGAGCTGCTGCGTCGAATGTACATCAATACCCGCCCTCCAGGTGCGGGAGTGCACCATCACTTGACCATCGAGTTCCGGTATCCTATCATCGACGATCCCTACGCCATGGGGATGATCATCTGCGCCGAAGCGGTTGGCGATTTCTACGCCATGGGCATCACTGAGTGTGAGGACATGATGTTGCTAATCTGCTTTTCACCTCGGATGACCGCGAGCGAGATCAATGTAGTAGTGCCGCTGATGGAGAAAGGCTTTGAAGAATGCTTCCACGGGACCACGGGCCCGGCAATGAGTTGGTCCGGGCACATGTATAGTAACTGGTTCATGGCTGGCGGTTTGGCCTCTGCCTACTGGTCGAAGCGTCATCAGCTGGAGCGCTGCAACGCTGTGGATGGCGATGTCCTTGTGCTGACCAAGCCCCTTGGCACCCAGGTGGTCATCGATGCCTTTGGTTGTATCGGTCAGCCGGAACGCTGGGAGCGCTACAAGCAGCTGGTCTCCGAGAAGGATGTCCGTGCAGCCTATCAGCAGGCCGTTAAGTCGATGTGTCACCCCAATCGCACGGCGAGTCGTCTCATGCATCTGCACCAGGCCCATGGGGCCATCGCCGTGTCCGGGAAGGGTCTTCTAGCCCATGCCAAGGCGCTGGCTCTGGTCCAAAAGCAGCCAGTGTCGTTTGTCATTCACACTCTGCCGGTGTTCGACAAGATGGCAGCCGTCTGTGGCCGCAACAGCCGCCTGCGTCGGGGTCTCTCTGCTGAGACTTCGGGTGGTCTGCTCATCTGCATGCCACGTGTGGAGGCCGTTTTCTTTTGCAAGTTCCTCGTGGCTGAGGATGACCACCCTGCCTGGATTATCGGCACTGTCCAGAGCGGCAACCGCGAAGCCACCATCAACAAGAATGTTGAAATCATCGAAATACCATCGAAAATACGTATTTAACTTTATTTGTAAGTGATTCAATAAATCGCCTTACGCGTCTTGCGTTCACACTGTTTTTGCACTGGAAGAAAGATTTCCAATGAGTAACAAAATGAGAGCATGAAAATATTACACCCATCTCACTCCCACCAATAGGCATGTGCCCACAGCCACGCACTTTCAATATCACTTTGCAATAGGAGTGGAGCAATTCGAATAGAAGCGTAGAATGTGCAAGCGGTTGGTAAGAGCAAGACCGTAAAGAGAGCATGGAAAGACCATGCACGCGCTCTCTCTCTAATTGCCGCTCTCCCAAAACAAAACGTGCGTGTTTTAAGTCAGCTCCGTGTTTGGAGCCGTGAAAATCCGGGTAAATGGTGAAAATTAAGCGTAAAATAGATCGCGTAGGTGTGCAATGAAGTGCAGCAGTGAATAAATGTGAAAAATGTGTGTTTAAGTGGAAGATAAAGTGCGTGATCAAGTCTACGGCCGGACCAGGATAGCCGGCACTCATTTGCAGATAGAAATGTGCTTAAATATGTGATAGTGCAGTGAATAAAGTGTATTAAATAGTTGATCAAAGTGTAATTATGTTATTTTATGCATTCATAGTTTTTTTTTGTGTCCAAATATCAGCGCAATGTTCTAGATTCCATTGTGTCTCAGTTTTTTTCACGCTTCAAGTGTGTGTGTGTGAGTTTGTGGTGAAATAGTGCAAAAAGTGTGCGTAGTGTTGTCCCTTTCGTACTGCAGCCGCAGGGATGAAGAATAGCGAAAAAGAAATGGAATAAGTGAACGGTTCTTCTGCAAAGTGTCAGTGCACCGATTAAAAGTGGGAAAAAATATTGGATATGTCCCTCTCTCTCGTTCCGTGTGTGGTTTATCCGTCATTATGCGAGTATCGTGGGAGCATGTTGCCTTTGATGGCCTCCCTTTATTTTAATACATCTTGCAGTGCGTGTGTAAAAAGTGGAGAAACGTGCTGATCAATGTGAGAAATGTGAAGAGGGTGGGAGTGTGCAGTACATTGTTTTTGTATTTTTTTGTATTTTTTTTTTTTTGTGTTAACGAACTAAGCCAATAAAAGAAGGTAAGAAATTTAAGACATATTGAGTGGTGGGTGAAATCTACTAAGTTATTAATCCCTCATCGATTCAAAATATTTTCTTATTCAATTCATAAATATTCAAAAAACTATTCTAGACCCCATTTTCCATGTATACATCTTTAACCAAATTAGTGACAATGCCAAAATCAAACTACCAGCTGGGCAGAATATTAGTCCGCGTGTCCGTAGTCCAGTTGGCAGACAAACAGTTTTGAGCAAAGAAGAAGTCCGATCGACTGTAAACTGACCAAATGTTTGGCGCATGCGCAAGCTTTCAAACCTTTTTCGCGATTTGAGACCTTACCTACCTTCCTTCCAGGCAGCAGCCGGAGGAGCAGCTGTCGATCCATGCGACTGACTGACCGACTGGGGCCGGGCCGATCACTCCATCGATCCGACCGGCCAAACATCAAAAAGCCGCCACTCAAAAATCAATGACTAGATAGAGTTTCTAGGCTGCGGCCAAAATTCTAAGAATTTGAAGCTTTTATGATTCGCCGATTTATTTTTTTTGGGGAAGTGACTCTTTGGTGCTTCGCTGGGCGGATGTCCCTGTCCCGCTGTCCATAGTCCACAGTCTCTGTGTGGTGGTGGTGGCAGCTGCCATCGCCAGGTTTAGGAATTGTTTTATGGTCAACGTTGGTGGCACTAACAGCGGATTGATGAGCGGATTTCGAGGAAAACCCGACATTAAAACAAACTTCGAGACGAGCATTCTGAGTGCTCAATGGGTTTTGCCTAATCCCTAAAATATTTTATTGGGTGAACTTTGGCTGAATCGAATATGAACTTGAAGTTTAAACTACCTTTTTGATAGAAATAAATGGAGCGCTGGCATAGGATTAGCTAATTAAAGGTGTTCTCTTATCATATGTGCATGCAATGCTTTCTGAACCTGAAGCCTCGGCTTTATTCTGTCAATTGGTGTACTCTAGCACTTCCTGTCATCGCCAAAAATCAGTTGCGATTCGGTGTCATGTGCATTGAAGCACGTGCTATACCCAAAAAAAAGAACAGAAATGCAAAGTGCAGCCACAGGCGGAGACAGAGACAGCAACAGAGCCAGACTTCTTTTATGGTTCGAAGTTCGAACCATATGTTGCAGACACGCTTTAGCCAAGCGGAAGGAGAGCGTACCAGCGTCCAGCAGTCCTGGTCCCTCCGACTGCTGTGGCGTACACAGTAGCTGCAAATTATTCACGACTGATTAGGCAGAAAAACGCAACAGGCGAATGACGAAAAAATACGATATCCTCGACCAGAGATCCGATTACCGAAATTCGAAAAAAAATAAAATCTCTTTTTGGGGTGCCTCCAAAATTCACTGGAAGGAAGACCAGACATTGAGATTTTTGAGGTTAGGAGGCTCCGAGGATCCGTTCGGATCGGGGTAGATGGTAAAGAATATTGAATTACGAACCGTTAGTGAAAGAAAAGATTGCAACTTTTCAGTGGGCAATAAATCTGCGATTTTTAGAAAGTATTTTCATGCGATTTATGGAGTGGAATCTGTCTGGAGATCTCCGCGGGTCTCTGGGTACTGGGAATCTGCAGGCGTGTGTGCCCCATTATCACCTTATTCTCTGATATGTATTTCTGATATTTTAATAAGTCTGCCCTGCAATTACATGCATCAGTGGGGAGTGTGTTTGGTATGGAGCAGCTGTTGCAAGGCGCCTATTAAATTTTTATGTACACAGGCGCGACGTTTTGTGGGTTTTTCACAGAGTGAGAATGAGAGAGAGAGAGAGGGAGAACGCGGGAGCGGAGGAAGATACTGAGATACAAGTATGCAATTTATTTTAACACATCGTTAAGGCATCGAAAAAAATAAATCTTGACGCGTCGGACACTGCAATTATCACCTCTGCATAATCAAAGCAGACGAACAAGGAGAGCAACGCATGCCCCTGGGGTGGACAGCTCCTCCGACAGCTGGGCCCCAGCTTTCGTTTTCGGAACCGTACATACGTCCGTACTGGCGTAGCAGCCCCCAACCCACGCGGCAGCCCCAAAACCTCTTCTCTCTCTCTCTCTCTGTCCCTCGGTCGATTATAATGGCAGCCCATTTAGCACCTTGTTGACGCGGCATCTAATTAAAGAGGAACCCAAAACCGGGTCTTGGGGTTTGACTTTGGGTTTGGGTTTGGGTATCCCTTTCCAGCTAATATCGAATGCAATTTTCATGTAATGCCAAATTGTAGCGCCTTGTTTTCAGGGCCTATCACGATGCTACGGCTGCGGATGCCTCTGTGGATGCTGCTGCTCTGTCTGATGATGATGATGATGATGGTGATAATGTTGGACACTTGATGCCTGATGCTGTCCTCTTGTCATCTCTTACTCTCTCTGTCTGTGTCTGTGTGTGCTGTCATCGCCCCAGAGATGGCTCTGGGCATCATTCTCTTTCAACAACTTGCAACACTTTCACATCACATCGCATCACACCACATCTTTGGGCCACTCCTTTAAGCCGCTGCATTTATGATTATTTTTGATTTCTGTGTGCATACATCTCTTGATTAATTATAATGCACTATGTGGCGGGCCATACCCCAAGTGGACCCCACATCAGCAACAGCAGCGGCAGCAGCACCAGCAGCTGCGAAATATCTTTGGCAAATTGGAGCTTTTGTTGTGCCATAAACGTTTTCTCATGACACGATGCCAGAGACTGGCCAGAGCTTGGCATCGGTCCATGGATAATTATGGGTTCCGAGTGCGTGCTGCGGCGTAGTAAGTAGCCAGTGGAATCAGTGGATGCCACGCAGAAGCAAATTGTTTGCATTGTCCATGGGAATCCAAGCCCGGGTTTAATGCCAGCCTCCGCGTAAGCTTCAGATACCATATTTGGACTTCAGATTCAGCTTTCATGCTCACCCTCTTCGTGTCAATTGCACATCACGCGCTGTTTCATTAAGTTTATTTTTAAAGGAAATTATATTTAAATGCAATAATTTGTTGCCGGTCTTAAAGGAATTTTCGTTGAGCCTCTTACTTTGTTCACGAAATGGGGCAACCCTCTGCCGGTTTTTAGCGGTAAATTTAGACATTTCAAGGTTGATATTATCCTAAAATGAAAAAGAAAGTTAGTGCAGCTAGGGTACCATTGTACCAATGAAAAAGAATCAGCTGTATGTCAGATGATCATGACTATTTGATTTTCAAAAGATTTTGAATTTTGAAAGTCTCAAAATTTTTACTGCTTGTGCCAATGCTCTTTTCAGTGTATAAAAGCCTATACTCATGATCATCTAGCATATTATGACAGTGCCTACACATCGTATATTACGCATCAACATCCATTCAAAGTTAGGTAGCTGTGGCAACATTCTAAGGTGTAAGCCATAAACAAGTGCTGTCGCTGTCGCTGCTGCTGCTGCTGCTGCCAGTGGCAGTGCCGTCATCTAAATGCAAATTTGCAACAAAATTCACTTAAACGCGAAGGACAGGCCACCAAAAGCGGGCTAAGAGAGGGTAGATACTGTGTGCCATGAATGGGAAGGGGGGAAAGCTCAGCGTTGCGGCACGCTACTGCTATCCGAAGTCTTTTGCCTGCTGGCAAATTAATCAAAGCGCCGAAGGGGGGATGGGGATGCACGAGACATAGCTTGCTTTGGTTCAAATATACATACTGGATGTGCGGACAAAGACGTAGCTAGGCAAAGGGGAGCTTCCCAAAGTGTAGAGTACTTTTACGGCTACGCCACTGCGCCGGCACTATCCACTATCCATGTGCTGTGTTTTTTTTTGTGACGATGTGTTTGTGCAGCGGTCACACTTTTGATTTTCTATAATTTCAGTGTTTTGAAACGAGTCTAAGCCACGTTCCCTCCACCCTTTGCCATTCCCTACGGCCTCCCCGTTCATCGCTCCCCAGCTCTACACTCCCTTGCTCTGCCAGCCAAAAACATGCGCTGCTGCGCGGTCAGTCGTGTGCGGCGTAAGGCAACCAAATGTATCGAAATGCAACCGACCGATATAATTGCGTTTTTTTTTCCTTTTTTGTTTTTTCGTGAATACACGTACGTGGGGGAATGAGTGTATTCACATCTATTCACTCACATGGTTGGCCGAGCGACACGCGCAGCGGCCTTTTCATATGTAAAGCACATGATTTTCCAATTGGAAAATTAGTCGTGTGTGCACCATTGCTGAGAGGCAGCTATCGGTTGGGCAAGGGGGAGTGGAGTGGTGGAGTGTTCTTCGGTAGCGCACGCGTGGGCAAGGCAGCCAGCCAGCGGATCCAAAAAACCAAGCCATGGAAACGAGCTTAATGCCTCAGTAATTATAGACAGGCGCATTGGCCAAAAAAAAACAACAACAAAAGAAACAAACAATCCCAAAAAAAAAAGCCACAAAAATCCACATAAATCCCAAAATCAGCTGCTTAAAATTCTGCAAAAGAGGGACCACACACGCAGACCGTTGTCCGTTTTGTGGGGTCCTTGGGGTCCTAGTCCTTGGCTAATCGTCGCGGCTGCGTTGTCTAATTGGTGGCTTTTGTGTGCCCTTTTCAAAGGGTATGACAGACTGCAAGCAAAGTCGAGAATTAGTCTTTGGTGGGAAAGCTTCTAACTTCTCTGATCATCGTTTCAACAGTAGCTACAAAAATATGCAAAAGTTCAGATCAGATCATCAAATATCTGCTTGCGAAACGATGCCAGTTTAAAGCGTATTCAAAGCTTCGTTCAGCCAAGGAAAACTGTTATTTCCTTCTTGTTTGATGGTTGGATCCGTGGTCCGTTGTCTGGTCCCATGATTAATGCCACCGCAGCAACGTGTGAGTTCCAGCCGAAGGACAGTCACAGAAAAGACAGCAAACATCCAAAATGAAAACGAAACTCAGATGCCCACCCAGGTGCCCGGGCAGGGGCTGGTAACGTACGAACGCAGGTCGCACGCCAGATACAGATACAGCTACAGATACACCGAACGATTGATGGACTTCACACGTTGCACAGTCCAGTCCCCAGTGCCCAAGGCCCTGTGCAGAGATCCACACAGATAATGGCAGAGATCGTGGCGATGTGTGGGGGTCGCTCATCAGTCAAATTGGCTGCCATCGCAATCACTCTCGAGTGCGGGGAAAGATGGGAGACTGGGGGATGGACTCTGCACGCTGTGGAGTCCACAGAGAGGACACATATAACGAACGATATGTGCCGGAGATCTTCAGGGCGTGGATAGAGTCATTTTTGCTGTTGTCGGAATTCCTCTTCTTGTATCCCTGATTTTTGTTTGTCTGTCTGCCGCTAGTGCCACAAATTGTGTGGCAGTCATCATCAGTCAGCATTCAAGATTCCGCTGGCGTCCTGCAGTTAGCCCTGACGATTTCCGTTTTGCTTTTTTCGACTTCGGAGTGCAACATGACACTAATTAAGTTCTGCGGTTTGTTACCCCAAGCCCCCACCCCAGCTGTGTGGCATGCGTGTGATTTGTAGCGGACGGGGGACACTTGAAAGTTTGCCGACTTTTGGATATACATTTATGCATCATATGTACATATTTTTGGGGGAAATTTGGCATATTTGTTTTGGTTTAACGTTCGGTATGTACAGAAGTCTTCCCCTGCTAATTCTGGATCTCTCTTTGTTTGCCATTTGCCGCCTGCCGTATTCACTCAATTGCAAAGTCTGACAGACCTTAATTCCTTTTTACGGTCATTTTAATATCCATCAAATCGCATCGCTGATTCGCAGCAGCGGCTCTACTATAGCGCTGCTTGCTCTATACGCTCGTTGGGTTTCTGTTGCTGTTTCGGGTTCGTTTTGGTTCGGTTTTCCTCCTCCAGCAGTGCAGAGCGTTTTAGCATTTTGTTGTCGATGTTTCATTCTGCTGATTTGTTTGTTGTACTCGCTGTATATGTCTTGTGTGTGTCGGTGGGTGATGCGTGTTTCTGTTTTTCGCCGCTCTTCAGTGGAGCGTTAATAGCCTATGAATGGTATCTACTTTCGGCACCAATGGCTTGGAGGGCCTGGCAAACGAGGCCCCTTACATAAGACAGGGCCATGGATGGTAGATGTTGGCAGAGCTAAGTAGCATGAAGCTATAGGCGAAACTGCTGCATCTGCAGCTGCACCCTGACGGCATTAAATATTTACAACATTAAAACCTCTGTGTCCATAAATATTGGAGATTGCATCACCATACAATATTCTGCGCTTTAGTCAAGTAAAAAATGCATACAATTCTCCGAAGTGCAAGATAAAATCGGAACAAAAATATTTTAAATCTATTTTTAAGACCCAAATGCATGAATGATTTTTAAAAATATTTAAACTATCCCTGGGCATAACATGTTTTAAGTTTAAGTTTCCCTTTAAGTTTCCATCAAGATCTCAATATTCTGATCCCTCCCAAAAAGTATGCTATGGAAATTATGAATTACGATTGACTTTTACGAGTTCCTGACTCATTTATAAACTGGCGAAGAGTTTGCTTCTTCCCTGGTTTCACTTTCCATGAGCCCTGGGTACTCCAGGCTATCTAGATGCCTTCGATATTTGAGTGGGAAAGAGAAAAGTGGATCGAGGAGAGGTTAGATCGTAACACTGTGTTCCCCAAAGGGATCGTAAATTCCTAACTTAAGTAAGCCCCCACGCTTACAAATATTTACCACAATTAAAACACAAGCTCCGTGGCACCGTCGTAGCTTTTCAGAGTCTGAGCCGTGAGTGCGCCACGACTAAGTGCCGGCGAGTGCCCAAATGGCAGTCGAGCGTGAAGGACGTACGCGCCACAAATTTAGGCGACCCAAAGCCCCAAAAAACCCGTCCAAATTGGTTCACATGGAAACGCTTTTGGGGTCTATTGTTTTTTGGAGGTCTTAAGCTTTCATTATGTGACTTGAATATTGATAGATGACGGGTGTTTAATATAAACTACAAATCAAAGCTCTTAATGGAAAGATTAAGTGTTTTAGTCATTAATTTTCACTCATAGTTACAACAATTTTTGATTGAATATCTAAGAATTAAGATGAATTATTTATTAATTTGTATTCAATAATTGTGTACATCTATAGGGTTGATTCTTTAATTTGTAAGCCAGTTGATTCATGCCGAACGAACAATAAAAACTATTTAAAAACACTCATAAATTGAGTATTTTGCATGGTTGCTGCTGAAACCGCAAGACACCCCAGAGCTTGGACGCCACTAAAGCTGCACAAGAAAAAAAAAACCATTGGACATTCCCACACAGAACAGAACCCAAGACAGAGCAAAAATATTTCACATACAGTCGGCAGCCGTGGTAATGATTGGGGGAATGAAGCCAAGCCATGCCAAACCAAGCGAGAAACCAACAGAAAATTAGCTACGACTTGTGAAAATCGCTACAAATGCACTTGCGGTCTGGTCCGTCCTCTCTGGTCTGTGTGGCATTTACGAGCCTTCTGCTGCCGCTTCAAAGGGACGACGACAACGACGTCCAAGACTCTTGTCTGGCTCCATCTCGATGTTCTCTGGGTGGTGTCTGGTGGAGCGTGTGTCCAGAGTTATTTCGCAACATTTCTGCTGCTGCTTCTGGTTGCTGTTTGTGGCTGGGGGATTGGGACTGTGACTGAGTCGCGTCTGGTTGCCATGTGCAAAAGCACAAAATGTATGCAAATGAATGGAAAAACCGCGTCAAAGCACACCGCCGACGGACCGTCATCGAAAAAACAAAAGAAAAGAGAAGCCAACAGGCAGAAAAAAGCCCGGGCCCTGGCGCATGCCTAACAAACAACTTTATAAAGTTTTTTGGCTGCTGCTGCCTCTTCAGATTGCGGCATGCAGCGTGAGCGGCTCGTTAGCTGACTGCCGCCGCCTCTAACAAGTAAATTCCATATAACGCCGACTCCCAGATACGAGTATCCCCATACCATTCTCATTCGTGGATGTGGGACCTTCGCCTTTTTGGCATTAATTAATAACATCCGGGGCGCCCTCAAATCGGGGAATTTAGAGAAAGATTAAAAGCAAGGAACTTTCATGAGAGCATCGAATGGTTTAATGCTCTAAAAGAGACGTTTAAGAAAGGAAATATCTAGTTGAAACAGTTGTAGTAGTGCATTACACCAATAAATTATTCATTCAATTAATTAACTTTAAAATAAGTGTCCAAGAAGAGTATGGCCTATCGTTTTTTATTAATCTAAACCTCCATTCAAAGTTCCTTCAATCTTTTAAATGGGTCATCACCAATTGCTGAAATTAATCAGCACAAAATTTAACAAACAAAACAAATTTCCCAATTTGAACGTAGAATGATTGCTGTTTTTATTGCCCAAGAATCGATTAGATTTACGCGAGTACAAACAAAATGCATTCTCATCGATCTGCGATCATCGATCTTCATAAATATAATCTTATGTCCATTTTGGTTGATTCTGTTCAGGGACAATGTCTTTCCGGAAATTTGTAGGTTTCCATGATCGAACCTTACAATATTTAGAAGCTCTTTTATTTTAAATAAATAATAATAATAGATTTGAATTTAAATGAAACATATTAATTCCAAAATTTAAATCCAACTCATTCTTAAAACAATTTTCAGTGATTGAATATTTTCTTGCAGTCAAAGATAAACCTCATTAAAAATTATCCAAAGACTTCCTAAGAGTTATATACTCTTTTTTTCCTTGCGGCAATCTCTTAAAAAAATGGTAGCTTTTTTTAGTGTGTTGCAGGAGATAGGCAGAAAACAGTTCTGGTTTTTCGGGGGCCTGTTTAATTACCAGCCACAGATTCGAGGGGCGATCGCAGCAGCAGTCGCAGCCGCAGCCGCAACCGAATCTGAGATCGAGAGATCGAGAGCCACACACATGGTGGTCCTGTCCTGGTAGATGGCTGGTCTGCTGCAGAGAGTCGGATGTAGATGTGGTGGATGTTCAGATGCCGCAGGAACAAACAGTTTATCGCTGGAATAACATAATTTCGCTTTTCGCTGGCGACGCTGGCGTTGGGGCTGGAGCTGAGACTGGGACTTTGACTGTGTCTGTGGCCAACCGCAAATCTGCGCCCAAAAATTGAGCAATTTGAAATTCAATCAGTAGCCAGAAGAGTCTCTACTCTCCACTCCCCAGTCGGGCCAGCAAATTATAGTAATTGAGTGAGCTGCAGCCTCAGCAGCGGCACATGAATGGGTCTGGGCTGTGAGGCCTGGAGCCACGAGCTGAAGCTGTGTGTGAGACCCTGTGGGGTCGTGACTGTTGGCGGTCGCCGCCTCACACGAGGACCAAGTCTCAGGTCCCCCAATGCAGCTGCAGTCAAAATATGGAAATGAGCTGCAGCTCTGCCTCAAAACGAAAGCTCACGTAAGTGACGGCCCCACACGCGATCTGTTACGGCAGAGAGTTGCCCTTTGCAAGAGGGAAGACATGCGAACATCGAAGACAATCTTCCAAGAGTCTTATCGTTACGCGTAGAACTGGGTCAAGTTTATCGAAACTACATGGCTCCTCCCGCTCTGTGTCTTTATCTATCAAACGTTTCTGCTGCTCATTTTGTCTGTCTTGATGGGCATTGTTTATCGCCTATCGGTGTTTTCCGATGATCATTTTGGCCTTGCGCTACTACCGGAACGCGGAAAGCGTCAAGCGTGTGGCATCGAACTAATTGGGGAAATTCCCTTTTCGTGTATTCCATATTCCAATTTGTTTGTTTTTTACTTTGGGAAATTTTTGTAATAAGTTATAAGTAATAAGTTTTTCTCGCTCGCTTGCGGCTTTGTCTATTTATTTTATTTGGGTTATTCTGTCGGGTTTGTGGGGCTTTCATGCATGCTATATTTTATTTTATTTTATTTTTGTATGCATGAAATTGTTCTGTCGTCTGTCGTCTGTCGGCTGGTATTCTGTTTGTTTGTTTCGGTCTCAGGGTGCACACAAAAAAGCAAACACCAGAGGCACGGATGAATTTATTGCACGAACGGACTTTGTTTTTATTTTGGTGTGTGTGGGAAACAAACAGAATTAGAACGGATATATGGAGGGGAAATGATAACAGTCAGGAATGTGATATAATATGTTGCTGTTTGCCAAAAATAGAAAATAATTATTTGGGGACAAAATTATTGTTTTGGGATATGAATGGCATGCATATGTATGGCAGAGATAGGAACCCCCATTCCAAAAAGTAAATATTCCTTTAAAATATGAAAATATTTGCATTTTTATTTAAGTTTAGTTCACAAAAATCAATGACTTTAATGGAAAAATATAAGAAACAATGTTCGAAAATTCTTTTAAAGCTGCTATCGCTTGATATCATTATTTAAAATAGTTAAAGCTGGGCATTTTTGAAGAGTATCATTTTTATTCAGTCCTGATTTGGAGCCGCAAACCCATAAAGATAAAAACGAACCCGAAATCCCAGTGACGTCAGAGACCTTCAACAGAACGTGGCCAAGGCCCAGCCATAGAAGAGCCCCTACGAATATCCCCAGTCCATACATCGACGTCATAAGCAATAACAATTAAGGCAGTCGGTTACCGTTGTGCGGAGACCCTCAGAGTTATCAACGCCACTTCAGATTTCACACCCAACTAAAAAATACGGCAGAAAAACACAGAAATTGTTAAATGAAAGCCAAGGAAACGAGAAGGACAGAGAGGAAAGACCTTCTTCTTCTACAGCTGGAACTGATATTTTCGGGGCGTTAAAATTGACAACGTAAATTGCAAAATACAATATACGAAAAGGAAGGTAGGAGCATAGGGAGAGGTAGAGCGATCGAAAGAGGGTCCGGGTTCGAGGGATCCTCTTTGGAACGTGCAGCGACTTCACACTTTCAAAGTAATTTTAACACATTTCAATTAAAATGAAGAAACACCGCACCGCAGCAGAAAGCGAGAGAGAGAGAGCGAGAGAGGGACAGGGAAACTTGTGAAATTTAATTAAAAACCCTTTAAGGATAACCGACCAGACCAGAAGTAACGCCTGGTTATTTGGTGTGGCTGCCTTAATTGAAGCTGCCCCAAGTCCGTGCCGCTGACTTGGCACCCATTCTCTGTAATGGAAATGCTATTAAGAGGCTGTCATAACGAAAAGACCCTGGTGGAACCACGGAAACCCCTGAAACCAGAGGGTGCCTGCTGCCTGTTGCCTGTTGCTTGTTGCCACTGTTATTGTTTTCGATTTACGATGAGGCATAAATCAATAGCTTAATTGATAACCTGACGCTATTTACGATGACACAAATTAGAATTTGTTGGACCTCTAAAGTGGAATGGGAAGAAGAACTGCAGTGGGAGGGGGGGGGGGGGGGCATACATATTTTCACATGTGTTTGCAATGAAAAGTTTTCCACGTTTTGTTTTCCACGGTTTGTTTCGTTTTGTTTTTTTCTTTTTGGAATATTTCCTATGGCTGAAAAGTTTTCCTCCGGCGTTTTGCTCTGGTCACGTTTTCGTTTAGATCTATGGAAGATTTTCAAACATACATAAACATGTATCTCCCCATAAACATAATTATCAGCAAACGTTGCTAAGCAATCAACACAAATACAGTTACACACAGACACAGACACAGTCAAATGAAGCGTTTTGATGTCATAAATTGGCTCTATCAAAGATTTAACACCATCCGACTCCTACAATGGGGAGGGCGTCAAATTGATTGCTCTGCTACCTCCGCTCCGCGCACACTCTGTCTTGCATTGCGCCACTTCCCTCCTTCTCAAACTACAGCAAACGAGTCGGCAGACTTTTATTTTTGAGGACAATCACGATCACGCCGCTGTCGGCTGTAACACGTGATACGGCGACTGAAGGTCGCCTGAGAATTTCACAAAATGTTTGTATGAATCTGTGTGATCTGTCAGAGTCCGCATGGGTGCGTATGTGTGGGTGAGTGTGTGTGGGTGTGTGCGAGAGTCATCACTTGATAGACGCTCCTCGGGCGATAACACATTGTGCACAAACAAAAAAATGGAACAACAGCAGCGAAGCTTTTTATAGAGGGACCAATCAGCGACGCTGGTCCTCACTAGCAAACGGCGTGGCGTGCGCTCACCGATAAGACATCGCCCGACGACATCGAAAGTGTCAGCCATACCCTAAACTATGGGGAAGAGTATTATGATATAATGGAAGAGGTGGATCCGGGTGGAAATGAGGGAAAAGGAATGATGAAAGGGTAGAAGAGGGATAACAGAGTCGTTCTTTGGATAGTTTTGAACAGCATAACCCTTACAGCTGTCCCAGAAAAGCAAGTTATAAAGACGGAAAAGTTCTGGACATAACTGGGCTCCTTGCTTCTCTTTTATTACCTATTAAAAAACAATCAATAATCTTATAAAGTTTGTTTCCAGCTGGAAATTTGTATTATTTGCTCAATTTATTTATCTTTTTGTATTTTAAGGTTCTATTATCCCGAAAATCCCTTCCACTAGAGTATTCCCGCATCGTATTTCGCTTTCAAATCAGATGAGGAATCATTTAATTTTCTGTAGGAAAGTGAACAACAAGAGAGCATACAAAACGTAGGAAAGTGAACAACAGGAGAGCATACAAAACAAACGCACGAAACGAAACGCAAACGCAACGAAACAAACAAACAAACAAATAAAAGTTTCAAAGGCCATGGAAATTTCCCAAAAATTAAAAACAGCAGACAAGAATAGAAGTATTTCAGTGAAATCGAAGGCGCAACTAACCATATTCAGATTCCCAGATCAGATTCATAGTCACGGATGCAAAGATGCGTTGCCCAACCGTCAGATACAATATGCATAGGGCTTTAGCGTGTCCAGATGTATTCAGAGTCACGGTTTTCATGTCTATACGCTCCATCCATCTGCCAGCTTCCAGCTTACAGCTCCGACATTCCTCCTGCTACTGCTACCGTGGAATAGGGCCAGAGTAGAGACAGAGATCGTAGATCGTGTAGCATCGAACCAGTTTGTCGGATCGACAGACAGTTACTCTCGTATTTGCTGTTGTTATTCAGCATCTGTATTTGTTTTTATAATTCCATTGACGTCAAGCCAGAGCGCGGTGGGGCCATCAAAACAATTAAAATGGAATTAGAAAAGCATCTCGCGATGCTGTCCTCACAGCTGGGGGGTTCGGGGTTAGGGTTTGAGGTCTGGCTCTATGCTAATTCCCCCCGATCGGCCAGAATATCTGGCAAATACTCTGCATAGTTTGGGGGCTAGGAGCGATCTGAAACACTAAAATATGTGACTTGTTTTCCAAGAGTCTCCTAACCGATAAAATACCTGATCGACCAGGCCTCATAAATATTCATTTCATCAGATACTTGTTGCTGTGGCGCTTCAGAGAGTGCCCAAAAATATAAGTATTAACCGATTTGTTTATTCCCAAATGCCTTTTAAGGGACTTGTTGGCCTACATTTTGGCGAATATAAATATCTATAGTTATAATTGAAAAGATTGAACAAGTTACAATCAACAATCTCCTTATCTTCAGGCTTAAAGTTGAGACCTTAATCTACTCAGAGGAACTTCTTCTACTATTTCTGGTGTTTTATCTGTTCGATTCTTAGAATTAGCTTAGAATGCCCGCCAAATAATTTCTACAAGTCATCGTTAACCAGCCACATATCGCAGATTATTCAATTTATTCATTTAATTCTTTGGAAATAAAAGTTATTTTCATGCAGATTCCATAGACAGAGATATATTTATAATTGGTTCTCATCTATAGTGTGGATATGCATTTGTTTTTGCCAAATCAAATCAATTCAATATTTCATCAACTCCTAAAAACACTTCAAATAGTAGCGGATGTGGGGTATAAAATTATATGAAAGTACGGACCAACGTGGATGCTCTTGTTACATTTTTTGTTGAATTATTCGTCGAGTCTAGGGTGCAGTTGCAATTGTATTATCTCTTGCTTTTTCCTCTCACACACTTTCAGCAAGAATTACACAAATGACCTCGTGCAGAGGTAAAAAAGCAAAAGGAAAAACGAACGAACGGTAGTCAATTGTGCTTATTAATTTCTGTATTTATTTTAATATTCCCTTCATATTGCTATGCATTTGGACTTTACCCACTTAAGATACACTTTATTCTGCGTGAATAACCAGATAAAATATTAGACATCAAAGCTTGTATGGTTTATGGGTTTATGTCGTGCAAAAATGAATATTTTGTGTGCTCACAAGCAAAAATCTCGGTGATGAAAAATAAGTATTTGAAACTCGTTTCTGTTTCGGTTACGGCTGGCGCTGCTTGCTGTCTGCTGCCCTCTGCCTTTATTGTTATTAATCTTAATGAATGTTAAACACTTTTATCAGAGGAAAGAACCGGCAATGCCGTGCGCCTCTTGACAGGTGGGGCGCTGGGGCTGGGGCTGTGGCTGTGGCTGCGACTCTCTGGGTGTGTGGGGGCTGAGGTGGGGGAGCGGCCAAACAGCACGCGTCATTTTCGAAATGTCTTGTGATTGTTGGAGTTATTGTTATTTTGTCGTTTGCCACCGCATTTACGTCAATGGACTCCGAGAAATCGGAGTGGCGGCGACAGCGGACGACCCTGGAACCCCAGGCCACCACCTGAGGAGACTTTTGTTAGGCGGGGAGCTCTACTATAAAAGTTAGTCTACTTTCTGCCCTGATATCTGGCTGATATCCGACTGAATTTAGCTTTTACCTTTTCTCCTATACATTTTGCAGCCGTCTGGTATCGGTCGATCGGTGTCAATATTTGCCAGTCACTTTCTTGTTTGCACAGATACAGATACAACAAATACACACACACACACACACACACACACAGAGAGTTCCTCGGGGACTGGTTCAAGAGTCGTTGACGTTCAATGGAGCCCAACCCCGCCCGTGAACAGAACAGCGAACAGAGCAGAGCCCCAGTCTGTCAATATTTGTTATTTGATCGAGCTCTTTGTGCGTCCTCTGGGTGTGACATTACTCATACGCCCAAGGGGCACGCATTAGAAAACAGGCAGCAGGGCAGCTAATTAACTGCCTTTGACTTTTGACTAGCGGGGAAAAACAAATACTACTACTACTAGGTAAGCGAAACGAAACTCACCGATCGGTAGTTTGAAAGTAGTTCGCACCTGTGAGGCCCAGCCTGCCTGCCCCTGCGGGAGGTACAATGAAATTTAAATGGAAATCAAGGTCCACGTCCACATCCACATTCACGTCCATTTTGGTATTTACATAAATGTACCAGCACAACAGAAGATGGCCTGAGACAACAATTCACGTCTGTGGGCTCTTTCTCTCTCTGTCCTTCTCCCTTTACGCATCCATATCTCTGTTTCCCTTTCTGTTGCTTCCTTGTATATTGAGTTGTTATGGCCAACGCCTTTGTTTGGGCCTGGATTCCTTTTCTTTGCTGTTCAGCGTCGTGTGCGGCTGCCGCCTGGCTGCTGGATGTTGGGCCAAGAGCCGGTTGGGTGCCTAAATAAACATTGCACTGACCCTGGGCCCTGGGCCTGTGAACAGTGGTTCGTTAGTATTTAAAAAAAAGGCTGACGATCCTGTCGATATTCAATCTGCAAACATTTTAGAGCTGTGCAAGTGAGAAGACATTATTTATCAATAGTATTTACGTGTAAGGTGACTTTACGATGAATAATCCTTAATAAATATTTGAAATTTAAGGACAAAACTGTATGGTGTGGCACACTGTGATCGCCATTGCTGCAGCAGCACACAGCTGCCACGAAATGACGTAAAATTGTTCAATTACACACAGCGAGAGTGGGCTTGGGGCTCGGGAATCTCGGTGGAAGGGCTACTTGAATGCATTTGCATTTGCATTTGCAGCGAATCGCGAAGCACTGGCCGAACCCTTTTGCATCGCATAATTGCATGCGACTTGATGCACGTTAAGCAAGTTAACACCCAACAGATCGGCAGCTGCTGCTTCGGATGCTGTTGCAACTTTAATTATTTTCCAGAGCGAAAGAGAGCAGGATAGAGACATTTTCTGAATAATGGCCGCTGCTGTATTGCATTCAATTATCCATCGATTGAGGAACCTGTCTGTTCGTCGTTCATAAAAATGGCCACCAGGCGAGCAAAACCAAAAAAGTTTCCACATACTCAAGGAGCCATCGAGCCGATAAGAGCGGACAATCAATAGATCGATTGATGGTGGGCGCCCCTCCACCCCGCAATCAATTAGTAGATAGTCGTAAGCTCCACTCCTTAGGCAAGGGTATGGTTTACACATGGCAACAGATCGATTGATAGTACTCGATCGATCGAACGTTCGATCCAGCGATCGCTGGCCGACCAGCCTTGCATTTGTCTAATTATAGCAGACAAACGATTGCTGCTGCTGCTGCTGCTGCTGCTGCTGCTGCTGCAGTTGGAACTGTGATGGGGTCTACGTGATTGTGGGGGTCTGTGTCGCACGACCAGCACAGCGCAACGTCTCAGTCCCAGACCCAGACCCTGCCACTCAGCTCCAGCTGCAGTTTCACCCTCCACGCCACTCCACGCCACTCCACTCCACTCCGGTCCGCTTTGAGCCTCAGGTGTTGATAAGAACAAAAACCACTCGAGGCAGTGGCGGGCACAACAAAATAATTATTGATAAAAGCCACAACGATGGGGCGGTCTGTAGGCTCAGTGCTCTGTGCTGGCCCGGGCTAGGCTGGGTTGCAAAAGGCAAACAAAACAAATAGCACGGAATTCATGGAAAATTTTGTACAGTTCATTGCTTCTGCGGGGTCTCTCTGAGGGTCTGCTGTGGGGTTTTGGCTGCTCTGTTCTGTTCTGTTCTGTTCTGTTCTGTTCTGTTGTTAAAATAGCATTTAGCCTGCGGTGAGAGTCTCGCATTCGTCACGGCACACGCTAAAAGTCATGCCCCAGCCCCAGTTTCAGTGCCAGTCAACAGCTACCTACCCAGATATAATCTACTACGTATGTATTCCGATATCTGTGTACACACATACCATATACAGACACATATATGTACACATTGTAGGTCTCTGATAAGGTCGGCTGACGTTCCCGTTCACATAACAAACGCGGAGCACGAGTTTTGTTTTTTTGTGGATCTCATGATAAGATGGTGACTAGAATATTGGCTACCGTGAGCAGGGGGGGAGGGCGCTGGTGCCGGTGCCAGTGCCAGTGCCAGTGCCTGTCACGCTCCTTATACGATAAGCATTCGAGGGGTTGGGGACTTGGTCAATTTTTCAAAGTGTTATTGACTCGTGGGCCGTCCCAGGGCCTTAACTGAAGTGGGCTCGACTTCTGCCCAAAAGATAAGTCAAATGAGTGAAGGAGGGTGGTGGAGGAGTAAGTGGAGGTGGTATGCAGGTTAATGGTGACCAGGCAGCGGTCTACAGAAGCTATCGACATTGAAACGGCATTCAAAAGATAAAGAGTACGCGAAGGTGTGAGGTTCAAAGAATATCAGGAAATTGAATCACATAAAGACGGTCATATATCATGGAGTAAGAAGTGCTGCAGAAGTTTAGAAGGTTCAGAGTGCCAAATATGACTTCAAGAGTACTGTGGATGAGCTGTCTAATAAGTGCCATTCCATGTCATAATTTTCTCTGCACCACAATCTGCAGTGATAGCTTGAGGAATAAACTATAAACTATATCCTCCCTGCAAACCCCCTGAATTAATTTATCCTCTCCATACTGTAGTTTTTATTTCTCCTATTTATTATTGCCCCTGCTGATGTCAGAAATCAAAAGTCAATTGTATATCCCCTGTTCCTCAACAAAGAATCAAGTCCCGTGCGCTCACTGTGTGCCGCAAGTCACGTGGCCTCTCCCACCTGGTTACCCATTGAAACGCAGTAGTAACACTCTATCGGTTCGGTCCTACCCCTATCAATAATACGAGTATTATATAGATATGGCCACCTAAAACAATGGAAGGCCTCCAACAAGTGTGCCAAAGTCCGTTTCAGTGTCCGCGAGAACTGTTTCTGCCATAAAATACAGAAATACGCAAACACAAAAATTGAAACACTATGCGGCTGATATATGTAGTTGAGTGCTGATTACCCCGTCCGTACACACGGCGCCGCACGGCACTCGACACTCGACACACAAGTCCAGGAGTCACAATTAAAAATGGAATATTAATAATCCGAAAATGACTATAAATAAACCATCAATCAATCATTAAGGAGGAGGGGAGGGGAGGGCAAAAATACGATTTCGAGTGCGCCTCAATCTAATCGCATCTCGGGCGGCGTCTAAGTAAACAACTTGGAGTCCGAGTCCGTTTCAGTGTCCGAGTCTGCCAGTGCCTCCCGAGTACGAGCTAATTAGCCAGAGGGGAAAGTCATAAAACGCCAAATGGCAGCGACCCCAAAACAAAAAGTACCAACCACTCGAAGAGGCGGCGACATCGGCGGTGCTTATCAAAAGACATAAAAGATGTTGACCTTACCACACGGGTGGGAAAGCGATTGATAAGGCACAACATCACCCAAAACCTGAACTTTCCAAACAGCAGCAGCAGCAGCTCCGGCTTTTGTTTTGTAAGAACCAAGCAACGTCTAGAGGCTTTTTGCTTCCGCATTTACTGGCAAACTGCAAACAGGTCCGATTGGAACCCTTCTTCAGATTTCAAGTAGCAGCAGCAACAGCAGGAAGTTTGCGTTGACAAAAACCTCGAAGCGAGTCAAGTGCTAAATGGCCCCAGCCATTGACACTGATGCCGAGATGTCGGAGACTCTGCTTAGTCAGCAATAGCCAGGAATTGAGGCGGGAACCTGTCCGACAAAGCTTAAACGGAAATACTTTTCCAATAGGTTTTCCAGCTCGATATTTTTGGACCTATCTCGCGCTCGCAAAGTGTGCTTGACCTTTGGCTAACAAAAATGTAGCCGCGTCTGGGCCCCGGCACACGAGCTGGCAGGGCGCGTCGCGAGGCGGCTAATGATGATTACCATAACGAATTCGGCGAGCGCTCGACTGACCGATCAACCGATCGACCGACTGACTGAATGAATGAATGACTGACTGACTGACTGAATGACTGAATGGCTGACAAAGCGACCGACTGATCGATCGAACAGTTGTGGTTGTCGTTGTCGCTGTCGGCACGAGCTCCCCAGACCGAGCAGCACGCTCAATTGGGGCTGGGGCTCGTGTTGCTGATTGCCATTGGATTGCCAGCGATCGTTTGCCCGTGCCCGTGCCCTGCCCTGTCCAGCACCCCCCCCTCACCTATCAGACTCTCTGCTGATAATCATCTCGTGCGTCAGCAAAGCCCGAGTACTTTAGACTTGAAGCCGGTACTGCGAAACGCCGCGTACTATTTTTTTTTGGCCTCAGGTCTTAGAGCAGCTCACGATAGGCCTTCACACGAAGAGACACAGATCTACCCTCCAGCTACTAAATAGCTAATTAATGCAGACACTTTTTATGGATTTGAACTTTCTAATTAGGCAAATAATTCAATTGTCTTCGGTATTCCCATTACATGTTCCCGACTCGCTCTTGTTTCGACTGGGTACAGCGCTGTTTGCTCACACATTTGCCCCCCACCAGCGGTCGATAATTTGTGCAGCGTTCAAATTGAAATCGCCATCATGCTCCATTAACCCCATGGCGCCCATGAAGACAGAGGCAGACAGCGAACAATAGATCGATCGGTGCGGGCAATTTAGGGCGTAGAGTGGGGCGTGTGTGGGCACTGCGGATTACGTGGAGGAAATGGGGGCTAGAGTAACGTGCGAAGCAGAGCTGTCGCGATCACTTGCACGTCGCCTCGAATTTGAATTCGCCTTCGGCCATTGCCTATTGGCCCCCATTTGAAGCTGACGACGCGAGCGGCACGTGCCTCACAATCTTTATATGCGATTTTCCGCCTGCCTCCCCCGCTCTTTCTCCTCTGTACACTTTCTTTCTCCCCCACCCTCGCTGCTCATTCACTCTCTTTCTATGGCTCGCTCTGTCGTCTCTTTCTCTGTCTCGCTCTGTCGTCTCTTTCTCTGTCTCCGCTTCCGTCCGTTTGTAGCTTTGTTTGTTGTGAACATTTCTGTTGTTGGTTTTTCCACCCACTGTTGACTCTGGGGCTCTGTCGTCAGGCGCCCCTCCTCAGCTCTCTAATGTGTGCTGCGGTGGGAGGAAAGATATCTTGATTACCGTTATTATATATATCTTTCTTTGTGGGATGAAATCTACTTTGTGGTTCCCAGCCGAAACCATTTTTATGGCATTGGCGCGTGGCACGAACTGCATGCCAGACATTTATTTGTATATCTAACTTGGAATTGTTTACCAACCAAATTATATTATGAAAAGTTTCTAGCGATTGAGAAACAATAATAAAGTGAATATAAGGGTTATTTTAAAGAATCAAAACGATAGCCATTCTGGACTCAAAGAATATTTAATTAATTTCCCAGTGCAAATAAGTGTAAGTATTGTCTCCAGAGAGAATATTCAATGAACCGAAGCAGACCCAGTTCCATTTCTTTTTGCAGTTGCCAGTTCCAATATGTAAATACTTGTTTGTGATCTCTCTATAGATTGCAACTGGCGCGTGTCGAAGTTTTTTTAGTGGGTCACTTCCGTTTTTTTTCCCGCTTAAACACTTTTCTTTGTAGTGCTACCTTTCTTCACCCCTTCACCCTTTTTCTTTCTTGCCAAATTCAGTGCTTACGTAAGTTCCGTCCCGGGCTGGGTTTGGCTTGGGATTATATAATCATTGCATTGACTTTGAATAGCGGAAATCCAATTAATTGCTTGAGTTTGCTCGACAATTCATTGGTGAAGGTAAAATATCTGCCATTAAGAGTAAGGGGCCAGTGCTCCAGAACAAAGTTTCAACCTAAAAAGATGCGACCTCTCTCTTTGTAAAAGAATCTCTTACCTAAGTTATGCACCTATGATTTGTCAACTGTTGCGGCTTAAAATATATTGCCACACGCCGGTCATACAGAAACAAAGACACAGAACCAAAATAAGACATAAATAACGAGCAACGACAGTAAATGCCGACAGACAGCAGTTGTAGAGAGCGTACTGAGGGGGCATAATGAGTAAAACGTGCCACGATTTGCAGCTTCAACTTCAGTCTCAACGTTCTGTTCTGTTCTGTTATGTTCTGTTGTTCCCAGAACTGAGCAACAGCCAAAGCGTTTATCGGTCTCTGCCTGTGTCTAAGCCTTAGGTTTCAATGGGCTTCAATGAGCAAATAGAAGTAGAACACACACGCGCGTAAACTATTTACATACTCTTGATTTATGAGGCATTTATCTATCAGACTCGCTGTCATAGGGGGAAATCCAGCCAGCGCCAGAGTGCCAGTTGGAGAGAGAGAGGTGTTTGCTGCCCTGCCACGGACACCTGTTGGCAGTCAGTCAGTCAGTCAGTCAGTCAGTGAGTTAGTTGGTTAGTCATTCAGTCATTCCGTTGGTGGTTTAGTAACATTCTCGCTGGCGGTGGCGGCTTTTGTTTCTAACATCAATCAAACGCCCACACACGCCCTTCCACTGGAGCTAATTGACAGAACGTCAGCGGTAAATTAAATGTCAAAAAAAGTTGGACATTTACAGTGGTCATTACACACGTAGAGAAGAAAGGTTTTACTATTCTAAAGCGTTACATTTTCCATCTATTCACACTTTCTATCAATAAAAACAGCCATAAGTAACGAATATATTTTGAATTTTTTTTATTTAATCATCTATTGATCCAAAGAATAACTGCTTAAATTAGACAAACAAAAAATAAAGCACAAATTGGTTCATTTGTCATTCAGATCAGAGAGAGAGGGACATAACAAGTTTCGATTCGAATGGGGTTTGCTATAGAAATGCCCCACTGTAACCGCACACATGCCGCCGCCATATACTAGGCATGGAGCGTGCTGGGAATGTCGCCACAAATTCCGCGAAAACGGCATACAATCAAATGGAATAAAACTACACAATGGAGCGGAGCGTGTGAACTCAGCTGCTGCTGCTGCTGCTGTTGCTGGTGGGATCCATACGCCGTTGCCGCTGCCGCTGCAGTCAGTCGCGTGGACTTCGCCTCACGCGCTGAAAATTGCTCTGAGTAGCGCGTGTATGTGTGGCTCCAACGATCTCTGGGGGTCTCCAACGACTGGTTTTTGGTTAAACATTTGCTTTATTTTCCTTTACCTTTATTTATGATTGCTTTTAACTTCTTTTTTTTTGTACATACTCTTCTTTTTCTCTCTTTTTTTCTTTGCCTTGCCAAAACACACAACACGCTGGCTAATTTTTCTTCTTTGTCTTTTTTTCCTTTGGGGGGAATTCCAGACAGCGCTCTACCAAAATCTATCTTCGAATTGCGGTCTTCCAGCTTTTGTTTTTGGGGGCCAACTCTGCTCAGACAGGCGACGACACGCTGCAAATTCTAATTAATGACAGTTTTAGACGGTTTTTGAGCTAGACGGCGCCAAAAACAAAAGACAACAACAACAAAAAACTTGAAAATCAGCTAACTAACAAAAATCTTGAACTTCTTCCTTCTGCGTGTGTGAGTCTGTCTGTGTGTTTGGCCATAGATTGGGGCCCCTGGGGCATGTCTGGGACCCCAGAGACTGTTGAAAGAACCAACCGATCGTATGATTTGTGTTATATATTATATACGAGTAGAAAATTCGATGGATAACGATAAGATTTACTTACTTTGGATGCCTAAAAACTATAGAATATACAAATCAATCTGATATTAGCCGTCGAGTTCAGTAAAAGAATGACAAATATTTCTGTCATCTGTAAAATGTTTCTAAAAACTAAATAGAGTTTCAAATTCCCTTAGATAAAGGGAGTAAGGGAGTCAAAAAATTATACTCTCGAAGGTCTTAGAGCGGTTGTTCAACTAAATGTCTGATGTTTTTTATTCCACTTAAATGATATCATGTTCCTCTAATGAAATCATTTTTCCCACACTAAGTCACGGCATTGCTCATACAGATCTTCCAAGAACTTGCACTACATCCTGAAGTAAAATCGCCTGATCCCTCATTAGAATGAAGCCGTCATTAAAATCCATTGAGTGGACGTACGGACGTCACCAGTGAGTCATTCATTCAGCCAATCAGCCAATCAGCCAGCGCCAGCCCCACCACCCTATATGGACATTGGGCAGGTGTTGTATTAATGGGCTCTCGGGGGGTTGGAAATATTTGCAAGGTCGTTTGCCTCCCAACTTGTTTTATGGATGACGACGTTGCTCATAGACTTTGCCCCCCCTGCTCAAAAGTGAATAGCATGGGGCCCGGTGTCTGGGTCTATCGCTGCCTAAGGTTTTGCCTCTGTCTCTACCTCCACTACCTCCAACTCTGCTTCTGCTCCCTCCCTGCTTGTACATATGTCGTTCTGTCTCTGCGCTTTCCAGTGCTTTCCAGCGGTTAACAACGACGACGTCAGCTGATAAGATGTTCTGTGCTGTTCCGTTGCCTTCTGCTGCGGCAGACAATCAGTCATAGCATGCGGTGCGGGTGTGGGTGCGGGTGTGGGTGCGGGTGCGGGTGCGGGTGCCATGCCTGCTTATCATTGTTGGGCCACACTGTGTTGGCTGGGCATATGGTGAAATAGTATGCCATGGAAGACGCGACAGCTCGCCCGAGGAGTACGTGTTGCGGTGCATGGGACTCGGGTTGCTGTGTTATCGGTTACGATTTTTAGTCAGCAACAGACATACTGAGCGACAACTAAGAAGGGCCTGGGGTCTGACGGGGGGATAGGCCAACCACTTGCGCTTTCAATGTCTATATGTGGGTCAGAGCAACTTTCGATTAAAATCCTTGACGTCAGCGGCTGTGGCTGGTGGCTGGTGGCTGCTGGCTGCTTGCTGTGTGCCGGAACTGGAGGTAGAAAATCGACTGCTTACTGAGATCGTACGATGCATACAATCAGAAATCAACATGAGACTTCGACTTTGGTTGTACGAATCTACCCGCAAATGTCACGCAATCAGACGCAGAACCCACCGAACATTCACTCATGTATCTATCTAATAAGACAACGCCGAATCGAAGATCCTATCATGCGAATAAAATAAAGTAATTCCCTTTTTTTGTCTGGAGGGAATACGTGCCTGCGCCTACCCACGGTCTTGTACGATAAAAGAGGTTATTTATGGCATGTACCTTTCTCTTAAAACATAAATTACCACCGTGGTATGGTGTCGAAGGGGGGGAGAGGGCTTATCAAAAGTCTTGTGAACAGAAAAAAATCAATTGAAGATAAACATTTTCTGTTAATGGAAAGAAATTAACTTTGGCTGCTCCCAGAAACAAAAGAGCAGAGCAAAAAGATAGAGAAACAGACACAGAAGTGTTTTAAGCGAGTTCTTTCATATACCATTTTTCTTACAATTTTCATTTATAATTGCAAATTAGTTGAAAAGATAATTAATTTTGAATATTTATTTATTTTCAGGAGGAAATAAAGACGCTGTAACGTGAGTATATTCTCAAATTTTACATAACAACTTCTACTTTTACTACTTATTCCATAAATATCTCCGCTAATTACTCTGTTGATCTTTGTATATTCACGCATTGCCATTTCAATTTTCCCTTCCTTCAAATGGGTCACACAATTATATCATGATATCATTATGTTCCCATGATCAACAAAGTGCACAAACGGGCCACGACACACATCTAAAAATAGGCCAAAAGCCCATAGAAAAGTCGCCACCGAACGAACCAAAAATACCACCGCAGAGATATGGAAATTTTACAGAAATGTCATCCACTAATTACTCGTTTTGATATCTAAATCAAATGTTATCAGGTGTTAAGAGTCATAAAGCCTGTAAATAAGCTTTGTGTGAGGTGCGTGAAGTGGAGTGTCACAGCGGGGAGTGCAGCGGTGTGTCGGATTTCCAGTGGGGAGTGCCATCTAATGATAGCAAATTGGGGCCTGGTCCGTAGAAGATCTCCGTAGTTTTCCACAACAGAAAAAGAAAAAGTTCCACTCGGCGGCCACAAGGGTGTGAAGTATTTTGTGTCTGGGGCCCTTCTCACGATTCTATTGCGGATCAGACGGATTAACCCGCTTTTCGGCTACTGTCAGACAGTGGGGTGACAGAGGGGGGCATACCAAGATATCTCCTAATATAACGGGGAGGGAGGGGGTTAGCCCCCAAGGCGTCAGAGTCTGCGGTTTTGCGGCTTAACGTTTATTTTTGGCTTTCGCGCCATAGATCGATTGTGTGTGCGACGGCGATGGCGAAGGCGACGACTGGAAATTCCGTCTGCTTTATAAATAAATAAAGAGTGCCAAAAATATAACAAATAACAAAATAACAAAAGAGGTTTCAGCTCTCAAAATTGATGGCATTGCTGTTGCCATTTGGCTTTCCTGAAAGTCGCGATCAAATAACGCCAAAGCGTGCCTCCAGTCAAGTTATTTTTATTATTAATTAATACCTTTTATTTTCAAAGCCATTATATGCGCAGAAAGAGTTAGAAAACCTCCTCTACCTGTATGTATATAAAGTTGAAGTTATGCGGGGATTATGATCAGGCAACAGACTTTGATGGCAAGCGAAATTTGCATTACAAATTCGCACCCAGAAAGACAACGGAACGGCAAACGCAGACAAACCAATCGCAAAAAAGTCACCTTGCTTGGAATTTCGCTTTAAAAAAATCAAGAAATAAAAGCTTGGCACCATAACTCACAAAATAAATAAAACTGGACTTTAAATACCAAACGAAAACAATAGATTGTGAGGCTTATCCTATCTGTATCTAGTTTGGGCTAAAATATATCCTATACATCAAGATATTACCCGAAAGGGATTACATTTGAAGGATTCTTTTATGCTCTTTTGAGCAATGATTGGTTTATATAACGATCTAGCAGCTTCAATAAGAAATCTTCCGAATCTACCCTTTTGCAGTCGTTATTCAGGTTCAAGTTTACTCGAGCTCGTTATTTTGCTCTTGCGGGATATTTCTCGGATACTTTTTTATAGTAGCTATAGTTTTAGAATGATTTCTTAGTCTTTCGAATGAAATTTAGCTGACGAATGAATCGAGAGCCTTAAATGGAATGAGTGGGGCAGTGCTCCACAGAACGAATATTTCCAAAATTCGACTCCGCCGATGATCTTCCCACACAGAGCCCTACCCCTGCCGGTTGTACTGCACTGTATGTACTGTAGTTGCGTTTGCTTTATTTGTTAACTGGTCGTGTATTTATTTTTCATCCGAATTCGACAATCGGACTACCAATTCAGGTGCCAACAACAGAGCTGCGACCCAAAGAGCCACAGAGGTAGAGCTGACGCACCTGGAATTCCCCATAAATCAGTCGCAAATTACTAGAAGCAGCTTGTTTGTTTGTTTGTTTGTTTGTTTGTATTTTGTGTTTATTTTTGGAAACCGAGAATTAAACAGTAGCCCTACCATCTTCCGCAGAGGCCGAATAAAATAGCAAAAAAATAACCAACGGCGACATTATCGATAGAGGAGTGACAGCCTGAAACAACAGTGGAAGACGTAGTATGGGTATTATTTGTTGATTTATAATTGTTTGGGGGTACCATACGGTGGCATGGCATCGTATTAATTACTATTATTATGCTTAAAAATATTCATACGAAATGAAGCTTGTGTTTTTGGCCAGTTGGCTCGTTATTGTGGCGATTATGCGATTCGATTATTGAAATTATATTAAATTTAAGGAATTCTGAATAATAAATATACGATTTTATCGACTTAAGATTCCCCCCCAGGTGTGATATAAATGCTTATAAAATGTTTCTGAATCTTTTGAGGAGAGAAGAATTCCCAGAACCACACTTCCAGTCTTCTAAAATGCAAATCGAATTCCTTTTAAAACATAAATAGAAATATTCTCAATATTGTAAGCTTCTTAGAATTTATTACATGAATCTCTCCTCTTGAAACCCAACAAAACCCCCCTGGCTTTCTGGAAATCATTCCTTAATTCTGTTTGAGATCCATTCAATATCTCTAAAACCCCTTAAAATGTAAACCAAAACACAGAACACACAGAACACAGATCAGAGATACAAACAATTGTAAATAATTTGTGTTGTTTTCGCATTTCATTTTCGTTATTGACAATTTAACCAGCTAACAATGTTTTCATCAACACCATCAGCCTTACGTACGTACAATTCAAGGTCGTGCAAGGTCGTTATAATCGTGCAAACTCAATATTTGGTCGTGTCCAATGACCCATTTGATTCGATCACAGCGTTTACTGTGTGGGGGGGTGGAGATACCTCTGTTGCGTCTGGGGTTTCGGGGCGTGTGCAGACGAATCAAGCGATACAAACAAAAGCAACAAACAGCGGAGTAATTTAAAAGGCCCACGAGGCGTATGCGCAATAAAGTCAGACAAAAATGCGACCAACCCACAAGCCGCGTTCATTGTACACATAAACAGATGCAAAGCAAAAACAAATATAACAAACCACAGAGCAATTCCAGCTTACACGGGGGGCTGGTGCCTTAGATACCCTTTTAAATGCTAATCAGGAGCAAACAGACGCAAGTACATGCAAATATATGTATGTACATATGTACATATGTACATATGTGTGTGCCAAAGATGGGTCATGCCTGCTCCTGTTCTTGTGTCGTGTCTCGAGCTTCGAGTGCAGTGGCAATTGTCTTGTCTCACGCTCAGTATTTGCTTTCATCCTTCCTTCTACAGCAACAATAACTCGCGGAAATCCTTCCTTTGCTTAGCTGTCTTTGCAAACATATCAAAAATGTCGCAATACCTTCCACTGCAGCAGGGTATGTGGGGCATGTGTTTGCGCGGGGCACCATGTCTCTGGCACTCAGCCGGAACTTTCGACAACAACAATGCAATAACAAAAGCTTTGGGAATTTCTGCCTGCCTGCTATCTGGGAACGGAATGGAACTGTGCTGGGGTATGGGTCTGTGAATGGGACTGGAACCGAAACAGTGACTGTGACTGGGATCGCTGGAAGCGGATGCCATGTGGGGAGGGTGGAGAGTATAGCGTGGAGCGCGTGGGCGAGGCATGCGAGGGGTGCGGACAGATTGCAGCTTCAAACTGAAAACAGCTTTATTTAATTTTGTCATTTTATTTTCGGTAGCTTTGACGGCAGCCGAACTTGAACCATTCCAAGGCCATGCCACCCCCGAAAGCCGGAGGGAAAGAAAGAGAGGAAGAGAAAGAGACATGCATTAGAGGCGGATTATGAATCCCTTTGCAACATGTAACAAAAATTGAACAACCTTATGCAATATTTGCTGCCTCTCTGCAAGCATATCTTGTCTGAATCATTGCTGTAAGTCTGACTAAAAAGGCGCCTAAGGCAGAGACACAGACAAAGCCTTACAGTAATCCCTGACGCCTTTGACGGCTCAGCTATGTCTCGCTTAGCACCTAGACCCAGACCAGAAGCCAGAGAGCCGCGAAGGTGATCCACTGATCAGTCAGGGTGATCCGCCGTGCTAATTACTCTTAAGCCGCAGACGCAGCCGCAGCCGCAGCCGCAGCCAGAAGGGGGATTGGCACACGATCTTCTGACGCATCTTCTGCGTAGATCACTTGCATAATACATAATGCCAGAGAGCGTGTGTCGTCGCGTGATCAGCGAATAAATCTGCGGTTGTCAGGCCTGGATCTGGCGGATTCTAGTGAAATACATACTAAGTCCGAGTTATACGAAAATCCTTCACACCGTGCGCAAGTCATTAGGGATTTGCTAATGACAGCAGCCGATAGATAGATAGATAGATGGATGATTGTGTTAGGCGGTGCGACGCGTCGTCGTTTAAAAGTGTTAATCGATTTATATGGCATTCATTATCGAGCCTTACTCCACTCTGAAACTTTCCACCTTCTCCAATGGCTTTACCCCCTTTCCACCGCTCTTTATCTGCTGGCTGGCCGGCTGGGCGGCGGCGCGTGCTCCCTTCAGTCTGATGATCGGCAGAGATTGCATGGAACAATTTATGCCCCCATCCTGAGCAGAGGAGAGAGACTCGAAACGAAACAAGCAGCGTCATAGCAGTAGATATACTTGTTTTTTTTTGTGTGCCGTGTGTTAGTTGCTAATTTTTCGTGCTAATAAGCATTTAGAGACATCGTTAGTTAGTACGTGGCACCTCTGGCATTCGGCGAGTGGGTCATTTCCGGCGCAGGCATTGATATTTGATTGATTACCACCAACCAGCCCTCTCCCCAAAAACACACACTGCTCCCCCCACACACACAGACAGGCAGACAGGCAGACAGACAGAAAGGCAGGCAGGCAGAGAGTCACATTTGGGGTTCAAGTTATTCGCATTTGATATGCACATTACGGCAACTTCGGACCGCCAAAGGCCACGGAAGGTTAATATCGGGTATTTCCCCAATTATTCCACAAGTGTTTGTCGCCGCCGCTCTCTGTCGCTGTCGCTGTCGCTGTCTGTTGCCAATTAATCTTTGGCTACAGAAATAACGCCAGCACTCAAACGGCGGGCAGGGCAGTGTCTCTGGCAATGTCATTGGGTTCAATATATGTGTACAGATTACACCGATAGAGAGCGGTTACATTTCCATATCATGGGTAAGTCCAAGAACTGGGCGAATATTACCCAGCCCCAGATCATAAAGCCGCCGAATTTCATCATTTTGTGAGTCACTCGATGAGCGTCGGTCTATCTTAAAGATAGAAGAGAGGAAGCTGGCAGCATGGATAAATTGTTTTAGTTTTGGATGATTTCATGTTATTGCAGAAAAACAGAAGACTCTTATCAAAGGAGAATGTATGATCCTCTATCTGTGCATACATTTGGGTACTTTACCCAATACATATCTCAAGTGTGTGCTAAAAACATGACTATATTGATTTATTTTAACTTGCTTTCATGTGTCAGAGATACAGAGATATCAAAAATACTTTCCGGCCGGGAATTCCATTACTCATCCATCAGTGATTGAGTGAGTGCACGTGTCCTCAATTATCACAGACCTGAGACCCCCCATAATCATCTAGAGGCCTCGTAAAGCTCGGAAATACCTGAATTCGGAGTCCAAGTGACCCCTGAAATCCATAAGCAGTATAAGTAGGCATAAACCATAAACCATTAAAGGCTTTGATAGCCAGTTACTTAGTGGATTTCAAAGTGGCTGAAACTCTCTTGCACCAAAACGGCTATTGATTGCAGAAATGTGCACAGGCCACGTGCTGTGGTTATGCAATGTACAATGAAGATGCTCACAGGGAGACTGGAAGACTGGAAGACAGGCGCCGAAAACTGTGGAGGTAAAGAATTTATATGAACAGGCGGAAAAAATATAAATAAAGGTAAAGGTTCTACCAGGAGCTAATGATGTTTTGGGTATGGAAATAAAACCAAAAACAGTTACATATGTAAGGCTTTTTAGCTGATTTTTAATGTTTAAAATAACTCAGAAATGTTGGAGTATAGCTAAAAATATGCAAAACTAAAGCATTAGTTGATTTTCTACTAAAAAAAACTTAACGAATATTGAGAATTTGGTTTTATCTACTACAAAATCTACCCAGACCTTTGGGAGATCCATTTTTAAGCCAAGTAAAACTAAAGTAAGAGATCTCTTTCTCTAGAAAGACAATCTAATGGCAAATGTACTCTCCCAAAACAGAGTGCACTTGCAAAATACAATGTAAGCGTAATCTGATGTTTGAAGGAATGCCTCACGTGGTGCCATATTTCCCGAAATCCCAAGATTATAATGCTTTGGACTTAGGTGTTAGAGCTCTGGGTAAACTTTCGCACGCTCCACAAATGGCCACCAAACAACAGTTCCCGGAAAAATGACGAAAGCCATGCGAAACCCATTGAAATGTTGGCGCCGCACACGGCACAGCCCGGCACGGCACCGGACCAGGCCCTCCACTTAGCCCGTCTGATTAGCAGGGCAATCGATCCATCCCTCTATTGGGAGAGAGAGTGAGAGCGGGCATGAGGGGGCGGGAGTGGACTGCCAAAACAACTTCCATGACTGACTGCCTCGCCCCTAAAAAACTAACACAAAACTGTTGATCCATTAACACGTTTTTCTCTGATCCAAAGGAGGCGTGCGCACACTACCCATAGATGGGGGAGGCTGGTGGGGCAAGGCGGGGTGGCAACAGCAGTGGCAGTGGCAGTGACAGCCTGTTAAGCAAACACAGCCGCCACAGCGCACGCTGCAGTGGAATATTCCCACAGTTGCGTCAATGCCGGAGATCAAAAAAATACAAAATAAAAGCCGCGCAAATAAATCACAACAACCAAAAGCCAATATAATAACAGAAAAAGTAACAAAATTAAGGGTGGAGAAGAGGCTTTTGATACCCTTTTGAGATGTCAGTGGGCAGATATTATGGGAAAGTAAAGAACGAATCGATCGATGTAGGAGCAATTCCGAGCTTCTTTCTTGATTTCTTTGGACACTCGGAGTGCCAGAGAAACGTTCGTTATTGCTGCTCAAGAATATGCTTTAGGAGTTCTACCCTCCTCCCTTTCTGCATGACTAACGTTGAATACAAATCATAAAACTCCGTTCTGTAAGGGTATAGAAATGTGCCAAGTCAACAGAGCGACGAAAAAGAAAAAAAAAAAACGGGATAACAGCCATGGCAAATGGTAAACGACTGCCCTGCCCCTGTCCAAGCAAAACCCCACACTCAGAGCCGCCCAAACTCTGATGATGAGTGTTAATTTCCAGAGCGGAGTGGCAGGCAGGGAGTAGGAATTGGGAGTGGGCGTGAGTGGTGGTTGGGCCACTGCCACTGGGCCTCTGTGCCTCTGTGCCTCTGTGCTGACGTCCCCAAAAACTGCGATGCGATGACTTTACCCTGGTGCTAATCGGCTGAATCAACAGCATGTTGACACATCTCATTGACATGGCTCAAATCGTTCATGTAAACCATGAAAATTTTCCACTTGCAAATGCCAGGTCAGACCCCCCGAAACCCAGATGGAGGGGGGAAAGTGGGTTCAGCTTCTGTGTCTGCCGTCCAATGGCATTTTCCTTTGGCACGCGCTTTTGTTCGAAATGTCACTCGGCATAGTCCCATGGCTCGAGGCCCCTAAACGGGCGATAAGATTGAAGGGGCTTCTGGTTGTCGGTGTATTGAAACGCCGCTTCAGGTAATCACTTGCTGGGGGCTTAGACACCTGTTTGAAGTTGCCAACGCCAATAGCTCATAAGTAGAGCGATTTGCCGAATCGAGAGATATTTACAAGGGAATGAACTTGGCACACTTTTTGCCAGTGTTTTAAAGGAAGAGTTAGAGGAGGTGCGGAGGTTTGAATGATCAAAAATAAGCCTATAGAATCCCTTATTGAATTCGAATCAGATCGGAATGGTAACGGTTATGGAACCCACCACATGCCCAATAACTGCGCCATTTCCAAATCCATTTCATTGAAAGAAAGAATCGAAATTGCGTGACAGAAAACGTGATTCGAGTGGGTTGCCATTTGCGGGATTTTTTTTTTTGCAGCTTTATTTACGAGTGTTTGTTGTTGTTTCGTGTTTCTTGTATTTCATTCCTCTTTGTTGTTGTTGTTTTTGCTGCAGTATTTGGTTTTTTTTTGTTTTTTCAATTCCTTTTTTGTTGTTGTTGCATTTGGTACGAGAATTTTGCCTTCTTTTTCTTTCAATTCTGTTTTGTTGTACGAGTATTCTTGTTTCTTGGTTTCCCAAAATAAACAGCTATATTTATTTGAGTGAAATATTTTGCCTGCCTCTGCAGTTTCCTATGCACGCGGTTGGAGGAGGTGGATGTCGGGCGAGGGACCGCCTGTAAGTGGATGCGGCCATCGAACAGAAGCCAACGACAACAACAAAAGAACACAAAAATCCAATTGCAAATGAATGTGGAATAGCGGAATACCGTTGAACATTTAAATGTATGGGCATGGTCCCAGAGATTCCAATGGAAGGCACAAGGCTCGTTCCAGCGAGTGGATCGAGAGAGTTCGAATAACGTCGTACGATCAGGTTGCTCGATGGAAATTCTTTTTGCAGTCAGCGGCGGCCTGCTCCCCGTTTCCGTCGGTCACGTGCCGCTCAAGGTGATAAGGTGGCCGGCGGTGGCAGGCGGCGCAAAGCAGCGCAGTGTGGCGTAAGTTTCAAGTAAACAAGAGCCCGTTCGATTCCGTTCCCCTATCAGGCGGTAGTTTAAAGCACTCGTACTGTGTAAATATGTGCCGCTGGAGTGTTGTTTTCTGTCTTTGAGTACCGCTAATGGCGCAGTCCGCGCCGAGTGCCGTACCGTGACGTGTCGTGTAAACTGTAAACTGTAAACTGGGTGAATAAAATGGCTTAGGTTAGTTAGCCGCCCCCCACCCGCCACATCATTGCTGAGAACTGACCTTGGTCAGTGGGGGGAACGGGAGCTACGGCTGGAGGGCCACTTGAACTACCGCCAGAAAGTTGAATGTCAAAGCCAGCCGACTGTTCGTACGTTCTGTTGTCTATGCGCGGCACGTCTCTAAGCCAAAAGCCGAGACGAGAACTGCAAAAAACAGCAACAAACATACAAACGACCTTGCCGCCGTCTGTGTGGCTGTCTGTCACTGTGTTTAGGCCCAAATTCGAAACTAGAATCAACTGGTGGCAGGCTGGCTGACTGCTGGCTGGGTATGTCTGTTGTTCGGTGTTCGTCCTTGAACCCCCCAACAAATAGTTCACTGGCACCTAACATTTCCGAGAGATCTGCTTGTCGCACTCATTTCATATTCGAAATACGGCGCTGCCTCTAATCAAAAGTCACAAAACAAGTTCAATGGCTTCCAAAAAAAAAACAAAAGCTCCAAAAAAAACCCAAACAAAGCGTACTACTGCTCGTATGCGATGCGAGTGTCAAGAGCAGTCAATACAAACCATTTCGATTTATTTTTGGTGGGTATACCCTAACAGATGACATAGGGGTATTCAAAGTTTGAAGAGATGTTTGAAAGATTTTAAATAAAATATGTTTTGTATTTTAATTTACACCTTTTCAGGCCTTTACTCTATTTTTAGAGTATTTCCCGCATCGAGTCTCTTGAAGTTCGAGTTATTATTTCGAGTTATAGAGTCATTAAACTTGGCTCGCATTTGACATTGCCAATTGGAAGTGGAAGTGAATAGAGCCACGCCACTCGAACTGCGAACACTCTGCTTTGATCTGTGTTTTGTTATTTATATATTTATCAGCATTAGACGCGTCTCGAAATTCGCATTTATATCTTGGGCCAGGCCTGCAGTTCATTCAACTTGTTTATGCGTACGAAATATGTCCAGTCCCCAAAATATCCAGCTGCGGCACTCGCTGTTTTTGGGGCCTTATCTGGCGGGTGCGGGTTGCGCAATTCGTTGAAATTAGTTTGGGTCTACAATTTCCATGAATGAAGTGCTGCTGCATGCCGCAAATCATTCCATGGAATGCCACACGAGCCGCCACATAAACACACAGGCAAATGGCCAACAAAAACAAAAGTTCTTTCTGCGGGAGAGCGAAACGTGACAACAGTCGCAGCAGCAGCAGCAGCGGCAGCAGCGGCAGCAGCGGCAGCAGCAGCAGCATTCCAATTGCCATTGGCTGCCACGCAGTCGCACACTCGCCGTAGCGTCGCGTCGCCTCAAACGACTTGACCACGTACCAGAACCGAGAACCACGAACCGTCGCGCCATCTCCCAAGGGGGACCCTGAGGCCGAGAGTCTTGTGTGACACCAAGCACAGCCCTGATTTTCTTTAATTTCATTTTCATTTGTGTGCACTGGAACTGTAACGAATTCATTTCGGTGGCACGCAAATCGAAGGATTGCCAAAGCGGAACCAAAGACCAGAAACCAGAAACCAGAACCAGACGACATGCTGCTCGACCCAATCGGCGGAGGTATGCGAGATATGCAAATCGCAATTTGCACAGGAGCTCGCAATGGAGGCGGCGTGTTTTTTGGATATAAAAGTACCGAATATAATGGAATATGCAATATGAATTTTCCCTCGATCTAAAGGCAGGAAAAGTGCACTTGGGTGCTGCCCAACGCAAGTTCTATGAACAATGGCTATCAAATCTTGTAAAATTATAAATTTCCAATGAACATTTATGGGAAAGTACAAGCTACAGGATGGTTGCCTTTAATGGTTGCTCTATTCCTCATATTCTGTAGTTAAAAATTCAACCAAATGATTTCTCACATGTTAAAACCCTATAAACAACACCTTTCATTCCATTCTGAATGTAGAAAATGCAAATGATTGCATAAATACAAGTAAGGCTGTGTGGCTGATGTAAGCGAATCAAGTCCGTTGCTTGTTTGTTTGAGTGAAAACTATTTGTACGCCTCTGAACCAACGGATTTTAATCAAGTTTGGGAAGTCATCGCTTAGTTAGTCATGTGAATGGGAATCGGAAATGTCTCCAAGAGCGACCATCCGGGGGCTGCCTTTTTTCGCACTGTGCTCTGCCTTGGATTTCTGTAGAATTTCGTATGAAAAAATAACAAATCCCATTGAAATGACTCAATGGATGGTTAGGGGCTTGTGTTTTTTAGTGGGATTAAGGGTATTTTGTTTTATCAGCATGTTAGCAGACATGCTAAAATCAAAGTTCCCGACCACGGCTAAGTCTTCTGAACAAATGGTTGGATAAGTGGAGAGCGGCTGCGGCTCTGATGAATCATTCGTGAGCCAAAACTGTGGACACGCTTTTCAGTGAGTAATGAAATGCATTTGCCTGACTTAATCAATGCAGCAACAGCTGTAAATAGTCGTTCCTCAGGAGATATCTCCTATACATAATGTATTTTAGATTAAGCGAGCAGCTTCTGCTCGCAGTCAGTCCCCACATGATTTACACTTTTCATTCTGTGCACTTGATTCACCCTAAATGGGATAATAATATTATTTGTTTTCCACAGAAAAAAAAGTGGGGGATTCTTTATCGTTTCGTAGGTCGGCTCTCAGATTATCAGCATGATGCGGTTTTTTTTCGCAGACTTGGCGGAAACTTTTGTCACGAGGAATGACGCCTAACAGTGCCTTGGATACAGCTAAAAGACACTCCCCCACATTGATAACAGATATCCATCATGTGGGAAGACAGTGGAGGCAGTGGCTGTGCCTCTATCCGCTGACTGATGAAAGTCACAATATTTTTCGGCACTCTCTCTGTTGCGCATTTATTGGGTTATTTTGTACCCCAAACGGGGGGATATTTATGCTGACTCTGTGTGGAATTTGCCCATTTTGCAAATGACAGAGGATATTCTGTCTCCAATTTCAAAATATTTTCGCTGCACTACGAGGTATTTTTCTTTGTCTTTTATTGTTTTGATTTAATATAATTTTGCAACCAAAATCTTACCGATCGCATTGCAAAATATTTTGAAATAGTATAGAAAACAAAGACGTGGAATCACACTTAAAACGGCTGTTGTTCCAGAAATCCCCCGCTTATCGGTCGGTCGGAACATTCCATTCCGGATGTGTATGCTTACATCCGTTCCGTTCCGTTCCGCTTCGGTCTGCCCTTCAACTCTAAGCTGTTGCTGATTGCAATAGAAACATGTGGAACGGAGCTAGCCCCTCGCTGGGTGGGGAGTGTTTCATTATCGTCTGTAGTAGGAGTCACGGGTACCGGACTCAGTCACGGGAATACAATCAGGAATTTCACCATCCGTGCCGGGACCATTGACACAATGTAAATAACAGCAAAAAATGCAATGGCAGTGCCAATTCCTTGCCCCTCCAAATAATAAATTCTCGTTTGTTAATTTTTTTTAGTAAAATTTCCATTTTTTATTCTTTTTTAGTTTTTTATGTTTATTTTTCTTTCTTTTGATTGATCTTTTTGTGGGTTTTTTCTTGGATCAAAATTCTTTTGTGTTTTGTTTTGTTTTCTTAGAATCTGTTCATTATGGTCTCTATATCACGTGGCCTTACAATTAGTATACTTTTTTCTTTCTCAAGGGAACTTACAGATCTATGGTACAAAAGAACTATAACTAAATGGGATATACTCGTATATGATGTATATAATCTATATATATATATTTTATATGTTTTTGTGTGTGTTGTTTGTGTGTTTTGTTTTTCTCTTTTTGTGGCGTGTGTGGAAGACTTTTTCTGATTTGCTGTTACAAAACGAGAAACCATCGTAATACATGGATGATGGATGGATCCAATAAGTGATATATGAATTATGATATGATTTGAGGCAATGTCAACACCCAAGTGAGGTAGTGTCTGGCGACCTATAGAATACCGTGTAATAATAATAAATAATTTATAACAATGGGCGGTGCATGTATGGAGGCGGACGTGTATGGATCCCCCAAAGCTCTCGCTTTTTTCAACGAGAGAAGGAGGGAACCGACGACCCCTTTTGGATGGGGGGATGATGATGATAAGGATCCTGCATGTTCGGTGGCACTTCTTGGGCAACATTTGCGTAATCCTGGCGAATGATGTGAAATGTCCTTTTGCGCATGCCACAACGCCTGCGCATGTGTGTGTGTGTGTGTGTGTGTGTGTGAGGGTGTGTTTTATGCAACGCCCATCAGTCTTTAAGCGTAGTGGAGATTCAGGGGGCGGGGCAGGGGGATATATGGACAATCTACCATGGCCTCCAGGGCTGCTCCTCCTCCTTGATCTGCTGCTGCTTCTTAATCACCAACGACAGCGGCTGGGGCTCTGAGGCGCAACGGATCACCGATGGCTTCATGTCCATCGCCTCGTACACCGAGTTGGCAGGACTGGGCGGTGCATAGTGGTGTGGGTGGTGCAGCAGATGGTGGCTGCTGTTGCTGCTGCAGCTGCTGCTGCTGCCGGGCGCCGACTCGTATCCGGCGGAGGAGTGCGAGCTGGCGGATCCCGTGCTGGCCGTTCGCTGTGGAATCGACACGAGCATGGGCTGTTGCTGGACGGCGGCTGCTGCTGCTGCTGCCGCCGCGGCGGCTGCTGCCAGTTGCTGTTGGTGCTGCTGCTGCTGGGACAGGCTCTGGGGCAGGACGAGGGCAATGCTGCCGTTGGGTAGCTTGGTGGGGATCACCTGCATGCCATTGGGCAAAAAGTATCCATTGGCCGTCTGCTGGATTTGTCCGAACAGATGCTGCTGGGGGTCCTGTTCGGGTGAGCTGGGCGGTGAGGGCAGCATCTGGGCGTGCACGGACTGCTGCTGCTGTTGTTGCTGTTGTTGCTGTTGCTGCTGTCGCTGCTGCTGGTGCAGCTCCGTCTTGACGCCGTTGATGCAGTTGCTCAGGTGCTGCAGCAGGCGACGCCTTTGGGCGGGCTCAATGCCAGGGAAGCGGCTCACCTCGTTCACGCAGTCCGCAAATCCGGCCTTGAATTTGTTGATGATCTTGGGATCGGCGGCCTGTTGCATGGCTGCCTGCTGCCGCTGCAGCTCCTGCAGATGTTTCACTGTCTTCTCCAGGATATCGGCCTTTTCCAATTTGGAATGACGAGCAGGCTAAAAGTAAAGAGAAAAAATATTGATAAATTAATAAATGTTTGCCATTACACATATAAATTTCTCTTAATATTTTTGAGGTATTTATTTTTTTAAAATGATTTTTCTATCTTTTTTGTTGTCTGATACTTACATCTTTTTTGGTGGCATCCAGAATGAGTGTCTTTAGCTCGTTGAGGCAATTGTTGATGCGTGCCCGTCGGCGTTTCTCCATAATGGGCTTGTTCGACTGCAAAGATCAAGAAATAAAGAAAAGGGCCAAGATTAGTCACGGTTTTAACCATAAGAAGTATCTCGTTTGACCTCATGCAGCGCCTAGCGCCCCAAAAATAGGAGGAAGCGAGAAGCTGCATGGGTCTCCTTCAATTTGAGAAGAAAGAGAGGGAGAGGAAGGGGGATGGCATTTCTAGAGGAGGAGACGACGCTGATGGGGTTGACTGGCTGGCGGCCAAATTTAGTCGCACGGCGCGTGCTCTATTTATAGTGGGGCTCATGCACGTCGCGGCATTGATAAAAATAGTGTTTGGCGGTTATAAATTACAGCCGCAACGAGCCGGCCAATACTATTAATAGAGAGCCCCACCAGCCATTCCACACCGCCCGTTCAGGTACAGAGTAGAGTGGTGGCTGGCAGGCGCAACAACAAGGTCATTGCGGGAAATTCGAAGAGGCAAAGGTAAAAACAAAAGCTGTTTTTGGTGTGGCCAAATTTGGCCAAGACTGGGGACGCCCGCGTTCCCAGCGGCAACGGATGAAGTCAGCAGCCAAAAACGGAGGCTCTGCCCCCACACACATAGGCGCAGAAACAGAAACGGCAAACAGCAAGCAGCAAGCAGAAAACAGCAAACACGGGGCGGCTGATGACCGACAATTGCAGCAACCACGCGACGCACGCGCTCTTTTTTTGGGGTGCCGAGTGGGCAGGCAACCAACAGCCAATTTTGGGTGGCACTCATGAATGAGTGAGTGAGTGTGCGGCTCCGGCATGAATGGGGAATGGGCATGGGAATGGGAATGGTTGTGGTTATGGTTGGAGCTCTGCCACTGAACGTAAATGCCACCAACGCGCGTGTGCCCGCAAGACAGATTCGCTACGCTTTTTGTGTGTTGGCTGCTGCTGTTGCTGCTTATGGCCGGATTGGGTCTGTTTCTGGCCATGTGGGAGACTCGGCCAAAAAGGAAATGCATTTGGGCAGCCGCCGCCGGATGGTGGGCGAGCGAGCGAGTGGCTCTCCCAATTAAGAGAATTCTCCAAATATAATCCACATTTTTTGCGCCTCCTCCTCAAAGAACTTCTTCAGGGGGATTTTTGGTTTGTTTCATTTTGTAGACACTTACCCGACGATCACTTTTGAGTGGCGTCTCCTTGTGCTGCTGTTGCTGTGACTGTGATGGCACCACAGCGGTGCCCATTACATTGGCTGTCATGTTGGCTGCAGTTACGCCGGTAACCATTTCGGTTAGATACTTTTTATTGAGTTTGAGGCACAGTTTGGATTCTTTTATTTGTTTGTCTTTCACTTTTGGCAGATCACAAATCTGCTCAAATTGTTGTTTGCTTTTTGTTGGTTTGGCAGTTTTCAAGTTCACTGTTTTTGTCTCACTTTTCACGTAAAAACGCTTTAGCTCTCGGATACTATTTGTGTTGTGTGTTGTTGGATATATTTTGGTATTCCGTGTTCTACTGCGACCGTGTGTTCCGCGCGGTACGAGTGACGGTTGGCGAATGAGTTCCAGGTTCTGAGTGCAGGCCGATTAAAAGACCAACAACAGACGATCGCTTCGGATCGTTCGTGCTTCGTGCCACAGAGAGAGTGAGCGTGTGTGTGTGTGTTCGGGTTCGGGTTCGAGACACAGAGAGAAAGAGAGAGAAGGTGAGAGCGAGAGCTGCGCGCGTTTGTGTTCGTGTCTGGGTTCGGGGGACTACCTTATCGCCTGGGCTTATGGCAGACGAATGACGATTGATCGACAGGTTCGTTGGCTAAATCGCCGCGACGAGACGCGAGCGCAAAAGCCACACGACCAGCGCGCACACACACACACACACACACAGTCTCACCTGCGCCTGCGTCGGGTAGGTAGCAACTGCCGTCGCCTACCTGTGTGTGAGTGCGCGGAGTACCTACGTCGTCGCCCCGATACGAGTTACTCATACGCCCCCTGCCTACTAGCAGCACCCCTCCGAGCGGGTGAATGGCAAAGTCTAACCGCTTTATGGGCATTTCATCCTTTTCGCAAACCCCCCTCCCACCCAAGACAGAGAGAGATCTCCAAACAGCAACTGTTGGCGGAATGGGATTCACGAGAGCCACAGACTGGTCCCGTCCCTGGCCTGGGACCGGGAGCGTGACTCTAGTGCTAGTTGCTGATTCATGCGGCTGCGGCCAACGCGACGACAGCAGCAGCAACGACGTCGGTCCCATAGAAGGTGAAAATAGCAGCAGCAGAAGCTGCTTCTCTGCCTGTGGCTCTGCCTCCGACACGATATGACGCCACCCAGTGCGACACGACAGGTTCCGTCCGTAATGTTTCGGTTTTATCTGCTGTGGTGTTGGCGGTGTCGGTGGCGGTGGCGGCGGCGACGGCGGTGTGCTGATGGTGGGGTCGCTAAACAGTAAACAAGATCACAAGGTTACCTTTGGGGCTGTGCGCACGCCAGGCGGAAGTGGGAGGGTGACGCAGTGCCAGTGCCAGCGCCAGAGCCGTCCATCCCCCCAGAGTGAAGCACACAAGAGGGAAGCCCACAGCTAAAGCCACAGATAAAGCCAGACTGTTCAATCGCACTGGAGCAGTGCCGCGTGCAACCGCAATTAAGAGAAGGTCGCCGCTTCGCCCTTTATAAATATATTTTGATCGATCGAAACGGAACGAAAATTAAATGGAAAATGGAAATGGCTATGATTATGGTGGATCTGGGGGTCTCGACAAGGCTGACGCCTGATCTACACGTGCGTCGCTCGACGCTTTGCTTCAGTTTGATGGCGTCTACGTGCATTGCTGGACTTGCACGTTTCTGGTCTACGTTTTTTTTTTTGTTTTTCGTTTCATTTTTCATTATTTTTGACTAATGATGTGTAGAAGGTTGGCCTGTAATTACACTGTCCAGCCCAACAAGTCTAGGAAACCTATTCGTAACGAATGAAATGCATTTAAAACCGTGTAGAATCAACACACTCATTCATAACTCACAGATTACACATGAAAATGTACTCAAAGTGTACTCATCGTGTGGCTATAGCTATTATCTAACGCCTAAGAAATTGCCAGAGCAAATCCACTGAGGCATATCCCAAAAATAAACCAATTTGAAGATAATAAAACCACAGACAAATATGTCCAACATTCCTGTGGGGGTTGTCTAGTGTAACCGCGAGTTATGCGTTTTATGGTTTGTTTAGAAGGTTGCCACGCCGAGAACACATGCGCCCCGCCAGCTGCTTGCCCCCCCAGCCGCCAGTGGGCAGTCAGCAGTCGCGGACGTCTACAACACCTTCGCGTTCCAATTACAATTTGGCAGCCGATCAAAAGGCGGTGCGGTATGGTATGGTACTGTACGGCGGTGGCGCGTACCGCCCGCGGTCAGCAACTGGCGTCGACGTCTACGACAGCGTCGGAGTCGGCACTTGTGCATGCCAATTTAATTGCACAGCAAAGATCGAAAAACGTTGGCGGCGTTTTACATCACTCGCTTGCTGGCCAAAAACAGCCAAAGGTGTGGATGTATCTCACGGATACGTCGAAACAGATACAGACACAGATACAAGTTGTTTTTGTGCGCCTCAACGCCCAATTTGATGCCCCATTGTTGCTGTTGCTGTTGCTGCCTCCGCCGTTCCGAGAGATCACATGCAGCGTCTAAAATAAACTGTGGCAAAAAATGTATAGTCGAAAAGGTACTCGTAGCCCGTAGTCGACGGCAAAAACAACATAAAATGTGCGCATTGCTAATTGAGTCTAAAATTAGACGCAGCGCCAGAGCCAGAGTCCCCCAAAGCATTAAGCAAATGTTAATCTAACAGCGACGGCAGCATTAACAGTAGCGTTACCAGTGGCAGCGAACGCCCACGCGCCACATTGCTGCTGCTTAGTACAAGATTGGGGGGCCAGTGTTACAGGGTATTAGCGCTGTCGCATAGCTCTCCATGTAACTAAAAATAACAGTGGAAGCGGCGGGAGACTGTTGAAACAAAGAAAGAGACAGAGTGAGAGGGAGAGTGGGAGATTGGAGCAGCTTTTCGCCCTCGCTCCATGGTCAGACACAAACACAGAGGCAGAGACACTCGCGTATATTTAAAATAAGTTATCTAGCCGCTCGCGCGCACGCCACCACACACACACACGCACTCTCTCTCTCTCGCGCGCGATTAAAACGCCATAAAAATCGCCAACGCTGTTTAAAACGCGCGCAGCGACTGCAAACGCATTTGCGATCAATTGCCCGCTGCTGCTGGCGCGCTTTTTGTTGCTGTTGTTGCACTTAATGGCGCTGTACATTTGGGCAAATGAGACAGCCACAACGGAGAGGCACAACACAACCCCCCCTTTTGTCCACCGCCCTGCGGCTGCTGCTGCTGCCGATTTTGTTGTGCAAAGTATTTTATTACTCATTAACCGTAACGACGCATTTTGCTCAGAATTCGGCCACGGGTGAGGCGCGAAAAAAGGGGTGCAGGTGTGGGTGTGGGTGGGCAGGCAGGCAGGAGGTCCAATTTTTCGACGCAAACGTCAGCAAATACCCGACGACAGACAATTCTAAATTTAGCAACAGGCATAAAAACAACAACAACAAGAAAAAAGGCGCACACATTGCAAAAAACAAACAGTCCCCCTGCTGCCCCTGCTGCTGCTTTTATTATTCCTTCTTATCGTGGTGTTTTTTTTGTTTTTAGCTGTCTTCAATTCGAATTTGTTTTTTCTGTCTTCAATTCAATTTTTTGTTGTCTTTATTTCGTATATTTTGTGTGATTTTTATAAGGGCGAAGTCAGAGAGGGGGGACACAAATGGCGAGGAGATCGCGTGATGCGGAAATCGGATAACCGAAAAATAAAGTGGGATTTGTTTCCCACATGTTAGATCTAACGGTTAATATTATTTATATGCAAACACAAAAAATCGAGAGGCTGAGTAACAGTAAATGGAGATAAATATCGAGAATTAGCTACTGCAATATTTTAGGGATTTTCTTTTTTAGCTTTTGAACCCTTTGATATAAACCCTTGAATAACAGAGTTCTGAAATAAATTAAAGAATTAAAATTTCAACATAAATTTGATGAAGCACATTTTGAAATGAAAAAATCGAATATCCTAAGGATTCGATTAGTGAATGTGGCAGCAATACCCATCCAGACACTGGACAATCTTCTGTAAACAGTTGGAGTACCTTGAAGCCATTGCTAATCCTTTCTACATATAACATGCCTTTTGATTGCTGTTTTGGGATCCTCAGCCTTCTGGTCGGCTCAGCCGTTTAAATTTAGCCAAAACCGAGACTTGACTTTTCGACTCTGCTGCAGGTCCCGTCTGCTGTATTTGTGTTTGTGAGTATTTGGTAAATATTAAGAGTTTTCCCAAAAGTTAAGTCCGTGCAATCCTTTCGCTGGAAGTCAAGTCCATCCACTCCCCTACTACTGGAACTACTCCTTTATCCATTGCTACTGGAACTCCCACTCCGGTGAACAGTAGCTGCTTGGCTTTTAGCACAGGACACCGCCCTCCTTCCGTTCCGCGCGACTAACGGGAAAGGGTTTTAAGCCGTGTCCTGATTCAGGATCTCCGTATAGTATCGCATCGGTGGCTTAGTTGCAACCGCGTTAATTAAATCGCCTTAGACACGCTCTCCGCAAACCCAGTGCCGTCGCGGCAGTAGCAATCATGGGCCAGCAGCAAAAGGGTTCAAGCACGAGAGGGTACTGGGCAGCGAAAGGATTAAAGATACAGCTAGACAGTACAGATACAGGTACAGGTACTCCTTTGCACGGTTTCTATTAACAGGATGATCATGCCCATCAAAGGGCTAAAACCACACACCCATAAAACTGAACGTGCAACAAAAGCCAAAGCGCGCGTGCAACATGGACACGGCGAACAACCAACAACTCCTTCCCATACCCTCACCCGTACCATGCCCATACCCTTTCCTTAACCAACTTTATTGCACCCTTTCAGCCCAGCGTTTTGGTTCTTTTTACCTACGCATCCTCGTCGATCGTCCGCGATGCTCTCTCTCCGTGTCGTTGTTTGTTTATTTGCCATAAAAGGATTATGGGCGTGGTGGGTGCATGCCTTTGGACCAAAGTTAACCCCTTGAAAGCAGACTCAGAGAGCAGAGAAGAAATATTAGATTTAGGAAGAGAGAGAGAGAGAGTGACAGAGACAGAGATCCTTTAGATTTGCTTGTTTTCCCTACACTTTCCTGACGGCTAGTTCCTGGTACTCCTTCGACTTATTCTCTTTTCTTTTTTCACTAAAAAAGTCAACTTCTAATCATAAAAAAATTAAACAAAAAACTAAGCAGAAGAAAGAGAGAAAAAAACATGGTGTACATGGTATTACATGGCATTGCGTAAAAAACGAACGTCAGTTCCTTTGAAAAACGTGGAATCCTACACAAATTGTTGACAAAAAATTGCATAAAAAACGCCTTGCCTTGCCTCCTTTACGATTTCGGCTAAAAAAACGACGATCCTTAGATCGATTGGGCTCTCTCAAGGTGAGGCAAGGCGAGACGAGAGGATGGGTTCTTCGCGCGCAGCATGCAGAAGGATTTTATGGTTTTATGTAGGGTTATTTACAGCCAGCAGAGAGAGGGAGCGAGGGAGAGAAGGAGATGTCTTCGGGGTCTCCCTTCAATGTCAAATCAATTGGCGGACAAACGTCAACTCGTCAAGCACACACACAGGACACAGGACACAGGACACAGGTAAAGGGAAAAGGTGAGAGGATAGAGTGCAATGGAATGTAAAGAGTGGAAAGAGTGACGCGACTCGCGCCGAAAGAGTATCCTTCTGCTGTTGCGATAGAGTTTAGAGAGTTTCCACGGATTAGGAGAGGCCTTTGGTCTTTTGGTTCCTGGGTTTTATGATCACCCAAAACTAATGTCCAGAGTGTCCTTGATGGCTGGCATGATGCTGATGCTGATGCTGATGCTGAGGCTCTGTGCCTGATGATTCGCAAAAGAGTTTTTATGATGCGACACGCACCCATCCGCAGCAGCTTCGCTTCTCCCTTTCTCTGCCCTTACCTCTTGCCTCTCTCCCTGCCTCTTCTTCGCTGATTAACGAATCCTTGCCAATTTCCGGGAATCACATTTCGCCAAAAATATGCCTCCGGCTAGCTACAGAGGGCGCTCTCTGCATAAATTTCACTAATCGGTGAAGAGGCCCCAAAAAGTGGAGCTCGAATCAGCCTCAAAGCAGCCGCCTAATTTCTGAGTTAATTTCTGCGGCAGAGAGAGGACTAATTTGCTCGCCTCATTTGAGGGGCACCGTTAGATGTGGCAGCAGCTGCCTTTGAGATCTACATACAATAAATATTTCCCTAATGACAGGATGTGTTTGCTGATCGACCGATCGATCGATCGAGGAGAGCTACCAATCGAAAGAAATGCTTCAAACAGAACCAAAAACAAAAAAACAAAAAAACAGTTCCCACAGCCAACTGCAGTCCTCAGAGTGGGCGTTCTTCTTGGTAGCTGGAACAGAAAATGCAAAAATGCCATTAAAAAAATAAAGGAGAGATACGTATGGAAAGAGAGAATGCTGAATGCCTGGCATCGATGTATTGTATATAGATCGTCGCCGTCTGGCAACGTCTGTCTGCATCGTCGTTGAGGTGCTAAAAATGTTTTACGAGTTTCAACAAATCGTGACCAGAGCTCCAGACACCCCCCTATCACCAGGAGACTTCAGACACATTCAACAGCAGATCCCCAAACGAAGGCCACAGCGCCTCAAACCCAAAGACTTATTCTCGCCCAAGAGCTCTATACTCCTGGCGAAGTAAAGGTGTCGAAGGTCTGGAGCAAACACTGACAAAATAAAGTTAAGAAATAAAGCAAAAGCGAACAGGAAATACTCTTAGAAAAATAAGTGCTGTTTGACTTGAAGTGGCGCTGAAAAAAGTAAGTTTTAAATCAGAAAATACAATAGTCCAGTTTCAGAGATTAAACCTTGGAATTTGCACATTAAAATACGCCAAAATCAACACATTTAACAGATTTCAAGTATACCCCAATTATAATAAAGGACAGAGTAGAGTAGAGGCAATCGCGTGCAAAGAACCTTAAAGAATCGAAGGGAATCGAACCAAAACGACGAATCACAACAGGCAGCAGCAACAGCAGCAGCAGCAGGAGACTCTCTCAAAGAAATCGACGCTCCGGCATCGATCATAAATGCTCGGAATAGGGGGTCGTGGCAGGCGTTGCATGCACTATTGAACTTGTTGAATGAAACCGACAGGCTCCAAGCTGCAGCAGCAGCAGCAGCAGCAGAAAAAGAAACAGCAACAGTCGCAGAAGCCGCAACGGCGTGGAGTTGAGCCGAGTCCGAGTGGTAGGGCGTTGGAGAGCCAAGAGGCAAGTTGTAATTTACACTGGGGTGGCGTTGCCTCAAGCACATTGCTGGTGCTGGATGAAGAGGGGAAGAGTGGTTGCAGCAGCAACAGCAGCAGCATCCACACAAACACAGCGGGTTGCTGCTTGTCACGGCGCTGGCGTTGGAGCTCGCCCCACAGATCATGCCCAGCGATTACCTAAACGCACAGACAGAGGCCCAGAGAGACAAAGACCCAGATCCTTGAGCTGCTGCTGCTGTTGCTGTGGCTGCGGCTGCGGCAGTCGCTGCTGCATAAATTATATTGTGGATGGAATGGACGTGGCATCGCGCATCTCGAATGCTGACCAACAACCGGTCTGTCTGTCTGTCCAGCGTCTCTCTGCAGCGTCTGGCACACTTATTGCGCAAAATGCTTGCTCCACGAAGCATGGCCCGAGCCGAGTGTGGGGCTGTAAGGGGGGATGGGCCCGCACCGATCGGTTGCGTCTTTGCGCCGGCGCATTGTTTCCATTTTATGGAGATTAACATTTTTCTGCGTCTGCGTCTGCATCTGCCACCCGCTGCCGCTCGGTCAGTGGCAGTCCTCAGTCCCGTGCCCCACGCTTCTCCTTCTGGTGGCAGACTTCTGTCTCTGTGCCCCCTCCTGGTGGCAGATATCAGCATCGTCTTCTGACAAGCATCCGTTGCAATAAAGTTTTTTGTTTTGTTTTTTCCTTCTGTTGTGTTGCCAGATTTTTACTTGTTTTTCATTTCGGCAAGTCACGACCCGCGTAATGAGCCACATGATGGGGAGGGGGAGGAGCAGGGTCCGATCTTCTCTTTGTCTGCTGCTGTCCCCCCCTCCCGCTAAAAGGAAGCAAAGATCGAAGAGGCTGACCAGAGGAAAGGCAAGGAGTGGAAGAGGTTGAGGGGGAAATGTTAATTTTTCCTCTTGGCCAACATCGGCTAACGATAATTAACCCCGTTACGATGGATGAATGGGAAAATGCCGAAATCTCAAAAAGAAAATTCCTCAAACCAAAAAAGAAACATTCAATTTATGAAGGCAATCATCAAAAATTGTGCTGCTTGTGGCTGTGCCTCGATGATTGGATACTTTTGGGGATCTCTGGTGGTATTTGTTGGTATCTCTGCAGCAGTTTTGTTTCTGTATCTGTCTATGAGTTGGCAAATGTATTGTTCATGATAACTGGTAACTTTGGTAAGAGATGATCCATGTACCATGGGCTTATGTTGGATAACTTTTTGAATACTTTATCCCTCTCCTTGTGGCAGCCGGCTGCACATTTAGCGGCCTCCCCTGATGATTTTCACTTGAAACCAGATTAACTTTCGGTTTCTATATGCTTTATTATATTTCCTCTAAACATTCTGCAAAAAGAAAAACCTTAAAAAAGGCAAAAAGTCATACCACACACCCCATGAGGTGTTTCGCTAAAAACCCTTTTCTAATCCGATAAAAAAAAGGAATGCAACACACAAAAATATGACTTTTTGCCTTTTCGACTTAAAAATAAACAATTTCTTGTATTCCTAATTCCTTATATCTGTCTCTGTTGCCATCCCAATTAACGCCAAGGCTGAGGTTCTGTTTTTTAAGCCTTTTGCTAAAATCCGAAGCAAGAAAAGGCGAAAATTCTGTGAATTTGCGAAAATTCCACTTAAACCCTTTGCCATTTTGGCAAACGGGAACTAAACTGCTCTTCTAAAAAATAGCAGTCCGAAAAAATGGTTTAAGAGAACACAGTCTCAAAAATTGGTTACAAAATCGCCTGCACTTTTCCAAGAATTGGGTAAAAAGTTTTATTATTCCCGCCCGAGATTTTTACAACCCACAAAAACGGGTTGCAGTGCGGAACCCAAAAAACTGATCTGCACAGAGATCTGCTCTGAGGAAAGAGCAGAGCAGAGCAGAAAGGCTTAAAAAACGAGCGGACGGTGGGCCATAAACAGACACCCTTTGAGGTTCGCAAAAAAACGCCGAAGGAACCCCGAGGGTACGACACACACACACAATTGTCACCACAAAAGGATTGCAACCCTCTCTAAAAAAGAGTAGAAAGAACCGCAACAATGGAAAACTATCGATGCAGCGAAGAAAAAGGAAAGGCTTTGGTTAAAAAACGAAAGTCAAACAAACGAGAGACGCGCGCGTTCCCTTTTGGCATGTGGCACAGAGAGTATCGCCTGACTTAGGATTCAAGGATCGTAAAATTGCGAGCGTGTGTCCCAGGGCCAAGGTTGCGAAAGGATGTGGGCTGGTTCGAGGCTTAATCCTTGTACATCCTTGCCCTTTCAGCCGTAGACCTGACATTTGCTAATATTTTGATTTCGAAACAAAACAATACGCCCACCGAAATGAAATGAAATGAAATGAAATGAACTGTCAACACCGTGTCGTGCATTGCCCGAAAGGGCTTACTGTGGAAGGATTAGTCGCGTTTAACCATGACGTGGAATTCGCGTGAATTTTCGAGTCGCAAAAGAAGGATCTCGTTCGTGGGATGCTGGGGCGTTCCTGTGTTGCTGCATTTAGCAAAGGATTACGGCCCATTTTAACCATAATTAGAGACAACAAGTTGTAAAGCCATTAACCAGGCAGCAGTCCATTCCCAGTCCCAGTCGCAGTCCAGTCCAGCCATCATCCTTTCCCTGCCCTCCTGTCACATCCTTTCCTCATCAGAGTTTCCCTAACAGTCAAGATGTTGTCAAATCAAAAGTTAAATGCAGTGTCAACGCGAAGGTCGTTGGTCGTCGGCTGTCGCAGTTCTATGTAAATCGCCGTGCACTAATTTTTTGCCACAATTATCGGGAACACTATTCACAAAACAAACAAACAAAAAATAAATAACTAAAGAAGATTCGTCATGCTCTAGATCGTAAAGAGGAGAAGGGCTTCCAGAAAAGGGTTCCTCGCTGTGTGGGATGCGCTCTACTTTTTTATTGGTTTTTTGTTATGGGCGATCCAGTGACCTAGTTCGGGTGTCCCTTAACCCTTAACCCTTAACCCTTAAGATCTCTTCTCAGAAACATGCTGTCTGAGTTTTTGTGTTTTTTGTTTTGTTAAAAATTCGTTTTGCTCTGCATTTCTTTTTGGAAAAATATTCTGACGCGTTTTTCGTTTTTCGCCTTAAGCAGAGGACAGCATTCGCGGGATTCCACGGGTTTTTATTGGATGACATTTTATGATATTTTTACTCCAGTTTAACATTTTAATTGTGGCAAAACGGGAAAAGGGTTCTGCACACACATTTATAGCGGTGTTTTGCAGCGAAAGTGTTGACGTTGATGGTCGCTTGGGTTACGGTTTTTCGGTTGAGCCTTTGTCAAGGTTAATTGTCAAGGGGATAGATAGATAGATGCTGGACAGTTGTCATTAGCAAAGGTTAAAGTTGCTCATTAAGGCGCAAAAAGGTAAAAGGCAGCACACAGTGAGAGTGAGTCCAGAGAAAGTAATGGTGAAAGTAAACGAAGCCGGGAAAGGGATTCCACTCTCGATTTTTGGTGTTTCCCCCAATTTTGTCAATCTACTTAAGCAGCTCCAAAATACAGATCTAAAGGAGTACGTACGTCACTCCAAAGATTTATGACTTCCATTCCCTAATGGCGTCTCCCTGTGGGCTGTGGTTTTCCATAGTTCTACCTAAGAACAGAAACTCAAAGCCACAAAACTTGCGTCAATTATTAGCTAAAAATTAGGTCAAAACACAGCCCAAAAACCACAAAAAAAGAAACAGGGCCAAAAGAACAGCGTGCAAAAAATCGGAGAATAGAAAATAAACAAAAAGATGTCGAGCAGAGAGGGTCCCTCCCGAGCGTGTGTCTCGCAGCGACTGCGGCTGGCCGCAAAGAAGTGCGACAATTTTTGCACCATAAAAAATAATTAGAACAAAAAATGGGACCACTCGGGCAGGAGCAGGAGCAGGAGCAGCAGGGATATGCAGATAGTACGCAAAAATGTAATTCGCTTTTGGCCAAAAATCTGGGCTGGGAACACGACCTGCGAAATTCGCACTAAAAATCTGCAACGGCAGGTCGCTCTCTTTTTGTTCTGCTCCTTTTTTGTCACGTGCTGAGAGTTCTGTCCTTCGAGGGTCCTGCCCTGTGTGCAAATTATGCGAAATTATGTCATGCCGTGCGGCAATGGACAGGACGAATGGACGGACGGATGGTTCCGTTCCGCTAAAAATGGAACGAGATCAGAACATTGAGAGCGCGTTCCCATTCTTGGCGGGGAAAAAATATATTTATGATCCGCTCATAAAAACATATTTTTGCTGCCAGGCACTTACGTAAGAAATCCTTGTTCCTTTTTATGTCCCATCCTTGTTTATCCTTGAAAATTTGCGCAAAAATCTACAGATTTTGCACAAGATATTTTTTCCCAATTTTTGTATCTATCTTCGTATCTAGGTCTTTTTTTTGTTTGAGCGCATCATTAGGATCAGAGGACAGAGAATCTCAAGGACACTGCCAGCCCTGCTGCCTCCTGCCCAAGAGTAATTAAAAGTTTTTTCATTCTCATTAATTATACGAGGATCTGCAGCATCCAGGGGCTCTTTGTCAGCCGTGTGTCGTTGCTTTTTTCCAAGCAACTAAATCGTTTTGCACTTGAAATCTCGTAAACAACATTATCAAGAATGAGTCTGGCTCTGAAAGGCGATTAAGTTGGCAACATTCAACCGGCGACAGCTTCAAACCGAGGAAGGCACAAGAGGTGCAGCAGGAGCAGGAGATGCAAAAGGAGCCAAAGATGGAGCTGGAGCAGCAGGCACTGCCCGTTCTCTGGGACATTCTCTCTTCTGTAATAATTAATCAAATCTCTTGCATCTGACCGCAGGGACAGCGACATGCAGCAGGTCGCATCTGTAGAACGAGTGGAAGGAGCAGGAGCAATGCTGATGGGACTCAGCGGCAACAGGCAGGAGTTGTTGATGGGCTGAAAAGATAGAGCCTTGGAAACGATAATGTGGCAGCGATAATGCGGAATGATACTTAGCATATAACGGAATGATCATTGACAGCAGTCAGGCTTAATGTGAAGCGAATTGTTTAAGGAACGGATCTTTTAAGAGAAGTAATTAAAATTCACTTCTGAAAGGGATATCTTTTCACATAAGGTAGATAACTTGAAATAATCTTAGCTATGAAATTATCCCTGAAAATATATCAGGAAGGAGCGAATGCAAGGGAAACCGATATTCAGATGCAAAGATAAAGATAAACAAAATAAGGCAATGAATATTTCTACTCAAAGTGGAATTTAGATAATTAAAATAATGAATCTGCCGATGAAAGGCGAAGATTTCCTGCCGGAACAGACCAACTGCCGCTACCATATATTTAAACCTAAGGCAATGACATTTGCCAGCTTATCTCGTATCAATATGCTCTATTAAAAGGTTCATTCAATCTATAAATAAGCCAAGTAAATGATTACATAGCGATAGCATCTGAAAGTCTCCCAAATGTATGCTTGAGCCACACTCAAAAACGTTTCCGAATTTATTTGTATGTACTAAATTTAGTACACAGCCCTCCCTTTAAGGCTTATCTGGAGTATTTCTCAATCATCACTCTATAAATCTGAAGACCTTTTAAGCAGCTGCTTGAGAGATTCCAAAATTGAAATGACTTGTGCTTCGTTTTTATGTGAATGAGGATGCTTTTGCCTTTCCTGTTGCTGTTTGCATGTGGCATGGCACCTGCCAGGGTGCTGCCTGGATGCCACGTCAGTTCTTTTGCTGGCACAGACACTTTTACTTTTATATCCTGTTAACAACCCATAATTTGCCCAATTTAACACTTGTAAACGCGCTTTCGCCGCTCTAATGAGGTACAAAACGTTTGCCAGGCGCAAAAAAACCTGCGATACCCGAAAATCTCGAAATGCCGAAAAGAGAATTAACATATAAAAAAAGCTGCATGGGAAGACACCTCTCTTTTGACCCAAATTGCATGTTGCCTACCCCCAGAGATCCTCAGAGATTGAGGCCTTATAATCAGACAGGGTCTGGAGCTTAGGACACACCATTAAATTCAACCCAGAAACAACTACAGCTCCAGCCCTGTGTGCAATTACACAAATCTGCAGAGGTTTGGCGAGGCTGGACTCCAGATTCCAGACTGGTGTTAATTTATGCGTTCAAGAGCATAAAAAATCGTTACCAATTACCCACGAAATGCTTCAATTATAGCCCCGACAAAACAGGCAAACAGCTGCTGTTGTGGTTCGTGGCGGTGAGACCCTTTTTAGCCAACTTTGCCTTACTCTTTGAACTCCAGCGAAAGATTAGCAATTTTTTCAAGGCCAAGGCTCGCAGGGCACCCATTAAATTTCCAAAACATTAAGCCGTTTCTGTCTGCTTCAAGTTTGTGTGTTAAATCGGATTTTTGTGTTAGAAAAGTTTACTCTTAATTTGAAATGCAACTTGCAGGGCTTTTTCTATAGAAAGTCGAGTCTAAACCTAAACATATATAATTGCACTTATAACAATTATATATTGCTTCTAACTTGAGTTCTTTCTCTTTCTCTGGTCTACGTGCTCAAAAAGTTTGGGAGCAGCGGGGAGTATCTACGTTCCACCTTGCGATAAGAGTCCAAGTCCAAGTGCAATGTGTAATGTGGGGCATCAAAGTGCACGCACACACGCGAATGTCCGTCGAATGAATGAATGCAACTCATGGGGGGGGGGAAACTCATACTCATCGACAGTCTCTCGTTTCACTTCGCGAGCTCTGACATTGACCGTAAGCGTGTCACAGCACAGCAAATCGATGACCAGTTTCCCCAGCAGTTGGACTTTGTGGACTGGTGCGGGACCCGCTGAGTTGTCGCTTGTCATTAGCTCCCTGTGTGCACAATAAATGATTCAGATACAGCTCCGACTGTGGCAGCACTTTCATTGGAAACCTTGGAGGCACAAGATGAGACATATCGTTAAATCGTTATCGCTGCCTAAATTGACAAAAACAAAACAAAAACCCAAATAAAAAAGAATCAGAAATAATTTACATACATACAAACATCCGAGGAGAGGAGGCACAGCGTCGTAATCAATGAGAGGCTACTCGTTTCACGCAAACTTGCAACGACTTGAAACCTGCCACTGATTAATGTGCCCCATTCAACGGACATACGAAAGGGCTTCTTCCCATTCGTTTTTGTTGTTGTTGCTTCTGTGTCTTGTCTTTCATTTCTGATGGTTTAATTGGCGACAATTGTTGGGTTTGCTGCTTCGCAAGAGAGGAAAGTGCCTCCAGTGCCAGTGGCAGGTGTTGCCACGCCACGCCACTCCACTCCTGCTCCACTTTAGGGCCAAGAAAACCACTCAAAAGCTGTGATAATATAGCCAATGGGAACAAAACGAATTCACAAGAGCCAGAGCCATTGAGCATCGCTAATGAGACTCATTTGCCTGGGATTCAAAGGCAAAATAAATATCAGGCTCAATAAAAAGCAGTTTATTGGCATTCCAGGACAGGCCAGACTGTCTTGGGAACCTGTGAACATGTTTAATCAATCATTTAATCATTGATCAATCAAGCATGTTGTTCTGTAAATGCTTTTAATGAATGTTTTGTAGCAGCAAAATGGGTTAGAGCTAGAAAAGCTGTACGTTTGTGCTGTAGAGGGAGGAAAATGAAACCACACGATGATATAGAATTATCTAAACTATCAGGGTACAAATTTCATACAGCATCAAGAAAAAAATTACCCGTTGATGACTGCCCTGCAAAGATCTTCCATAATCCACAAACCCTTTAGCATGGCTGACCAGCAAATGCCTTACAAATCACACAAAATACGTCTGGCTCATTTCACAGGCGACTGAAACTCGAATTCGGGAACCGTCAAAGTCGAGCCACACCCACAATTTGTATACAGACTCCTGTAGAGTGTGTGGTGTGTGTGTGTGCACCACACACAGAGCGAGGGAACACTTGTTGCTGGTTGCCCCCGGACTGGTAGCTAATGGATCTACACCTCGGCATCAAAATCTAGCTGAGTCTGTGCACAGGGGCTACTTAAGAAAAACAGCAGCAGAAGCAGCCGAGGCAGCAGTACGAGCATCAGCTTGTGGCAAGTAGCCTAAGACTCTCTGAGTCTCTGAATCGCTCCCCAGACAATTGCCACATCACGCTTGTTTGCCCGCACATTAACGCTGACGACGATGAGTATTGAGGATGATGATGATGATGACGACGAGACGCGCAAAGACAAATCCTTTTTGGCTGCTTAGGAAGTGGGATTGAAGTTCGGCTTTGGATTCGGATTCGGATTCGGTTTTTGTGTGTTGTATAAACATTTGCACAAGGCACGGCATTAGGACAAAGCGGCAGCCAAGCGCGTGATCGTGCTCGTGATCGCACAAAACATCCCAAAGGAAGAGAGATAGAGAGAGAGAGAGAGAGAAAGAAAGGGGACAACAGAATGGGAGACAGTCAGTGAGATCGAGATCGAGATCGGGATCTGGTGTGGCCTCTACGGACCGGACTGAGACTGCCGGACTGTCGGCTCGGTTGACCATTTGGGTGGGCTGAAACGTGTACAAAACTATTTTGATAGCCACCGTATTTTCTGAGAGTGTTTTTCTTTACGAACGGCCACCAGACGTGGGTCCGGCACCAGTACGGTCTGGCGTCAGTCGCGCGCTGTTTGCTCGAAAAATTTAAACAGCAAAGTGATTAATGTCATGCCCAGAGAAGGCAGCAGCAGTCAGAAAAGGAGACACAGGCCAGACCCGACTCTACAGCAGCAGCAGCAGCAGCAGCATCTTTGGCAAACAACATAACCAAGCGCACATCCGTTCCAGCTCTCGGGGCTTGTCTTTGCCGAGGGCCGCCTCCGCTTCGCTCCGTCATCCCGCCCTTTACGTGGCCATGCCATTGCCATTCCAATTCCAATTCCAATTCCATTCGTATGTGTTATGCTAATGGAGCGACGGAGTTCGTCACCAAGTAAACACAGATTCCTGGAAACCAAATAGCAGAAAACAACGACAAAGCAGGCGCGACTGACTGCTGGGAACCCATTCCCCTTCCCATTCGAGAAACCAAAGGCTTGAGAGACACACACAGATAGACAGACCTGCATTCAGCATTAGTCTCCGGGGAGAAGCTTCTAGCGGGTGTCAGTACGAGTACTCTGACCATCAATACAGGAGCGGACTATGACTATTAAGGGGGAATTAAATATGCTAAAGGGCTAAAGCCCGTGGCTTCTTCTATTGGTTTATTTACATTTGCAAAAAATAAGTTTGAAATCTAATTTAATTTGTAATTTTCTGTTTCTTTTCAGGCTATTTCCCTGCTCTCATAATGTGAGTACATTTCGCAGTTCATTTACTTCTAGTATTTACTATTTCGACCTTGCTGCGCTCCTGGCCCCCAGCCATGGCCTACGCTTTGTAGATGGTGTCACGCATGGGAGGCAGCGGGGAGGGCAGGCACTTGGCAGCAGCAGCGGAAGTGAGACTGCGGGCACGCGCTTTTGCTTTTGCATTTGCCTTTTTTTTGTTGTTGTTGTTGTGTTTAGTTACCTTGGGGGCTCTCTGCTCGCTGCTCGGACCTGGGTCTGGGTCGTACGAGTATATCTAACAGCGTTGAAATTATTCAGGCGCAACTTTGTCAACGCTGGAGAGGGTGCTGTATCCCCATCCCCATAATTTGCAATTCGATGCTCTCTTTGCATTTCTGCGTGTTGGCATTTCATTTGTGGTCACCAGCTCGGTGCAGATTTGCATATGAATGAGCTCAAGGCAGAGCCAGAACCCAGAGTCCGAGACTAACCCACGGATGGCTCCTCTGTCTTCGTGGAGTGCGCATGCGCGCCTTGTCTTGTCGCCTCGTTGATTTGCAAACGCAATTGTGATGAACTGTCGTCGTATTCCAGTGGCTCCCTCGCTCTCAGTCCGTGTCTTTGACCGTCGCCGCAATTAGCATTTGAAGTTGCATTCCTCGTCCCATTTGCATTTCGTGCATAAATCATTTGGTGTCTCAAGTGGCGGGGCACCAGTTTCACCACAGCGTTGTGCAAACATTGAAACCTTGAGAGGAACTGAATCAGAAGAGGAGCAAATTGTATTGGTTTTGTCGGAATGTGCAATGCCAATGCCTTAGGCACTGCGTTTGCCACCTGCTGGACACGGGAACTGCTTTGCATCCTGTTGGTTTAGCGAATGGAAATGCAATAGAAATCTGGAGTATACACAAAAAACCACTTCGGGACCATCAATCATTCAAAATATAATCTTGTAGACCTTGATCTTGTCAAGTCGCGATATATTCCCCTTGAAATCTTCGCAAACAACATAAATCTTCCGTAACCCACTCTAGTTCCCCATATTTGGTCACGTTTCCCTGGCCTGGCTGCTTGCTCTTCCCTCAGCAGCAGACAGCAGCCAACGAAAATACGCGCCCACCACTGGGAAGGAGATGCTGACGTCAAAGATGTTGCTAATTTTCTTCATTGAGGAACAAAACAGAACAGCATAGAACCAGAGCGTGCGGGAAATGTGCGAGAACATGAGGGAAAATGGGGGATCGGAACAGTTTCTGGTGAATGAATGGGGAATGGAAAAACCTCAGCAGCAGTCACATGAGAATGTGGAACGTGCGTCAAGGCGTTGAAGAGACGCGTGGCGTGGCGTGGCGTGGCGGCAAAGCGGGCACCAGCAGAGGCAGAGTTCTCGTATCTGTATCTGGGGTACCACGCACGGATGTTGACATTCAAGATCGCATCCCATAAAAATGTTTATGCGCAAATTGCTGAAGCATCGCTCATTATTACATTACACTAATTGCGCATACGCACGCACGGAATGGACATGGATGGGACATACGGATGGATGGAATGGAATGGGATGCGATGAGGATGGGCATCAACCTTGGGGCAGGATTATCGCTTGCCGAAGCAGACCAGGTCCGGCTTTAAAGCCCAATCCCCAGATTAACAGTAGTTAAGCGATCGTTTAAGCGAGCAGTTAAAGTTGTTTTTGTTTCTGTTTCTGTTTCTCCATTGGGCAGCACATCCATCCACAACAATTGGCAATTTTTCAATGCCCTGTGGACCGGACACCGCGAAACGCACGAGCGCGAGAGCGCGATAATGTCTCGGTCTCGATATGGCACTCACTGTCTGGCTTTTGGGTCTGCCGGGCACCTGTAACGGCCGGTCGCAGAAGGAAGGAAGAGAGGGGGCTGGGAAGAAGAGGCTGCTCTCATCATCATCATCCAAGGTTGGCTTTGCCAAGTCGTTGCATCCCAACGGACAACGCAACACGCGACAATGAATATATCGCATATGTCACAAGGCCCCGCTCTGTGTCCCCTCCATCGTACCCTCCTCTGTCTCGTGCAGCGACAGCATCCCATGTAAACAGTGGAGCCCGAGAAGAAAGAGGAGCAGGAGCATCCACAGCTGCTGAAAAGCAATGCGAATGTTTTTTTTTTTTTTTTTTATGCCGATTTTTGGTTAAAAGAAACAATCACTTTTATTTGGGGGATTGTCACCCTACAGAGGGATCCATGGGGCATGTGGATTTACGAGAGTGTGTGGCTTTTAGAGAGAATTCTCTCACATAACTCCTACATCTGAGTAGAATTTGAATTATATTCGAATAGCATTTTAATACCCAAATAAATATGGGAAACCAAACCATAAATTATACAGGTCATTCCCACTATCATTAGAGCCGAAACCACAACCCTTGGGGCTCTGTGGCTGAGCCGCTAAATGAGGAACCTTGGCACTTCTCGGATATCTGCCGCCGCCGCAGCAGTGCAATAAGCGGCGATCACAATAAATGCCAGAGCATCGATGGGTTTCCTTTACGTTCCATCGCTCCCCTGCCCAACTCTTTCAGCCTTACATCGAGACGGCGAATATCGGATAATTTTTTTGTGCCATGTCTGTGCAATTACCTTTATGTTTATGCGATTTCGCAAGCAGCTCGAATGCGGCAAGCAAAAAGTTGTATAAAATATACTCATATATGTATAGGGACGGGACTTATATGGTTGTGCTCTGGCACTGCCTTGGAGGACAATGGGGGCAACAGGTGGTGGCCCCCAAAAACCGAAATCAACGCTCACTTAGCTCTGGTATAGGATAGCCCAATGGAGTGGAGGGGAGCGGGAAGGAGGCAAATCTTTTATAACTAAATCCCGGCAAGAAATAAAAGGCGGGCCTCCCTCTCCTTTATTATCTTGTGGCGGCATTTGGATCCAAATTGGATGCTGATTGCCGGCGATTTGGATTTGGATTTGTGCAAGTATCTGGTGGATCTTTTGGGTCCTAATGATGGCTAATTTAATGCTCCCAAACAACAAACGGAAATGACACCAAAGTGGCCAGGGGATTTGGTTAAGGACCTCTGGCTAAGGATGTTCAGGTTTTTGGCAGCTTGTTCAATTTCAAAGGAAGACTGACTGCAGTTGGCAGGAAGGACACGTGCGGCTATGCATGACTTAATGCTTAATTGGTAATCACACACCTTTTCCAGAGGAAGACTGAAGCAGAGGCAGAAGAGAGAGAGAGAAAAGAGATGGTCAAAGGCTGCCTGTGGAATTAGCCCCAATAAAAACACGAGCTCTAGTGAGCCATAAGAGATCTCTCCTGCATCTGTACTAAGCATAAATCAAGTTTATTTGCCATTCCATCAAATGCTGGGATTATAAAGATCTGATTGGAACGGAACGGGGAGGCTACACCACCATCACCACCCACTGGGCCGCGTGTGGTTTGCTCTGGCAGCCACACTAGCAATAACAAAATGCAAATGCCGCTGTCGCCGCCTCTGCTGCCGCCTCTGCTTACTGTTATTTTTGGCCAAATCGCGTGGAAGAGAGAGTGGAAGAGGGGAGACGATCGCCAAAGAAACAAAAAAACGAATCAAAGGCAAGTTCACGCGTCATCGCCAGGCACGCATACAGACGAACACACACACACACAGCAACACACACGTCACCCACACTGACTGCCACACCTATAGACACCCCCGCCCGCACCCGCACTGCACGCCCACGTCTGGACACAACAGACGCGCCCTGTTGGTGAAAACTTTTCTCTGCTCTGGCCTCTGCTTTTGCTACTCTGCCACTGCTTCTGCTTTTACTCCGCCACCGTCCGTTTTGGCGATCGCTTTAATTTTGACAGCCCCCGTCCCACAGTCCCATAGTCCCACTGTTCCGCTGTCCCGTATTCCCTCTATCCCGCGGTACCGCTGTCCCACTGTCCATGGGCATTGACGTCATTGACGTGCTGTTAAAGAATTTGTTTTTCGTGAAAAATATTTTTGGCTTTTTGCACGAGTTTCTTTTCGTTTTTTTGTTTTTGTTATAAATATTTTGCCCGTACGTTAGTGTGCTCGCAAAAGTACGCATGCTCGAGGGAAAATCGAGTTTAAATGAGAAACTATGGATTATAATGGATAGTGGATTACCGAGCAAATTACATCGGAAAGCCTGTAAATCCTAATTATAGATTGCAATTTTGTGAAATAACTCATATCCCTTTAAATATTTATTCCCATTCTTCAACCTACTGGAAATTTCATAGTTCTACACCCAACTCTAGAGCATTTTCCAGTCGTCTATTCAAATCAATTGATTTCGCTTAATTTTCATAGTTGTTATCGTTCTGAGAAACTAATTTTTAGGCCGATTTCTGCTGACGCCTTTGGGCCACCATCATCATCATATTTTTTACCGGGCCCCCGGTAATGGTTTCTCATCTCTGGGCGGGCGATTCATATCCAATCCAATCGATTTTTTTATTGCTAATTTTAGCACGCCCTGGTGCCTGCTGTTGGCGATCGTCATCACCTGGATGTGGAGCCCACAGAGCGCCCCCAGAGCAGCAAAGAAGCAAAGTACCGCCCTCTGCTTAGAATCAGTCCATCAGCCAGAAATGCGCGTCATCGGCGCACGTCAGTCGAACGGGCCTGGTGGGTCTGGTATTGGGGTGTGTGTGGGAGATGCTTGGCTACTATTTTTAGGCATGAGACGGGCCGCAAAAGTATTTTGGTCATGAGTTCAAAAACAAGCAGCAAGACGGACCAACGGATGGACGGGCAGGCGGACAGTTTTATTTTTCCAACAAATTATTTATACGCAAAATAAATTTTGCACGGAATGAAAATTGTTATTTATAGGACTGGACAGCGCGAGACGACCTTGTTGGCCAAGATCTTTCTTTGGAGCACGCCGTGAAGCGTCCTTCACCCCCAATCCAATAAATGCCAGAGAGCAGCCACAAAAATTCCCAAATCATATAGCAAATAAATCAATCTCCTGTCAAACGGAATCAAGTACATAAACTATACAAATTGTAAATACTCTGAAGGTTATCGAAAACCTATGGCAAATGTAATTGAACAATTCTAGATCTATCTACTTGATGATATTTTTAGAATAGGACTTCAGATGTACCATCCGCTTGTAAATATACATTTTGATTGCATTTTTCTAAATATTTTGAAGATCTGTACTTAAAGCAGCAGGAATAAATCATTCCAGGATTTTAGGGTCCATTTTCTACCGCCACGTGCCCATGACAGTGGTCGTTCGTCGCCGCCTGAGCCAATTTTTTGTTAATCTAGGACAACTTTTTGTTTTCCCTGTCTCCTGCCCGCTGCTTGCTGCTGTTCTGGTCAACCTCAAAGGACCATACACAAAAAAAGAAGAGCACAGACAATGGAAATGACATAGAAAAACGCGACTGCCACGCGAGCCTCGACAGAGAGATGCAAATCTTTTGGCCAGCAGACAAAAAACAATTGTAACAAAAAATTAGAGCAGACCAAAAATTAGATGTGTTTTGTGTTGGTGTGTTGGCTGTTCCAGGATCTAGAAATTCTGGAAAAAATACCGACCCAGAGAGATGAAAAATCATTCGCGGAATCGAGAGCCAGAGCCAGCCAGCGGGTCACTTGGCCTTGTTTTTTGCCCGGAATTTGCGTAAATGGGCCTGCGTTTTCAGGGCTTGGTGTCTCGCTCTCAATGTCCTGAATTTTTTAACAACATGCCATAAACAAATGTGAGCAGATTTTTTCAGGACTGCATGACTACAGGACCCTGCCAAGGCATAACGGTGATGAAATGTAGTTCAGTGGCCGTTTTTATGGGCAAACTAGATCTAGGTCTTCAGGTCCCTCCGATGCCTGATCCTTGGTTTTATGACCCCTCCTGCTGCTGCTGCCGATGCTCGGCGGCGGTTTGCAGCTCGCAAACTATTGCATAACATTGCGTTGGACTGCGGGATGAGGTCATGAGTCCTTACGCAAAACTGCGCGGCTATGAAACGAAGCTCTCATTATGTCATAAGCGAGCTAGAACAATAGCCCGCTGCTCTGGCGGAAGATAAGGCCTCTTCGATCGAGGGATCAGAAGGTTCCAGGATCATAAAAACGATTTCGAGACGGCGTGCGGCAGTTTAGGTAAACTCTCTCGAGTTCCTCACATCTCCTCAATGCATTCAACACCTCGTCTCTGCCAGAGTGCTTGCTTCCTGTTCGCTGGATCAGGTTATCTTCATATCTCTCATGAATAAATTCGAAAATTCGTAGGTGAATAAATTCACACTCTTAAAACATCTAACGGTAGATCAGACATCCGCTCCGGACACACAGAGAGAGACAAAGAATGAGAGAGAGAGAGAGAGAGGGGGAGAGAGATATTTAATTGCCTTGAAGATTCATTAGCATCGTCTGTCGTGAAGACAGGTAGCCGTAGCCCCTAGAGAGAGAGCCACAGCCATCATCCCCTGACAATTATTTCCGGCACTCTTTTTGTCCCTTTCGAAATCCCTTTTTATCAAGATCGTCTTTTGGTTACGCCTACACTCGTTTGCGGCATGCAGAAACTACCGAAACTACCTCCAGTAGAGAAAATCATTTTGTTAGCATCTAGTTTGCGGTATGTTCTCTGATGATGCACCAACTGTGAGGCAAGCAGCAAGGGGGCCGATCGATTCCTACACGTGTTACAAGAACCCCAAGAACACTGCCGGCAGACCATTCCAGTGCACATGACGCCGCGGCGTCCATGCCTCCTCCTTCTCCTGCTCCAGTAACTTGTCGGCACAAACGGTGACGATTAAAGCCAAAAAGCCCTGCCTGTTGCTGCTGATGCTGCCGCCTTCCAGAGGCCCCAGAACAAAACGTTGAAGCAAAATTAATACCAAAGGCAGTCGTAAAAGAAAACGAACGAAAACAGAACTAAAACAGAACCCACCATGGATCCTTTATGGCCTGACACTGCAGATTGAGCAGCCCAGATTTCAAAGGCGAGCGCGTGATCGCCATCAAAATGCTCGGTGGAGGCAATTTAAATTGCTGAACCGAACAGCGGCGTTGCCGGCGCGTGCAGTTCCAGCAATCCGCGAGTCGAGAGTTGAGAGTCGGGGTCCACAGGTACAGACACGATCCAGAACCTGCTGTTGCTGTTGCTGCTGCTGCTGCCACTGCCGTTCCTGCTGCTGCTGCTGCTGACGATAAGATCCGATCCATCCCCAACCTCAAGAGGCACAAGGAGAGACCAAGAGAGAGAGAGAGATGGCCTCCTCGCGTGCTCGGGTGTTGAAACATCTTTTCTTTTGGACTCTTCGTCTGTCTGTCCGTCCGTCTGTTTATTTATACCACGCTGCTGCTGCTGCTGCTCCTGCTGGCAGCCTTGACACTGACGAGATCCGTCGGTGGGGCCAGTTGCCAGTCAAGGTTATGGTCTAGGCAGTGCTCGTGCAGCCTAGCAGCCAGCGCGACTTTGTTTGGTGTTAATTTATGCCTGAACTCTTTGCGTTCCCTTAACTGAAATTTCTGCAGGTAATTTTTAGCACAAGGTTCAGGATTCATCTTCAGATAGAGCAGCACGACCCTACAATGTAGGAGAACGCAATAAAAATGAAGACCCATAACGACTATTAAGCAAATTCCCTCCCCAATAATCAAAGGCTGAATAAATTCCATCAGTTACATAAATAATACATACCTAAACTTGTATTCATTAAATGGCAATAAGCAATAATAATTTGAATAGCGCGCGCTTTGGAGACTGCTTACAAGCAGTTCGTTCACTTAACACAGCTCTTTGCAAGCAGTGCACTTAATTTAACATAGGGCCGTAACGGAGCTCTGCTATCTGTTAGTTCCAGCAAACTGAAGTAGAGAGCGCCACTGTAGCAGCCATGTAGAATTTGGTATTAACAAAACTGTAGGTTTATTTAGAAATAAATCAAATAATTTGACTAATAATAATTAGGCTGTAGGACTCTTATACATTTGAACTTCATTATTCATTATCATTATCTTTCTTATCCATATTCTGCATGACTTTATGGGTAAAATTGAGGAACTTTGTTGCTGTGGCTTTTTCTTAAACTTTTTCGTATACTCCCGCTCCTTCTTATACGAAGTCTTGATTTTTATCAACACAAACAAGGCATTAATATCAATTTTTGGTATCACTTGGGCTTTGATGGAGGATGAGGCTTTGGTGGAGGATGTGGCTAAGATAATTGAAGATCAACAGCAGCTGCTGGTCCAACAGTTTGGATGCTGCTGCTGTTGCTGTTGCTGCTGCCTGTCCAAAGAAATCAACGCCAATTGGCTTCAAAGCAAATATTTGCCCCAAGTGGCAGTTAAAGCTCAGTCTCCAGCCTTAGGTCTGGGGCCTAATGACAGGATCAAGATGAGGAAGGGAGCACCGGCTGCTGCCTCTTCACACTCTCTGTGATGGGAGCCAAAAAGGTGCGAGAGCTGGCACACCTTTCTGAGCCACAGGCCACTGTCATAGCCACAGCCACAGAGACAGCTTGTTGACTGTGTCAATTCTGGGAATGTGCCGTCAGAGGGTTTCAGGCAATAAAACGTTGCACCAAATTAGCGCTTTATTGCGTGTTTGTTTGGTCAGACGCAAAACCCAACCGGAAAGGGACCGAATCCTCGTCAGCGTCGACTGATTGTTTGGCACCTCCTAAGCCCCCAGTCCCAGTGCCAGTGCCGTTAAGTTCTTGTTAAAGTCCCAACACCGTGTACAAAATTATAGCCATGGGGCATGAAATTTACTGGAACAACAAGCATCCCCAGCCATAATTCATATAATCCACAAAATCCATATAATATATGGTAAGCTTTTATTGACATTGATGCAGCAGCAGCAGCAGCAGCACCTGCCTGCGGTTTTATCACACAACTATTTACACATCATTTCGATCCTTTTGATCCTCATTACCGCGAGGATCGATCGTTAACTGTCTGTCTGTCTTCTTCTCTTGTCTTTGGTTCCTTAGAGGCTGTTTATAGCTGGGCTATCTATCGTCTTGCGGTGGTGCACCTTTCTTGTAGGCCTGGCTATTATCACATATCGTATCGAATATTCTTCCTGTTCCTCCCTGGAGGAACACTCGCTTAGGCAGCCCCATCCTGAATGAGGCATTTGGGGGTATAAACATTGGCCAGAGAATCCCAGCCACAGTCTGCCAATTGATGGGCACGATGGGGATTCCAGTCTAGGCCGCAAACGAATTCCGTGTGCTGCTCGTTGATCTCCTGTGGGGACTCACCACGTTCCAGATTCCAAATTCTGTGGAGCACAAACAGATGCTTTAGTTAACGCTCTTTAAATGAATCAATTCACTCGTACCTTGTGGTAAAATCATAGTTTGCCGATGCCAAAACCGTCGAGGAGTGCGGGGAACAGGCCAAACGCCGAACGGCAAACTCTCCCGAGTACAGCTCGAAGACATGTGTCCGCATCTTGCGCAGATCCCAGCCTCGGATGAGGCCATCCGATCCACCAGTCACCAGGATGTTCCGATCAAAGTGGCTCCAGTCACAGGCGAGAACTTCGCTGGCATGCGCCTCGATGCTCATCAGGGGTTTACCTGCAAAATCAAGAGAATTCCATAAGTTCAACTGTCCATCGGTACTCACGCTTGCAAAGAGATTTGCGATCAGTGGCGAAAACTTTGCGCAATAGATCAAATCACTGTGCCCCACAAAGGTCGTGATGGAGTGCTGTCTGTTGCAGTCCCACAGCTTCAGAGTGCGGTCCCAGCTGGCGGAGAGGAGCGTGTGGTAGTTCCACTGCTCGCCCCAGTCCAGGCTGTAGATCTCGTTCTTGTGCTCCTGCAGACAGATCAGCGGCTGCTTGGGCGTCTCCTGTGCCGCCGCCGCCTCGGCAGCCAAACCAGACCAAATCTGCAGCGAGCCATCGCCCGAGGCGGTGGCTGCCACATCGGCGGCATAGGGACACCAGGCCACATCAAACAGACCATCCGACCACTCCAGACGGCACAGTTCACTCAGATTGGGGCTCTGCCCGTCTGTAGTGGCATTTTGGCTAAGGAGAAAAAGAGAACCACCACCGGCCAGACCGTACAATTGGCTGCAACATCAAGGGAATACAAAAAATAGTGGTGTTAGTTGTGGGGGGTGGTTGTTGGGTTGTGGTTGTGTAGGACTCACCTTGTAGCTAGCAGCAAATAGTTGGCCTCGAAAGGCGAGAAGCGCAGGCTATAGCCATGTCGATCGGTTGTGGTGTGTGTCTTTGATTGCATTTTCAGCTGCAAAAAAATAATAAGAAATATGAAATAAAGTAAGCGAAATAAAGAATCTCCAAAGACGTAAACATAAACATTCTGTTGTTATTCCAGCAATTATCTCTTTTTTCGTCTCCCTTTTGAATCTAATTGTCGTGGACTTTGGACGATCTCAGGCTGCTCTGCACTCACTCTCTCACTCCCCCACCCATCACAACAACACCAACAACAAACTGCTGACCATTTCGGGAGCATCTGTGTATGTATGTATGTATGTATATTGCGTTTTGCTTATTTGAAGACACCTTTTGTGTGTATATGTTTCCCTGGTTTGTTGTTGTGCTACAGATTGGAATCGAAGATAAAATCTGTGTGGGGGATGGACTGCTTGATTTGTTTTTGTTTATTTCTGCACACCCACAACAACAACATATCGGATTATGAGGGGGGCCCCACCTACTGCGTTTTGCTTATTTGCAGACGCTTTTTCTTTGTGGTAGGTTCCCATTGAAGGGGATTTGCCAGCTCTAAAAATGTATTCTAGGAAACACAACTAGACGGGCAATGTCCAATCAATACATCAATATCTGTCTGCATATTTTTTGATCCGACTGGAAAGCTGCAGAGCTGCCACTTGTAGGGCTTCGACGCGTGGCCTCTGTGAAGTTCTGGCTGCGAGTTCTTTTTGGGTGGCATGACAGGCCCTAATTCTTTGTGGAACACAATTTATGCAACAGTTGGGTGACCTCGCACGAGGTCGGAACACGACTTGACATTAGCCAATTTGGTCAAGCGAAAGGTACAAGGAAAGGTACGGGAAAAGCGGAAAACCCACACCATCCACACCCACCCCCAGGGAAAACGCAAGAACTGGCATGTTTGCAGTTTTTCTTTTGGGCAGCCGGACTGCATAACGCCTAAATCCAGTTAGTGGCCACAAGCAGAAAGCCCCCCACGGACAGGGCAAAGGTATATAAGCAGGTCGTACGGCTCTGGCGTTTCGCATTTTCCTCCGGCAAACGGAAAACTCAGGAGCTTCCAGTCGGAAACGCAATCGCAGTCGTAGTCGTAGTCGCAAGTCAAAGGAAGAACCTTAGTTATGGTTGTCTCCGTGAAGGTCTTCAAGAAGGCCACACCCAACGGCAAGGTCACATTCTATTTGGGCCGTCGGGACTTCATCGATCATTTGGACTACTGCGACCCCGTGGATGGTGTGATTGTGGTGGAGCCGGAGTACCTGAAGAATCGCAAAGTGTTTGGCCAACTGGCCACAACCTATCGCTATGGCCGCGAGGAGGATGAGGTCATGGGTGTCAAGTTCTCGAAGGAGCTGATACTCTCCAGGGAGCAGATTGTGCCCATGACCAATCCCAACATGGAGATGACGCCGATGCAAGAGAAGCTGGTGCGAAAATTGGGCAGCAATGCCCATCCCTTCACCTTCCACTTCCCACCCAACTCGCCCAGCTCGGTGACGCTGCAGCAGGAGGGGGACGACAATGGCAAGCCCTTGGGCGTGGAGTACACCATTCGGGCCTTTGTCGGCGACTCCGAGGACGATCGTCAGCACAAGCGCAGCATGGTCAGCCTGGTGATCAAGAAGCTGCAGTATGCACCCCTGAATCGCGGCCAGCGGCTGCCCAGCTCGCTGGTTAGCAAGGGATTCACCTTCTCGAATGGCAAGATCAGTCTGGAGGTTACGCTGGACAGGGAGATCTACTATCATGGGGAGAAGACAGCCGCTACGGTGCAGGTGTCGAATAACTCGAAGAAATCGGTGAAGAGCATCAAGTGCTTCATTGTGCAGCACACGGAGATCACGATGGTGAATGCGCAGTTCAGCAAGCATGTGGCACAGCTGGAGACCAAAGAGGGTTGCCCCATTACACCGGGCGCTAATCTGACCAAGACCTTTTACCTCATTCCGCTGGCAGCCAACAACAAGGATCGTCATGGTAGGCAAAGGAGCACTCAGCCTTGTGGCACCTCTCTTACTGTGTGTCTGTTCCCTTAGGCATTGCCCTGGATGGTCATCTGAAGGATGAGGATGTCAATCTGGCCTCCTCCACCATGGTCCAGGATGGCAAAAACACTGGCGATGCCTGCGGTATTGTCATCTCCTATTCGGTGCGCATCAAGTTGAACTGCGGCACCCTTGGCGGTGAGATGCAGACTGATGTGCCATTCAAGCTGCTGCAACCGGCACCGGGTAAGACTCTCCTACGGTTAGAAGAGGAATATCCCCCGCACTAATTGGGTATAATCTCCTTTAGGCACCATTGAAAAGAAACGCTCGAATGCCATGAAGAAAATGAAGTCGATTGAGCAGCATCGCAATGTCAAGGGCTACTACCAGGACGATGATGATAATATTGTCTTTGAGGACTTTGCCAAGATGCGTATGAACAATGTGAATATGGCCGACTAGATGGGATCCTCTGATATATATAGATATCTTTACATTTGTTTTGTTGTGAAAAACTGCGTCTCGAAAGCACTGAAAACTTGTTGCAGCAGCAGAGGGCCACGCACTGGCCACAGAATCTTTGTATTATAATCGTCTAATACTCTCACTCTCTATATAGAAACAAACTTTGGTGGATCTAGAGTTTATATCCTACCCGGCGGGACCACGTGTCCCTGATCATATTATAAATGTGTTATGGTTATATCTAGAGGACTCACCGCTGTGTATCTGTGTTTCTGTATCCAAATTGTGATGGTAATCCGTAGACGGTTATGGTTTGGTTTTTGCTTGGGTGTTTTTGGGTGCTTCGGCAGATGCTTAGGCCTTCAACTTCAGAAGTCGAATGATGGACAGAGCTGCGCAGCAGAACCAGGAAGGTTCTCTATTCCTCTAGCCTCAAGGTCTTTCCACCAAGGGTGTCTCTGCTGCTGACACTGGGGGTTGCAAAAGAAAGCCTTCGTCTGCTGCCTATAGGTCAACCCTTTGCAACCCCCCCAGCAACAGGCTCTTCCTTCGAGCAACAGCCAATGGGAATGCAGTGAAACTGGCTATGGCAGATCCACCAAAGGAAGTTCCCTTTCGCACAATGGAAGGCGTCGAAAGCTTTTGAATATGCTAAATAGTTCTAGTTCTGAACTTGCCCTGACCTTGGAACCGAATTGACAGCAGCTGCCAGCCAGCGTTTCTAGCGCCTCATCATCATCCCGGGCTAAGAGTTGTATAAGCCACAGACATAACACAGCTGCCGACTGCCCACTGCTCAACTGGTGCACGCTCCATTCGAGCATTGCACAACCAGAGCAGAGCTGTGTGGCTGGGGATGGGGCAGCATCGATCGATTTCACACACCGCTGACTCCTAGCCGCCCGACTTCCGGCCTAGAGGAGATTGTTGTGTGTTGTGTGTTGTGTGTTGTGTGTGTGGTGTCTGGTCTGGTGTGGTGCGGCCAAGAGCCAAGCCCCAAATAGGGCCAACTATAAATGCCAATGCTGTTGTCAGAAATGTTGCCACAAATTTGACGAGCGTGCAACGCGATGGAGCTGCCCAAAAACTCTTGCAATTCCGCCTTTGCGCCAATCCTGCTGTTCCTGCTGCTGCTCCTGCCCAGCTTTAGCTCTGCTCAGCTGCAGCCACATCATTCGTACTATCATCATCATCATCATCCCAGATCTCAGATGTACTACGAGGCGCCACGCCTAAGGCGTTACGAGTATGCCCCCAGCTCCTACATCACTGGCTATCCATTGGCCACCGCTGCCGCCGCTCCAGCTCTCGCTGGGCACTACCAGCAGCAGCCACCGAACTTCCAGCTGATCAACTATCGTCCCAGCTATCAACCACTGGCGTTGGCGTACCAGCAGCAGCAGCTGCCCCTGCCAGTTCCTGCACCGGTGCTGCCCTCCATCTATCAGCAGCCGAGCGTCCAGTACCAGCAGCGATCCATTGCTCCGCACATGGAGCTGGCCAAGTATCGTTACGAGGGGAATTATCTGCCACTCCAAAGGGTCGTAGGAGCAGTTCCGAATCTCCAGCAACAGCAACAACAACAGCAGCAGCAGCAACTGCGTCGCGTGGAGGAGCCACTGCAGCAGCTTTACAACGTGCCACCGGCTCTGTTTACCAGCGATGTGCTGCATGTGATTCCGCCAAGGATAGCCAGGCTGCAGGAGCAACATCAGCAGACGCAGCAGCAGCCACAAACGGAGCGTCCCAGACGCAATGCGCAGGTTGACTTACAGGCGGATGCAGAGACTGCAGAGACCAGAAGTGAGCGAAGGGAGGCTGCAGAGATCAAAAGTCAGCAAAAGGAGGAACCAGAGACCAAAAGACAACTAAAGGAGGAACCCCCAATCAAGGAAACCAAATATTTTCAGTAAGAAATAGGAAAACTCTGGCATTAGGCAAACTTTAAAGACACTTCTTGAGAGTTCAGACATCACTTTACTTTTCCCCGCTGCTATTCAAGTTTCCCAGACATTTTCACAGCGCTTAAGTTTCCATGAAGCAATTATTAATATCCAAAACTATAATCCCTGCCCTTCCCTTAGTGATATTTTTATGCGTTTCGATGGACCCCATTCGCGCTCCCACGGACATGTCTTGAAGCAGCCCAAGGCCGAGGAGCGACGCTTTGAAATGCAGCGCGGCACCAATCGCTACAAGGGGGAGGTACGGCAGGGAAACCATTTGATATCCTAGAAATATCCACACTAATTCGCAGGACTTTCCATCTGTTTAGGTAATTTGGACAGATCGTCAGGGCAGTCATGGTGAGCATCGCTGGGACATGGCTCAGGGAAAACTCTGAGCGCAAAAAGGATTCTGATCTCACTTTCATATTTGCATATTCCATAGCCACCACCCTCTCTAGCACTCTCCGCTCCTCCAGCCCCTGCTCTCTCACTGTACATATCCATAATCATCTATAAAGATCGTGACTTTTCATAATTCTTGTGTATTATTTATTTAAAGGCAATGATTTGGCGTGAAATTTGAAAGGAAATGCTGCCCAAAAGATTTGCATAAGAAAGTGTAGAGTGGAGTGGCATGCCACTCATTCTGATTTTGATTCTCATTCTCATTATTCGTTGTCTAAGGTCAGTGTCTGGGGGTAGGGGGATCTTCTTAGAAGTTTTTCTCACGCCTGGGCCACTGATTGTCCGAACCGGTTACACATCTTTGCAGAGAGAAAAGGTCAATCATGTCCGCTATCCGTTAGTTGCAAACTGGTTCTAGACAGTGACCCTATCTAGAATGTCCTGCAGTCACTTACGTAGTTACAGGAAAAGAGACAGCCAGTCAGACAGCTAGACAGCTAGACAGTCCATCGTTTGCCATGCGGGCATGACGGAGATATGTAAATGCAAAGCCAAAGTAGGAACGAAAGGGGTTGCAGGATGCAGACGTAGAAGCAGCAAACGGATCTTGTAAGTCGGGTGACCTTACACAGGGGTTGCATTGTGCCACTGTGCCACTCATTTGCATATGTATCTTCGATTCTTCGGCCTCAAAGAATGACACACAGACAGAAATGCCCCTGGCACCGGCTTGTGTCCAGTATGTTGATTCACAGCTGACCAGAGAACATCAAGTCTTTGGGAATGTGTGCTACGCCAGGTCTTAGATCCCGTCAAGATCAATATTGAGTCCGTTGCATATGTAAATTCGGTGGCAAGGCAAGGGCCTTTGCTCTATGCGGGTCATTAGAGAAGCGATCGTACCAGCCCGCGACTGTCCAGAACCGGTTCGTAATCGTCTTCATGGGCGATAAGGTCATCCTTTACCCCTTCCCCTCTCTAACTCTTTCGCTGTCTCAGCGTTGGTTCTCACACGCTTTTCCTTAATTTATGCAAGGACATTGCAAAAGGACACTGTCTGAGGCGATTGCGATTGCTGTCTCTGCCTGGATGGTTCCCAAGTGGCAACCGGTCTGACCGGTCCGGTCCGAGCCGTGTCTTTGGGTGACCACGATCCATCCTGGTTCTGGCTTCTTCTTGTGAGAACTCTTCCACATTAGATGGCTGGCCTTTGTCAGCGCCTGAGACTGCCCAAACGGGTTGTCCCTGCACTGCGGATGAGTGTCACTCGTATGTCGAGATCTCCTTTGGTCGTTGCCAATTGCTGCAGGGGTTAGGACCCATTTGTTTACCATTTGTGAAGGCTTGGAGAACTCCGGTGTGACCTCCATCACAGGAATCACACGAGGAGTGGGGAGGTGCGGCAAGGCTGGATTGAGAGTAGGTCAGATTGGCCAGCCTTTAGCCACATTTTCCGTGAATAAACCTTAAAGCATTTCTCTTCTTTTTTGGACAATTTTCTTTAATTTAATATTCTAAACATGAAAGTCGAACCTAAATGAAAATGACATACGATATAGATACAGAAATAATGTTATGATCTCTGCCGATAGCGACATAATTACAGACTACATGGACTTGCGGAACTTTCAAGAGAACTTTCAGACAAAGAGAGAGATAGCCCTCTTACTGACTCTCTACTGGTACTGGTGATATTGCGGCTGCTGCTGATGCTGCTGGTACTGCTGCTTGCCAGGGCTGTGGCTGTGGCTGTGGCTGGGGCTGTACTCCTGCTGGCCCTTGTGGCCGCTGGCACGGAGGAGCTGTGTGGCAGGCGGCTGTGTGGGGATCTTCACCACAATGTCGGTGGGCTCGCGTATGACCTCGGCCTTGAAGCCCTCCTTGGGATCCGCCGTGTACTTGACGGTGCGAATGAAGCCATCGCTGTCGACCACCGAGTAGCTGCCCTTGATCACGGAACCATCGCGCACCTCCTTGCGGTTCTGATAGTTGGTGAATTCATCGTCTTTCACATCGAAGCCGAACTGGTACGAGGAGTTTTGCTGCAAAGAGGGGGAACTCATTTAATTGGGATTGGCCAAATTTGTGTGTGACCCACTTTCGCGTGTGTCCCACCAGTCAGAGGCGATTGCATCATCGAACACACGAAGCGAGCAGGCGCATGCGTGTAGGCGCACCTCAGTCCCAGTCCCAGTCCCAGTCCCCCAACTGCAACTGCAACTGCAACCCCACAAGCGAAGACGGAGTCGGAGTCGGAGTCCGAGTCCCCGATTCCCTCGCATACACGCACAAGTGAAAGTAATTTTTGTGGTGCCGCTTGCATATTTTAATGGCCCACAAGGCGCACGATATCAAAGCGCAAACTGCAGGCATTGGATATCGGAACGGATCGGATTGATCGTGTGGTTATGCAACTGGCAGGCGGCAGAAACGCCCCCCTCCTGTCTCTCACTCTCTGGAAACTCTATTCAGGCATTAGATAATTTATGCACAAGGTTGGGTGTCTCTTTTTGCACTCTGAGGATAAGAGACCTTCAAGCTACGGCTCTAAATGTCGGAACAATCGGAACATCGCGTTTCCCCACAAACTGGGTTAAGGTAACCGCCAGAATCATGACTTCAAGGCGTGGCCAAATCTGCAATCTTTTAGCCCAACAGAACCACAAACAGCAACAACAAAAAACACTCTGCAAATTGGAAAGGCAAAAGCCAGCACTGAATTTGGCTCTAAAGCCGGTTCTAATGCGTGCACTGTCCAATTGCACGGAATTTGGTATGGGAATTGGATCTTAGACAGCCATTTGGTACTGGTCCTCCAACTGCAACTGCAACTGGAAGTGGATGTGAATGTGGAAGTGACTTGTTTGGGTGTATATGGGTCGCCATTTGAAAGTGATTGTGCGGCGGAGAATGCAGCATGTAGCTGCAGCATTTTATGGCGACCTAAAAGCACTAATAAGACTGCAATTATTTGGGCCATAAAAATGTTAGGAATATAAGTAGTTCAGGTCTTAAAGAGTGCGCCATAAAACATAGCAAATGGCAGTAGTATAGAAGTGCAATAATGCAATGAGTATATTTTGCATAACTGTATGCTGGGCAGTTCTTTTGGGATGGCAAATCGATGGCTGATGGAAATTAATATCTTTAGCGGACATTAAGCATTATTGGAAAAGGAATAAACTAAAGAATTCTGCATTCAGTTGCATTTTCTATAGGTTCTCTCTTAAGACCTTCGTTTAGATCCTAAATACGCTTCAACTTTTCACCTCCCCCAAGAGAGCCTTCCGCTAATCTAGCAAATAATTCCTTTCCTTGTTTGCCCAAAACTCCTCATAGTGCCCAATATTTCAATTTATATTCCTGCTAATACAAAAGCTCAATAAGTTTCCATACCAGAGAGAGAGAAAGAGAAAGACAGAGCTTTTTGACCCCATCTGGTTGGCTTTAGCTCTGATGGATTATGGCTAATGTGGTAACGGATATGCAGCAGCTTCCGCATGAGCTGGCCATAAGTAAACTGCTGCTACGTCTGCTGCTGGCCAAGAGAGTAAACGGAGTTAACGGTTAACAGCCAGGCCAATGCACATGCGCCGCAGAGCCACAGAGGCACAGACACTCAGAGTGCATATGTGGCCGTGGCCAAAAACCACAGCTGCTGCTGCTGCTGCTGCCACTGCTGCTGCCACTGTAGGAGGCTGTGGTTAATGAACCCCAAGTCAACGACTAACACCTCCTACTCCCCTCTGTCGTTGCATGGCTCAATTGTAATTATGTTGCTGCGGCACTCAAGCGAAAAGGAAAGTGCGCGAACATCGAACTCGAACTCGAACTCGAATACGAATTCGAACTCGTTATGGGATTTTGGACTCCATTTAACTTACATCATCGTATTCCTCCTCCTCCTGCTGCTGCTGCTGCTGCTGGCGCTGCTGGAGCGAGAGCTTTTGCTGTCCTTTGCCCAGGAGCGAGGGTGCCTGATAGGCGGGCTGCTGGACACGGCGTGGCGGTGGTGCTGGAGCCGCCTGCTGCACCTGCTGGCGGTACACGGACTGTGGCTGCTGCTGCGATTGGTACTGCAAAGGGTCGATAGATAGGGAATACCAAAGGGATACTCGTTTGGGGGCTGGCGGAACTCACCTGCGGCTGATAGTCCCTGAGAGATGGTGCCACATATCCCTGCGGCTGCTGCTGCTGCTGCTGCTGCTGCTGCTGCTGGGCGCGGATCTGCTCGGCCACCGTGTCCTTGACGCGAATCTGCTGTCCCGCATTCACATACTGTTGCGTCTGCTCTGAGTTTTGCTCATAGATGGGCGTCTCGGCGCCCTGCGACGACGATTGCTGCTGCTGTTGCAGCTGCTGGTAGTACTGCCGCAAGTAGGCGGGATCCACGCCTCCCTGCTGCTGCGCCTGCGTAATGGCGACGCACAATGCGGCCGTGGCCACCACAAGGAAAAGTTGCATTTGCATTTTAATTGAAATTGGTATTTTTTTGGAACACTTGAAACACTGTCTATCGCGCACTCAACCCACTTTGGAGATACTTTTGTATCTGCGCTGTCTGCAGGCCCCAATTGCACTTTTATATCGACAAATGTGGGAGCGCCTAGCAACTAGTTCTCTCTCTCTCTCTTTCTATCTCTCCCGCTCTCTGTGGCTCTGGGTCTCGTGTCTCTCGATGGCTCTTTACTGATTTACAACAGCTGTTTTGATGGCGGGGGACTCCGTTGGTGGAGCATTGTCTGTGTGTCTGCTGCATGGATTTGGTTTGGTGCCTCTACCCTCGACCTGTGGCATTGTTTCGATTGAAACTACTGTTTTTTTTTCGTTGCTCCACTTGCAAAACAGAAACAAACATTACGTGATTTGAAGTCCAAACCGCTTAACAGCGCCAACAGTGTAACCGAGCGTGTACAGCCTGTGCCTGTTCTGTTAGTTAACATTGACAGCGGATGGATGCAGAGCGCTGCACTACATTTGTGGATCATGCAATCTTCCCTCATATTTTAAATGTAAATTAAAGTGTGGTTTATTCCATGCCATGCCACAATATTTCTTTATGCAATTGCCTTGCGGCTTCCTAACCATTAGATAATCATCCTCTTGATGGGCGGTTCACAGGTTCTTGAGGTCAAGCTGTTGCCAGCTGGCAACAAGTGCAACGATAGTCTCTTCTCGTCTCTTCTCTATTGTTTCCAATAGGGTTTGACCCAAATTTGTGTAAAATGTTTTTCAGTGTCGCTTTTGTGACTCGTATCCGCCCACCAGCAATCTATCTGTATCTGCCTATCTGTCTAATGTATCCATGTATCTTGTGTTGCGTTTGCGTTGCGGTTGAATAGGTTTCATCAAGCGATCTTTGATGTTGCCAAATCTTTTGCATTCGAAGATATTCCCCCGAGCCCAGCCCTGTGTCATGTGTAATGTGATCGCACGTAGGCCAGACCCAGCCCCAGCCCCAGCCCCAGCCCTAGCCCCAGCCCAGTGTCATTAAACCTCGATCAAGTAAAGATATTTGCATGAAGACCTCCTCCCTCTTTGGCAAAAATTTGATATTTGATGGGATTACAATTGCCTCAGAGTCGCTGGCACTCGTATTACAGTAACAGCAACGCCCTGAATTTGCATGGATATCTGCCATGGTCTGCCTGTCCGTACGTGGCTTGTTACCATGCAGGAGGTTGTTCGGCAAGGTCATTCGGTGGGGTTTCGGAGTGCGGACTGAATCTGAGCTGCAATCGAGGTCTATGGCTCGCTTGTGATCCCAATTTGTAGGCCGAAACAATCGCATTGCTCCGATACGGAGCAGCAATCAAAGAAAACTGAATTTGTGGCTTACTTACCCGTGAAGTGAAAGTACATTATGTGTTTTTTCTGTGTTTCGTTTCACACAATTGTTATGCACATTAAACACGTACCACACTCTCTTCTGCTCTCCTCACGACTCTCCCCACGGAGCAACAGCCACTCTTAAGTGACTTATTTCCATTCCAAATTAAAGTCAAATTTATGTTCATTTTTCAGCGCATGTTTGCGTATAATTTCAATATAAATACGTTTTATTTGTGAAGTGATTGATGATGGTCCGTTCGTTCACGTTCCATGCTCCGATGTGGACGATGCACCGATCTTTCGGCTACTCTTTTAGGGGTTGGGCCTGGGCATGGCTGGGCAGGGTTAAGTTGGGTTGGGCAAGTGGGAACCCATAGGGAGAGATGGTAAACCAATGAATTTTGCTGCTAAATTCGTATTCAAATTTACCTTAATTGAATTACGTTTGAAAATATGTTGAAAGAGAAATACAAAAACTGAGAGTATTTATAGAAATAATTTTGTTACAGGTGCATTCAACTATCGCAAATGAACGACTTCTTGTGTTACAATAACTATACAATTAACTACCAATAACATTTAATTGACTCTTATTTTCAGCAGCTCTGACTTGGCCATGGCCTGCACCTACCAGCTACAAGGTGAGTCCGCAAAATGCAATAACATCTCCTCTATAGTTTGGCACTCGAACCCTTGACTATCTGTCCCAATTTCTGGATCTACTCTTCTAATTGCAGTAGCAACAAAAACAATCCATTGAAATCTTCTCTTTACCCAATTCTTTAGTTACATTTATTAATTAAAACATTTCTATACTTATTACAAAGCCATGACTAGATAACCACTCACCGTCGAACAGAAAAGATTTCTGCTGACAAAAGAATATCTTTAAAACATAAAAATGATCATAAATCAAAATTCCCCTTTATTAGTTTTAATTTTTCTTGTTTTTTTGTTTGTTCTTTTATTAATTAATTTAAGTGTGGTGTGTTTTTGCTATTGCCTATGGGGGAAGGACAGTAAATTAGGGGGCTTGAGGTGGAGTTAATTGATATTTAAGTGTAGGTATATCATAGATTTATTTCGATTCCAAACCAATTGCCAATTTATCATTAAACTTTTGTTAGTTTCTCTCACAATTTCGTCGTCGTACTTTATATAATTTATTGAATAAGTTAAACAGAATTTCATTAAAAATCCGCTAAATATGTTAGGAGATAAACAGGATGCCCCAACGAGATGGATGATGTTTTTATGCTGGAGATGCTGCCTGCCTGGCTGGCTGTTGTTGTTGTCGCTGCAGTTTCTAATATTCGGTGGCACCAATAACGCTGTACATGAGACGGTTGAAGGAGCCGCTCTGGCGTATATTCTCATCGTGAGTGTTTACCACCTGCCGTGGGGGAGATTCACAAATTAAAGATAAATCCAACAAAAATACATTTATTGTTATTCCACTTACATTGTACGGCGGACGGGATACTGGGGCTGATACCGGTTTCTGTAAATGCATGCAGGAAGCGGAATTTAGAAAGAATTATAAGATATATTGTAGAAAGTTATAAGTTACGTATAGGTATCATTGAAACTCCACTAGTTTTGAGTGCAAAAAGTATTTTGAAATGCAATTCTCGAACTGTTATGAGCGTCTGTTAAATGTTAATGCATATGCAAATATGCAAGTGATTTGCGAGCGATTTGGAAAATATACACAGAGATGGGGTTAGTTAATGGATGTGGGCGTAGCATATTGATCGATCAAAAACCAAGTTAGTAGCTACGTTTCGGCCGAGTTAGAGGTCATTACATTACAGGAGCGCTTAACATTCTGCCACAATGTTGGACTAACATTCTTTGCGGTTCAACTGTACATGGGAGAGACGGCGGTACGTTTACAGAGCAACAGAGACAGAGACAGAGAGAGAGAGACAAACAGCGAGAGCAGGAAAGGAGTATACAGATAGAGGGATAGAGAGAAGAGACTTTTGTACAGATGAGAGATTGATTTGAGCTAGAGAATCGAGTATATCGAGTATATCGAGAGCGATCTTTGTCTGATAAGTACTAAGTAATAGTATCGAGTGCCACATGAGATTGTGTGTCGGTTGATAGTAGATTTTGTTCGAGAACGATTCGGTTGCGCACGGTCTTACCTTTCCTGGAACCAATCTATTCGGCTGGTAGACCCTAGTCTGCACAGGTATGGTTACCTCCTGCGGCGGGGCATGGCCATAGTTGCCGCTGTAGCCGCCGTCTTCTTGAATCGCTCTGTAGGTCTCGCTGTTCCTTGGATCGTATTGGACAGTTTTCTTATAACTGCATGCGGCAATTGGTTATCGGTATTTGGTATTTGGCATTGTTTTATTTTGATTGCATTTGATTGATTTTTGAGATCGTTGAAAGCGCCGTTACGTAATATCAAGTTATTTGTTGTTGGATTTTATATGTTTGGTTAATCAAAAAACAGAATATATTTTTTTGGTTTTGTTTTTGGTTTGGTTTTGGTTTTTTTTTGGTTTTTTTTGTATTTTTACATCGGTTGAGTAGCGTGAGAGAGAGTAGTGAGAGAGAGAATAGAAAGAGAAAACAGGATGTGCACAAAATACGTTAGAATTATTTTGTTTTGTTGTTGTTGTTGTTGTTGTTGTAATTGTAGTTTGTTCGAGGATACGGCAGGCCACATATTGTATGTGCGTTTTGTCTCAAACGTCATTTAATTAATAGGAAACTCATTAACAAATTCCTTACGAGCTAATGTTTAAAATGTAATCGAACAGAACTGCATAACAAAAATCATATATTACTATTTATTCAAATCAGTTATCATGTCGGATGAGTCGAGGCCTTAAATTGGGCCTTTGGGATTAGTTTGGGTTAGCTTTGGATTACGATTAATACGGGGATGGGCTGGGGTTGTGGTTGGGGTTGCATGTGGGTTTTTTTTTTCTCTTTTTTGTATGGATGCATAGATGCATAGGAACTTTCATTGGCTGTTTACTGTGAAACAGTTTCATATAAAATGTAATTTAATTGTAAGAATAAATTCAGCAAACGTCTTTTAACTCTTGGATTAGTCTTAGGGGGGGGGAAGGAATTTGGGTGGGGAGCAGGGTGGGTGCTGGGATTTATTTTTGGCTAATATATTTCTTTGATCATTTGTTTTGTTGATAGAGTATCTGCAGTTGGTGCTGTCGCTGTTGACGTTGTTGCTCTGCGAGTTGTTCTTTTTGCTTTTGTTGCTCCAGTATCAAACGTTTTTGTTCCAGGAAAGATAGATCGATGAAAATTCTAACATTAATCGTGCAGCTAAGTTCTAGATAATACAGGATCTAAGTGCTAATAAGCCTAGGGATAGATACTAGATATATCTGTTTTGTTGGTGTTTTCTGTTAGGGTTCTGTTAGGCAGGTCTGTTGCTCATATTTATCACATCAATTGTTCCATATGTTTATTAGGGATACACAGGCACCTTTCCCTACCAAAAGAAACACTTGCAACGCCACCTTATGAAACCTTTGAATCCTACATAGATTCCCAGGGATTAAACACTCTTCCGTAAATGTTGGTTGGTATATACAGAGGTAAGATCTCCAAGCAAACACAGACTCAGATCAGCAGAAGTAGATACAAGGCACATGGGTGAACATTTAGGAGCTTTACGGGGCATATAGACAGAGCAGAGCACATGCAATTCGTGTTTGGGTTTGTTGTTTCTGTTGTTCTGTTCTACTGGGGATATGCATAGATAGATATTGTATCTGGTTTTTATAGGTTGCAGTTGCAGTTGCACTTGTTTGTGGTTGCGGGAGACAACAATCAATCAAGACAGACAGGCAGTGACAGGGATTACAATTGGGTAAAACACGGGCGGGGGTAAACAGTTTTCAATATTCAATATACAGTCTCCAAATACAGTACTCAAATGTCAAGATCAAGTTCAAGTTCTTTGCAAGAAAATCAGGAAATCAGGAAATCAGGCTTGTATGCTCAAGAAATGAATTTACTTTTACCCGTTCAGTTTTGTTGGCAAAGGACGATGCAAAGGACTGTCCTTCAAGCGATAGCTATCGCTTGTGGCGAAGCTACAACAATATACATAGAATATATATAAATATATATGTATATATATATATAGACGATAGGTATAGAGATAGGTATATAGTACATACAACATCTATGGATTGGTGTGTGTGTTTCTCGTGTGTTTTTTTTGTTTTTAGTAAATTTGAAGGCTTTTTTCGTTGGTTTGGTTAGTAATTTTATGGCTGCAAATCTTAACTAAGAATCAATTTCGGGTATATCTTCTCCCGCTTTATTAGTCGTTCAAGCTATTCGAGTGGCGATTCTGGAATTCTCTCTCTCGCAAAATAATTCAAAGCTGCATCAAAATTTCGAAAAATCAACGTCGCTACGCAATAATTTATTGAAAGAATTATAGAAAATAAATAGGTTCAAATTGTCGACAAGCGTTATCCAAAAATTCAAATCAGGTTTTAGTGTTTTGTTGTTGTTGTTCTTGCTTTAATCGAACTCTAAGCATTAAAGTGGTTTTTTTGTTGTTTCCAATTTTAGTTGTATATTTTCTGGTGGGTGGCAAACTTACGGAACTGTGGTTCTGATGGTGTCCTCAATGTTGCTGTTTGAGTAGAGGCCGATGGGCGAGTTGAATTGCTTGTGGAAGACCTGCCAACAAAGAAGGGGATGCAATCAATCAGTCAATCAATCAATCAATATGGAGCTGGGTCTTTTGCCATTGCTTACACGGCCAGTGTCGGCTTCCGTGCCAACAACCTTGTGCAACATGGTATCGGCAACGCGTTGCTTCATGATACTGTCATGGTAGTCGTGTCCTGGATGGGCGCGCACAGCCGGATTGGGATAGTGCCTCAAGTAGGAGTCTGTTGAGGGGGCATCCTTTTTCACCTTGGCACCGGGCAGGACCAAGGGAGTTGTACGGTAGGGCTGGAAATTGTACAAACCAACACACAATTAATGGCTTTGTTTACTCCCGAAAAAACCACCATTTGCCAGCAGCAGTTTTGCAGCAAACAAATAATAATATAAATAAATCTCAAAACGATTATGGGATACGGATTCGGAATCGAAACATATTTTCTAGCTGTAGTTTTCCTACGAAATCCTCTCTCAGCGTGTTGGATAGATGGATAAATAGATGCGGATGGGTATGGGGCTGTGTGTGTGCTTGTTGTATAAACTTTATTTACCAAAATTCCATTTTATGTACGATCTTGAGCGCCCGTTTATATACTTTAAAAATACCCCAACAGCCAAGGCGAATATTTTTAGGCGCTTACGTAAGCGTTTTCTTTTTGCCAGCGGCCAGGCAGCGTCCAGCAATTTGTATTTTGTGTGTGCTTCTCGATCGTTCTGCTGCTGTTTTATTTTTACCACGTAAGTAATTCAATCGCAAGCAAATAGCAGTTTAAAATGTGCAGTGGGGCGCGCCTTATCGATAAGTCAAAGTGCAGCTCTGTGCTGGAGTTACCAGACTATGAGAGTATGGCTTAAGCAGCTGTTCTAACCATAATTTAATTACGCTGTGTATGCGCTTAGAATCCTAATTTGCTAGTTATATTAAATATAACATCAAAACGAGCACAATAATTTAAGATTCACGGTAAATTTACAGTATATTTTGAAAATGCAAGGTATATTTCGGTATATTTCCGAGGGTTTGCCGGTATATTTGATCGATAATTCCGCGGGCACACTGGGCACAACATTTTGCGCGCTTTTTTCTAACTTCGTTGATAATTTTTCATACTGCTGATTAAACCATTAACTAAAATATAGGTAGTGCTTTGCTTAATCAGAGCCACTAACTGCACGTACAAGCCGCGTTAAGCATGGCCGCCGTACGACGCTCCACGCGTTTAAGCAGCATCAGCAAATCGACGGCCGCGTCGTCGCCGTTGCCGCAGTCGCCGCGGACGACGACGACAACGTCACGACGCTCTGAGATTTGGCGGAGGCGACAGACCAAAGCCACAGAAGACAGCGACGACGAGGATCGCGATGATATCATTAGTGTAGTTTCAGAGAATAACGAAAACAGAGACCTGTTGAATAAAATGGAACGGACGGCACGTCGCAGGACGGCCCCACCGCAAGTGATCCAAGAAGAGCCAAAGACGCCACGCAGCAGCAGCAGCAGCAGCAGCAAGAAGTCAGCAGCGGCCAAGGCAGCCAGTCTGGCCAGGCGTGTGCAAGCCAACGAAGAGGCAGTATTAGCCTTCAACAAAAGCACCGACGAGGATGAGGATGAGGAGGATGCCCATTCCCATGTCTCGCCACCGAAGCAGCGGAGGCTGAAGCCGCTGCCGCAGCATTTGATAAGTCCCTCGCGACTGTTGGACAGACTGAGCATAGACGAACGCCAGGAGCCAGAGCAAAAGACTGAGAAGAATCATCAGGTGGAGGAGCAGAAAGAGAAAGAGCCAGAGCCTGCACCCTCGCCTCCTCGCAACAAATACCAAAATGCCAGACGCGTGCTCAACAGCGCAGAGACTCAGAATCTGCCAGGGCGCGAGGCGCAACTCCTGGAGCTGCGCGAATACTTCACCAGCCACCTGGAGAGCCAGACCTCGGGCAGCTTGTACGTCTCAGGGCAGCCGGGCACTGGGAAAACAGCCTGTCTGTCCCTGCTGCTGCGCGATCCGGAGTTCTCGAAGCGTCTGCAACGTGTCTACATCAACTGCACCAGCATTGCCAGCGTGGGTGCGGTCTACAAGAAGCTCTGCGCCGAGCTGCAGCTGAAGCCAGCGGGTCGGACCGAACGCGACCACCTGGAGGCCATACAGCGGCACCTGCGTACCGCCAAGCGAATGCTACTGCTGGTGCTCGATGAGATCGATCAGCTGTGCACCACCAGGCAGGCTGTGCTGTACACGATCTTCGAGTGGCCCGCCCTGCCGGGTGCCCGAATTCTCCTGGTTGGCATTGCCAACAGTTTGGATCTCACAGATCGGACGCTGACGCGTCTGAATGCTCGCTGCGAGCTCAAGCCCCGGCTGATGCACTTTCCCTCCTACACCAAGCAGCAGATTGTGGAGATATTCAAGTCGCGGCTGGCCGAGGCGGATGTGCTGGATGTCTTTCCCCCGGTCACGCTGCAGCTGCTGGCGGCAAAGGTGAGTGCCATCAGTGGCGATGTGCGACGAGCCCTGGACATTGGCAGGCGAGTGGTGGAGATAGCCGAGCAGCAGAAACGCGATGGCGAGCGAGAGTTCAACCTAAAGGCCTTGGAATTGGCAGATGGCCAGGAGAAGGAGGAGCCCAAACAGGGTAAGATTGGACGATCAATGGATCCACTTGTCATTCAAGCTAACACTTTCGCTTTTGCTTTTGTGCAGACACAATGAAGCCTGTTCAGGTCACCCAAGTGGCTGCCGTGTTGAACAAGGTCTATGGAGCGTCGCAGAACCTCGAGGAGGACATTGAGGCTGCCTTCCCGCTGCAGCAGAAGCTGATGCTGTGCAGTCTGGTGCTCATGCTGCGCAACGAGCGCAACAAGGACATCAGCATGGGTCGCCTGCACGAGGTCTATCGCAGGGTGTGCGCCAAACGGAACATCCTGGCCCTGGATCAGGCCGAGTTCACGGGCACCGTCGATCTGGTGGAGACACGGGGCATTCTGCGCATTATGCGCAAGAAGGAGCCGCGCCTGAGCAAGATCATGCTGCAGTGGGACGAGGAGGAAGTGCATGCGGCGCTCAGTGACAAGCAGCTCATCGCTTCGATCTTGAACGACACCGCCTGCCTGAACAGGTGACGCGGTGCGCGGGCAATAATGACGATGAGGATGATTACCCTACAGCATCGAAAATTAGTTTGCCTAAACAATTTCTTTTAGTTAATTGCGCATTTCTCACATTCTCAGTTCACCTTGGGGACGCGACGACGTAGAATTTTGAGAATACATATAGAAAACAACAGCAACAACAAATAATACACTTTTGACGCTAAATTTAAAATTTGTGGCAGCAAGCAAAGCAGCAAACAGCACCACAGCATATTTTGAAATATCATTTGAGGGTCACTCTCGCGACTTTGGTTTTTAATTGAATCGAATCCGCATCTTTGTTTTTCTGTCTCGTAGACTTAAGTAAATATTTTGTGTTGACGAAGAAGCACCCTAGATCTATTTTGTATTCATTTCCTGTTTAGCTCCCATAAGCATGTAAGAATAAATAAGTTTTGCAATAGTCGACTAAATCCATCCACCAAAAGTGAAAACAGTTCTTCACTTTCGCTGCCCAACATTTTCTGTATTCGTGCCAAAAGAAAATTGGTACCGAATGGAGGTACCCTTTCTGGTCTCTGGTCCACACTGGTGCTAATGTTTTCCACCATTCCGAAATGAAATTAATTTATAATCATTTTGTTTATTATTTTCGCCTGCCTGCTGGCTGGCTGGCTGTGTGTTCCGTTCCCTACGCTCTAAAAATATACCAGTGGTATGAATTACATTGAGAACGAAAAGAGCGCAATGAAAAATATGCTTAGCAAAATGTTCGGGTATTCAGAATCTGCCTGTCTGTTGCCTTTCAGCTGTATATTGACGAAAGGCGAACAAATGTTTGAATAATAAGCTATATACACGAGTACCCGCTGAGAGAAAGAGAAAGAGAGGCACTAGAAATATACAATGTGTATATATGTACATATACCATGTAGGTAGCTCTCTATATAATGTTCTTCTTGCTGCTTCTTGCTCATAATTATACATATATTTTCTTGGGGGAAAAAAGTAAAATTAAAAACCACACAATAAATAGTATGCATGGCCACACAGTCGGTGGATGGGTTTGGCATTTGTATTTGAACTTGAATTCCCAGCACAAATGTTTGACGGTAAAGGTGAAATGAAATGTTTCAGCTGGATGGACACACAGAGAAGTCTGCTTCTAGCCAGTTGGAAGATGTCTAAAAGACTTTGTTTATATGTTTATATAATAAGAAAGAGACACCTATTTGCTATGCGAAGGATATAATTGAACCTGATTTAGTCAGATTTCATTCCATGAGTATTGCTAAATATATTCGCACAATTCCTTAATTAAACTCTGACGCATAGTCACATTATTTCTATAATTATTCTTTTCATATCATTCTTTAACCGAAGTCAGCGCTATATTGTCACATAATTTGTATCATAATTCACTTGGTTTTTTGGCTTACTTGATATTGAATGCACTCATTGAGGTCTGGCTGCTCCTTGTAGTAGACTGGGGATCCATTTTTGAACTGAACGTACTCCATGATTATGTTTGTGTGTGTTTTTTTGTTTATTCAATTTAAACTCCTTTATTTATTTAAACAGAATAGAAACGAGAACGAGAAATATTATAGCCAAAAACAATTACGCAATGGTTACTCGATCACATCAGAGTAGAGTTATTTCTTAGGACCACAAAGCTGTCCACAATCCTATGGATTTTAGTTGTATTCTTTTTTTTAGTTGATTGTAACTTGCTTTTTCGTCACGTTTAAATCAAAACGCTGCAGCTGATGGGTTCTTCACGGAGGACTATTAAGGATCTGTGGACACTATTCGCTCGAGTCTTATTGTTGTTTATTTTTCAATATTCCGAACGCAACTGATTTGAAGATTTTCAAATGCTGGCGAATTATTGCTATTCCGACTGCGCGGAATTCCAATTTTTCGTATATATCTATATAGATATAGATGCTCAGAGCAGCGACGATCCTATGTATTGGTTTGGTTGGAGAGTGTCTGTCCATGTGTCTGTCTATCCGTATGGCGTAAGTATATTGTAGAGCTGATGGTCAGAGGCCGCCGCCCGCCCACAGGCCACAGGCCACAGGTTTCCTTTCAGTGTGTGAGAGTGTTTCGAGTGTGAGAGAGGAATATACAAAATATTGTATGTTTTTTTGTGTGTTCCCAGAGCGTAACACAACAACACATACTAGTCACACATATAAACTTGGACTTGGACATCGGCGGTGGGCATCGAGAGGCGTTCCACCCGCCCACGCGACATTTACATAAAAACCATCAGATATATGTACAAATATATGCATATAGATTTGGTTGTTTGTCCTGGCCCGATGAATATTATTATTCAGTTATATCCATCTCGTATATACATATAATTTAATTTAATTGCTGCTGTTCTGTGGAGGCTGAGATACAATTCTTTGCTCTGCACATTTTCGTATCGAGACCGAGGTTATTGTTTCGCCCGAATGCAGAATCGCTAAAAATTAAAGCAAATTCTCACAGCGTACACAGCCCGAACATTATTGATGTGTTCAGTTTTGTTTTAGCTGATGCTCAGTGACACTGAAGCATTTCAAATGACTCTGCCCCTGCCCACAAATTAGTCAACGATTTGTGACAGTTCCAAAGATGAGGATGATGGCTATTGACATTGGCAGTCTCCTCTGCCTAACCCAAGCCTCATGGCTGTCAAAATCAATTGGCATTGGAAGCCAAAGCAGCCCCAAGCAGGTGTAATTAGCCTTCAACGGAAGACACACACCTACAGTTTTCAAGTTCGTTGGAACATCTAAACAAACTCATAAGTTACATGGAAATATTCATGTTTATGTTTTGTACTTTTCCCTCCACTGCGAAGGTTGCAGTTATTTTTTATTTGAAGACAGAATGCTGCAATAAATATTGTTTTTAATGAGTTCTTAAGCCGTTTCATGGCTATACCAAAGGCAAAAATCAGACAACAAACAAGAGACAAGCGAGTGTGCATCATAAATTGATTGAAGAAAGGTACAATAACCTCTTCATGGATAAACAAATCTATAAATAAGTGGAACGAGCTGAAAAACTCATATTACACGATCCAACTTTGAGGTCAAATGTTCTGGAATCCTCAAACTAATGACAAATCATATCGCAGATCATCAAAAACATACTACATACGAGTATATATGTATGATGTGACTATGAAAACACCTTGTCTATTATTTTTGGTGCTGCATTGGCCAAGAAATGCGGCGACCTTGGACAGTGTCTTGATTCATTAGCCGCGTCATCGCCCCCACTGGGGAACTGTGGAAGGTGTGTGTGATTGAGTGTGGGTGCGGATGGTTGGGCAGGCACTTTCTTTCATTGGCATTGCCAGGGCACATCACAAGGTGGCCTGGCCTGGCCCCCTCGTGGACAGGCATGGATCAAGAGCAGAGCCCAAACCCCACCGCTCACCTGCATGTGGGCGCTGTGGGACGACTGCAAGGTGCTCGAAAATAGCTCAAACAACGTTTCTCTTGTTTATTTGCGTCTTTGGCTTTTCGGCATTATCCGATGAGTAGAGAGAGAGAGAGAGACAGCACCTCCTCCATCTGTAGCTGTAGCTGTAGCTGTATCCGAATCTGTTTTCATCTGATTTGATTTCTAGCCAATTTCCACCTGCGTACTGCGTCACTTCGGGGCCTCCTACTCTTCCTGTTTAACGCCTCCTCTCATTTTCCGTAGCCAATCTAACCTCCCGCTCTCCTTCACTCTCTCTGGGACTATTTTTGGCGGATGTAAAATCAGCCCAACCTTGACCACACAACATTTCTATCCTCTGATGTCAGCATTACAGACAGACCCACAGAGAGAGCGAGAGAGATCCATCCGTATTAGCGCCAGCCCCAAACCAAACAAATATTTCGATTTAGTCAATGCCGTGTCCACCTCGCAGATTGTGGTGGACTCTTAATATCGTAGGGATTTTTACCACCATATTGTTGTAATCCGGCTCTTATTTGATTTATATTTAAATATCAATGATTTAGTTGAAATGCATTGCAATAATACTAATTGAAGGACCCCTTTCTGAAGGTGCAACAGAGGGAAAAGTGCGGGCGTGGCAAATCTTTTTAAACAAATAAAACGGTTTGAGACGGAACACTACATGGATTTTACATGTATTCTACTCCAAAACTACGAGAAATTCCACAGCTGTGAGCTTTTGACTGTATACATATTCTTTTCGCAGAGAAATCTATTAAAATAAGTGCTATTGACAGACGAATTTCTGATCAGCAAATCATTTAAAACAACAAAAATCAAGATACTCGTTTTAAAAAAACAAAACCAACATACTTCATCCTCAACTAGGAATTTGAAGATTTAAAGACTTTAACGCTCGGCGAGTATCATTTTCTCGTCGACAGGTGTCTCTGTTTTGAATGTAGTCTGCTACATTTAAATGTAGATGTCATGTAGCAGAGTTTGTAAGAATAAAATACATGCCCAAAAATATTTATTCTTTCCTTGCTTTTGTTTAAATTCAATAATAAATCGAGGTGGTGAGGCAGCGGTGGAAAAAAAGCGATGATATGCGGCGTAGAAAGAACAAGCGGGATGGTTGCACGATAGCCAGCAAGAAGGGACACAGAGAAAACGTGGAAGACCAGTGCGCTGGCTCCAACTTTCGTCTTCTCTCGGAGTCTATTTCTAACTGAGAACCTATTTGACATCATAAAATATTAGACAGCAGTTTGAGATTTGAGAGTTTCGAGGAGGGGACTAACTAAGATCTTAATTTTAAATATCCTCTAGAGAATTTCTTATGCAGACTTTAAATTCTGCCACTTAGTTGTGGCCACATAAGGGTTTTGTTTGTGTAAAAAATTCAATGAAAGGTACAATGAGAGTACACCTAATCTCACATACACATTTCACTCACCTGATTAACAATGGCTGCCTGCTCCTCCTCGACATCCTGCTGATGATCGCGCGTTGGCTTGGGCGAAAAGACTTCCGACGGAGTCACATAGCCACCGGATGCGTTTAGCTGGGGAAACACAGTGTGTGGCAAGGAGTCCACGGGGAGCTGCAGGGCACGCTCCAGATGGCTGGGTCCGGGCAGAAACGGGGATGGACCGCGATGGGGCAGCAGCTCCGGGCTGGCCGGCGGCAAAGTGGAGTTGCTGCGCGAGCCAGGGCCAGCTGCCTCCTGGCTAATGCCCTGCGTGTAGGCGATTTTGTTGTCCCTGAGAAGAGAAAAGAGCAGAGTTAGATACGAATGAAAGTGGATGCGAATGCTTCACTCACCTGTGCACGACCAATCGGATCTCATTGCCAGCACCGCGGAACAGCTGTTGTGCGTCCGCGTGACTCAGGTCGCGTGCATCGTACTCGCCGATCTTGGCGATGATGTCGCCACGCAGCAGTTCCCCTTGCGAGGGGCTGCCAGCTTGCACCTGCAACGGAGGCGGAGAAGGAGGAGGAGGAAGGTCATTCCTGGTCTACAGCCTTGACATAGATATGCCAAAGACATAAATACTTTTGCTTCTGAGCAGATGCAGACACAATTATGATCGTGTTTACATTGGTTCTAGATGGGGTCGGGGTCTGGGTCTGAGAGGCATGGGGAGGAACATGGGCCGTCTATTTTGTTGCGCCTCAATTAGTTTTACTGGCGTCGCGTTTTGGCAACGTTGCAACATCGAATGGCGGATCTCTCGCTGTGCCAGTTTCGACCATTTCGCTATTTTGATTTGTTGTGGTTTGCTCTCGGCGACACAGAGAGGAGAGGAGCACAAAGGCCAAATCGGTTTGGCAAGCGGCTTCAGCTCTGCATCATTTTGATGAATGGGAGGCAGGCCACAGAGCGACAGAACAGAACAGCGGAACAGCGGAACAGCAGAGAACCTTCTCTGGTTACATAAGCAGCATTACCCTGGTTATGATCAACGGAGTGTCCAGATCATTGCCACCAACCAGACGGATGCCCCAGGGCGTGCCCTGGCCATCCCGGAACAGCACCACCGCGAACTCGTGCAGCTTTGGGCTCATCCTGGATGTGTTATGATGTCTCGCTGTGGAGCTGGATCAGTGTTGGTTCATGCGACCAATTCTCCCAATTCTTCCCACTCTCGACTTTGTTTTTTTTCTTTTTTTGCAAACTGTTTATTTTGTTGGCCAATTTGGCGTCGGCCCGAGGCGCTTGCGGCGCGATATTGCAGTCCGTTAAGCGTTTTGTTCGATCGCAAAGCTGCTCAAGTACTAAATTTAAAATACAATTCGTATTCCTTTTTGCAGCAGCAGACCTAGAACCAGAAGCAGATCGTGGTATACCACGAATACAGTGCGCCACAAATGTACGAGTACATATGTAAATTGCGAGTACATATATCGAACATATGTACTCGTAGAATCGTAGAACCCACACTCGAAGTAGTATTCAGATTCACCGGCAAACACGACGACGTCTGCCACGACTACATGCCGAGAAACATGAATTCAATTGGCGATTCCTCCCAATGCTTGATCGTTAAATGAGAGGGGAGGGAGTACGTACATACTGCAACTTTGCTGTTGCCATTGTGACGCACTTGAGAAAGCAATTGATTTACCTTTCCTATGGGTTCCCCATTCTCTTTTTGTGTGCTACTAAAACTCGCGTGTTTGTTTGCGTTCTCTAGAAAGTAGACTATACTCGAAAAGGGAAAGAATCACACAGAACAGGGACAGCGGAGGCAAAGCAAAGTATTGTGTGGTTCCTGCAACAGTCTTCTGCTGATTCATTATGTTCCCTTCTGCCTTTGTGCCTGCAGAGAGTATCCAAGATTCACACAACAAACACATTTATTTTCCTCATTGTTCTCATTATTTAATTTTTCTTGGGCACTCGCCACATTTCTTGTGCCTGCCACATTTTAGGGCAGACCAGAGCATGGCAGGGCAGGGGCAGCAGCACTTGATCCAGTTGCAAGCTTCGGACGACCCTGAATGAAATGAATGCCACATGTCATCATGCGAGGCGCACAATTTGATGATCAAGTTGCTGTTGCCACGTAAAAAATCAAATGTCTGGGCATCTGCTTTTCAGCACTTTTATTATTGTTTTTTTTTTTTTTGTTTCTTTGTGCGGCGGATGAGCCAACCAAGAAGAGAGAGTGTGTAATTAAATGTATTTACTGCCGCGATGATGAGTAGATGATCTAAATACAGAGGCATAATCAGCATCAACAATAATATGGGGACTGTTGTTGAGTTTTGCTTGAAGGAAACTCCTCAAAAATTGTGCCACTCGACGTATGCGCAATGTGCACAGGGTCCCGCCGTCCCGTATGTTTTTCGATTTGTTTGGCCAACAGCTGTTTCTTTGTTCCGTTCCTATGATCTTGGGCGGACCCATAGACATTCCATTTGCTCATTTTTGGCAAGTATTTTACTACTTACAACGGAAAAATCACTTTCCTGCCTGTCGTTTTCCGTTCCCCAGGGGCCAGTGGCGTGCCATTTTATTTGTACAGAATAAATATATTCTGTTTTCGGCGCTTTTTTTTGGCTGAAGTCTTGAAATGTTTTTACTATTTGCGGCTTGAATGGTTTTCATATGAATTTCAATTGGAATTTTCAATTATTTTTGCTGATTTTGTAACACTTTATGGTATCTGCATGTGAACATACTTGTATCTGTGTATCCCACAGATAATATTAGTTTTGTTTGCAGCGCAGAGTTTCATCAATTTTATGCTAATCGACCTATGTACATAAATTCCAACCAACCATCCATCTCTCGCTCTATGTGGGTCTGTTTTTCTGTGTTCTCTTTTTTACTTAGCCGAAAAATGCAGCAGTGGCCAATTAATTAAATTTTGTTTGACAAATATACGAGCCGAGCCGCCAGGGGCAAAATGTTATTGAACTGATTTGTGGCACGAGCTGGTGGCAACAAGCAATTGGGGCCACCCGCAAACAGCGACAGAGAGACACTGACACACACCCCGACTGATGATTGACAAGCCATATATGCGCGAATTCATATGGTATTTAGGGTGTTGGTGGGGGGCGGGGGATGACGATGACTTACCCCAATGTTTGGCTCATCGGCGAAATGTACCCGCTTCTTCAGTCCACTGTTGCTGCTGCGGCGACGCTGCGTCAGGCGGCAGGGAGGCACTGTCACTGCCACTGTCTGGGCAGCTAGAGTGGGCGTGGATTGTGTGTAGATCTCATGGACGTAACTGGGCACCTTCCAGAAAGCCGGTCGCCTGTATGACGCGGAACCTGGTGATCTGCTGGGCGTCATTGCTGGCCAGCGACTAGCGTAAACAAAAGAAATGCTGAGCAAAATTCATGCAAAGCATTCAGAATTCAGAATTGTTCTCAATTCTGCCTGCCTGCCTGCCTGCCAGTCGTCAATGCGTCTGCTCACCGCTCTGCTCCGTATGTGTGTGTGTACCAAAAGCCAAATTTCTAAAACAAACAAAACGGCACGGAATAAACGAGCAAAATGAGCGCAAACCAAGTATTCGTTCATCATGCGAAAGGCATGTGAAAAAGTGTAAATGAAATGGAATTATGAATGAATGAGAACTAACAACTGTGCTCAATGCCATTGCCCTCAAAATGCAACGTTTAAACACTGCGCTAAGCAATTATCCAGACACTGAGTGAAAATGGCACTGCAGTGTTCAAAAATGCATTTCAAATGCAACCGCCAAAGGTACTGTAAGCGATGTGGCAACACTACTAGAACTATTAGCTGATGTCCTGAAATATCTATCGATCTGGCAACGTTCGATTTGATACCCTATCTAGCTCACACACCTTGCGAGCATTGTCGAGAATTTCCCTGACCGTTTGGACACAGGAGAGGATTTCCCTGACCGTTTACAAACAGGAGAGGATTTCCTTAAAGAATTTCCATCACGGGGGATGAAATCGCTGTGTAATTTACCTGGCGCCACTGGAGTTTTTGTGACGTATTTACCTGTTGTCGACACCTTAATTGTTGGTACAAATTTCGCACCATGAAAGCTCTTTTGCTTCGTTAAGGGAATTTGAAAGCTCTTTTCCTTTGCGAAGGATATTTGAACAGCTAATGAGACAACTGATAAAAGTTAAATGTCAAACAAATAAAATATATTAATATTGTAATACGGAAAATATATATGTAGTACATATATATAAATTATTTATTTTCAATTAGGAATTACCTGCTTATCATGGAATAAGTAGAGTAATAAATATAAATTAAATGTCAGTACAGGAGCGGATAGAAGGATAAAATTTACAAATTTGCTAAAATAAGGTTTAAATAATTATAATTTATAATTTATAATCATTGCAATACAATGTTTTGTGCGAAGAAGCACGCAAAACGTGTACGGGAGCGGAAGCCCGCGGCATAGCCTTGTCCTATGCACATTGATAATAGATAAAGCCACGCGAAGCCCTGGTCTGGAGGGAACTGTACAATCTAGTTGTCCCAAAAGCGATGGTGTAAAGAGGTCCACTAGTTTTAGCCAAGATCGGTATGGGGGTAAGAGTCTGTCAGAGTCCCAGTTCAGGTGTCTCAAGACAAATATTAAACATTGTTTTTGAACGGATTCAACAAGAATTTGTTGCTCCTTGTATGGAGGACTCTACACACAAGAACAATACTCCAATAACGGGCGGATATATCGGAGTTTAGCCCCAATTATGTTGTAAAGATAGAATAACTGCACCCCTAACCACTAAAAGCTCATTATAATATTTACTTATGAAAAAAATAATAGAATTTCTTATCTCTTTAGTTGCGCGCGCAGTTTTTCAAAAATTTGTATGATGTCAGCTAACATACATGTGTCTCTACATGTTACATACACTTACATACTGTATACAAAGCTTCCTTGCTTCCAGAAGGGGTGATTTGAATGTTTGAATTTGTAAAATATTAGGTCATAAGGTGTACAAACCAATAACAATTAGTATTTAAAATACGTGAATTTGATTCTTCAAACGGATTTAACTAGTTTTTCAGTGTTAAAAGTCTTTGCAAGCTAGTAAAATCAAATAGAACATCAAAATCGAGGAATATGATTTAAGACTACGGTATATTTTTAAAATGAGAAGGTATATTTTTAAAATATACTTTATCGATAGTGCCGCAGGAAACTCGGAACACCAAAAAAAAAAAGAAAAGCAATAACAAAAGAATTAACCAGCTGTTTTTATAACAACAAAAGAAGTCCACATCATTGCAACGAAATTGTGACTGCATGGAGCAGACACAGCCACAGATCAGCCCCGCCCGCATATAGCCAGATCATGTCTATTTTCAAGGCGCGGTATGTACGACCCAAATGAGTGATGTGTTTTGTTGTATTATAAACAAAAGATTGGCCCCGCCCGCATGTTTCAGTGTGAAAGAGTTTGATGATGCTCTGGCCCAGGATGTGATTGACCTAAAGGAGCTGCGAAGACTGACGTTTAATGGTGGGATAGTCATATTTCCAATGGACACAACAATTGATGGCAACGAATCCAATCCACAGGTGTGCCCGATGTACAAAGTTTCCGTGCACTCGGCTGGAAGCTGCTTTTGGGATACCTGGGACCCACGCGCAGCAGTTGGACGACAACACTGGCCCAGAAGCGAGCCCTGTACAAACAGTTCATAGAGGAACTCGTACTACCTCCCGGACACAGCTGCAATGGAGCGGGAGATGGTGACGGTGACGGTGACGCGGAGGTCGCTGTGGAAACAAGGGGCGTAGGCCTGCAAGATCATCCGCTCAGCGAGGGTCCGGAGAGTGCCTGGAACACGTTCTTCAACGACAACGAATTTCTGCTGCAAATCGACAAGGATGTGAGGCGCCTGTGCCCCGACATCTCGTTCTTTCAGCAGCCCACAGAGTATCCCTGCGATATTGTGGTGCACAGCAGAGGAGAGCACGGGCGGCGGCTTCACGAACGGGTAGTGCCCACAGTGCTCAGCTCGGCGAATGTCGAGCGCAAGGGCCTGGGCATGACCAAGGTGAGTTTTGGTCGGGATTTTGTCAGGGCTAGAGAATAAGAAGTGCTCACAGTGTGTTCCATCATGCCTGCCATTGTGGACTTTAGCAGCAAGTAAGTGACACCCACTCAAGCGACACGCTGTTTAATGAGCCTCTTTGACTCTCCAATCAGATCAATTTAATCACAAAACGTTCGGTGGAGACCTACGCCGCCATGGAGGAGGGCCAGGAGGCGCACTGGGAGGTTGTGCAGCGCATTCTGTTCATCTACGCCAAGCTGAATCCCGGCCAGGGATATGTACAGGGCATGAATGAGATTGTGGGACCGATTTACTATGTGATGGCCTCGGATCCGGATCTCTCGTATCGCGCCCATGCGGAGGCCGACTGTTTCTTCTGCTTCACGGCTCTGATGAGCGAGATACGCGACTTCTTCATAAAGACTCTGGACGATGCGGAGGGTGGCATCAAGTACATGATGGCCCGGCTATCGAACATGCTGAAGACTAAAGATATTGATATCTACGAGCACCTGAAGAGCCAAGAGCTGCATCCGCAGTACTACAGCTTCAGGTGGCTCACGCTCCTCCTCTCGCAGGAGTTTCCACTGCCCGATGTGCTGCGTATTTGGGATTCAGTATTCTCCGACGAGCAACGCTTCGATTTTCTCATCAAAATCTGCTGTTCCATGATACTGTAAGTGCAGGCACGGATGTTTAACTCAATTATTGACTGTACATTTTTGTGTTTTTTAGAATCCAAAGGGAGGCGATTTTGGAGAACGATTTTGCCTCGAATGTGAAGCTGCTGCAGAATTATCCACCCATTGATATAAACGTTGTGATTACCCACGCCGTCTCCCTGGCGTAGCACTCACTCGACACTGAAGCCACATATATTACAATGAACTGAAACCCCTGGGTACAGTCTGACCAAGCAATCAACCTTCTACCAGTTATCTCCAATACTTCCCCACCGGGGGAAGGAAACCCCAAGTTTCCAACCAATGATCAAACACCGATAGTTGTGTTTTTTGTATACGTATAATTTCATAATAAACGGATAATCCCCGCTATGTATGAATGTCTCGAAGTGCAACTGCAACAACAAGTGTCATATAGGATGGTCAGTGCTCAAGTGTCTAGTCAGTTGTGTGTGCGTGTGTGTAGCATCGTTAAAACAGTAACAAAATATATGTATAGATTAGAGATTACTTGCCCAGTCGTGGGGCAGTATCCCTGCAAATTGTCTGAGCAATAAACTCCACCAGAGTGCGTGTAGGGCGCCCGGCCATGCCCTTGCGCAAATACTCGTATTCATCGCCCTTCGTCATCATCACATTTGTGGCATCCTTTGTGGAAGAGAAACCCATTAGATCTGTACTCCCACTCGCCCACCACAATACTCACAATATGCATCCACTGGCCACAGGGCACAAACTCACGGAGGAAGGCAGCGGCCTTGCAGGGACGTCCACCACGGCCAATGCCGTAGTTCTGTACATCACTACGTCCCCCGGAGCGTACCGCCTTGCTGTAATACTTCCACAAAGGGAAACGCCACACACGATCTCCGGTGTGCATGCTGGCATGCTTGATCTGCTGCCACAGGATCTCCGAGTTGGTGAAGACCCCAGCTGCCGACTCGTCCAGAGCCTGACGCATGTAGCCCGAACAGGTGCCGACGTCAATGATGCATTTGGGACAGAAATTCTGCCCGTAGAGGAGGGCATCCGCCAAGACAAGAACATCCTCGTGATCGGTGCACTCGATCTCCATGGTCTTACCGTTCATTGACTTGACCATGTCCCCCGGTCGTACCGAATTGCAGCCAACAACATTTTCGCAAAGAGGAATCAGCCCGCGAATGTTGACCTGAGTAAAAACATTTATTAATATCATTCTAAGAGCTCCTCCTAAATACTTACCGGTAGGCGCAGACCAGCAACAGCGCGGCAAGTGGCCACCACAACGGCGGCTCCCGTCATGTCTCCACGCATATGAAAGAGCTCGTTTTTCTTTTTGAGACACAATCCGCCGGCATCGTAGGTCACGCCTTGGCCGACCAGCACAATTGGACGCTCCTCTGCACAGGTTCCGTAATAACTGAGCTCCAAGAAGATTGGCGGCTCGCACGAGGCTCTTCCCACTGCCAGAAAGGCGTGCATGGACTGGCTCTCAGCCCAGCCCTCAACTTTGACCTCCACATTGACTCCCGACTTGCACAGAACCTCCACAACATTTTGGGCAAAGGCAGTTGGAGTGAGGAGATTGGAGGGCATCTCCTGCAGCTGTCTGGTCAGATTCTGTGCTGCCGCCTTCTGCAGTCCAATGCGCCATCCCTCGATGTCGCAGACTTCGTCCTTTGTTGTGTACAAATCCAGCGATGGAACTGGAATCCTGCCCTGTGGGCTGCGTAGCTCCTGATAGAGCCAGATGCCCAATGCGGCTCCCTCGGCAGCAGACTCTGCGTGTCCACAGTTCTCAACTTCGACTCTGTCAGTGTCTAGCTCGGCTAGAATCCGGCAAGCGGCTGCAACGGATCGGCGGATCGCTTCCTTTTGCTCGTCCAGAACTTCATATGGATTGTAGCCCAGGCACTCCTTGCCCAGGCCGATCACAGCCACCGCAGAGTAATAGGGGATACGCTCCGGCTCGATGGCGAAGAAAAGGCGAGCCTCGCCCCGCTTGGGCATTGGTCCAGACATTCGCAGGACCTCCAGCAATCGGCCGTTGGTCTTCTGCACATTGTAACGCCAGCCGGCGGGTGTCAGGATGCCGGCATCGTTGGGATCGCTTTCGTCGGCGAAAACACCGATCACCAATCCGCGAGATGGCGGATCCGCGCACATCTCCATCTGCTGGAGCTGCAACATCTGGTTGATGGCCTGTGTGGCGTAGCGGCGCGAGGTGCCCAGGGGACGGGGTCCCAGGCAGGAGATGCGTCGCAGGCGGAAGGCCTGTGGGACCAGCCGTCGCGCAAAGTGAAGCATCCTTTAACGATGGGTTCAAAAAATATACGAAAGATGCTTCAAAGACGGCTTGATTTGTTCGGCAGCTTCAAAACTATTTTTCAGCATAGAATTTTGGATATGTGCTTCGGTTTCAATCTCCACCCGGAGAATGCGACAATGAGACTAGGATCTACTCCATGTGAAAGTGACAGCTCCGAAAGGGCTGCTTGGGTTGGTCTATTTTGGATGTTCAACACAAATCGGTATCTACATTTTATGTACAAATATGTGTTCATTCATACATTTGTACATACCTACGAGTATCTCCGACAAATGAAGATATTATTCGTTGTTTTCTCTTCCTTCTAAATTTGGCATTTGCACTCTTTGCCAAATATTTTCTACCACTCAACTAAGAGCCAACCCAGCATCTTTCCGCCAATATCTTATGACCCTCCCCTCCCTGAGTGAGTCGCTCGAGACGGACTTGGCCAACAAAAGGGGGAGTACATCAACAATCAAATAGGCAGGGGATCAACCGACAGACAACTAAATAATGAGCAGAATACATTTTTTGGCACCGCCAGCAGCATTTGCCTCAAACTTTCAGTTCCTTATTGAACTTTCCTTTATTCTTTTTGGACAATCTTTATGAGAATTGTACAAGTTTGTGATATCAAATAGTTGCTTTAATCAAAAGGTTCGAAAATGCATTCCACTTTATACTGTGAAGTTTGACTGTTTTAATTATTCTAAAATTACTAATTATTATAAAAAAAACAATTTCCTGAAAATACCAACAATTTCAAAACAATGTTAAGTAACATCTAGGGGCCAAAAATATTGAGTGATGATTGCAGCGAACTGACTCGACTACTGGTACTGGCTTTCTGTCTGATATTCTCTCCTACTTGCCCAGCTTAGGGGCGGTGTCCTTGCAGATGGTCTGGGCAATAAACTCGACCAGGGTGCGGGTCGGGCGGCCTGCCATGCCACGGCGAAGGTACTCGAAATCAATGCCGTTGGTGACCATCACGTTGGTGGCATCCTGAAACGAGAAACGCCATTAAACAATCCACACAGAACCTTATCTTATACTCACAATATGCATCCACTGGCCGCAGGGCACGAACTCACGGAGGAAGGCAGCGGCCTTGCAGGGACGTCCGCCACGGCCAATGCCGTAGTTCTGGACATCGCTGCGGGCTCCGGCACGCACGGCCTTGCTGTAGTAGTTCCACAGGGGGAAGCGCCACACACGATCTCCGGTGTGCATGCTGGCATGCTTGATCTGCTGCCAGAGGATCTCCGAGTTGGTGAAGACCCCAGCGGCCGCTTCGTCCAGAGACTGACGCATGTAGCCCGAACAGGTGCCGACGTCAATGATGCACTTGGGGCAGAAGTTTTGGGCATAAAGCAAGGCGTCAGCTAGGACAAGAACATCCTCGTGGTCTGTGCACTGGATCTCAATAGTCTTGCCGTTCATGGACTTGACCATGTCGCCAGGTCGGAACGAGTTGCATCCAATCACGTTCTCACAGAGTGGGATCAGGCCACGGACATTGACCTAAACAAGAATAATCAGAACTAACCACAAATGGGCGGGAGGCAAAAACCTTTCCACTTACGGGCAAACGCAGACTTGCCACGGCTCGACAGGCGGCCACAACGACAGCTGCTCCGGTCATGTCCCCACGCATGTTGAACAATTCGTTGCGTTTCTTGAGGCAGAGACCACCGGCATCGTAGGTCACGCCTTGTCCGACCAGCACAATGGGACGCTCCTCCGCACAGGTGCCATAGTAGCTGAGCTCCAAGAAGATTGGCGGCTCGCAAGACGCCTTTCCCACTGCCAGGAAAGCGTGCATGGACTGGCTTTCGGCCCAGCCCTCGACCTTGACCTCCACATTGACTCCCGACTTGCACAGAACCTCCACGACATTTTGCGCAAAGGCAGTGGGCGTGAGGAGGTTAGAGGGCATCTCCTGCAGCTGTCTGGTCAGATTCTGTGCTGCCGCCTTCTGCAGTCCAATGCGCCATCCCTCGATGTCGCAAATATCATCCTTGGTGGCAAACAAGTCAATGGACGGCACGGAGAGGCGGAATTTAGGATCCCGCAGCTCCTGATAGGCCCAGACGCCCAATGCTGCTCCCTCGGCAGCGGACTCTGCATGTCCACAGTTCTCAACTTCGATTCTGTCGGTGTCTAGCTCAGCTAGAACCCGGCAAGCGGCTGCCACGGATCGGCGGATCGCCTCTTTTTGCTCGTCCAGCACTTCATACGGATTGTAGCCCAGGCACTCCTTGCCCAGACCGACCACGGCCACCACAGAGTAGTAGGGAGTTCGCACCGGCTCGATGGCGAACAGCAGACGGGCCTCGCCCCGCTTGGGCATCGGTCCGGACATACGCAGCACCTGGATGAGCCGCCCGTTTGTCTTTGTCACGTTGTAACGCCAGCCGGCTGGGGTCAGTATACCGGCATCGTTCCGGTCCTCCTCGTCTGCGAAGACACCGATCACCAGACCGCGCGATGGCTGATCCGCACAGATGTCCATCTGCTGCAGCTGCAGCATCTGGTTGATGGCCTGCGAGGCATAGGAGCGCCTCAGTACCGCATTGTCATACGAACAACGGATGGTCGGTTTCCGGGCGACACGGGCTAGTAAATTCCGCGACAAACCGAAAAGCCGACCGAGCCTTCGAGAAGACATTCCACTCATTGCACTTTCAATTAAAACCAGTAAAATTTCGCGTATCCGTCGATCATCAAAAACAAAAACTTTTTTGCAAAAAAAAGAAAAATTATTAAAACTTAAAATTTGTTTTGCTGGAACACAAAATTTTGATTTTCGTTTTTAGATGTTGACTGGACTATTTACTAACGTGAACTGAATAATTTTGTGTTGAGCAAATCGTTGAGAAGATAGTGACACAAGGGGCAGTACGCTTTTCCATGGCCTTTCCTGATGGTTTCTACCAAAAGGAGACTAGATTGCAATGACTGAAATGTGTGTTAGAAGAGTTTAAATGTGTAAAAAGAATAGAGGTGTCCCCCATGAACAAAAGCATCTGAAAATGTACAAGTTTTCCTTGCATTTTGTTTATTTGTTTTAACCATACTCAGCATAATCGATTAGGTACAATTTCATTCGTTTTTTGTTTGGTTTGTTTGGTTTGTAATACTGCTTAAAATTTGAGACGCTAGCGAGACACAGACACATAGTGATAACATCCATATACCTTTAAATCTTTAATGGCTAATATAGATAGTCCTTGTATATAAAATAACAATGGCTTAAGAACCCTTTCTAGCGTGTAATTTCTGCTTTTCATCATATACCGGGATATGTTTCAGTTTTTGTTGTTGGTTGGTTGGTTTCGAGTTTCACTTTATTTTGGTGGGGCGAGAGTTGCGGTTTGATAAGAAAATATGCAGCTAGCAGGAGATCTGTGTGTGTGTGTTATACACAGTTTGGAAAGGGTGTCTAGGAACGTATCTATCAAGAATTCAACAAAGACTAGTAGTAAGTGGGAGTAGTAGCATAAACTTTGAAAGAGTGCAACAATCTAGGGATTTACTCACAATAAGAGGCACATTAGTTATTTGAGCAACTACAGCATAGAGACTAGAGAGTGCTAGACAGCTGTGTGGTTGAAGGTATCCTTGTATTATCCTCTACCATCGTTGCCTTTACAATCTGCGGCACTTTGGCACCCTTTTGCATGGCGCAATTCGTTTTTCAAAATCACTTTCACGGAGTCAACAATGGCAACAATGTGCACAATGGCAAAGCTCCGTCTATTTACAATATACAATCAAAAAATTGGGATCTCTGGGACAAATGATAATCTTATAGTGGCAATCACAATATCGTGGTCACGGTCACGGGCAGGCCATCGGCATTCACAGAGCGCTCCGTTTGCACCCGAGTGCCGAAACTCTCCACGCTGGTGGCCTTGCTCAGATCGATGGCTGGCACATCCTCATCGTAGTCGGAGGCCAGTTCCTCCTCGGCCAGGTAGCGGCATTTCGTTGGCTTTTTGTGGTGCTGATTCGAATTCTGATGGTCCTGCTCGTTGAAGCAGTGCGTCTTTGCCTTGGAGCAGCACGGCCCAGGTCCGTGTCCAGCCATATAGATGATGCCATCGTCCGTGTCCTCGTCATCGGTGTGCTTCACCGGATAGTGGCCGTAGCCCGCCTCGCACTGGTACGGATTGGACTTGACGTGCACATTGCGGCAGCTGCCACCGCAATTGTGGTGGCTCTCGGCATCCCCCCCATTGGCCCCGTAGCAGTGGCCCCTGTGGAGCGAATGGGCCACCGAATGGGTGTGCACCTGACCCACCCCAGCCTGCGTGCTGCTGGAGTGGGCCACTGACTGCTATATGTGCGAGTGGGAGCGGGCGATGGACAGCGAGTAGGGGCTGAGGTCCTTCTGGATGCTCATCGAGTCGTAGATGGGGAACTCGCAGCAGAGGATGAACTTCAAAGCACTGGGCACCTCCACATAGACAGCAGGTGGCACGGGGATCAGTGGCGAGGTGGAGGCCTTGTACTTGCGATACTCCAGCTGGCTGCAAACATCAGTGGGGGACCCATTAGAAGATGAATCAGTTAATTAAACCCACACGCCACTTACTCCTTGTACTTCTCATCGGCGCTGCGTTCGCGCAGCGGAATGCCGGACAGGAAGAGTATGATCAGCGTGGTGAAGATGGGCGAGGCAATGGCCACCCACTCGTGGCCGCTGATCACGTTCAGGGAGATGGCAAAGATGCCCCACCAAATGATGACCTCCCCAAAGTAATTCGGATGACGTGAAACGCTCCACAACCCTGTCGATAAATTATTTAATAATATTTGAACGCCAATTGGTTGTAAATTTGTCTCCCAACTCACCATCGTTACAGAACTTTCCCTGATTGGCGGGATCCTGGCGGAAGGAGAACTTTTGCAGATCCGCATAGGTCTCGGCCAGCAGTCCCACAATGAACATGCCCGTGCCAGTGGAGTCCAAAGTGGTCATGGTCTTGGGTGCATGCGGCTGCGAGTGGCGCGGCGAGTTGATGATGATCACAGGCAGTGACACGATGTACACCCAAACGGCCTAGAAATTTGATTATTCGAAGAGGAATAGATAAAGTTATATCTCTGATTCTGATTATCGATCAGCAATCAGCAATTTTCTCAGTAAACATCCCATAAAAGCGCTTCTACTCTTAAGTGATTTTCAGCAACAAGTGATTTCTGGTGGAATGGAAATAAATTTAGACAAAACGATTGCGGGACATGCCACATGCAGCACGCCACCGCCAGCGGCCACAGAACAGGACAGACAGGACAGACAGACACACAATGAAGGACAGTCGACAGTTGTCACACACACACACATGCACAGAGATCCTTCGACCCACACCCGACACCCTCAACGTTTAGCAGGCATCGCCCACATGTGCATGTCATTTCCATGCCCCCCCACGCTGCATGGCATTTTAATTGTTGCTTGCTGCAACTGGATCTATGTGGGGGTGTTGGGTGCATGAGTCACTTCCCCCTTGTGCTCCACGCATCTGAAATGTGGTAGTGGACCGTCGACAACTGCTGAAATATGAAATATTCAAAAAGCTTTGCGTCACGGCAACACGTCAATTAGTGACAGTTTGATTGATTTTCGGGCAGAGAAACGAAGCGGGTGTAGGGGATTTCAAGTTGAAGGTTCTGTCATTGAAAGCAACATTGAAAAGTGGCTGACGCAACAAACGTTGAACTCCCCGCTCTTGCAACCTGCAACCTGCAACCTGCCAAGTGCAAGAACAACCTTACCTTGGAGATGGTGCATTGGGACTCACCTGAAAGGTCCAGAAGACCGCATAGCGTATGACGTTGCGTCGGGTATCCTCGAACTGCTTGTCTCGGCCCAACTTGATGATGCGATACAGCAAATATCCGGATAGCCGAGCGCCCCACAGGCACACAAAGAGCGTGACCATCAGCTGGCGGCTGTCGTAGGCCTGCGGAAAGGGAAGCGACAGAGAAAGGGAAACGGTGGATCAAATCTGGCTGGCGACCCAGGGGGAGGCACTTAAAATTAAACCCCTGCGTGTGAATCGATGGGCAGACCCGCAATGCCGTAAATTTGTGGTTACCTACCGTCTACGGAACGACAGAGATGTATACTTGTATCTGTGTGAGTATCGTGGGGAGGTAAATTTAGAGTTGAAGGCTGAATGGTAAAGGTAATTCAACACCAAAATTGAAATATGTACATATATCTTGGTCGGGAATGAAGGCTCATCCCCGCTCTAAAGCTGATGGAGTAGTCGCTGGCAAAGAGTCCAGTTCAAGGCTGCTTTTGATAAACTCGTAACTATTTTGGGAAAAATGTTCTGTAGCTTTTGCAAGTTTAAAACTATTAGAGGAATTTTTGTAGTTCCAAAATGGGTTGCAGAATTGAATATTTAGTTTTAATGTTTGATCCCTATTTCATATTTCTACCTCCTTCTGCAGGGTATAAAGCAAGCCATACCATACCCTGCACTCTCATGGCATTCATTGCCCAACGAGCAATTTGCACGAATTTTATTTGGTTTTTTGGTTTTGTTTTCGTGTGCCAGAGACGAGTGTTGTTTTCTGTGCTGTTGGGCGGAAGTGCGCGTTGTGTTATTTTAAAAAACCACATGCGAATTTTGCATAAATGGGGAGAGCACGCGCCAGTGGAGGCGTGGAGCTGTATGCTCCGGTGGCGGCCAAAAGTGCTCTCTAGGATGGATTGGTTTTGGGGCTTTGCTTCGGGCATGGCTATGGTTTTGTGGTTCAATAATGAATGAGTCGACTGCCAGCGTGCACTTTGGATATTTATAAACGGCATTGATGGCAACAGCCACACAAATACACACATACTCGCACAGCGGGAATGAGCAGGAACCTCGCACAGCACTGGAGGTCCGGGGGTTCGGGTCGGGGCCGTCAAACGCCTCATGAAAAATGCATTACAAGAAAAAATTGTTAAATTGCTGTGCCAATGACAGTGAAAGTGCAGCCGTTGCCGCCCACATGGCCATAACCGCAGCCAAGGCACTAACACACGCCCTCCACCCTGACTGAGGTCACGTACATGAACGAGCGGAAGGCCCATGGACAGGGGCAAGGATTGCTTGTGACTGCCACAAGTTGATAGTTTAATGGGTTTGTCATTTGCGAAGACAGTTCGCTCACTCGATTGTCCATTTGCAGTTTGATTGAGCTGCCTTTCAGGCAAGGCTTAAGCCGTTTTATCGCACGATTTATTAAACGACTCCCCATCCCCCAGCGATAAGCCATCGAGAGGCACGGACAGGGGCATCGTTCTGCACTGCATACAAGCGCAATAAAGCATTTTTATGACCCTCACACCCAGCTGCACACAGCCACATAGATGCACAACGGCTGCAGCTGTGGGAACAGCGACAAAACAGGCAACAACGCCACCAGCAAAGGCAGCACTTCCACTTCCGCTTCCGCCTGACGTCGAGCAAGCGCTCAGCTCTTTCTCTTCACGGGTGGGTGGAGACAGAGCCACAGCCACAGCCAGAAGTGATGTCTGCTTTAAAAACAATTTTCATTGCCAGAATTTTAGATGTTGGCCATGATTAATTTGCGATCGATATTCGGACCAAAAGGGAACCCAAATTTTAATTACAAACAAATGCAAAATTCATGTCTGGTAAAGGGAAAGCTTTTCTGTTTGTCCGTGATCCAATCCATTACCAGAATCAATCGGGGATGCAAAATTTGGGTGGGATGTGGTTGGTTGGTTGCCTGTAGCTGGATTTATATTTCAGTTTTCGTAATGCATTCCCCATTGCTGGATGCAAAATCTGCTCTACTCTGTGGCTGCGGTTTCATACCAAATTGAAATTGACAACGCTCTCAAGTTTATTCGGTAATTCGATAGTGTTTGTGGGTGAAAACAACAAAGAAAACTGATACCTGATGCTTCTTTTTGAACAAATTACGCCGTCCATTTAGAAATGTTTCCATTAAAAAGGGTTTGCTTGAATTAATTCCCTTTATTGCACTCATTGCAGTTTATGCTGGCGAAATGAACCACAACATAGGAAATTGGTGCGGCTTAAAAAGGTAAGTTTTTGCTTTGTAAATATGTTTATTCACTTATGTGGATGCTTATCTCTTTATGCGCTTGACTGACTAATTGCTTGTTCAGGCTGAAGCCAAACGGAGGGACAGTGCCTGAGCACATCTTATTTTTCTTGATTTACGGTGGAAGTATTATGCAGCTGGCATTTATAGTAGTGCGTAAGCAAGTGGGAGTCACGGAAGGTCGAACATTGAGATACGCCTGTCTCGAGTTGATTGGGGATGTGCATTTCCCAAAGGAAATATTTCACAATATAAGTTCAACCTTCAATAGAAAGCTTCAAAATTCACATAAAATTGTTCATTCAATAACTAAAACTGAATGGTCTGATGGTTTGATCTACCCTAGGGGGGCTACACCCTTTGGAGCTTATAGTAAATTCTCTGAAATTTATATTACATTCTTGCTTTGTTTATGTGGTGCTTGCAATTTAATGAAATTTGTGCAATTTAACGTAAATTGCTTTCAAGCTGTTGCCTGTCACATCGCTCACATCTTTCGCCCAAAAACAAAGCGTTCGGTAGTTAGCTGCTTAGGCCCACAGACAGACATTCAGACAGACAGAGAGAGTGAAAGAGATAGAGAGACAGACAGATGGAGGACCCTCACGATGCCAAGGTCATGCCACAAGCTGCAACAACAGCAACAACAACGAGAAACAACAGCAAAAGCGTGGGCCTTGCTGGGCGTAACCTTTTGTTTTGTGAGGCAGACACCAGGCAAAGCAATATATACATGTGGATGTATGTGCAGGGATGCTAGTATCTGTGTGTGTGTGTGTGTGCAGTTGTTTGAGTTGGTGTCTGCGTGCGTATGCGAAATTCAGTTTTCAATGTCAGCGCGTGAAACAACCGGCAGGGCAAGGCAAGGCAAGCGCCACCCAAGCCAAAGCCAAACCACTTTTGGGCAGCAACCTACCTCTCCACCGAAAGGGAGTGAACTGCAGGCGACATGTTTATGGTCACGTTTAAAATGCAGCTAGCATTTTTGCTTGCAAAAGTGAACCGCAAAAGTTTTCACACTTACCTTTGAAGGCCGATCAATTTGGCCGAGAAAGAAGGTCAGCAGCGAGATGATAATGAAGTTGACGCCGCCCGCAAAGTCCGTCAGCTTGTCCATGTGCAGCATCGAGTTGATGAGAAAGAAGAACAGCTGCAGGCTGCCCACAACAATGGCGCTGATGGCAAAGTGATCATAGTCCAGCACGTGGATGGCCATCTCGACAGCTCTTCTGTTTCAGGTGCTGCTGGCGGTCCTCTGGTGTTGGGTGTCTGCGATGTGTCGGCTGTCGGAGTCGGAATGAGGCTCGGGATAAGCAACAGGTTTTGTCGGTTCGTCGGGGATGTTCTTAAATATTGCAAAATGTTTAGCTTTCACATCGCTTCACATCGACTGTCTCCCTCTGGCCCCCAGAGAGGTTTACATGGTGCGCTGCCTGCTGCCTGCTGCCTGCTGCTCTTGGCTGCCAGCCAAGGAGTCTTCTTTTTGTCCTGCTCCTCCCTGCCTGTGCTGTCTGCTGTTATGCCAGCTGGTGCCCGAGTCTGTGTCTGCTTCTGCTTCTGCCCCCTCTGTGGCTGCTGCTCCTTCCACTTCCACTTCCACTTCCACTTCAACTGCTTCCCTTGGACGTGAACGTGGACGCTTGTTGATTATATATTTATGTGATGATTGTTTATTTGGGGTCGTCTCTGCAAAGTGCAATAAATAATGCAGAACGTTCAGGTTATGGCAACTGCTCTGCTCTGCTAGTTATTTGCGTAATGAAAACTTAATTCAATTTTCCGCTAGGATCCTTCAGCTACCGCAGCCACCTAAGCACCGAAGCACCTAAGCATGGTGGCAATCTCCGCTCCTGGCCCTCGCCCAGCCACACCCTAAGCGGTGTCTGTATTTGTGTGCATTGAGCCAACAAATCGTTGGCACAATGTAGGGGAACGAGGCGTCATGGTCCTCTTCCTTCTCCCTGGGTGTCTGCCCGAGGGTTCTGGGTGTGTGTGTGTGAGTAGGTGCTTCAATGGTTTATGTGGCACATACTCGAGCTGTTTGGCTTAACTTCTTAAGCCTTTATCTACACCCGCTTCCCGCGCCACCGTCTCTTCTCTTTCTGGCTCTCTTTGGCCATTGTTTGTGCAACATTTTCAGCCTGCATACATAATTAACTAAATCCCCAGGCTTATCCACAATGCAGCCTCTCTCTCTCTCTCTCTCTCTCGTCCATATCTGACCCACAAAAGTGTGCCACGGATGGCAGATTGCCCCCGCTGCAGGTGTGGCCAGTCTTGAATGCCACCTGCAATCGATTTTCAAGTGATTTAATTGTTTCTTCAGAGGCAGCACTCAAAAGTTATCTGTCCAGCCGCCATTTCGGACCTGCATAAAGTTTCAATGGAAATTTATTTACGGCACATTACTTGTGCCATTTTAAGGCATACAAAGTGCATAAATGCTGAATTGGAAGCTATTTGCAGCTAATGCTAAACAATTTATGTAAATCAGAGTGACACTTTTGGGCTTTTTGTATACATTTATTTATATTAAGAATAAGATAATACTGTAGATAAATTCTCTCTGATTTTTGTTGAATAAATCAACCAAAAATATTTAAGAATATCCAAACTATTAAAGCAGGAACTTGTTTCTGCTATGATAGGTCACTGTATGTACATATAAAGAAGAAACAAAACAAATGTTAGGTTTAAAGCACGTTGATGCTAGTACGGAAATGCATTACAGTTGTCGCTGCTTGAAGAGGCTAAAATTGTTTCGGATCCTCATATCCCATAAACATTTTAATCCTAAACAAAACTCTGTCCTAAAACTGCAATAGAAACCATCCGACATTTGCAAGGGTATTAAAAACATCGGTAGCTCTTTTTGTGCTCCGCGTGGCGTGTTCTTTTTCGTTGGAATTTTAAAGGAATTTCAAGTGGCAAAATAATGAAACCTGTATTTGCTTGTGTCTGACTGAATGGCATACGAAATTCCTCCATTTGCTAGGAAATTCCATCACATCTGGCCTCCACGGAGCTCTGGTCGCCCCGAAAGGTATGCCACACAGTTTTTGCTTTTGTGTTTCGCTCTGCCTCGTTGTTTGCCAAAGAAATGCATCAGTGTTGCACATTCATTAAAGCGACACCCGCGGCGAAGTCAAGGCCCAAGAAAAAAACAAAAGGCTGGAATCGTGTGAAAGTTGTGTGCCTCATGCCTCATTCCATATGCCCCCCATGCCCCACACACAGAGCACACAAACCCACATAGAGAGTGCCCGTTAATATAGATGTGTAGTCAGTCAGCTGTACACAGAAGTCTGGCGCTGTTGCCACTTGGCTTGGCTGTTGCCACTGTTCTGGCTTTTGTTGTGTTTGCTACTTTGCATTCCCTGCCACTGTGTGTCGTCTCCAGTGTCCGGGGTCCGGGGTCCGGGGTCCTCTCCAGCCTGTGCTACACTCGGGGTTGGGGTTGAGGTTATTCGTAGCCGCAAGACATTGACAAGGTGTCTGCCAGGCTGTCACTCACACTCACCACAACTCGGAGCAGGCCAGCCGAATGGTTGGTTGGCTGGTAGGTGGGTTCACTGGGAAGACGGAGCTGCGCTAAGAATTTGCATACAAAGTTCCCATCACATCGCTTCTAGCCACCAGCCTGCCCGACGAATAGTTTTAGCCCCAAGTTTTTCTCACATCTAAACGCATTTTCGCGTGCTTTGCATTTTTCGCCCACGTTCTTTTGCCAGTATCGTCAGCGTGGGAAAGGTGAGCATTTGGCCCGTCCATTATGAACTACGAGTGAAGAATGAGACCTCTTTGATGTTTCTAAGCCTCTGTACGCTGATAAACATGAAATCATCAAAGTCATTAGCGATTAATGGGTTTGCTGATCGATAAACGTGCTCGGGAAATGGCAAAGAGCATGGTAAATATTGGAATCTTGCTTTTGGGTATCCAATGGGTAGACAGATCTTGGTTGTAGCGCGCATAACCCATGAGGTTATTTGATCCTGAATGTCTTTCTGCATAGGCGAAACTGTCCTCATATTTATCCTTACGAATATTCCCATTTTGTACTTGATAAAAAATCGAATCTATCTCAGCTTTCATTTTCTATTTCCCATTCCGAAAATCAAATTTTTTGTTGTCTCTGCCAAGGCCGAATCACGGAATTCGTTCATGTAAACACCTTTCATCACAGCGTGCCTCGTGTGTTTACATGTGTTTCACTCTGGAGGGACTTTGTGCTACTCGCACAAATTGAATATAAGCCTAAGCCCATTACAACACATTTCACGGTCGAGCCAAGACAATGCTTGACTTTCCGAGAACAAGCGCCACGACGACAACAAATTGTCGCTTTGCTGGGAGGGTATTCGCTCTTGGTATTAGATCTCTCTGTGTTTTCCCTTTCCCTTCGTGTATCTGAGAGCTGTGTGAGCCTGCTATTGGCACATGCATTTACAGCATGCAACACAATTTGCCACGGTTCAGCGGTGCGTATGATTAACTTTGAAGCGGCCACGACACCAAAGCCAAAAGCCGCTCTTTTTCCACAGCTTTGCCTGGGAAGCCTGCAAGCCATTGCCTTGGCTTGCTTCGTTGCTTGCCGAGGACGTATGCTAATTGATGCCATCGTTTGTGTCTGCTCCATATTCTATTATTTATAAACTAATGGCTTTGACAGCACATTGCCCAATTAGCCAGCCCTGTCTCAGACATTTTCTTTTTGTGTGAAACGTATTGATTGTGTGGCTGCCTTTGGTCGTTTGCTAACAGACCACGCAATTACTGCTGTCGGCAGAAACTAATTGAATTATAGCTAAACGACAGTTTATTGTATTGGCCATGCAATGCCAATGACTGCATCTCAACCATTAAATCGAATTTTACAGCGCCCTCCTCCTAGACTTAATCTCCGACAATTGTGCCCAGCGATGCCAAAGATTGTGCAGTGTAATCCGAACAAATTGTTTTTTCATGACCCAGCAAAACGGAATGGCATTAAACTCAAATATGCATAACTACCCATCCAATCCAATCCGATCCCATCCATTGCCGGTCGGGCAATTCAATAAAAAGGAATTTATTTTAAATTGACTACCACTGACAGGAAAGTTCCATAGATTGGCAATTCTGATGTGGTGCTTTATGTAATCCCCCTGTGAATGTTGGGGGCTGGGACTGGCTTAATGTGAAGCATATTTGGAACCACCTTGAACTTGTTGTGGGGGACCCAAGAGCCTTTGGTCATTTATTCATGTCAGATAACTTTGGCTGCAGTTCGGGGCCTCAGCTGTTGTTGTTATCGTTGGTCGAACGGAGAAGCATTGACGTATTTTCAATTAAATTTACGCGCTAGCGGCGTAGCATATTTATGGCTTCCAGGCTACGGATATTTCTATTTTTATGTCAGTGGCTCCTGTGCGGGGAGCAAACAAACGACCGAAGTTGTGCGACATGTGGTGGCAGCCGTGTGCCATGCCACTCATGCCGCTCTCTCGTACATAACTAACTGTGTGTTTGTGCATGTGTCAATAATGTAACTGAAGCTTTTCGAGCTCCCTGGCTAACTATATGTACATATCGCTCAATACGTGCCAGGAGTACCCTGTGTGGGCACCCAGATAAATAAATCGGCCCAAGGAGCCACAGAAGCTAAGCGGAAAAAACAAGCGTATACAATACGACTCTCACACACACACACACCCACGCACAGAAGAGTGTATATACTTATGTACTTATGTACCCACAGATGGTTTTACAGACTGTCTTCTTTCTGTGCCTGACGTGCCATGCCCCTTGGTTGTCTTCCCACAGAGAAGTGGAAAGTCAAGTAAGTTGGACACGCGCTGCGTTAAGTTTTATAATTTCCAGACCCTCAGAAGGTCTTCTCTTCTTTGCAAAGCACCCCACTCACCCGTGAAGCTCAAGCACCCTTAACGCAACATGCCATTCCTGTGACGCTTCCAAACAACCAACGCACATTTCCGTTTCCGTTTATGCCGCAAAATGGCCAAAAATTGGATGCCATTGATGGCTCAAATGAGCGTCCGGGCTTGATTAGTTACGCTTTTTGCCGTGGCCGTGGCGCGTGGGCCTACACTTGCTTAATTTCTCCTGGCGCTGCTGCTGACGCTGCTGCTGTTGGTGCAGCCAGCATCTAGTACGAGGCGAAAACAAATGCTCGAGCTTACGCGCAGTTTTCCGTGCGACACAAGCCCACAACCGACGCAACAGACGAGCAAATACAAACGAACCAACGAATTTTCCGAGCAGTTTTTCTGTGCGAGAAAAGCCCGCTCGTTGGGGGCCAAATGGTAGAACTATAAAAGGTGAGGGCTTTCTCTTTGAGGGACGCAATATTTCTCAAAGTGCTTTGACTGTTGAGGACCAAACATCGTGTTGGCCTCAATTTGAAACTTATTTTCTGTTTGCGGTACGAAAAAAGGGGCAGAAGTTTTTAAAAGAACAAAAAATATGAGTACATATTTCAGCAAATTAAAAATTTTCCAATAGGATCTGCTCTAATTTTAAAGTGATTATTATTGCATGTTTAAACGAAGAAATTTCTGTTTTGACTCACCTGCTGCTAATACATATTTACATATGTAAGTCTACGTGTTCATACAGCGACACCTGTTGGCTGTGAGAACCGACTATCGATATATGTAAATTAAATCAGTCTGCGCTCAAATGGGTAACAAAAACCACCTGCAATGGTTTATTATAAATGAATGTTGGTCTAAATTGACAAATGTCAAGCTTGCTCTTAAGCTTTCTGCATTCGAGTTCTTTAAATGTTGTCAAAACTATCGCGGGTGGCAGTGATTTTTAGATTGCAATATATCGGTAGTGCCATCGATGGTTTTGCAGCTCTAATCCATAAGTTCATGTGAAATTTATATTGCATATACTTCAAATTAACGTTGTTGCGGGAGAACTCCTGCATTGGAGTTGCCGGTTGCGTAATTGGACGCACTTGTGTGTGCGGTTTGTGGTTGTAGTTCTGCGGAATGGCATTGGCACTGCGTGTGGCGGCGCGATTTGCCCAAGGTTCGGCAGTGAGTTGGCCCCAAGATCGCCAGCGACTGTTACAGCTATACATTACCAGCACAAGGGCCAGGTTAGAACAATCCCCTGACCCCAATTATCAATCAGCATTAAAACCCCATTTACCGGCAGCGATAACGGACCGAAGTCATATTGCACACTGCCGCCAGAACGGAAATATTCGGCCAAATCGACTGGAGGAGAGACACCGCCAACAATTAAGCGCAATGTAGCCGCCGAGATAACCAGCGTTGGAAAGGTCATCTATGAGACGGGCTGGGATGCCAACAAGCCAAAAGACCCACCAAAAGATCCGCCAAAAGGCCAGCAGCTTGTCAAGACAACCGCCACCCTGCCCGACAATGAGAAGCCCAAAGAGCCGGACGCTCCCAGGTCAAAGCGGGAGCAGATGCGGGATAATATGCAGGACTACATATTCACACGCTACTTCAACTATGTGAAGAACTATGACAAGGTGCTCGAAAAGAACTTCCCGAAGGCCATGCAGCTGTATCACGTCTTCTTTGATGGCGTGAAGGACTTTTTCAGCGACATGAAACGCTTCCTGAAGATTTCCCGCATTGCCAATGACTCGCCGCAGGGGATCAGGGCATTGAATCGCCAGGAACTGGAGCTGTACATGATGATGCCGAGGGACATGATGAAGGTGGCACCGGCCCTAATTGGCTGCTCACTGCCAATGATTGGCTATGCATTCTTTCCCCTTGTGTAAGACCTCGCCAATTAGCATTGGGTGCAACAGTATAATAACGCCCGGTGTGTTTATTTCACAGCTTTTGGTATCCCCGCGTATTTCTCACCTCGCACTTCTGGACTGCTGAGCAGCGGAGCGACTTTCAGAATTACTACATGAAGACACGACTGCAGTACAACAAGTCCGTCTTCCGCTGCCTGCAGGCCAAACTCAAAACGCTGTCGGGACACCCCAAGCATGCTGAGTTTAGGAACATATTGGGCCTGCTGGGCAGTGGTACTCATCCAACGCCAGAGATGCTTCTAGACGTGAAGGATATATTTGTCGAGGGACCCTACTCGCTGCTGGGAATGCCGCGAAAACATGTCGTAAGGCCTTGATGATGAAACCTGAACCCCTTAGCATTTACTATTGAAACTACTGCATGTTGTGTCCTCTTGTAGAAAAGCCTAGTCAATATGCACGGACTGCAGAATAGCATCTTTAAGCGTCACCGCCTGCACGAGCACGCTTTCCTTGTGCACTACATGGACCAGGCCATAACCCGCGAGGGTGGTGTTCACAATTTGAGCCTGGATGCCTTGCGGTACTCGTGCTATCTGCGCGGCCTCAATCCAGTTAATCTCAGCGACGAGGAGATGATCGAATGGCTGCGCAACTGGGTCAAGGTTTCGACGTCGATACAGGGCGAGCATATCACTCTGTTCCTACATCTGCCCATCCTCCTTGGCTACAACCATCCCAGCAACTGGAAGACGATCTACTGCAAGGGCGATGCCTAGGCACTTGTTGGCATTTGCTTTTTTACTTGGTAGACTGTGGCTTAAAGGATGGGACGACCGTAGACTGTGGACTGTTGAGACCATTTTGTTTCTTGAGAGCAAATAAAATTGTTGAAAATCAAAATGAACTCCTGTTTTCCACCTCCCCCACAACGAACACAAGCGAAATGAAAACTCGGCCACGTGCGTGTGTTTCTCCTAAAAATAACACTTTCTTTTATTTTCTCCATTAATGGTGGATGTTCATCAAGCAGTTACTTTCGTTAAATTATTTTGTTTACTTCTTGGGCGCTGCCTTCTTGCCACCCTTGGCCTTCTCGGCACGCAGACGCTCGCGGCGATCCTTCTTCAGGATGCGGGGAGTACCGTCGAACTTGGTGCGCTTCTTCAGTGTGTTGAAGGCAATGGTCAGCAGCTTGTTGCGCTGGCGCTTGGCATAACGCAGCTTGAAGCGGTCAAAATCGTTCAGTTGAGAGCGCTGCAAGAGATAAATTTAAACGCATTTGATTAGCACCAGAGTATACCACAAAAACAAAAAGAGTGGGGGGTTATTTAAGACTACTGTCAGTTAAAAACAAAGTTAGCTTCATGTATGTATCAGCCGGCAATTCCTATCAAGAACATTAAATTATCATCATGTACAGTAATCTACAATTAAAATCCAACGTAAACAATCATATATACACACCTTGCAGATGTTTTGTGCCTTGACGGACCAGGGGCTGACCTTCCACTGGGCCTTCAGGTCGCTCTCTGTCCAGGCCTTGCGCACAATACGCGTGGGCGCGGTGAAGGGGAACTTGATGCGGTATTTGGTCAGATGCAGATTGTTCAATCTGTATTCCTGACGTGGAACACCGGTCAGAGGACCATCAACCAAAACCTACAAAGAAATAAACAGTCTTAGTTGTGTTGCTTTTAGGTTGGAGATGGCGTCGGACAGCAACAATATCAGAGTCGCGTCGCGGTGCTTGCACGCTTGCTTTCAGTGGGTTAAACTAGCTTCATTTATGTGTCAGTTGGCACTTCCTATCAAGAAGACAAATTATCATCATGTGCAAGTGGCAAGTGCGCCGCGCCTGTTGTTTCTGTTGCTCCGCTGCCTCCTCGGGCTGTCGCCACTTACTCTGTTTTGGTCAATGACGTCGACAATGGCCACCAGGCGACCCTTCAAGGGGCCAGCCGAGGCCTTGGCAATGCGACCAGTTTGTACGAATCTCTCGAAAGGCTGCAAGCAAAGAACAATATATGAAAAACGTGTGAAAATTTCTGCCCTCCGTCAATTTTGGCCAGCGCGTTGCTTGTGTTGGTGCGCAGCACCACGTGAAAAAGGTGAAACGCATTCATTTCGAACGATTTTTCAGCGTAGGATGTTGTTTTTCTGGGTATTAACTCAACGTACGGGCCACTTTACATTTTTGCAATGTTTAGTTCATCTCGCGTGTGCTGCACCCTCTAATTTTTACATTTTTCAACCGACTCGGAAAAAACTTTGTTAAATCTTACCATGACGCTAACCGGAAAGAAAGAGAAGGAAAGAACATTTTTGACAGCTCTGCGACAACATGGCGCGAGTGCTGGACAACACGCAGAGTTGCAATATTTCTGACCACAGTTTGCAGCACTAATACAAATTGTCGGTGTTATTGGCGTTGCGGAGTAAGGTCACTCTTACCCACGCGGCATGGTTGTGAAATTATATTTCCTCGATTTCAATATTCGGTTTAGTATTACTAGCAGGCCAGGAACGGCAGCACTGAAAACTTAATTTTATACGATAGGTTAATTAATTTACTACCGGATCGGATAAACTTAAAAACTTTCATTTTAGTTATTGTGTATGAACTGGGACTTAAACAAGTAGGTCAATAACTATTTCCACTCAAATATTATCCCTACATGGAAACTACACAGTATATTTTATCTTACATTGGGTTATTAAAATGAGTGAGTCCATAACGCGTCTTAAAATATACTGGAAAATACTAATATATGATAGAAAACAATTAAAATATCGCCTACTCGATACTATCTGACATACTTGCAAGGTGTGTGATATAGGGAGGGAACAACATCGAAATATGAACAAGATATCCTCGAATTGATTAAGAGCAACTTTTAATATTATTTGATGAAAATAGAGTAGACAAAGACACATAGCATATCATATTGCCCGCTGACAAGCAACAAGTTGGCAAATACCTAACATTCATACTCACGTAAAGTTTTAATTGTTTGTTTTTTAATTAATTGATTTTATTTGACCTTTTTAGTTTAAACCTTAATTTAGAAACATTCCAATAAAAGCAATATGAATCTGATAAAATTATAGTTTTAGCGCTGAGCATCCTCACTAGCCAGTCATATTATTAAGAACATCAAAATCGGGGGAAATGATTTAAGATTTGATGTGTATTTGCGGTATATTTTGAAAATTAGGAGTTCTACGTTTGTACATTTTTGAGGGTCGTGAGGTATATGACATTTATAAAAAAGCGGTCACACTGCATATGAACCGATAAACAAAACAAAAATTCTGGAAATTGTTCAAAAACTTATTAAAAACAACAAACATAGTGCAGTAACCCAGATCAGGGACTGCCAAAATGGTTTATATACACTTTCCCACTAATCTAACTGAGGAGGAGCAGATGCTTCAGGCTAAATATCAGAAGCTCAAGAAGAAGGTGGGGACGGAGTCCCAACTAACACGACGTCCAGACTAATGTTTCTAATGTTATTATTTCTTTTGCAGAAAAAGGCACTGCAGGCCCATAAGGCACCCAAGCCGGAGCCGGAGAGCTCGATGACACTTAAACGTCCCACGGATGCGCGCGATGCACGCGAGGTGGCCCGCAAGCTGATCAAGAGCGGTGCCATACCTGCCATACAAAAGCAGCAAACAAAGCAGGATCAGACCTCGTTCAAGCGGCCAAAAGGTCAGGAACGTGCCAAGCGCTCCACATCGGAGACTACTGTGGCCTCCTACCAGCCCTTCTCGTCGACTCAAAACGATGTGGCCCAGGAGACCATCATCAGTGAGATAATCAAGGAGGAGCCACGCCGCCAGAACTTGTATCAGCATTTTGCCACTGAGCGTGACCGCGAAGAACGCGACATGGCCGAGAAGGCGGCGGCTATTGATACGCCACCGCCGGAGAAGCCACGCGCTGGCAATACCATTTTTGTGTCGGGCAACAAAGTCACAGAAGATTTCCTAAAGAAAACCTTTAACGATTATGGCACAATTGTGAATGTATCAATGGAGATTGAAAAGAGGTAAGTAATGGTACTATTACTATTGATTCTGTACTTATGTATTCATTGTTTGCTTCCTTTGCAGCCGCGGCTTTGTGTCCTTTGCCAAGCCAGAGTCAGCAGATCGCGCCATTGCTGAAATGCATGGCAAGAATGTGACAGGCATTGTGCTGCAGGTTCAGTTGGCTCGACGCCAGCCGCAGATCGAACCCATTAACGATGCCTCCTCATCCGCCGTCTGGTCATCAATCGGTAAGTGCTTAAAGTTTTCTATTTAAAATGGCAAATTCCTAATTCCACTTGTGCCCGTTCAGCTGCCAGCAAATCGCAAAAGGGAAGCCACAAAGACCATCGTGAAATGGTTAAATACAACGATGATTTCTTGCTCTAAGTGTCGGTATAATCTACTATCTTTATTCCATGAAATAACCAAAACATAAGCTTTCATTTATTTGTATATCATTTTGCTTTATTGAAAATACGCTTCTATATATTTATATATATTTTGCTCTCGGCTCTCCTCTGCTAAGTATTCGCATTTCAAATTATAACTTTTAAGTGAATTCAATGAAAAAGAGTTTTTGTTTTGTTTATATATTAATTGCTACGCTTTGGTCTAGATTTAACAACAATTTGTCCAACAATTGAATCTCTTTTCGCGTTCCCCCTCGCTGGTAGAAAATAAATATGTTTATTTGATTAGTTCTCCTCATTCCCATTCTGTTTCTTGGGCTCCCTACCAATCCATAGTCAAAGGCAGCCACCTACGAAATGTCTATGTACATACATAGCATGTGTTAAGTACATAACTAATACATAATCGTTGCTTCTGTTGGGTTTGTTCTTCTGTTTCTGTTTCTGTTCTTGTTGTTCTTCTGCCGCACTGGTAGACAATGATGAATATAATTAGAGTTTCCCTTCATAAGATAGTAGTAGTTCTTTATAGTTAGTACAAGATACATGGTTGTTTGGTTTATGCAGTGTCTGTTGAACTGGGATTCCGGGCTTCGATTCGATTGTGATTCTCTGTGACTAGTAGTAGCACGAGGGCCTCCTCCCCATTGTCGCACCTCTCCTAAAGTAGTAGCCAGTTCTCTCTGTTTATTTTGTTGTTTTTAGTATGTATATCATTAAGGCCTTCTAGTTTCGAGCGGGCTCTTGGCCGCGTTTAAATTCGTTGGTTTTTCACCCATTTAGCAAACAATTCTCTGCTCCAAAATGCAAAATGCAACAAAAACCCGCCCCACTTCCCCCCAAGGATAGTTCGTGACAAACCCACGGCTAATGGGATTGATCGCCACTGCCCTCACGTCTGTCTGCCCTCGTTCCCGGGCGGATTAAAGTAGTCCCAGTGATGTGTGTGCACCTGTCGCCCGGTCAGCAGAAAGACCAGCACTCCGAACGTGATCAGAATGAAGAGCACCATGAGAGCGGATATGTGCCGCGACTGCTGCGCCTGCTGCGGCTCCATGGCCTCCCCACGCACGTAGTGCGTCAGCTGGTTGATGATGTTCACCAGCTCCAGACTGCAGGCGGCTATGAACTGCCGTCCCGCCTGCACCACAGTGCGCGGCTGATCCTCGTCGTACTCCTCCAGCGGCTGAGTGGCGCTCCTTGTGCGCGAGCGCCGAGAGGAACGCGAGCGTGGTCTCTCTACCAGCTGTTCCTCTAGGTCAGAGCCCGATTCGGGTTCGGCCTGTTCCTGGACATGGCGACGCCTGCACTTGTGTGGTGCCTTGCGCTCTGTGGAGCCAGCAGCCTCGGCCTGCTCGGCCTCAGCGCTGCGCTGCAAATTGTAGAAGGCCAACGGTGCCAGGGACTGCAAATACTCGACACTGGGATACGCAGCAGGTGGCGGTGGCAGTGGCATCAGTCCCACTTCTGTCTGGGTTTGTTCGTCCAAGTTCGGAGGCGACTGCTCGGTGGCCTTGCTGTGACGCGGCGGCTTGACAGGCTGCTCCACATCCGATGTGGCCGGCTCACTGCTGGCCTGGCGGCTGGTCTGTGTTTCGGTGGTTAGCAGCGAGGGACGCTGCTCTCGCACGCGCTCCACTATGTCGTCTATGAATCCGGGCGGGAGTTCAATGTTCTGTACCACCAATTGGCCGGACTTGCACTCCAGATCGTCGGCTTTGATGTGGCTGCCGTGCAGCTGTGAGACTTGAATCTGGCCTGCTTGCAGTGCATGAACACGCAGTCGCTCCACCTCCAGCTCGGCCAAGCGAGTGGGCAGCTGTGGCTCTGGCGGGGATTGCAGGGACTGTACTGGCGTTAGCTCTCGGGCGGCTTGCTCGGCAATTGTCAGAGTGGTGGCTGCTGCGGCGGGCTCGAGGGTTGTGGTGGACTTGCGACGTGGTGGTGGCAAGGGCACGTCTTCCTCATCCAGCTCGTCGTGGCCGTAGGCGGGTTCTGTGGGCAGAGTGGCCACAAATTTGGGCGTAACTTCAGCCTCGGTGGGTTCGCTGGCGGTAACTTTACGAATGGGTTTCTCCACGACTTCCCTGGTGTCTGACCCAGATTGTAGTTTCTCCTCGTCTTCGGAGTGACGGTACTCGATCTCGGAGGGAGCATGCTCCTCCTCATCCTCTGACAGCGTGTCCTCCTTTTGCCTGTAGTCTGAGAGTTCCTTTTCCATGGCCTCCTGCAGCTCCTTCTCGAGCGCCTCGTCCAACTCTTGCTCCGTGAGCTCTCTCTCCAGCCGTGTCTCTTCATCCTCCTCTACCTCCTCGTCATACTGATCCGAGTACTTCTCGCCAGCATCCTCCTCTTCCTCCTCCTCATACTCACTGTCCCTGAGCGTGCGCTCCACCTCGTCGTCCTCCAGCCGGCTCTCATAGTCGCTTTCCAGCTGGGCCTGCTGCAGCTGCTCGACCGCCGCATCCAGATCCGCTGAGCTGGCAGCATAGTCGCTTAAGGCCACCTCTCCGTGCTCCTCTTCCTCCACATCGGACTTGCTCTGCACCGAGCTGTCCGAGAGCAGACCCTCCCGGCGCAGCTCCTCCTCTTCGCGCCGCAGCTCGTCATCCGCCAGATCGGCGGCACTGATGGGTCGCACTATCAGCGATGCGAGCACCGTTGCATCCTGCTCCTCGCCAGCCACCAGGCTGGGCGTGGGCACGCGTCGCTCGATGACCACCGCCGAGGATGGCGTCTGCGGGCGACTCAGCGACTTGGAACGATCCGCCTGAGAGGAGGCCCGAGAGCGCTCTGACATGCTCCGTTGGTTGGCATCCCTGAAGCGCTGCAGACCCTTGGCCAACTGCTCGTCCTCTGTTAGCACTCGGACGCCGTCCACCTCGTCATGCGTTTCCTGGGTCTCGACGCTACGCAGCAGATCCTCAAGGGTCTTGGCTGCCGATCCGTTGCCTCGCCGCGGCTCAATGATCTTCATGTCTTCGGTGATTTCGAACTCCTCGCACACAAAGTCGTCGGGCAGAGGGTCCGTCTGCGTGGACACTTCCACCTCGAACTCACCCTGCTGGTCGTAGCTGTCCGCCTGGCTGGAGCTGGCCACCTGTTCGCTGTCCTCGTAGCTGTCGAGGGCATTGCTTCCGGCGCGCGTTGAGCGCTTCTCGCGCGGTGGACGCGGTGGCGCCGGCAGTGGTCGGAACTTCATTTTGTTGATGACTTCGCCAGACTGCAGATTGGAGCGTGGTGATTCGGGTCGCTCAAGGGCTCCGGGCTCCTCGTAGTCATCTTCCTCTTCCTGTTGCTTCTGGGGCTGCTGCTGCTGCCTCTGGAGCTGACTCTCGTAGCTGAAGGGAAAAGGTTGAAGGTTGGTAGGTGCATTAGATTCATCTGTGGCTTGGGCTTTGCCTTGGGCATCCGTGCAAGCTGCAAGCGGCAATCGGCAAAAGGCAAAAGAGGCCAACTGGTGTGTGGAACTTGGAAGTTGTGGATTCGTATGTGAGTTTTGTGTATTCATGTTTTATTTGTGGGTGTACGAGTACGTGTCCCGAGTGGTTTCTATTCGATTAGGGTCAGAATTAGTAGCAGTAGCATTGCATGTGCGTCTAACCCTTAGTCTTAGTCTAAACTTAGTCTACAACTTAGTGGCAACAACAGAAATGAAAACTTAACTGCGAAAATGCATTCGAAACATAACAAAAGTCAACGCAAAAATCAATCAATCAATCAATCAATCGCAACGCAAAAAGGCAACAAAAAGGCGACTCGACCGATGGGCTGGCTCTTACTTCGACTTGATCAACATCTGTGGGATCTCGTCCAGGCTGGCCGCCGATCTGCGACGCGGCACCAGCGGCACCAGCGGCGAGTCCTCCGTGGGTATATACTGCTGTGGCGGCGGTGGCCGGGCGGGCGGAGGGGAGCCTCGGGAGCCGCGTATGCTGGGCAACGTCGCGAATCTCTCGCCGGGCGATCGGGTGAACTTCTTGCGGCGAGCTGGGGGCGTGGGCTTGGGCAGGGTCTCCTTGCGCACCACCGCATAGCTGGAAAGGAAGCGAGCAAGAAAGCCACACCTAGCGGAACATCCGTGACAGATATCTAGCAGCTAATAATGCTTACCCGTCGCTCTCCAGCATGTCGATGACGAACCTCTCATCGCTCTTGCTTCTGGCTGCTCCCTGCTCGTTGTCCTCCCCGGGCTTTATCTTCATGTCCAGCACCAGGGAGTCGGCACCGCGTGAGGTGCGATCATCCTCGGAGCGGGGTGTACGCACGGACGCGCCATCCGTGAAGTTGTCGGGAGTGGCTAGCGGTATGTGACGATATTCGTGCTCAGTGCGATAAACAATTACCTGATAAATGGAAACAGAAATTGGTAATTGGAGACTGAATACCCATTCGAGTCCCCAGCTCTGCGCTCTACTTACATCTTCGTGTGGCTGCAAAAAGGTATTCGATACTGATCTACCACCAAAGCCATTAAAGAACGAGTCTGCATCCTTCTCAACGGATGCATCGTCGCGTGTGCGTTTCTTGTGGCGCCTCGGGGCGAGTGGTTGGGGCACCTTTTCCGTTGCCGCTTCATCCTTCGCTTCCTGCTGTTCCCGCGTGGGAGGCCTCAAATACTCCTCATCGTCGTCAAAGTACTGAATGCTGCTGCTGGCCCCATCGCCCATGTGTATCTCCTGGCTGCCATCCACGGACTGTTTGCTGCGACTGCGTGCCTTGCGCAGAGGTCGCTTTGGGGTAAATTCGCTGCCATTCTGGGACATGGACAGATCGTCGCCGTAGTCGCTGCGCTGAAACTCCTGCGAGTCGTCAATGTCTGGCCTGTAGTGGCGATGCAGGCGACGCGGCTTTGCTGGCGGTGCCTCAAAGTCTCCATATTCGCCGGGTACAGGATCTGCGGAGTAGCCCACATGCTGCAGGGCATTGGGCATGTCGTAACCCTCGCGAATGGCGGCACTGATGTACTGCCGCAGCTGGATGTTATCCTCAGAGATGCCGCGCTTGCGCAGGAAGAACTCATCGTCGTCGATGGGCTCCATTACGACCTTCTTGCCCGAGCTGGCCGTGGAATGGCTATCGTAGTACTTGTGGTAGCCAGCCTCCGCCTCCAGCTCTGCCTTGCGCAGCAGCTTGTTTTTCTGTATGTCCTTCTCCGTCCAGCCCTCGGCATCGCGACTGTCCTCCGAGCGCAAATCAGAGTCCTGATGCACCATCGGGCGGCGCTTGAACTCGCGCGTTCGCTTGCTGGAGATTTCATGGATGGCCCGATTCTCCTCATCGAACTCTGCAAATTGTTTGCTGTCAGCCACCACGCCCAGAATTCCCATTGTCTGTGGCTGCTGGGCCTCGCTGGCCGTATCCTCGGCTCCCTCCAGGTCCTCCTTCATGCGTCGCTCCAAGGACGACTCGCGGTCGAAGCTCTCCAGCTCGCTGCCGTAGCGCCTGTACCGCGATCCCTCACTGTCGTTGTAGCTCACATCCGAGAACTTGTCCGCCCAGCGGGAACGCACCGGACCAGGTCCACGATCCCCCTGCGGCGAGCTCGTGGATGTCTGCGATGGCTGCGTCTCGGTGCTGGGAATCACACTGAGACTGAGGCGCTCTGTGCCCAACGATGACTCCAACGCGGGCGGTGGTGGTGGCTCCTCTGTGGGTTTCTTCTTGCGGAAGGCACGTGGATAGGTGCCAAAGTTAAACTCGAATTTCTTCTTAGTCGCTGGCTGGGCAGCAGCCTCCGCTGCTCCTCCTGCTGCTGCATCTCCACTGGTGCCCTGTGGCTCCTCGGACGTGAGTTCACTTTCGTTTTCCTTGAAGCTTTTGCTGCGTCTCAGCTTGAGGGTCGAGAACTTATCCGGCAGCTTGAACTTGGACATGTCTGGCTTGTGGAATTTCGTGAATTCTGGTCGCTTGATGTCCCTGAACTTGGACATGTCGGGTCGCTTGATCTCGGGCATTTTGATCTTTGAGAATTCGGGCGCCTTGAAGCGTCTCCGCTCCTTGGCCTTGGCCTTGGGGCTGCCCGATATGGGCTTGGGCTTCGCCTGTTGGCTGCTGCGTAGCTTGGTGCGCAGCTTTCCCGCCTGCTGCCGCAGACCGTCCTGCATCTTCTTGGTGCGATCCTGGGCGCTGGCCATGAAACTCTTCTTGCGGTTCTCCGGCTGCAGCGGCAGCTCTTCGAGGGCGCTGGAGTCCACCTGGCTGGTGTGTATTTCGTAGTCGGTGCGAGATTCGGTTCGGGGCGTTGTTCCTGCCGAGCTGTCCAACTGTCCATCGATGTCCATGGGCACCTGCAGCTCGGTGTGGGTGTGGGCGTGGGCGGGCACCAACGCTGGCTCTGGCGAGGCTTCATGTGCCGGCGACACGCCCACGGGCTCATATTCATGATCACTGCAAGAACAAAGAGAGAGAGAGAGAGATCAGAGATTTAACGGAGGGAGTAGATCTGTGTGTGTGGAGTAGTGACAAGCGAAGGTTAGCAGGAGGCCGTCACCCGGTGTGAAAGGTGTGTGGTGGTCGTGGTGGTGGTGGTGGTTTTGGTGGTATTGCCAAGAGGTCTGGGCCGGACATAGGGTGGCATTGATGGCTTACCGAGAGAAGTAGGTCCGTTCGAGGAACTCTCTGTGTTCGATTTGATTTTGGGTCAGGGGCGATTCACTTGCGGAGGCGAATTCCGCAAGGCGCGACTTGCGTTCGTCAAAATGGAAACTAACCGTCTTTGTCATGCCCCGCCCCGCCCCGTACAGCTGCTCCTGGGAGCCGCCGCTAAGGCGGGGGGCGCGATCGTGCGACTGGGTGCGAGGCTCCCGGAACGAGGACTTGCGCTGCACCCCAAAGCGCTGCTCTGAGGGCGAACGCAGCGGTCGATACACGTGGCTGTCGGAGATTTGTATGGGAACCGAGATGAGCGGACGACTGCCGCCGACCTGCGAGGGTTCCCTACTGGCACCTGCCCAGGAGGCCGTTTCCGGCATCTCAATCTCGCTGGAGTAAAGATTCCTATTGCCGGCCATGAAGCTGCCGCCGCTGACGCTTCCGCTGCCACCTCGTGGCAGGGCGGACACCACAACCGGGGCAAAGGCCTCGCTGATGTCCACCGATGCCCGCTCCGAGGACGCTGCCGCTCCAAAATCCTCGCGACTGCTGTACATGGTCTGGGCGTGCGGTGGAGGAGCCGGGGGCTTGGCTGGCCGAGATCCATACTGATCCATTTCGTCCACCTTCAGGGAGAAGGTCTCTGTGACGCGCACAGACAACGGCTCCGCCTCCTTGCCCTTCATCGCAGCGCCCGAGGTGGTGACAATCGACATGGCCTGAGGCTTGGCCTTGGAGAACACCGACAACATTTTCATGGGCGATGGCGACTTCTCGCGGGAGAATGCAGACGGAGAGCGTTCCCTCTCCATTTTGGGACTGGGCGTTCGGGCACGCTGTTGCGTCGGAGACTTCTGGCTGGGCTCCTTGGCAGCGAACATGGCTTTGAAGCGCGAGGTGTAGGAACTCTTGACCTCGGAAGAGGCATCCTGCAGACTGATGACTGCCGTGGCTGCCGGCTGGACCATCTGCTGCTGCTGTGGAGGGGAAGCGGCAGTCCATTTCGAAGGACGTTCCGGTGACAGCTGCCTCTCTGGAGTGTGTTGGCGTTTCAGGGGTTGCAAGGGAAGTGTTGACTCCGCTGGAGACGGACTGGATGGCCGACTCGAGGGCAGCTGGAGGGTGGCCATCACATGCGGGGCCTTGGGTTGCCTGGGCGAGGGTCTTGGACTACGACTGCGATGCTCCGCTGCCTTCTGCTCCTCCTGCCGCACCAGCGCATCGATATCCACCACTGGCATGTCGTGGATGATCTCGATCTTTGTCAGCTCGTCCAGCTTCAGGGAGGCGGCACTCAGATCCCCACCAATAGAGGGCGGTCGCCGTGTCTCCGCCTGTATGTTGTCGCGAATGTTCACGATGTTGTGCTCCTGCGCGATCTGCTCCAGCTCGGCCACAGTCTCGGCCAGGGGATCCATTGGTGTGGTGACGGTGGTCGGCTGATAGGGACTCTTCAGCTGCTGGAAATCAGACTCCAGGAGGAAGGAGGGACGCACTGCATCGCCGCCAAAGCGAGACACGTCGATGGGTCGATTCTGGGGCAGCACATCGCCGGGCAGCTGATTCTCCTTGTTGGCGTCGCTGGGACGCATGTAATCCGGTGACAGGGGCGGCCTGGCATTGCGGAAGTCCTGCTGCGAGGGAGCTGGAGACGGCTGATGCGAGGGGAAATGTGGCTGTTGATCCGCCATTCCAGGACTGGGCGTAGCGGCGATCAGATTCAGTTGGGGCGGCTGCAGCGAACCCGGCACGATGGTGGCCTGGAAGAGATCCGCATTGGAGGCTCGTCGACTGGCACTGGCCGATCGCTGGCCGCCTGGACGTCCGCTTGCAGGAGCATTCGGTATATTGATGTCCGCGCAGTAGAGATCCATCTTGGAGTTGCCCGCCGAGATGCGGCGCAGGGAGGTGCCACTGCGCATGGACAAGGTGTCGGGGAAGCGTCCAACGCTGCCCGAGGACAGGCCTCCCATGGACAGCTGTCGGCGTCCTGCGGCCGTGAAGGATCCACCGGGATCCGGTTCGGTGGCATCCGAAATGCTGCGCAAAACCAGTCCTCGGGATCGGGCCGTCTGCTCCAGCTCCGGATAGCGTTCCATGAAGCTCAGATCTACCGATTGGGCGGCCACATCCGCATGACTCACAATCTCAAAGCTCTGTGTGGACAGATCATCGCGGGGGTAGCCGAGATTTAAATTTACATTCTGATTCAGGTGCGGAAACTGCTGCTCCAGGTCGCTGTGATGGCCCTGACGAGAGCCTGGCCGCGAATCCACGGGATTGATGCGCTCCGGCAGCAGGGATTCGGACTGAAAGTACTGGCAGGCACAGCGAACATCCAGAGAGGCGCCGCTGGCACTCTCCACTCGCGACACAAAATGTTTCTTCTCGGCAGGCAGAGCGCCCACCGAGGCGGAGCGACGGGAATTTAGCATAATCTCCGCGACTGAGTGCGATAGAGAGCGACGAGAGCAGACAGCTGTTGCTGGTTTACTTATTCACTTGGCCCCCGGTCGGAATCCACTCTATCCTCATCCACCTCTTGTACTTTTTTGTGTCTTTTATTTGGTTTATTTTGTTGTTCGCTTTTGTCGCCTTGTCGTTTCGTGGTGGGTCGTTGGCTATTTTTAAGCACCATCACCAGAGCATGAGCAACCGCCTCCGTTGGACATTGAATTTATTTTCTGCCCGAATCAGCTCGACATTCTTTTGCCCAGCCTCTGAGGAATTTCGTGGCACTTGCAGCCCACAGAGTTTGTTCGAACTTTACTTCAGGGCTAACAGTCCACCCATTGGCGTCGGGTTTGACCTTTCTGAATGGAAATCACTTTGTGCGGGGTGTCTAATTGTATAGAGCTATTCTCTCGATTATTCTTCGGTGGATTCCGTTACTCTGCGTTCTGTGCGGTGTGTGGTGTGGTGTGGTGTACGAGGTGTAGTTTCGTGTGTGCGGCGCGACGGCGACCGTGTCTACATCGTTGCGATTTTCGGCCAGGACTGAGAGCTTTTTGCTTTTTGCGCGACACAGATTTTGCTCAACGAAAATACTTGTTCGAAAGATGAAAATGGTTTTTGCTGTTGTTTTCTTTTTAAAATTAGCAAAAATACACACAGACAGACACAGAAACTGCCACAAACAGATCGAGACATGAACAGACACGCACAGAAACGACTGTGTACGAGATGACGGATTAGGATTGCATTTGTATGTTTTCTATGCTGCTTGTTATACTGTTATACTGTCATACTGTGGCCTGATCAGACAGACAGCAGGCGGAGTAGCAGCCAGCAGTACCGTAACAATTATGTACCTACATATGTATACATACAAATTTACATACATTTGTACATTTGCACTTTCATGTTCTATTTTAGAGGCTGCCCTGGCTTTGCCTGCCTGCCGGAAATCTTCTTGTCATTCGTTGACCTTTAGATCTCTAAATATACTGTATACGGTACATAGGAAATCTATCATTTACTATCAGAGATTTACATAGATCCAGATAGTTATCCCGCTTAGAGGCGTTGTTTCCACCTTTAAAATAATGTATTTTTCAATGGATTTATGATTTATACGAGTACACATGGGTTTCCCAGTTATGCAACCCAACTCCTTTCACCGCAGAATACATTTACTGAACCAACACCAACATTTGTGAGACAACAATGAGTGGAAGACGGCACACAGTACATAGAAGCCTTACCTTTGGTCTATATCATAAAAAGCCACCTTCATTTGGAGCCCTCTACCAAAACTTGTTAGTGCCACCGTCACTGTAGCAGCAGCAGAGTGTCCAGCGGGTGGGACTTCTCAACCGTATCCACCAGGAGGATTTGTGTTTGCTTGTTACTAGGACTGGTTGTGGGTGTTTACTGTATTCTGTGTACTGGTATTGATAGTCTTGGTAGTGTGGTGCTGCTGGTGCTTTCGTGTAGGTGGTGGTGCTTCGATTTCGATTTCGATAGCGTCTGCGCTGGCCAACTCCCGGCAAGAGGGTTAGTAACAGTTTCATGAGCAGGGCAAACGGGTTAGACTTTCTGCAAGATTGGGTTAGAGCAACACCACCATTTCGATTGGTTGGTTGGTTGGTTGGAGGTTTTGTGCCGAGTGTTAGTGTCAAGCGTGGGCAGTGACTTGTGGGGGGATCGGTTCATCACACTTACCTTTCGTTCTTCCATCTGGCCGCATTGCTGGCTGCCTCTAGCACTTCTTGGGGCAACTCGATGTCCTCGCGATGCGGTTCGGCCTCGTCTTCGACGTGCGAGAAGGTCACCTTCTTGTCCGAGGGCGCTGGCGATGCTTCCTTCTTGAGCGCGGGACGCAGATCAGCGGCCTCCACTGGCTCTGCGTCACTCTCCTCGGCCACGGGCGACAGCTGCGCCAGGCGGGCACGCTCCTCGTCCGACGAGGTGGAGTCTATGGATGAGATTGGAGCCAGGAGTGCTCCGGACTTGCCGGCACCGGCCACCTGCTCCTCCTCACTGCTGCCCATACGATCCAGGGGCACCGCCTTGGCGGCCTCAATGTCATCGATGGCCATATGATCCTGACGCGTCAGCGACTTCTTGAGGGCGTCCAACTCAATAATGGGCTGATCCACCAGCTCGGGTTTTTGGTGTCCAATCTCCTCATAGACATGCTCACGACGGAGACGAGGAGTCTTCTTGGGCGGCGACTCTGTGCCATCGGCTTCAGCTGTGCCTTCTTCCACTTTCTCCTCCTGCGGCTCTGTGATCTCCAGGGCAGGGGCATCGGTCTCAGTCTTTGCAACGGGCAACTCAATGATCTCCTCCGGCTGGGGGACACTCGCTGCTACCCCACTGGTGCTGGGTAAGTCCTCACGCTGTTCCTGCTCGAGCTCCTCCTTGTTGCGCTTGCGACAGGGCGACTCATCGTACTCGACCAGCTCGAGTATGTCGTCCGAGTCCTGCTTCTCGATAAAGTGCGGAATCTCGCCGCGATCCGACTTGGGCGAGGCCTTCAGCTTCATGATCTTCTGCTGCTCGCCCAGGACTATCTTCTCGTCCTTTTTCAGTGTGATGCGCTTGATGTTCAGGCGCTTCTTCTGCCTCTCGGCCAGACTTTTCAGCTTCTTCATGATGTCGAAGCTCTGCTTGGGCTTGGCCGGGGTGCTCTTCGGGGGTTTCTGTGTATTTGGAACCAGAGAGCCCGGCGGTGGGGCTAGCTCGTGGACGCTGTTCTGTCGACTAGGATTTGCCGATGTGCCTGGCAGCGACTGGGCGTCCTCGTGGGTGCGTCCGCTGCGCCTGCGACGGATTATGTCGCGGATGTGGGCCAGGCGACTGGTCTTGCGCGGCTTGTTGTGGCCTCCAACGGCGAGCACAGAGTCGGACACACAGGAGATGCACTCGCTGAGGGTGTCCTCGTTGTGGGTGCCACGCTCTGACTCGGTCTCCGAGTCGGACTCCTCGCTGCTGTCCTCGGAGGTGTGGGCTAGCGCCTCGTCCTCGGACAGGTCCTGGATGTAGCGCTCGGTCTCCTTGACCAGCACCTGCTCGTCGTAGCGCACTTTCTTTAGGGACTTGGGCGATTCGGACTTGAATCGCAGCTCCTGGGACTTGCGCAGGAGCAGCACAATCTCCGGCTGCTCGTCGGGTCCCAGGGGACGCTTGTACAGATGCGTCCAAGGATAACCACCCTGCGGAGCAACAGAAATGAGTATCGGGAGTATGGGACGATGTCTGTCTGGTGTGAACTTACCCGTTCTCTGGCTCTTCGAAGATCCTCCCAGCGATAGGTCTGGAGCGGTATTGGCGGCTTGTCCTGGCTGCTCTGCAGCAGATACTTCTTCAGCGACTGATAATATTCCCTTTTGCAGTCCGCTGAGAGTCGTTGGGCATCCGTTTCGGTCTCCCCTGCCCCGTGCTGTTCGATTTGTGGCAGCGAGTCGATAAACTCCTTCCGCTGTTGCTCCTCAGCCTCGGTCTTGGGCGTGGGCACCTCCACGAGCTTCAGCTCGTTGGCGGCAGCGTGTCTCAGTGGCCTGGGCTCTTCCTCCTCTGGCTCTGGCAGCTCCAACACAATCTCCGCCTGCGGCTTGTTCTTGAGGATGCTGGTCAGCTCGTTCAGCTGCACCTCCACCTGCTGTGAGAGCGAGCTCAGCTCGTCGCGATCGCGCTTCACCTCGTTGTCGTGCTCAGTCTTGGCCTCGTCTACATCTTTGCTCAGCGTTTCAATAAGCTCTCGCTCTATCTCATCCACCAGCTGCTCGGCGGTGCGACGCACTAACTCCGAAGGCTGGGAAGTCTCTTCTGACTTGGGGATTTGTTGTGGCGGCACTAAAGTCTGTAGCGCCTCGTCGATCTCCTCCACCAGCTGCTCAGCGGTCCGACGCACTGCCTCCGACGGTGTGTTGGCCGTTTCGTCTACTTCGGCGATTTGATGGGGCGGCGCAAGAGTCTTAATGGCCTGCTTGGTCTTGGCCCCGGCTGGTTCTACCTCTATCACAGAAGCTTCATCGTCTGTTCCGACCTTGGATGTGCCCTGCTGCAGCTCCTGCTCGAAGGGCGTCAGTTCCCTGATGCCCACTCCGCTGCCCTGGCCCACAACGTTCTCGATGAGGTGGGACTCAAAGTCCAGCAGATGCGAGCCTCCCGGCGTCGTTGGCACTGACAATACGGGATGGTTGCCCAGCGAGGAGATGCCTTCGCTCTGGGGATTGCTCTCGAGGGCCAACTTTAAGGCGGCGGCCTTGCTCTGCCTGTCCTGAAGCTGGGAGTCGTCGGCGATGCCGTTGATCAGTAGAATTGTTGGCTGCTCAGCTCCAGATCCAGGTGCGGCACCGGGCAGAGACACTGCGGGGATGGCAATGGAATGTAGAGAAACAGAAAGAGAGTGATGAGTGATGGGTTCAAGACTCAGGTGTTTTCACAGTGCAACAGGTGCTAAAAATATCAGCCAAAGCAAACGAGACTCGGATAGACAAGTAGAAGACAATAAACCACTGCCACCACCACATTCGGATTACATAAGATGATATGATGCTCTCGCAGAGAAAACACACAGAGAGACAGAGAGAGAGGGAGAGAATGATGGAATGATGGAATGGGCAAGAGAGACAACAACGACAATATGAATAATTCCCACAATTAGTATTTCGATATCGAAATTACTATTCGAATGCAATTACGAAATTATTTCGAACTGGGAACTGTGTATTTCCCTTACCAAAATAGTTCCTTTCAAGGCGGATGCACGGATAATCCTTTGATCCCTGCGATTCGTTTTTTTTTTTCGTTAAGTGTTTCGTTGTTTCGTGTTTCTTTTATATTGAAATAAAATCAATCGAATACGAATACTCTTGTACATAGAGTACTTTTAGTGCCAAAGTGCTCTTGCTGCTTTCCTCACAAATATCTCAGCGCAGCGCAGCGCAATTCGCGTGAAGTGAACGGACACAGAGCAGAACAGAACAGAAGACCGAGCCGTGCATTGAAATTGTCCGGGGCCGACTGGCCCGTCCGATTCGCTTTTCGCCAGCCAGAGGCCCCCCCAAAAGCAAAAACCCGACAGTCGAGAGACTAATTTTCTTGCCTTGTGTTTGGGTTTTAAAATACTCGTACTTATGCTTAACAATTTTCACCATTGAAATTGTTGCTCTTGCTCTTTAGTCTTTACTCTACTGCACACTATCCCTCTCGCTTTTCCTCGTTCATTCTCTGCCTTTTTTTTGTCGTAAACAATTTGTAGTTTGGTTTTTACACAGACATAATATTACCATTACCGTTAATCTAGAACACCGTCGATAAACAAGAGCGAATCGTGCCCAAGCGATCTACCAAAACAACTGAAATTTCTGATTTCATGTTCATGTGCCTCAGATTTCTCAGCCGATTTGTGCTTTACATTCAACAAATTATTGTTTGTATGTACATATGTTTGTCTGTACTGGAACTAACGTAATCACATGAACAATTACAAGCTCATGAAACCAAATTGTTTGTACAAAACAGAATTTGTTTTCCGTTACGCCTTTATGGATCTGTCTGCGGGTGAATGAAAGAGCTGCATGGGTACTAGAGAAAACACACATTACATCTTATGCTCACGATATAAATATGTACAGATTTATGTACATACATATGTACACACCCCTCGGATGATGCAAATTCATTCAGAGTCTATAATTTGATTTGATCATGCCCCTGATTGATCATTCCTCAAAATGGATTGTGTGAGGTAAGAAAATTTGATCATTTGTTTCCCTTTAGACCGTGACCTCATGTTAGTTTTCATTTCTAAGTTATGCAGAAAATTGATTTATATAGAAAAATAAATGAACTCAGTCGCAAAAGACTTAAACAGGTGGGAAATAAACTCCTTTCTTTATTTGTATGTAGATTTATCTTAGGCATTTGATATTTTCTTATCAAAAAATCGGAATATTCTGAAGATATTTTCATTTGCCACCAAGTTGTCATCATTGGTTCTCCCAATTTGACTGCTGAATAGTGCCATCATAGTTCCAAACTTCATATATGTGTATGGTTAATGGGTTGCCAATATTCCAGTGCTTTTGGTTCCCCCAAGAAATTACCTTCCCTATCAAGTCTCTACTGTGGCAGCAGATTTGGCCATGTATGAAGTAAATATGAGGATAAATTTACCATCACAATTCGAGCGTAACTGCTGTGGTGCGACTTGCCTTACATGGACTGCCTCCCATGCCACACTCGTTTGCAGTCGAGTGGATTTGCCTGGCACTTTTCCTCAAAAGTAACTTTTCACATATGAAATTTGACAACTGGAAATCAATTCCCAATCATGGACAAGTTCATGAACATTGTGGCAGTTGAACTTTGCAACAGAATGTGTCCGCAGATAGAGACGGGAACGGACGGAGAGCAGCACACGTAACGCTCTATAAATAGTTGTACTCCGTGTAATCGGCCTAGGAATCATTACGCTGCTGGTCATTACACTTTTGTCAATTTGCTGGGCGGGTATTGGGACCCCGACCCTGCCATCGCATTGCGTAACATGCAAATCAATTAAACTAAACGTGCGGCCCGGGCCGACTCCAACCACTCACCATAATTGCCGGCCACACTGAGGAAAACATAAACCATACTCGAAAGAACGTTAGGAGTGTGGTTAGTTATTTTAATAATACAAAAAAAAACAATAATATTAATTTAGAAAAATAAACCGAAAAGAAAAGAGTAAAAACTACGACGGACGGACGTCTCTTGAGCTTCACATGTTCGACGTCTAATCGCGTTTTGAATACTAGCAAAAGTATAAAAAAAAAACTATCCACGTTGAAAACAAATACGAGCTGCCATGCCAACTGCGGCTGAGGCAGAGGCTGAGGCAGAGACATAACGTGTACGGAGACGTCGCTGACTACGTTTGACGCTGCTCTCGAAATGCCAAATGCTGATTGAAAAGCGAGAGAAACGGGAGAGAGATAGAAACTAAAACAGTGACAACGGTGACAGAGTCTCCTCTTCCTCCTCCATGGGTTGGCTAGCTGGGCAACGTGTTGCACTTTCCTCCCAGCCCACTGGTTGCATGCAATAATGAAGATGGCGGTGATGATGATGATGATGTCGCCAAACAGCACCGCCGACGTAAGCGGTGCCGTCCAAGGTCGCCAATGCCGCCACTAGGCGGCTCTTCTCTAAATTTAGAATCATTTAAGCGTAACGCTAACGCACTTGAGGGCGCTACTCTATCGCCAAGACATGCCAAGTTATTATGCCCTTCAAAAGCGAGTATCAGCAGCAGCGACTATCGTGTCCATATAGTTAGCTATAAATGTTTGTGTGTCCATCTGCTGCTTTGGAGACTAATCTCAGATACTTTAATCAGTTTGCTATATTTGAATATTTGCCATAAATCTTAAAAAGGTTAAGTATTCTATCAAAAATCTATTTGCTAATTTATTTGAATAAATCGGCACTATCTCCTCGTACTACTATATCATATTCTCAGTATCTTGTGATTTATTTGTCATTTAGTCTTAGTCTTAGTTGCGATATCTTCAGCTTAAATGGGATTACCATACGTCACACGACTGTTTCCGCTATGCTGAGTTGCAAATATCATTAGATTAATTACTAAAGTAGAGTATATTCATCCTCGGTCTCGACAGATAGCCCTTCTTTCGTGTTAACAAGCAACGCTCTCTCACGCTCTCTCACGCTCTCTTTCGCGGTATTGGCTAGTTAAATGTGTGATTTCTGTCTTCCTATTCTCTCCATAATCTATCATCTAGAGGACAGGCGCCCGCTCTCCTGCTCTTTGGCACCTTTATTCTAATGAATGAGAGAAACCGCTTCAAAAACTGGCACACATTGCGTATGCGTTATGTCCCGGCTAAACTTTTTCTGTGCTCTGTGTGCTAGTTGCAAAATTTTGCTTGTTTTGAAAATAAATTCTCATGACACAATTGCAGAATCGCTGTGTCCGAGCCGCAACGAGTTCATTGTACGGTTTAATTATGCGAATCAAATAGAATTGAATTCCGAAATGTAAATTGCAGACCGTAATTGTTAGTTCCTTAGGGAAATTTCCATATTTTTAGTGCATTTTTATGCTGAGTTTTCTTCGCACTGCCCACACACAGAGAGAGACTTTCCGTTGATGACCTTGACTGGCCAGATATTGAATTATTTATGTACAAACCTATAAATATAGTTCAGGGATAGCGCATATACATGATACACATACACAGACACACTCGAGAAGAGCAGCTGGCTTCTCTTCATATTTTCTATTGACGATTAGTCGTTGTTCCAAACTGAAAAGAAAATCAAACCCACACCCACAACCACGACGATGACGACGACACGCGACAGTCAACGAGAACGGAGACGGAGACTAAGACGAAGACGAAGACGAAACAAAACGAATAGGACAAAGCAGAACCGAATTAAAATCAAACAAGCACAATATACAGTATAGAGTTAAACATATGTATAGGAATAGATGGCGGTGGGTATCCCACATACAGATATTATAGATATAGATGGACTGAACAAAGTCACAGCGAAAGTAAAACAAAAGTTAGGGAACTCTTGCCCCACTCAGAACTCATGAATAATGAAAGTACTCGCACAAAATGATCAAGAGGCGAAATGAGATTGTTCCTGGCCCACATAGAACTGTTCAGAATGGGATTTAGACAATCAAAGATGCAGCCTGGCAACATGTTGTGCTGCCGCAGCAGACCTGCCGCTGCTCTTTATGAATGAAGCACAACAAGACGAGGCACAATAACAATGGTAGGAGAAGGTGAGATACTAGTGTGTGGAGGCATTTTACCAATCACTGGTGCCATACAGGTCAGGAATCGGGTCAGTGCTGTGCCAGTGCTGGCCATGGCCCTATTCGGACTGGGTGCTGTCCGTGCTGCTCGTCCTGCAATTAGGTCAAAGTTTGTTTTAGAATTCCCCATCGAATACGAGTGGGCGATGGCTGCTCATGTGATGTGCGGTGGGATGCTAATTGGAAATCAATCATACTTCCATTAGCCGGGCCTTCAGCCAACCGATCCAACGACCGACCAACTTTTTGTGACTCTCTACTCTTTCTCTGGCAATTACCAGCCAATTTTCACCCACTCTGAATCATCAGTTTTCTTGGGTATTTGGATATGCTAATCAATGGCTGAAATGTGCCGTTCAAGAGCACTCTGGATGGTGTCTAGTGGCATTTTGTGTTGAATTTTTTAGCACATTGATCGAGCTTGTAACAGGAAGCTCTACTAGAAGTTTTAGCATCTCCGATGGGTTGATTAATGAATAAGTTATACAGAAAACCTTTAATACTTTGCTTAGCTACAGTATGAAATTGAATTCTCGATTGCCTATAGATTTATGATTGTAATATTATAATCATAAATATGACTGCTAGGAATAGCAAATGACTTCACCACTCAATGCTCTAAGATGGAAATGCAATCAAGAATGACGACGATAACCTACGATATCTTGTGCTACTCTATCGACTTGTTGGAGATCGCTTAGTACTTTGCTGTCAGCCAATTTTATTTTTGCCAACCCCCCTAATTATATGTCTAACCACTTTGAGGCTTTCCCCACCCACTAAATAGTTATAGTCTTTGCCATAAATAACCTCCAAAGATGATGCAACAAGTCCCCTACTTATCAGCGGCACTGCCAGCCAGTTAAATGGATAGCTAAACTCTGTCCCGTCCCCGAATGGGGTAGATAAGATAGCGAAACCATATGTTTAGGGCCCTCATCATCGTCATATGACGCCCGAGACGGACTACGTGTGCAGAGTCTCGCTTCTGCACTGACTGGGACTTGTCTCAGTCAGGTTTATGGACAGCTGTTTTTATCACCTGCAAGTGTGCAAATGCTTTTCAAGTGGCAATAAAAGCGCTGCAAGTGGCTCAGCGGGAAGCTCTCCGAAGAGGTGCACCAATCCAGCTGTACATGGGAATGGAAACAGGTCGAACGGTTTTCACTTTCGTTGTCTGGAAAAGGGAAAGACTCTGCCTCACATTGATTCTCTCTGACTAATTTAAATCTTGATCTATGCAACTGCAACGGTATTCCGCAGTGGGGAGGGAGAAGCTACAACCGGTTTGGCAATTCACACAATACGCCCATTGTGCTTGGGAAATATTTAAGCAGTAGAAGATGCCGCTAGCATGGAGTCGTTCGGTCTGTTTACCTGAATTCCAAACAACCTCTGAGATTTCGAAACTGAAAACTAATTCTGAATTGCCATTGAAGCGTATATGCTCTATAGGAAACATAGCCAATTATGCATAACGATTACACAAAAAATAAAATATTTAAGAACCACTTGATTTGGTTTACGCTATGCTACCTAAGTTTTCGATTGTTTATTTTTCACCTCATCTACAGAACTGATTGAGAAATGAGAATATTTTTGTATTTATCTACTGCAAGACAAATTTTAAAGCAAAGTTTCCCTACGCTGCTACATTCAAGAGGCCAGACAATTGTATGATATTAGTAGGCCAGTGCATTTGATTACCAATTTCCGTTGTATTTTTTGTCTGAGAATTCTGAATTCCGCTGCGAAATATGCACATGTGTATAATTGGGAAAACGCTTTTCCGCTGGGGCGCCAAAAGCGAGCACGACTTGTCATAGCTTTTGGCTGGCGTTCAACTTGGCACACAGTCATAAGTAATGTTCTATACAGTATAGTATAGTACAGTACAGTTCACTCGGGTATCTATAGAGAGACACACAGACTCTTGCACACTCAGCATGGTCTATATTCGTCAAAAATTGTCATTACAACGCCCACGCAGCGTATGCGTAATGCGAGGCTAATTTATGGGGCAAATGCAGCCACGTTCGTTCGGAACAAAGATGAGATGGGGATCGGATGGGAGCTGAGGCCTACCTTCATCCCAAGGATGATGATGCTGCTGCTGTTGTTGTTCCTGTGTCGGTTCCTGCTGCAGCTCCTGTTCGATTGGGGCCTGTACTGGCCGCGACTTGCGTCCTTTCTTGGAGCGTTTACTGTTGTTGGGCTCCATTTTTTGCGTCTGCTAAGATTTACTTTTTGGCTACAAGACACGCGCGTAAATAGAATAATACATATATACATTTGTATGCAGATACTACATATATTTACATATATCGCGTGCGGCTGTGTGTGTGGTTTGGTTTGGTTTGCTTTATCTTCAGTGACGCACACACATTGCGGCCACAAGTGACATTTGCCAAACACTCACACAATCGCACTTTGGACACACACTCTCGCGGGTTTCCTTTTTTTTACGAACTTTTTTGTTTTTTTTGTATTTTGTATCTTTGTTTCTTTGATTACTTTGGCGCGTTTGGGGGGACACAAGTTTAGATACATAGTACGTATAGTCGCCGTATATCTATCTATCTTTCTATCTATCTATCTGTACGGTATGGTACGGTGCTGCACGGTTCGGTACAAATATATTTAAAATTTAAAGATCTCCAAGTTATTTTTAATGCGGTGATTTAATTTAACGCACACACACACACACACAGACACAGACACAAACAGACACTCTTCTGGCACTTTTCATATTCCTTACTTGCCAAAACTGCGACAAATTTTCCCTCACCGATATTCCAAAGACTTAATTATTATGAAATTCGATTTAATGGACATTACGTGACAACGCGACGTTTCTGAATTTTCCATCAACTTTTACGATTATCAATTATTTGTTTCCCTTCGACTAACCGCTGTCCGTCCGCTGGACTGTCGAACTGCCCAACAGTGGAACAGAGAAACTGCCTGGCCCAGTCGATTGGGTCGTTGTTATTGGCTGGGACTCGTACTCGTACCCGTACCCGTATCCGTAATCGTATCGGTATCGGCAGTGGTGGGGGTATTGGTAGCTGCAAGGGTATTCGTGTACTTGAAGAACTGAGCGAGAAGTTGTGTGAAAAGTGAATGAAAATCGCGCACGGAGTCCATGCGACGTCGTTGTCGCTGTCGATGTCGTCGATCGTTTGCCGTGCCGTCCCGAGCGCGACTAATGCCAAGCACCGCTGACAGCGCGATCTCGGAGAGCTTTTTTGTTGTTTTTGTTGTTTTTGTTGTTGTTTTTAGTTGGTTTTACTTTTGGACTCTGTGCGTTTTTTGTCACTGGTCACACGCTGCTCGCGACCGCCGCTCCGGTTCGTGCCGTGTTCTCTGATGGAAATATATTTTCGGTACCGCTGCCGTGTGCTGTGTGCTCTGTCCGCCGTGTAATTGCCTTTCATTCATAGAGTAGTCCGGTGGCTGGTGGAGCGCGGTGGCAAATGCATTTGCTTATCACACATTATTTCGCATTTCAAGTGTATTTATAGAGATACAAGCTGAGTACAGCTTCATCGATAGAGAGTTGGTGGCATGCCAACCTTTAAAACGCCACGCAAATCAATTGGAAGAGATTTCATTTGCCAAAATACCCATTAATTACGAGTAGTTTATGGTGGGGATGGGTGGAAAAATAATGATAGATTCTATCATTTCCATTACCCTTTAAAGTTTTGAAATTCCCTCTACTGCACTCAGTTCTATCTGCAACTTCATAGCCTGAAAGAGCAGCCTTTTCTATACATATGTACGAATCCTTTCTGAGCAGTCAATGAAGGTATCTATTTTATATTTCCAATTTAAACCATTTGGAAATGCTTTAAATGTGAATTAAACCAATCCGAACGCAGCGTAAAAACAAAAGAAAGTAAAGTGAAAGATTTAATGGCCTCTAGACGGAGGCCACATTGAATGGTCGTTGAAAATTATAAAAAAAACAAAAGCGCAGGGAGGGTAGGGCTCATCAAATGTATTGTAGAATGGACAGACACAACAAGTTCAAGTTGTTGAGCCCCCAGATTGCATGTTTTGTGTTTCAGACATGTTTATGGGGGAGCAGCAGCTGAAGCAGCAACAGAAGAGTTCAATTGCCGCACTACATACAGCGCGGATGCCGGATGGGGCTCGAGATGTTGCTGCTACTGTTGCCACTGCCAGTGGCGCTACCTCCTCATCAAAGCTGCCTTTGTGCCGCCCCACTCGTACACGAAAGTGGCAACTGCTACTGCTGCCTCATCAAGTTCATTCCACTTGGCATTAAGAGCATGGCGGAGCAGAGCGGCAAACAAACCCCAAACAAATATCCCAAGAATGCTGCAGCAGACACTGACAGTGAGATCTGTTTATAGACCTAGGCGGCATTTAATTACTGTGAAAGTGGGGCGGAATGGGGTGCTGTGGCTGCCACCCAGCACAGAGACTGTGTGATGATTACATAAAAAGTGACGATTCCCCCCCATTATTCCAGGCCTACGTATATGTGTGATTAATAAATCTAAGTCGACAGGAGCACCTTGATCTTTGACCTTTGATGGGGCGTGCAGGTGCAATGCGTGGGATGACATGACTCTAAGCCCTTAATGGGGGGGGGACTACACACATCAAAAGCGTGCACGGTACAACAGCAATGGATGGCTGATGGCTGATGGCTCGAAGGGAACGTGGCATTGTTACCTACAATAAAAATAGTGTCCTCATTGAGTTGCGTTTCTAGAGTTGATTGACAGGATATAGACGACAACGACGACGACGACGAGGAGAACGACAATAGGTTACGCCTATTGTGGAGGCGGGGGCGTAGGCAGAGTCGTGTCTCTGGGTAGCACCATTAATCAAACGCACACACGTGAGCCAGCTCCTTCAGCTGCCAATGGGTATACTGGTGGCAACTTATTTATGGGCTATGGCTAGGATATTTATCGATTTGCCTTAGCCGAATTGTTCAATTATTTGGGTTAAATTGTTCCTTCTCTTCTCACTTTTTCTATTTTCATTCATTTGGAATTTCAGCGGCTGCTGCACATCGGTCTCGGCCTCTCCTCTGCTCTCCCTGATGACCCGCACGTCCAATTAATTAATTATCATTACAAGTGTAGCATTATGCTTGCAGGACACACGACACAAGGAACAAAATTCCATGAACACGAGGCTAAAGGGATTGGAAACCAAGGGAACGCGCGACTCGGACTAAGGAGACGCTCCGCGGGGCAACGCACAGCAATGGGCACCGACTGAGGGACTGATTGGATGGGTTTCAGCGTTTTTAATTCCATTTAGACCAAGGCTCTAGCCTAACTGCGGCTCCTGTTTATGTTTATCCCTGCGCCTGCACTGTGCTCGCTCTGCTCGTTCTCTGCCATAGTCGTGGTTGTTGCTATTGTTGATGTCGGCATATTTCGTTGCCGCTGCGTTGGCCGGCATTCGGCGGCGTCAGCGGGTAAGGGGTAGCCAGTCCTTGCATTCAGACATCTGCCATTGTAGAGTCCTGCGCACAGCCAATAAATTCGAATTTATTTTACTTATTGGGCACAACACCATCTCCCTGAGAGTCCTACTTGTGCACCAACAAATGGTAATCACTGTTTGAGTACAATGGAGAGTCATGCGCAGATCGAGAACTTAGTTTCCCGCTACACAAATTCAAATTTGAAATTGTATCAATAGTGCTGCCACACTGCTCAAAAATGGTCATACTATATTGAACCTATTGGCAGCGCCTGTGGGCACAGAGATCATTTGTGTATTTTCCTATTTAAACACTGTTTTAGTTGGATAGATTAATGCCTACAATATGTTTTTGAAACCACCAGATGTGCCCCAAACTACTCCGCTTGGTATCTTTCTTGCTGTCTGTGCTAAGTGGCCAGATCGCTCTGGTGCTGCCACCCCGTTGTATCTGCTCTTTTAATATTATAAATGTAATAATGAAAATTCAATTAAATGCACATGAATTAAATTTTATTTCTTCCAGAATATGTAATGATTGGCTTAGATCTCCCTCATGTCAAACGTGCCACCTGTTTGATTCCCACTCGATGGTTTCAAGTGGCGAGTGTGCACAGCTGATCGGAGGAGGAGGTTAGATAATAGTTTATGGTTCCATATTGACTGCAAAAAAAAAACAACGCGAAGATGGTCCTGAGATTTGTGGCGAAATCCTGCAGATCTTTGCTGCAGCACGGCAATCGCCATCTGCCCTGCACCCGAACTCTTGCCCACTATCCTGTCAACGATGCCATGTTCGGGCTGGACGAGGATCAGCAAAAGTTGCGCGAGGTTGCCTTTAGTTTCTTCCAGAAGGAGCTGGCGCCCTACGCCAAGGAGATTGACAAGCTGGACAACTTCAAGTGGGTCATGACGATAGAAAAGGGAACATAGCTAATGAAAATTTGCATCCTCAGGGATATGCGTCCATTCTGGAGAAAGCTTGGCGATCTTGGATTTCTGGGCATCACAGCGGAGCCGGACTTTGGCGGCACTGGGGGAAGCTATCTTGACCACTGCATCATCATGGAGGAGTTTTCGCGGTAAACTAGAATATGTCAGAGTGTCGATAAATAACTTCCAAGTCTTTTCTTACAGTGCGGCAGGTGGCGTGGCCTTGTCCTATGGAGCACACTCCAATCTCTGCATCAATCAGCTGACCAAAAATGGTACCACCGAACAGAAGGAACAATACTTGCCGAAACTTTGCAATGGTGAGCACATTGGAGGCTTGGCCATGTCCGAGCCCGGATCCGGTTCCGATGTGGTGTCCATGAAGTTGCGCGCCGAACGCAAGGGCGACTACTACGTTCTGAATGGAAGTAAATTCTGGATTACTAACGGATCTGATGCGGATACCCTGATCGTGTACGCGAAGACGGGAAGCAGCGATGTACCAAACAAGCACGGCATTACCGCCTTCATTGTAGAGACCGCCTGGGAGGGCTTCAGTGTGGCACAAAAACTGGACAAGCTTGGCATGCGTGGCAGCAGCACCTGTGAGCTGGTCTTTCAGGATCTAAAAGTGCCTGCCAAGAATGTCCTGGGCAAGGAGAACAAGGGTGTCTATGTGCTGATGTCTGGACTGGACTTTGAGCGCCTAGTGCTGGCCGCCGGACCAGTGGGCCTAATGCAGGCCGCATGCGACATATCCTTCGACTATGCGCATCAGCGCAAGCAGATGAACCAGCTAATCGGCGAGTTTCAACTCCTTCAGGGCAAGATGGCTGACATGTACTCCACTCTGAGCGCCTGTCGCAGCTATCTCTACACTGTGGCCAGATCCAGCGATGCAGGGAACCGCAGCCCCAAGGACTGCGCCGGCGTCATCTTGTACTGCGCCGAGAAGGCAACCCAAGTTGCCCTGGATGCCATTCAGATCCTCGGCGGCAATGGCTACATCAACGATAATCCAACGGGACGCATTTTGCGCGATGCCAAGCTGTACGAGATTGGGGCCGGCACCTCTGAAATCAGACGCTGGCTGATTGGGCGCCAGCTGAATCAGGAATACAAGTAAAACACGCAAAACAAACATTTATTTGAAGCCAGATACGCATTTACGATTACGGAATCGGTGCAATTTTATGTGAATTACGACCTGACAAGACTATTAATTGCATTTATTATACATTTTTTTGAATCTTATAAATTGTACCTAAGTTGTGTGTTTGCTATGTATATAATCGGATGCACTGAGCCTTAGAATTGTGAGGATCTAGATTCTGGACTGTCGTTCGTCAAAAGATCTCGACTACCTGGCGCCTTGTTTGAATTTAATACACACCACCATTTCATGGCGACTAAATTTTGCCAGACATCAATATTATATACTCGATATGTCTGTCTCTTATCGATAGTTCCCTTTTGTGTGTTTCCAGCCCTGGATACCAAAAAAAACAAAACAAAAGAGCAGAAAACTCACAATATTATTGAACAAATAACAAAAAGGGTAATTCAAGCATTAAAAAAGTAATTAAAACGATGAACAGTCTTGCCGGATACCCCAGAATGTCATTTGCAGTACAAGTACATGGAGGTAGGTACCAAACAGACAGCCGGTGTCGTCTGTCCCATGATAATGGGAATTTGGATGATAATTTTGCAATGTAATTCATTTTTGATGTTTTCAGTCTGCATCACCCTGAAGCGAGAGTTGAATGACACGCAATTGAGTTACCCAGAGAAACGACAAAGGCCAACAATGCCGACCATTATGTGAGAGGATGAACAGACGCACATTGATTACAGAGAATGTGAGTAAATCAGCGGTACGCATTAAAATGCTTATTGGTTGCTTCTTTTACAACAGAGCACGTCAGCCGATGGGCTCTAAATCCGCAAAGATGCCGCCGCCGAACGGCCTCTTCGAGAATTCGTTGGTACTGCTGAAGCTGAACCTTTATGCCAGGGCGACTCGGAACTAGCAAAGATCCTGAGGTAGCGGATATGGATGCGTCAACTGCTGGAGCTGGATGATCTGGTCTTGAACTATGGCACTCATTTATTTCATGGCGAATTAACTCTGCCAACTACCCGGGAGTTCCTATAACTACCTAGTTACGTACCTACGCAAGGTATTTGGGAAGGTGCATGTCCCAGCCCTACAGGTCCTTGACGTCAACGAGGTGCTGCATGCCATCGAGGGCTGATCGCATGTTGAGCTATACAGCGAGCTTTATAGTGTCCAGGCAGGCACTGAGAAGGTAAGTCGTTGATTCTGCCATCAGCTATCTTTTTACATATTCCCGTTTTGTGTTTTTTTAGAAGGAGAATGAGGATCGTAGCCGATAAACAGATGGCCGATGGGGAGCAATTGGCCAACCATGTGGTCTAGCTGGAGAGTGAATGCCCCGTCAATGCAACGTTCTTTCCGCAGAAGATCGAACTAGGCAATCGACTCTTTTTTGTGCTGCGATCAGGAGTTCAAGATCTCCATGGAAGTGGCCGATTTTCATGTCGGTCTAGGTTAAGATTACCATAACACATAACTGCCAATATTGTAAACAAATAGATTGAAATAAGTTTGGTATACCAATAAAAATAAATATACCAGACTTTCAAGCTGCTCAGTAAGCTATGTGAAGTTTTGAAATTGCCTCGCTCAAATGGCCGAAAACTGGAAAATTTCCAGACCAAGTACCAGGCGAACATAAATCAGCAGAAGGTAGCTGGTTTTTATTTTTTTAATCGTGTCAAGAGCTAGCTGCTATGTAACTCGGCGGTTTTTTTTAAATCTTAAGTCACTAAAGCTTTGCACCAAATAGGACACTTTTGTTTGCTCATTAATTTGGGTCCGATCAGGGCATGCCACACCTCCTCGTGATCAGGAGAATGTCCTTTATCGTTTTCCAATCCCTTCGGATGTAAGGATCTAAAGGATAATGGCATTTTAAGGATATTTTTTAATGTTATCCCTATAACGGCATAGCTTGGCTGTGTCCTGTCGGATCAGGACCTGCCACACCTCCTCGTGATCGGGACAATGTCCCGGTCCGATTACAATCACTTCGGATGCAAGGATATTAAGGATAATGGATGTTTTAAGGATGTTTTTAACTAAAACCTAAACCTAAACCTAAACCTGTCGGATCAGTACATGCCCCTCCTCCTCGTGTGTGGAAATGTCTCCTGCATCGTTTCAATCTATCAAGGCCCTCAAGGACTGCAGGATATCGCTGTTTTACGCATTTTTGTAAAAGCGTTCTTTTCAGCTTGGAAGTATGCCACACTTTTGAGAATCATAGCAGACGACACCGGCTGTCTGTTTGGTACCTACCTCCTTGTACTTGTACTGCAAATGACATTCTGGGGTATCCGACAAGACTGTTCATCGTTTTAATTACTTTTTTAATGCTTGAATTAACCTTTTTGTTATTTTTTGAATAATATTGTGAATTTTCTGCTCTTTTGTTTTTTTTTTTTGGTATCCAGGGCTGGAAACACACAAATGGGAACTATCGATAAGAGACAGACATATCTAGTCGAAATGGTGGTATGGATAAAATTCGAACAGGAAGGCGCCAGGCATGTGTGATCTCTCTCTTAGCTAGTTATGGGCCGATCTCGGATCACTAATATACAGGACTTTTCTAACTTTATTGTAATTTCTGTATACAGTTTACAGTTTATTGTGGGATTTTGGTTATTTTAAAAATAAATTTACCTATTGGATACTTACATATGTATGTTTGTATTTACATACCTAGGGCATCTGTATTGTTAATGTTAAGCATTTATATGCAGTGACTCATATTTCATATTTGTACGTAAACTCGTTTCGGATGCAATTGTTCCCATGGCAGACCTCCACTTGATCCATATCCATATTCCCGGCAAAAATAGCTCCCATACTTTAATTTCTATTGTTCTCTGGTTCTGGTTCTGGTTCTGGTACTGACTTATATCACACACATAATATCGTTCATTACAAATGCAAACAGTTGCCTTGCCAACTGCGGCGATTCCATGGTCAAAATTGTGATTCCGAGCCGCTGTTTGATGAAAATTCTCTCATAGGTACGTACGTTAGGGCTTCTCTCGGTTAAAGTGCTTTGGTAATTAACAAATTAATACAAAAAGCTAATAACAATTTCAACACGCGACTACACACATAAAGCTGATGACACACTAACTACAAAAACAACAACAACAAAACATTACGAAGACTCGAAACTATCTATGCCGCACCCAGTTATTTCATAATACTCGAGAGGCTGGTGTAGCCACTGTTGGGCTGGACGGGCTCTTGCTCGCGCCTGCAGCAGCCGCAGCAACAAATGCTCCTCACAATATCCACAAAGCTCGTCTGGTCAAAGTCATCCAGATCGGTCATGAAGACGCCTGAGCTGATGTCCTCGGCTGTGCGGGTACCAACAAATGCCTTGAGATCGGTGGTTGGGAAGCCATCCTTGTAATACGCCTTAATCGTATCGTAGGCATCCATAATGACGGCAATGAACAGCGACAGCACCACATAAATGTAGAGCGATATAAAGGAATACAGATAGATCTGACAGAACCACCACAACCAGGTGGCCTTGCTCGACAGGGTGGCGAAGGTGGCAAACATATCGTCGCCATTGATCAACGCAAAGAGACACTCCGAGGTGGTGGCCAGCGAGCGGAACTTCATGTGGTAGGGGCCCAAAATCAGCCAGCCGCAAAACACAAATCCAGCATAGATCAAGAGGGCGGCGATGAGGAATCGCAGAATCTTTGGGGCAGCTTTCTTCAGCGTGAGTATCACCACATTGTAGGTCTTGAAGAATCCCAGATACCGCAGCACTCCAAACCACACAAGCAGGTTTCCGATGCCCAGGAACAGGGAGCAGGTATCCCATTGATCCACAACCAAGTAGCGCCCTTCTATCTGCTCTTTAAGCGCAGAGCCAATGATCAGCAGGATATCATTGAAGATTATCATGATGTACCTGAAAATATGCATGCAATTAGTGGGACGTTCTTTTCAACTATTGCTCTTTGGAACTCACCAAAAGTTGACAAACTCCAGGCGCCCGTCGAAGCTCAATTCCTTGCCAAAATGTGACCGGAAAAAGTTAACTGTCGTGCATCTCAGCAGGTATGCCCTCCACAGGGCTCGCGTGCACAGGGCAAAGGATAAGGCGCAGGTTAAAAGGACAAATATATTGAGCACACTCCTCAGCATGGAGTCGAAGTTCGCCTCCGAAATGAAATCCGTTGCTCCATGGCACTTCAATCGCGTGGCCTCGGCATCCAGTGACAACAACATCTGGCCATCATGGTCCCGATTGTTGAACAGGATGGCTATGTCGAATTTAAAGCAGTCTGGAGCCGACAAGGGTCCACCATTGGCCTTGAAGTTCACAGTCTTGATCTTAAACGTCAGCTGTGCCGAAACCAGAGATGCGAAGTTGACCTCCACTCCGCGCTGCTTAAGATAGGTCTCCACTCCGATGCCGGTTACGTTCGGTGGCAGCGATTCGCATACCTCGTCAATGTGAGGATCGAAGATGTAGGACTCGTTGAACCCAAATATGGTACCTTCTCGATAGTTCTGCAGGCACAGCTTGAGCGCCGGCATCGTATTGTTATGCGTAGGATAGTCGTACGGTCCAATCGATCGGCTCACATTGGCATAGCCGTCGACTGCGTACTGCACTGTGGCATAGAATTCCGATTTCAAATACAGGGCAAAGGGACCGACCGCGGGCGGATAGCTCTCCACCTCACGCGACGAGTCCCAGCCTCTCAGAAACAGATGCGAGAAGGCAAATCGGTTATCACCCGTATAGTTAATGTGGTTATACCGCGAGTGGGCAAAAAGGCACAGCTGCATCGTCACCAGAAAGATCTTTACAATCTGTAGAGGGAGGGTAGATAGATACATACGATATAAATAAGTGGGGTGGGGTTGTGTTTGCTTAATCTAATTAAGGTGTGTGGTCTTTCCTCTACGAGTATGTAAACATATGTACATCTACGTATGCATTTTATTTGAGAACACAGATAAGGCCGTTCAATGATCTAAGAACCTTATCATATTTCCTTTGTATCCATCCAAAATTCTGGTTCTATCACGACTACTAAGCATTGTTGGGGCCATGGAGTTCCCGGCAAGTTCAGTTTCCAAAACACTTAAAAATTAATCATCCGAAAAAAAACCCCAAAAAGCTAGCATTTATCATACTCTGAAATAATGTTGCCCAATTGTACGTGGAGCCCGGCCAGGTACGTCTAGCCGTTAAATATAAGATATTTTTTCAAGTTTATTGCGCACACTTTGTATGTGTGTGTGTATGTTTGTCCTATATTTAGTTAGTAGACCTTTCAGATAAGGCATCGATAAGCGAAGAGAGCTTAAGCAGAATACTTAAGCGTCTAAATGTTGACTATGCTCGAAAGTTGGACCTTTGTGTTACAGGCTCAAAGCGCTAAGCAAACAAAAAGCTTGAGGCCCCCTGATTAAAAAGCGACTGTAAATTTAGCAAAAACATGTGTCACACACAGCAGCGCTCGCCCCCAGTCCGAGTTTGCACATTGCGGAAGAAGCATCACGGGACAATTGACAATTAAGCGACAATATGAGGCGGATCTTCAACGTAGAGTCACTCACCTGCACGACAAACTTGTAGGGGAACTTGCGCCTCGCCTGCCACTTTTCAATGGGATTCATGAAGTAAAACTGCAGCTTACGTCGCATACGTTCCTCGTGGTAGGAGGAGGCGGAAGAGGTGGGTCCCGAGAACTCTGGCTGCTCCACATGACCCTCCACAGAAATGGGACCACCGTCAGCAGAGATAGGCACAGCAGGCATTGGTACAACGGGGGCCACTGGTGTGGACTGGAGGTGGGCCTGTCGATGCAGTGTCCTGGTGTTCACGTAGTCCTCATCGCTCTCAGGCGATTGGGGGTGATGCTGTGCAGCCTCATAGCTGTCCGTACGGCGTTTGACGGCTGGAGCTGCTGCTGCTGTCGCGGCTGCGGCTCCAACGCCGTAGTTCTGCATCTCAATGTATTGCACTGGCTGCGTCGCAAGGGTCGCGGGGCGTGCGTTGTTGTTCTGCGTGTAAAAACGTTCCTTTGCTTGTCGTCCACATGCAAAAGAAGAATCTACACAAGCGCAACAAGCAGGCGGGGACGAGGGATCAGGAGAAAGTACAATAACTAAATGCGCGAGTTTTTCCAGTGAGATTTAATAAAATACCCAAAAATCGCCTTTGTTTTGTATGTGGTGGGTAGTGTGACCGCTCTACCGTCTGACCCTCGGAAATATACTAAACAGAAAACGAAATATACTATATTATATGCCAATTTACCATAAATTATGAGCGCACTTAACACACTTAAGACCCCTCTTTATAAACAGGTAAACAACTCGAGTGGAACCACTAGCCATACAGCTACACATATATTTACTAGGCCTTGCATTTCTGGTTATAAAAGTTATTAAATGCCTTGCCATCCAAAACTCAAATCCGTTTTTGTTTTCTTTGTATTTATATATGGCAAATTTAACAAATTTCTTTTAAAAATATACATACATACACATAGCTAAAAAACCCTCATATCGGGCCTTTTTTCGCAACTCTGCTCACAATTCTCGTTCATAATTAATTAATTAAAATTATGCATTTAGTGTTAAGGACTTAAACATTACATACAATCACACGCACTTAATTACATACTAGCAAAACACATTGATACAGCAATTTTCCATTTTTTGATTTTCGAAATATATAAATTACCTAGTTTTCCTTTAAGCTGCATCGCATTTTGTATTGAAAAGCAAACATTTTCAATTACATTTACATCAAATATATGTTGTTGTTTTTGATTCCTCATATAAATATGTGTGTGTGTGTGTGTGTGTGTGTGTGGTTGTGTTACATTTACAAACGTACATTTAGATGCGTGGGTGTGTATATGGAATAGATACATATATTTATATATTATATATAAAACAATAACTAGTCTGAAGACCTTGTGACTAGACGGTTTTTTCGGCTTCTCCAATATTTATATGTAGGGTAGAGTTATCAAATATGTATATGCAATGCTTAAATCATTCTTTTGATTTGATTCCTCGAAATTGCAACAATTCCACAAAAAATATACCTATATGTACTTTCAATCCCATTTCACATCGACTATCTATAGATAATCCATTGATTTCGAGGTGAAGAGGTTTTTACATAAATGGATGCATATCCCCGACACAGAGGCACACAAATAGGTTCGATCGATCGATGATACAAACTACAATACATAAAACGAAGAAATAAGCCAAAAGACAATCGTTTCCTGCTCGACACGGTTCCTGAGTAACTTTTTCACCTCCAACTTATTATCCTCCCATCCTCTGCCATCCTTCTATCCTGCTATCTATCCTCTTAGATCCTACTCTCTACACTATACTCTCACGATCTCGGGCACCGGCTGCTGCCGCTGCCGTCATGTCCGTGAATCCAGCTCGTACTCCTTGCACACCGGTGGGCAGGATTCCCACTCGCCTAGCCTCCCCACTGCGCACTCCGTTACCCTTGAAGAAATTGGCCATCCAGTTGCCCAGCTTGGTGGCTCCGCCGCCGGCACCTCCGCCACCAATTCCTCTTGGACGCTGATTGGAGGAGGAACCGCCCAAGATGTCCAATCCACTGACAGGACCATCTATGTCGGCCGCATAGCTGACACTGTTCCCGTGTCCGCCACCGCCCGGCTCCATGTGCTCCAGCGAGTGCCAGCGCTTGTTGTGCGCCAACATCTCCTCGGGCGGCACAGAGAGCGAGGCCTGACGCTGCAGCAGGGGAGACTCCAAATCGTCCTCAATATTCACACCGCCATTGCAGTTGTTGTTCAGATGCTTAGCACAGCTTCCGGAGGATACATTGCTGGTGCGCCTGCGGCTGGAGCTGCCGCCGGTGGGAACGATGCTGATCTGGCCATGGGCATGGGCATGGGCATTGGCATTGGGGAAGCTGCCGGAGTAGCGGAGCGTGGGCAGCTGGCCGTTGTCGTGCCGCATAAGCAGGCCCAGCTCATCGTCGTAGCCATCGTTGGCATCCACTGGATTGGCGGACATGTCGTCGTCGATCTCCAGTTGGCTTCCCTCCGCATCACCGTTCTGGTTGCCGCTTATTAGCGACACTCCCGTGTCCAGGGATCTCGAATTGTTTTTAGACAGCTTGGAGGGTGGGAGCTTGACCCTTTCGTGCCGCTTGCGCAGATGCTGCCATGGCATGGGGTCCAGGGAGCGAGATTCCCTGAGGAGCATCTCCACGTCCACCTGGGAGACGGTGGTGCCGTCTGCGTCGTCTTCTTCGCCAAGGGGCAGCTGGGTGGCACTGATGATCCTGTGGGGCCGCACCATGGCCAGGGGCTTGTGCAGAGCGTTCGGCTGGCGTACTAGACTCGCTCCTCCTACTCCTCCATCCATATCACAGTTCGTTTCATTTGTTTCGGAATGATTCAGCGTGCTGAGCGAGGCCAGAGCCGACTCCAGGAGTGCTCCGCCCACAAAGTGTGCACCGCCCAGTCCATTGACTGGTCGCTCCCTGTCCCTGTCCCTCTTGCTGACTCGCGGCGACTCCCTCACAGAACCCTGCAGACTGTACGTGGACTCGACATCCGCTGGACGTGGCACACTGCTCTGACGCCTCGATCCTGTCCCGCAGAAGTGCATGGCCTGAATACTTGGCTGCCTGGAGTCGGAATTAAGCTTCGGACTCTTTCTGGGACGCGAGAACAGCGGCGGCATGTCCATCATGTCCACTGGCTTCTTCTGTATCGCATTGTCGTTGGCCCCCGTCAGCCACCAGGTGATCACATCGCCCTTTCCCTTCATATTGACCAGGCCTCGCTTCTCGGTGATGTAGCCACCGCCCAGTTTATCCAGCGCCAGTTTACACTTGTTGGAAATGTGTATTTTCAGCGCCTCCCCGTTGCTCTCCATGCGCGAGGCCGTGTTGACTGTGTCGCCAAAGAGGCAATACCTAGGCATCGTTAGGCCCACGACGCCAGCAACCACAGGGCCCGTATGCATTCCAATTCTCAGCTTTAGCGTCTCATTCGGACGATGGGCAATGCGATGCTGCTTCACGGCCTGCAGTAGCTCCAGAGCCATTGAAGCAATTTCGCCAGCATGACGATCCCCATTCTTGATGGGCAGCCCAGAGACCTATCGAGAAAATCCATTAGAGATCCATACAAAGAGTGTGTTTGCTAGTGTCCTGTGCTGGCACTTACCACCATGTAGGCATCGCCTATGGTCTCCACCTTGTACACATCATAGCCGCGGATGATGCGATCGAACACCGTGTAGAGATCATTCAGAAAGTTAACCACCTGCAGCGGTGTGCTCTCTGCCGACATGGCCGTGAAGCCGACAATGTCGCTAAAATAGATGGTCACCTGTTGGGGAAACAAAACATATAAGTATAAGGAAGGAAATCCCTAAAGCTAGATGCTTCTTCCTACCAAATCATAGGACACCGGCTCAACGCCCTGACCCATGGTCAGCTTCTCGGCCACCGACTGTGGCAACATGCGGTGCAGGAGATCCTCAGTCTTGAGCTTCTCCTCGCAAAGCAGACGTGTACGCTCGGTAACAATGTCCTCCAGGTTGTTGGCATACTTCTCCATCATTTCCATCATTTGGTCCATGATGTTTTTGGTTTTACCGCCGCGCATCTTCTTCAAGCGATTGCTAAATTATGATTTCAATTAATCGTTATTGGAACTACTAGAAATGATAGAAAAAGAGTCAGGCCGTACCGTATGGCACTGAATTCGGGCCGCTCTTCGGGATCCTCGGCCCAGCAGTCCTTGATGCAGGCCAGCACATAATCCGGACAGGATTCGGCCTCTATTATGGACTCGACCTCCGGCCGAAACGGCACGTGGCCATTGAGCGGCAGCTTCTTCACAAAGTCCACAATATCCTTTGGTTCTAAAATGGTTTGTCCGAACGGACCCTTACGACTAAATATCTCGTACATGATGATGGCAAACGCATAGACATCGCCCTTCTGGCTGCCATGGATATGGTTCCGCAGCAGCTCCGGCGCACGCCACAGTTGATCTATGAAAAAGAGTGCAGATTCCAGAATAGAGAAGCTCAAGAACAGTGCAAAGACTTGATACTCACTTCGATAATGCTGATGTTCCCCAATCGACTCATTTTCGGCGCACTGGCGCAACTCGTGCAGCCCAAAGTCGGTGACTTGCAGCATCCATCGCGAGGTGACAACACAATTCGAGGATTTGAGATTGCCATGATAGATCAATTGGGAATTGTGGATGTAGATCATACCCTGCAGATCGCAAAAACCACACAAAAGGATCATTAGCAAGGGTTACATTTTGTTGTTTAATCTCTCATTTAGTTACCTTGATGAGGTCATGGATGAGTGAGGCAATAAACAGATCATCCAATTTGATGTCTTCGTTCTCGATGATATCGTACAGACTGCCCTTGGCGCAGTAATCGGTGACTAGCAGTATGCGGGTCGGCTCCACGCTGGCGCCAATGAAGCTGTTGATGTTGTCGTGCCGCAACTCGCGCAGCAAACGCATCTCCTTCATGATCTCCCTGGAGATGTCACGTTTCCGGGGGAACTTTAACTCTTTGATGCGCACCACAGCGCCGCGTAGACGACCCGTGGAGGTCACAAACTGATTCGTCCAGCGTGAGCCATAGCTCTGGGCGCTCATCAAACTGACCTAAACGGGAGGGTGAAGAATCAGTAAAGAGAGAGTTCAGTAAGGGTCAAAGAAAGCATCGATAGTCGACTTACCTTGCTGGGTGAGGAGACAATCTCGTTGCCCGAATAACCCTTGATTTCATTGGGATCGATCTTCCAGAGCAAACCCTCAATCTCCAGCTCAATCTTCCATTTGCGATAGATGCTCATGGTGATTACGCCGGAGCAGAAGAGCAGCACTCCCAGCACCACGGCAGCCACTGTGGATGTGTAGTGTGTGTCGTCCTTTTTGCACAGTTCATTGGCAAATCCGCACATGGGCTCATCCGTAGGCTTCTCGCCGCCCGAGGGCCAGTCTATAGAGCCATTGATCAGTTTGTATTCCTATAGAAAAGATAGATAAACCATAGATACACGTGAGTACACATGGATTTCCCATTTAGGGTAGAGTTGTCCGGAACCAACTTAAAGTCACAAAGTCTAAGGCAAAAGGCAAACTAAAAAAGAGAAGACGACTCACTCACTGGAAGTTCTTCGCCTTGGTGGAAATACGCCACGGGTACCATGTGATAGTGGCATATCACACCGTTTGAGTTATTCCATTTGTGTGGCTTGTACGCCAGCACTGAGAAATTGCCTTCCGAATCGCCATAACGATCGATCTTGATCGTGGATCCAGTGACGCCTAGAAACTTTACTCAATTAGCAAACAGAAAGGGGAGTGGTATGGCCGTAAGGACTCACTCATATAAGTGCGATTCTTGATGATGGTATCGATGACACGCGTACCATTGCTGGCCACATCGAAGATCACCTCATCGGTGAGCACTCGCGTCTCCTGGCGCAGCATTTTGTCCACTGCCCAGGCATACAGTTTCACCGAATCGTACAGATAGGCGGCATAGATCGATATGAACTAAAGGACGTACAATAAACTGGTGTTAAAACGGGTGCCATGGTAATGAGGATGCCTCGCTTACCTTGCTAAATTTACTTTGGGAAAACAGTTTGGGTATCTCAAAGTTGAACGGCGGCATGGAGCTGTAGGTTCGCACGCGTTCTGTGAATTTCTCATATCCCTTGGTCGGCGGCGTGGAGGCCACGACGAGCAGACTGCGTGCCAATTGGTTGAACTTCTCGGTGCTGTGACAGTTGGACATGAGATCGATTTGATCCACTTTCCGCAAATATTTCTCTGCCTCACTGCAAGCCAAAGACTTAGGTTAAATCTGAATAATTAATCACTGATCGCTTACCGTTCGGAGTAGACCATCATGTCCACAAAGATCACCATGTACTCGCCACGCGCAAACAGTCCGGCCGTCTCCATGGAGCTCATAAAGTCCACCAGGCTATTGGCTGCACCCAAAAACACATAGATCCTAGTGCGGTTCATGGTATTCTGCACCAGCTATAAATGACCGAAGGAGACAGTGTGCTGTGAGTGTTTGCACTTCGAATTATGTTTCTGGTGTGGTTTCGAACCCACCTGATACCAATAGCCGGAGCGACAGCAGTCGAGACCCAGTTCACAGCATTTGGCACGATTGTCGATGAACGACTGCTTGTGATTGATGGTCATGTTCCGCTTGGTGGCCTGATCCTTGAGCAGATCCGCCACCGGGCCCCACACATCCTCATAGAGGATGGAGAACTTATTCCAGGCATAATAGCGCAACAAAGCGAGCAGCGATTTAACGACCTGCAAAAATACGTATGGGAACTGTCAACTGTGTGTCAACTCCAAAAAGAGAAGAGTATTTATGGGGGGTTCAACGGTGGGCGGGGGTTCATACGTATGGCATGACCTTTGTCTTGGGCCCACATCCTTATGGCTGTAATCTGTTGCTGTTGTTTTTTCTCCTTCGTTCAAGCATCATCCCCTGTCCTGGTTAGCGAACGATTTAGGACAAGGATGGACGCACAAGACCTTCCCTTCCACCTGTTGCAACTACACCCACAACCCGAGCCTCTCTCTGCCCCTCGCTACACCCACCTGCGTGTCTGGCGGTTCGGTGCGAGCGAATGTCGGTATGGCGGATGCACGGTACTCTGCACATTTCTGCGGAAAAAAAGGCGATGCATGAAATTATCTGTGGGTGAAGTATAAATCGGGAGAAATATTTCGGAGCTTACGTAGGATATCATTGGAATGTTGCGACTCTGCGAGACGATGGCCTCCACATAGCAAGGACCCTCAGGACCAAAAATGGTGGCAATGCCATCGCATATCATTTCGGTAATAGCTTTGGTGGCCAATACCGTATCACCCTTGGTGTCATTCCAGCGCAGGTCTAGCGTCACATTTGGCAGCAGATTCGGATCCTTGTTGACCTTTAACAAGAGGAAGGGTAGAAATTATGAAAGCAGTTGTTTAAACTGTAGCGCAAACGTTGAGCTTCCAATTAGTAGAGACTTACCTCATCCAGGGCCATCGTCAGCGCACCGGATATGGCCAAGCCCTGACGCGTCTTGAGCTCGCCAGTGAGAGCCGTCAGATAGCCCACGGTGAGGACGGTGCGATGATTGCTACAGTCGCGCACTGCCACCGACAGCAAGAGTAGTAGATTAAAGGGCCAACGCGTCATGGCCCCTTAGGCCGGGGCCGTTCAGCGCGACGCCTATGGGTCCCAACAGATTCTCACACTGCAACAAAAACAAACAAAAGTACATACACATAAGCGGAAGGATATCAAGAGTTATCAAGAGGATGCAATTCAAACCGAGGCACATGCACTTCCTGATGCATGTTTGACAAACAGACACACAAACCAGAGGGGAAGTTCTGAGCTTTGTCAGAGAACGAACATGGTAATTCCCTCAATTTTACACCTACAGAGATGGGATGCTTCGGGATGGGATGTCGACCCAAGATTTATGTATTTTCCCTTCTTGAAACAGTTTAAAAAGTTAAACTTTGACATTTCTAATGGCAATCATTTCCATCAATATGGACATCACAGCATTTAAATGGGTAAGGCAAAGGTAAGCGGAATTTCAAGAAATCTAGGCTATAAACAAAAGACTTATTTCCTTCCCACTACTTTAAGGCTAAGAAGAAAGCTCTCTCTGTGTGGTCGCTTGGTGTTGCTTCTGGGAAAATGTAATTACTGAATGGGTCAGGGTATGCCAAGTGCCCACACACACACACAGACACACACACAAACAAACAGACGGAGAGTCTGGCACTACGACACTCGGCAGGCAAGCAATAAAAGACTGTTTTCCTGGAAAGCAAGAGGATATGCAACGAATTGGTGTTAGAAGTGTTGCAGCCGTACGAGGAGCATGCATGCGAGAAAAAGTCAAATGTCAACTACTGCCGACGGTCAATTCAAACAACCTTGACACCCACACCCAGGAAACAGGAAAATGCAGGGAGATGTGAAGAGAACTTCTAATTAAATCCTTTTAGGCTCCCTCTCAGCCCAGTAGTGCGCCCAAAGCAAACCATCCTATCGGTGCAGAGCGGATTAGAGGAATGTATTACCCACTCCCCAAAAGGGTTGCATGGCTCGTTATTATTAATTCGCGTTGATTTCAACATTATGCAATTTCGTTTGAGGCATTAACCGTATCGCGGCGTATGAGAGAGCGAGTGGATGGATGGATGGAATACCTGATTTTGTCCCTGGCTTTTGCTTGCTATTATCCCACCCACACATCAACACACGGCCTCCAGCTGTTTTCCCACCTGCATAGTCCTAATTGTTTGTTCTGGAAGCAAAGCGCATTCCATTCAAAATGGATTACTGGGTAGTCCCTCTGAGCAGAGAGAACAGAGGGAAAGAGTGGATAGTAATGCTGTTCAGCCTTTGTTTGAGTTTTATCCATAAATGCTCACGTTTAACTTTAATTAATATAAAAGAGATTAAATTTATATACTTAAACTACAAGCGACACACTAATGAGCCCGAAGTATACAAGCAAATGAAAGGTAATTGGATACATTTCACATTTCCCTTACAGAGGTATCTCGATATGATATTTTAAAAGGGAGTTTTCACTAATTTATTGTTCGTAATTGCATCACGCTAAACTTTTAACATATTTATTCAACCTATTTTGTTTGTTACCATTCCTCAGATATCTCCCACCATAAATAATTTTAAATTTGTTGACGTTTACTCTTTTAAGGAATCTAAGTGGGGATTCCAAGAATATTTCTTGGAAGGCGAGACTCTTACGTTCCTCCATTGAGGCATTCCAGCAATCTTTCAAGCACTTCTTCAATCTCAATCTCAATCTCAATCAACACCCCAAAGCGCTCATGCCACCATAAATTAGCATTTCCGACACACTTCACATATTTGTTTCTCGTTTTTATTTTTGTTTTCTTCCCTCCTGCCACCCGACCGTCCGTTGTTTATTCTTTAGTATTTTTTTTTTTTTTGCCAATGTTGCAGTTTAAAATTAGAACTACTTGGCCCCGGGCCTTGGCTAATTTTGGGCGCCACTGATAAATATTTGCGCAGCATTTTGACACTCTTCTACACTGGCGATGCGATGTGAAGAACGCGTTTCCAAGAATCCCCTTTTGGGCCAGTTTTAAAATAGAGTGTTCCCATTCCTAGAATAAAGATTATCGGGAGGGGCTCAGAGAATGCGACTGGAGAGAGGCCGTTCCATGGAATTGCAAAACAAAAATCCATTTAGAGCTTACAAAGAACATTCTTATGGGGTTACTAATAATGGAAAATGCTTTTCAAATACGCATAAAAAGGCTATAAAGTAGAAATATCAGCCGGAAAATGGAAAACCCCATATCCCCTTCCCTTACCTTTACTGTCAAAGCCCTAACACTTGATTTCCGTCCAGTCGGTATCCAAATCCTACATCATGTTCGTTTTTTGTCAATTGTTGGTCTAGAAATTTTTGTTGTTTTCCGATTACGAAAGATTTGTATCTTTTCGCGCTGAGCACTCCTCCGGCAAAAGGTACGCAAAATTCAATGTTCGGTTAGGATCGGGAGCCCGCCCTTGGAGTGTACTGGAGAGGAACAGGAGGAGCTGGAACAGCAGCCCCCTTTTACATTCCCGTGCACGTTGACGTCTGAGGTACTGCTGTTGTTGGAGGGCAAAGGCATTTGTGGACAAGTATGTGAGAGCAACAGCAACAGCAGCAGCAGCAGCAGGAGTGGCAGGAGACAACGGCCAGGAAGGAGTGGACGCAGCTTCGCCGCCAGAAGCCTTGCAAGAAGAAGACTCGTAAGAAGACGAAGACGAAGACGAAGCTCCTCCTTTGATATGGCCATACACGAGCAGATCGACAACCTGAACATCTGGTGGTTCCCTCGCGACTTCTGCCAGTCGAGATTCGGGGAGTACCAGCAGAGCGGCACCAACTCGTGCACCCTCATCTCGCTGCTCCTGGCCGACAAGGTGTCCAAGGCGGAGAGGTTCTACCACCGGGTATCGAATCTGCCGCAGCGTGGCTGGGAGATGTTCGGCAATGCCATGAACGATGGCAACAGTGTCTACCACAATGTGATCTCGGCCAACACTCCGCATGCGCGCAACCTCAATCTGAACATCCCGGACGCCATTGCGGCCATCCGGACGCAGCACAAGATGAACTTCCGCCTGGAGGAGTGGTTCTACACGCACATGGAGGCGGACACCTCCAGTCCCATGTACAACCGGAACGTGGCCGTGCAGCTGTCCCGCATCTTCCAGATCACTCTGCAGGTCTTCCAGCAGGCCATCGGCCAGAGCACGCCCCCCCATCTGTTCGCAGCCATAATTGCGGACAGTCGTACGGTGATGGTCACCTTCGATTTTCGTGCCTCAATCGTCGCCCTCTTCGACTCCCATCAGCATGGTCGCGATGCGGGCGCCGTCTTTGCCCAGTGCACCCTCCAGAATATGGATGATCTGCTCTTCTGGTTCATCAGCATGCTGCACAACGTCTACTCGAGTCGTCCCGCCCTCTTTGAGATCTCTTTCCTCAGCTCTCAGCCGGGAGTGGCGAAGCGTATTCCGCCGGCCATCAAGAAGATTGCGGGTGACCTCAAAAAGCCCACCAAAAACCATACGGCAACGTAGCAGAGTGGATCGCAGGTGTAGAACCCCAGTGTTAAGCCCCATGTCTAACATCTGGCATCTGGGAGCGGGCTCAACCCAAAATTTATACAGTCAAAAGAACCAAAATAGCAAAATCAAAGATTTAGGCCCATAACCAAATTCCAAATTCCACAGTGACCTTCCAATAAACAAATAACGAACATCATTTGAGTATTTACTGTAGGACCTGTAGGTGGGGGAACCCTTCCGCTGGTAATATAAATATTCATTTTGATTATTTCATTCATTTCCATTACTGCAAGTCATTTCTTGTCTAAATATTTCTACATGGAACACACTTTTTCCTCAACTTTTTGCACAACTGTGCGAGGGTCAAGCAAAACTAAATGAAAAATGTCTAGTTTATATTTTGTGTGGCATCCAAAAGTTATTTAATTCAAAATTTTGTCTGTGTCCGTGTTGATATGTATTTGCTTCGAGTATATTTTCATTATTTCTGTTACCTAATTACACTTGAGTAAACAATGAATGTGCAAAGAACTTGAAGTTGTACATATGTTTGGGGGAGGGAGAAATGCTTTTCAAAAAAACAGACTAAAAGTTGAACTTTGAGCGGGATTAGGAGGGGGACCCAATAGAATAGATATATATGTACATATGTGTTCCCCTTGTTATACGACGCTTGTGGAGCTCTTCTTCCGTATATTCGAATTTTCTCGACTTCTAATCAAAATGAGTTAAATAAACACATAACGTAACCTATTAAGAACTTAGTACGTGACAACAATTTAAATATTTATAAAGTAAACAGAGAGCAGCAAAGAATAACAGACAGACATACATAGAGAGAGAGAGAGAGAGAGAGAGAGAGAGAGAGAAGCAGCAGAGAGCGGCGAGCGATTCTAAAAATAGAATCACATTTCAAAGAAAAATATGAGAAAAGAGCAATAGTAGAGGGAGACGACGACGGACGCGATAAAACGTTTAACGAAATGGAAAAAAGCTTGAGGACAGACAGCACAGAGAGCGACGATAGAATGAGCATAAGATGCAGTGAGAGCTTAGCTGTAATCAACAAACAAACAAGAGAGGAAAGCTCAAGACGTTTACCGAAGCATTTGATGCCCTTGCAAAACGATCGTTGGCATGGCAGCTATTTATGGGAAGCTTAAAAAAGATTCCGACAAAAACTGGCCAAAGAAAGTTCCAATAAGTACAGAGCGTGGTGTCTAATTATTCATATGTGAGTCAAACATCATCCAAATTCAATAATGCTCATTGCAAGGGTATGGCCACAGTCAAGTCAGTCAGCGTCGCGTTGTGTAACATAAAAAATATCGCGTAGCCGCAACGTGGGTCGCCTCGGGGCGCTCTTTCAGTGGCAATCGACTCAACTTCTCCCTCTCTCTCTCTCTCTCTCTCTCTCTCCACCTCTGGTTGACGCTGTGCAACAAGTTGCAGTTGCAGTTGTACTTTTTTCCAGTTAAAGTTGTTTCCCGCTGCACACGTGTGTGTCTCTCTGCCTGTGTGTGTGTGTGTGTTGGATTGTCTAAAAATAAAACTTGCGCACTAAAAATAGAAACCAGACGCAAACACGACAATCCCCAACCACCAAGCACCGTCCAGACCACAACACCAGGCATTCCCGTGGATAAACCAACACACTACATTCAGCAAACAGCACCCATTGCAATGGGTGGAGGGAGGGAATCACATTGGGGTGTTGTGTGTGTGTGTGTGTGTGTGAGTGTGTGCATCGGAAACAATAAGTACAAATAACAGCAAAAACAAACGGAAAATGTGCGTGAGTTGTCCGACAATTGTCATCGGATTTAGAGGGGGCGGGAATGGCGGCTTGACTCATTCCACTGTCGGACTTCATTCAATCCCAGTCTCAGTCAGCGACTCAGATACAGTTACAGCATTTACAGTATTGTGAGTGTTTTTTTCTTTGCTTTGGTTCTTTATAGAGCAGATGAATTGCCCCTGATGAAGGCCCTAACACAATTAGGGGAACATATGCAGGTAGTTAACAGAAGCTGAAGAGAATTGCATCAGCTGAGAGCTTAAATATATTCAGAATAAATCACTTTTACAAGCAAAAGTGAATTGGCACTATGTAGATTCTTAGAGTTAGAGCAAAGCAAGCTTTAAATCTCATGAAACTCTCTTAAATAATTACTTGATTGAAGCAAATTCTAGATTCAATTGTGGATCTCCATAAATCTACTTGAATTTTTAATTTGCAAAATTAACTTTGGATTAAACCTCTTTAATCCTTTGCTTGTCTTCTTGCTGATTGAAAATTCGCTTAATGAAGTTTTTTTTTTCATTATTTGTTGTTATTTGTTTTTGTTTATTGTTTGCTGAAGCCAATCAGTTCAAGGACACACACACATTACACACGCCCACACACAGGGCATCTGAATCCTTGCCCACTCTGCCATCAATCATCAACAAGTAAACCCCACAAAAGGACACGCACACGACAGCCACACAAACGAAACATTATCGCACCACAGCCACAGCTGGCAGAAGCCACACATACACAAACAGACCCACACATACGCAGGAAAAGGGTTCAAAGCCCTCTCTTGCTCTATTAAAGGAATTCCAGAATGGGTTGTGGCAGTGGCAGTGGCAGGGCCCAAACATTAAATGGATTATTGGGCCCGAATGTGCAATTTGATTTCATCGCCACAGTGATGAGTCCCCAGAGAGCAAGCGCCTTCTCCACATTCCTTCTTTTCAGAGTGAAAGTGTAATTAGAAATTGGAAAAGGGATTTCAGCAAATGAGTAAGGACAAAGAAGCCTTTAAAGTTTACACTTTGGCAGAGAAGTGGACGGTTCTGCTCTGACAGCAGCCCTGTCGAATGGATATGATAAATGAATGGTCGTCTTGGCCGCAAGGACATGCCATGGAGATGGAGCAAGGCGTGGCAGCAAGCCTGAGGCACCCAATGACAGGACCCAGACAGCTGTCTCATGTGAGGCGAGTTGATTGCATTGCCTATAGCCCCAGAAAGGTGGTCAACGGGAAAGGAATGGAATGAAATGGAATCAAGGACAATCAAGGGATCCTAATACATTTACCATAACGTCGCACACCCCCACCCCCCTTCAAATCAACTTACAATATAAACGAACTGTTCAAGTGTTGCAAATGATTCCCTCGTTTCTCTATCGCCCCACACAGACCGTGCCTCGAATTGGGAATCAGGCATCGGCATCGCCCATCCATAGCCGTGCACACACAATCTGTTGAATGGCACAATGTACCCACCCACAGAAAAACACACACACAAAAAGTAAATGAGCCAAAACTGATGAAAAATGTACGAAAATTCTTCAAATAATGGCTAAAAGATGGGAAACTGCAAGTAGGGGAGAGAGTGCACTCATGGATTGCCACAGATGTATTCATTCATTCACTCATTTGTCTGCGATGGTAATCTATAAAGTAAAGCTCTTAAAGAGAAAATCTTTCACTCCCCCCACCACCCTGCAAAGCTCATTCATAATTCTCTTTGCTGTACGGAACTTAACCCAGTTCTCGTTTCTGCCTCAAAATGATTCCTCAATGGGGACAATGATTCCATTTAAGATCATTCTAGCGCCATACCGCATCATGGCATGCCACACAGTCAACAATGTCAAGGCATCTGTTGAGAGAGAGAGAGAGAGAGAAAAGAGATGTGGATGCTGTGGAGTTGTGGAGCTACGGATGCAGCCTGCTGCCGTATGGTCATCGCATGTGTTACACTCTGAAATTTCACTTTCAAAGAAGCCCAAGCTCCAAGCCGTTGATGATGATGATGGTGCAGGCAGGAGGTTGGACCTGGAGCTGGGGCATGGAGGGCCTTGGAGCCATGGCATACCATTGCCTTAGCTGAAGCTTCAATTGCCTGTTCCCCGCCTGATGAGGCGCCGTTTTGCTGGCCTTAAAAGGAGGCAACACATGACAGCCGACCGCTTTGGCATTTAACAGCAGACACAGCCCAAACACAGACAGACAGAGAAGGAGAGAAAATAAGTGGTGAGAAGGAGAGAGAGGTGGAAAGAGAAGGCAGACAAATCTGGCCATCTTTTGAAGGCTCCCTGCTTCAGTTCGTGTGAAAGTGAAGGGCTTTTTGGGAGGCCAAAGCAAACCAAAAAAAAAAACAACACAAAGGAATTTCCTTGAATGTGCAACATTTATGAGCGGGAATTATGAGGCAGGAAGATCTTCGGTAATGTCTTCTGCAGTCTCTTTCAGTGTCTCGTTTTAGCCTCTCTTTTTCTCTTTAGCTCCTTCTCTCGTTTGACTTCTCTCATGCAAAGCAGTGAGACCTGTCTGTCTGGCTGTCTGTCTGTGCGTTGCCAAAAAACTGGATTTTCTAAAAATAGACCGTGGGGAAATATTGCGAATACGCGCCACATGTGCCATGCAACGGCCGCCAAAAGGCAATGCTACTGCAACCATAACAACAACAACAAACCGACCAGAGGCACGCTCAAACGCCGAAACCCCTTTCCTTTGATAGAATGAATGCAGGGCCTCCTTCTTCAAACATTTGCAGCCAAAAAAGGGGAAAAAAATAGAGAGAATTGAGTGGTTTTCAAACAGGAAACACTATTTCCGTTTCTCGCATCACAAAAACGCACAGCGAGGGAGAGAGAGAGCGGGAGATGAAGGGGGTTTCCATTTCCATGGTGCAAACAGAATGCTTCAATGCATTTTTTACACATTGAATGCTCAACAACTATGTTTGAATCTCTCTCTATATGTCAAAATTTAAGTTCTTTGAAGGATCATTCCTTCTGTCTTCCCTTTGGCATACTTCTAGGCACAATTCAGGGATAATAATCGTCTTCTTTGTGGGTGAACAGTGTGGGTAATTTCCTGGGGGTCATTTAAGGCTCACGCTGTCTGTGTCCCCAAAGCCCCAGAACTAATAATTCCGCCTCAATTGGATTTCCTCGATTTAATCAATTTGGTTACAAGTTTGTGGCTTCAACGTTCTACCGCCACCACACCCATCAAGATTATCCAGTTTCCAGCAGTCAACACTCTTCTCCCTCTCTGTCTCCCTCCCCATTTTCTCTCTATTAGAAATATTCTGTATTTTATCAAATGCAGCGCTAGGGGACTCTCTCCTCTCTCTGGTGTATTTGCCAGCCAATGCGTCGCGACGTGGTCTTCATCTCCATTTCCATCTTAACTGGATGGGACTCAGTCCAGTCCTGTCCCGTCCTGGCCTTCTTCTTGGCCAGTTGCTGGTTTGTTTGGGTGACAGGGTGGCTGGCTGGCTGGCTGGCTGGCTGGCTGGCTGGCTGCCGGACTGGCTTCGACCACTTCTTTCGGGTCTGTGACTGGAGCTGATGCTGGGGCTGGGTCTTGTCTTGATGGGTTTAACAATTTAACAAGTTCCACGCCATGCAGTTTGTTGCTGTGGTCGGTGCTCGGTCCGGGGTCTGCCTCGTTGTCTGCCATTGCACGCAAAGTGGTTTAACTGGTATTCATATTATTATATTTTATTTTTTATTTGTATTATTAGCAGCGCCACAACTAGATTACATTTAACAATTCCCCACTTCTACTCCCCACTCTCAAGTGCACAATATTCGCTGTGCTCTCTCTTACAGCATTCCAAACGCATTCCCAAAAATCTCTGCCTCCCAAACTGTGGGGCGCAATCCTTCTGTGCAGTGAGGCGTATGCGTAATAATTGTTGAAAAGTGCAGAAGGGCAGTTTCTTTCATTATCTCTTCCCCCACTCAGACATTCACAGATTATAATGAGCGACAGTTCATGTTCTTGGGGGAAGTGCACACATACATACATATGTACATACATTTTAAATATGAATGCGTTTATGTACGAGTATGCATGTCGGAGTAAAATATAAAAGTCGGTTGATATATGTACATGAATCAAGTTGCAAGTTCTTCTTTCGTTTGCAGTAGCGGCAGTCAACGGCACTCAAGACACTTGAATGAGTGTGAATCCCAGTGAAGGGAAAAACTTGTAAATGCTTTGTCGCTACCGAGTCGCACATGGCAAAAGGGAAAACTATGGTTTAATGCCTTAAAGGTTTAGCAATTGACAAGGAAAGAGAGATGGCTGGATGTGACTGGCATGTGAAAGTAATTGGAATCCTTAACACTCCGTAAGTTAACCCGAAATGATATGGATATTCGTAAAATAATCAAAATTTATCCCAGATTTTTATTTTCCGCAAAACTAACTTTCCTTCAAAATAATTGTAAACTTTGAAACAACCCATGTTTTAGTTCGCAGAAGCCTCGAATGTACGTGCGATCTTCAATTCTCCAGACCCGCTAACCGATCAGACCGGAACTCCCCTTCCCCCTTCCTCTCATGCTTCTGCTTCGTCTCTCTTTTTGGGTCCCTATGCGGAGCGGAGCGGATCGGAGCGCCAAGGCCATTTATAAATACTCCAAGCTAAAAATAAAACATTTTGCTGTTGTTGTTGGTATCGCTAAATATATATATATGCATATACATACTTATAGAAATAAATATATTAATTTATATACGTATACAATATATATTTTCGAAGGAAAACAAAAAACAGAAACAATACCCCAGCGATTAATGGCAAAGTGATATGCAAACAGCAAATGGCTGCGACTCGTTCTCCCAGCGCCAGCTCAGCTGTCGCCGACGCTGACAGAGCGGTCAAGCGACCCAAGCCCTCATCCGAACCGAAACCGATCCGTAACTGAATTTAAAGAAACGGAATCCGGAATTTGGAATTCACAAAATCAGAATTGATATGGTTTTTCGATGTTTTATTAATAAGTTAAGTGTGTTTAGTGCCTGCACATGTCACTAAATGCTGTGTGCTCTGTTGGTAAGAAAGAGAGAGAGAGAGAGAGAGAGAGAACACACCACCAACTAAAAAAAGATTTGTAGCCCCTCCTCATGATAATCCCCTCTGCTCCGGTAGCTCCATAGAGCATTATCTCGACTTGGGTTTTATTTTTGGGGTGTTTTGGGGCTGATAAGAAACCTCTGCTGCTCCCCTCTCACTCTTTCTGCTATTCCCCCACTCGAATGAATTTGGAATATTTTTGCACATAAAATTATATTAATAGTACGCACAGAGACGGGCGATAAAAATCGCCTCTCGAATGTCTTCAATTCCAATAAACATAATCATTATAAGGCTCCCCCGAGAGAGGGGAGTGTTGCTGCCTTTCGGAGTCAGGTTCGACTTTCGTTATATATTTTTCTCCCACCCCTTTCTGAGAGGGGGGAGGCGCCATCACAATCGATTCCCTGCCAACACCTCTATTTGACGCACATACTCATACTCATACTCATACTCGTATTCGAACTCGAACACACACGTGTATGCATATCATATAATAAATACAAAATTTATGGGTTTATGGTACGCCCGATTGTAATACTTTTTTCGGGCAACAGTTGAATCAAGAGAGAGGGAGAGGGGCAGAGAGGGTACGGAGAATGCATGAAAATCCCATTCTCATTCCCATTCCAACAAATTTGAACTTGAAATGGAAATATTTCGATAAAAGTGCTAAAAGAGCTGATTCAGTATGACTTTGTGGGTTCGATATTGAGGGGAGGGGCTTAGGTTAATGTGGGATACACACATGTATTTATTTCCAGGTGAAATCTACTGAATTTCTAATGGTAAAAGTGCACTCACTTAACATACAAATCCTTCCCTTTCGAATTCCAATTATTTTACAGGGGTTTCAAATTATTTATTCAAAATAATTATCACCCACTTAACAGTCTTTTGGGAACCTTGAAAATTCAAATTTAAATACACTCGAATAAATCCCCAAAAAGCGGCTGGCAGCAAAGAAAGTCCTTCAAAAATACAGCAGGAATAGAGAGCAGCAAAACGAAGAAGGCAGGCAGATTCGAAGCCGTCGATGTAGAGCGGCAGTTGGTGGATTAACTTATGCCAAATTCGAATACGAATGCATGCAGTTTTTCTAGCAATCAATTCGAATTAAGCCGCAGGCACAGAACAGGCTCCTTCTTGAGGAGAAAGGTCAAGGCGTGTCCTGGTGAAGGCGCCTCTCCCCTTCCACTGCAATGATTCGTTTCCCTCCGACTCGATTTGTTCGATTCTTAATTGAATTGGATTAAAATAATTGCTCAGCAACCGACAGCAACGACGAAAGCTAAATACACACAGTAGAGCTCCCATCCCATCACTCCACATTCGCGTTACCGACTCCCCCGCCCACTCTGTGCCACTCCACACCACCCTCCTCCTCTCCCCTCCATCAATTATCGCTGCTGTCGGCTGTTGTCTATTTATTTTGTTATTAAATAATAAGACACAAATTAATGCAATTTGTTTACTCAACTTAACTCGACCGAACCCGAACCCGAACGCGAACACCAACCAAAGACAGAACCAAACAGAGCTGCAGAGGCGTGGGGGGTCTCCTCAATTAACCCCCCAAGAAGGAGAAGAAGAATTGCCAGGCGAAAAAATATAATAAAATCAACCGAAAAAAAAACACCAACCTATTTCCATCTTCTGATTAGTCACTGTGTCTGGTTGTCCACGCGACAAGCCAAGAAAAAAGAGATAGAAAAAAACGAAAAAGTAGAAAGCGAAAACTCATTAATTAAGCAGTTTAGGAGGTGGTCTTTCTTCCAAGCATTACAATAATCATAAAAATAGAAAAGTAACAGATCCGAAACGTGCCCAGCCCCAGTGTCGGCGGCATCGCCTCATCTTCCAAGAGGCACCTCATTCAAGAGGTCTATCAATCCCATTGACTTCCAGGTCAACAGAAAAAAAAAAAAAACAAATACTGAAACTTAAAACCAGATGGAGAAAAAACCTCAAAATTTGACACCACATGATGATAAATCGTTTTTACTGTAGTTTCTGTTTCTGTCCTGTTGTTGTTTTCGCTTTTTATTGATGGATAAAAAGCTACCTGACTGAACAACAAAAAACTGGATGGTAGAGGGCCTTTATTCGTATCAGTATCTCTGTCTGTGGTTTTGGTTTTTGGTTTCGTCAGGGAATCAATTAACTGGCATTTACTTGCATTAGCCGCATGAAGACCCGGCTCGGTTCCAATAAATACCTCTTAAACATAATTGGATTTTAAGTTTTGCCTGACTCTACCATTGTATTTCGAGAGCTTGTGGACTCTGAAGGGAAGGAAAGGGAATGGTGAAGACAGGGCAATGCTCAGCTTGCTCTTTTACATATTCTTATATATATTTATAAATATTTACGTTTTTCTAAAAATCTCCTTCGAACACATCCCTCAATGCACTTCATTAGTCTGTAATTTTACCCCCAATCTTTGGCAACCATTCCCTCCCATCATCTCTGCCTGGGAAGGTGTAAATATAACCCACCTAATTTGAAGCATATTATTTGGCTAATTGAATTGTAACTTGAATCGTGTAACCCCTTGATTGATGGGCTCATTGCTCCCTCCAACCACCTATTTCCACTGGCTCTGCCCCTCGATGCCAATCAAAATCAAGTTTCCAATATTCCGTAGCCTATTGGCCAGCCAAGTCGTCGCCTCTCTCCATTGATTGATGATCTTGTGGCGGCCCGTCGGCTCCTCAAAAGTTCTCCATTCATTCATTCACTCAGTAATTCATCTGTGTGTAAGCCACCATAATACATATATTTTTAAGCTAATTACCCGGCGCCTTCGACTTTGCCTTTGCTCGACGCTCAATCAATTTGCTATCAATAATTTCAACATCCCCACCATACATAAATGATTATATTTTTGGAGGTAGAGGAGTGGAGTATGAATGTGAATAAGAGTGAACGAAACACTTGATAAGACCTCAAGATAAGTAAAAACAAATATCATTTAAGGAGACAGACTGTGGCAGAGGGTGCTGGAGGGGTGTAGAAATACAAGTCACTTGAAAATGTCAGTTATAATACCCTCTCCAGACCCCACGAGAGAGCCACCAAAATAGCCGATCCATCGTCGTTGGATCGCATTTCAAGTGTTGCCATTGACGTTTAATTGGCGCTTAACGAATTTATTCTCTTTAGACCTTTGTTTTCCGATTTGGCTTTGCCTCTGGCTTAATTTTTTGTTGCTTTTGCCTCGACTTTGGCTTCTGGGGCTCCAAATGCGTGAATAATGACAGTTAAAGCATGTATACATTTCATGAGATTTTGATTTTGTTTTATGTCGGTGGCAGTGGATGTGGATGTGGATGTGGAGGAAGTAGAGACGGTAGACAATATACTCCATAGAGTAATGAATTTTTTTTCATGCTTTTGTGTTTGTTATTCTTTCAAAGATTCTCTGTGTTGTTCGAATTGAAAGAACGGCTGCCGCTACTGCTGTTGCTGCCGGTTGTATGGAAATTTTAGGGGGTGCCCTTGGCTGACTTCCGCATTACGATGAAAGTCAATAGATAAACGATATAACGATGAAACGATAGAAGAATGCAAGAGGAGGCAAAGTCGCACATAAGCGATATTGGTTATTGAGTGCCTATTGTTATTCATCTTCAGTGCTGTGGATTTTGTGCTTTTGATGAGTTTTTAGACAATCTGCTTATTGAAAACGAAAGGAGGTACCGAACTAGAAAATTGATTGAAATTTAATTGAAAGAAAAAGTTGGCTTATTGAAATTTAAGTTGATAATCCTCATATTCAAATGAATAATGGAAATATCATTGAATTTTACTATTTCTATAATATGTCAATGGGTGACAGCAATCAACATGCAATGCAAGAATTTCCCTCTACATTTGCACTTCGCCAGAACCCAGTTCAATGAAATTTTTGTTTATTACTTACTAGTCCCTACGTCTACACATAATTTAAAGTTGAACCTTCCCACATGTGACAAAGTATCGCTTTGCGCCATGAATAAACAGCAACACAGTTCACAGTTCCATAATAATAATTTTTCGATACACAGAATGTATTGCCATATCAATGGAGGAGGAGCCCCCCGACCAAACGAAAAACGACCGACGCGCACTTTTATCATTACTAATCGCTATTCCATTCCATTCCATTCCGTTCTTTTTTGTAACTGTTCGGTTCTATTTTTAGGTTAGAAAAGAGCGAGCGCAAGAGAGAGAGAGAGGGAGAGAGAGGGAGAGAACATAATTTATTGTTTATATAAAAGTTATCTTTAAATTATCATTAATTTATCGTGCATAATAAAAAGTGTAGTGTAGTGTTGTTGTGGTGTGGTGTGGTGTGGTTCTCCTCCCATGTCAATGCATATTGCCCTGTTTCTCTGTTGCTCTGTCGCTGATTCAAGGGAATTTTCACTGTATCTGTGAGTCCTCGTTTGAGTGTATGAGTCGATTTGCGGTTGTTTCTATGAGTGTCGCTAAATGGCGCGAGCTTATAAATAATATATGGTATCATATGAGGTTTAGGTCTGTCTCTCTGTGGCTGCTGGCGCGATTGAGAAAACAAAGAAAAACTAAATGAGAATAAATGTGTAAATTATTGTTACAGTTTCCTCGTCGTGCGACACCGGCTGGTGATAGAGTGTTAAAGGTTAGAAGATTATGACTACAAATGTCATAAATAAAAGCCAATTTGTAGAATGTAACCAAAGCAATAGCCAAATAGCCACGACAAGGGAAAGCAGATTTTCGACAGTCTCAAGATAGCCAACCGCTGAATCAGAGTTTAATCGTTGGAGTTTATATTTACTCGTACGATATAGCATTCATGTACATACGTATGTATACATACGTACATATTTAAGGGGTATATTGTTGTATAAGAAAGTGGGGAGCTTGCACAAATTTTTGCACATGTCGCTCATTCGTTCGATTTGCGTTTAAATAAACAATTAGCACATTCTGAGGAGATCGCCGGTAAGTCGTGAATGGAAGTAAATGATGGATATTGGGAGCTTGCAAATGGCAAAGGCATAGAGAATATTGAAACGAAACTCAGTAACTCATTAAAAAAAAAAGAAGTCAAAGCTGAAAAAATGATCATACGTCTACCTAATTGATTGCAGAAAGCAGAAACAAACAGGTGCTAAAACACTTCACGTGTCCCGAGGCGACTCCCCGGAGCAGAGGCTGATTATAGCTAAATTGAATTTATGCATTATTAATTCAAATACACATTCGAAAGATTCTTTAACATTTGTTTGTTTGGAGAGTTCATTAAAATATTGACCATTCCATTCCATTATCAGATAATCCAGAAAATGCGAAAACCCAAATCTGCATAAACATTTGCATATTTTATTGTGACTTTAATTATGAAAATGAGCTCTACAAAGTGATCCCAAGCTGGAGGACTGTCCCCCCCTCCTTGTCACCTACATAGGTCAAATTCAGGCCCCGGGAGAGAGCTTATTAAAAATTCCCACTTGCTATCTCCTCCCATTCGCCATCGATATTTTATACAAATTTAAAGATTCAATACATATATTCTGGTTGTTCTTATTGAGGCACTCACGTGATTTTTGTTGTGGATTGTGGTGTGTGGATTGTAGAGTATTTCGGAGTTTTCGTTGCTGCTGCAACCACACCAACCACACGGAGTTGTTTAACAAAGGAATTCGATTCGAAAAATGGTGTGGTTCGATGCCGCTGACTGTTACTGTATATGTCCAGTTTCCAGTGTCCTGTTTGAAACCTCACACCTGGCATAAAAATCCACGTTTTATATACTTTTTTTGGGTCCAGGCTGAGGTCATAGCTACAAAATATAAAGCAGAGTAAATGTTTTTTTAATAAATTTATGGATCCCAACAAAAAATGGTACACTTAAGGACAGTTTTACAGACTTACGTATGTAAATGCTACGGCCAAAAAAAATTGCCAATTAACGAACTGCAAAAGGCAATCAAACGTGATAAGCATACAAATAAATAGATTACAGATACACATACACTTGGAGAAAATTTAACGTAAATATTGCCATTTCAGGGCTTCTTTTTTTGTGGGCAGCTCGATTTCTGGGGTTTATGCATCCATTTAGATGTACAAATACAATATCCCTGCTGAACTTTTTCTCTATCTCCATTTTTTGCTGATAATAAAATCTGTTTGAAGGCCAAATGGCAAATATTTGCACAGCTGCCTGCCTCTTGTCCTTCCTCCTTCCTGGGGCGACCACATATTTCATATACATGCATATAATGTAAGTATTCTCTCTATTTGTGAGCTTCCACGAGCAAGGGCGTATTTTTTAATATCGTGTCCAACATTTCTGGTCCCCTAAACACTGGAAACAAGTCGCGTCCGCGCTGCAGCAGAGAGCGTGTACTCGTGTTGCCACAGAGACGCACAAAAGTCAACAAAACTCTAGCCAAAAGCAAGGAGACCAAGAAATGCCCTTTCATATTCCTAAACAACTGGTAATCCTTTGGATTGGTCCAGGAGCCAATGCTGGCGGTGACTACTTACAATCAAATACCAAAATAAGCAAGGCCTTTATGATGATTATGTCTGACATTATAAAGGATACGGGGATGCCGCTTGCCAACTCATTTACTACAGCGACGTAGTGCCAACGCAGCAGCAGCGGCCCCACCACTCCCTTCACCCCTGATACTCAATACTATCCTCAGAAACGATTATGGGACAAAGGACCAATGTGCGCGTAGGGAGGGAGGAGCTAATTCAAGCAACCCAGAGAATGCCAAAGAACAAACGACTCTTCCCATTAAATCGGAGATGTAAATGTGTGTGGGGCAAAATGCAGGAAAATGCAAGAGAATGCTGGGAATTACCCGAGTAGATCGCTTCTGAACGTGCCTGGAAACGGAATGCAGACAGAAAGCAGGAATGGAATGTTTAGCAGTAGCTCCGAATCCTTGCCATTGAATCATGTGGAAATTGTGGTGAAAAAAAGGACTGATAATACTGTAAGTGCCAGGAGAAATGGTTCCGAAACTGGAGAAAAAAATGCCAAAATGTAAGGGAACAAAGGGGAGCTGGAAGCAAACAAAAGTCAGTGAAAAAATGTATAAAGCGATAACTAGGATGACAGAATTGAAAGGTATTAGGATTCCCATTGAAGAATATCTCATGGATATCTCAAGGCAGTTTAAAACAAAAGTGGGCTTTTCGGGCATACCATACACTATATTTAGCATACCCTTTAAGCTGGCATTTATTAAAAATAGAAAACGGAAATGTAGACACATAAAACTCTTTCAACTGTTGCTCTGGACAGCAAATCTGCGATTCGTTGGCCACCGCTGTCTGGGGCCCCAGTGTTCCCCCTTTATTTATTTTATTTATACAGAATGCATTCGCAGACTTCAGGATACAGATAGTGACTCGGCATATCCATTTGACATTCAGATTCAAATGGGAGGTGCTCCTGTCACACCTCATCGACTGGAAGCCAGCGTTTTTTGGTTCCATGACAAATTGAGTTTAAACTACTAGTTGTGTTCCGATTCTCACTTCCAGCAGCAGTGGGTGTGACTCGCCTACAGATATATGTACATATGTCATGAGCAGTGGCAGATGGATGCAGTGGGGCACGAGTTAATTGCTTGTCATTGCAATAACGGCGGTGCGGAGCGGCGGCCACGCGGATAAGTATGCTATGCAAATGTTAAACTTTTCTTTCTACAACTCCCAAAGAGAAGGAAAGAGAAAGAGAAAGAGAGAGAGACAACTCTTGGCCAAGAAATGGATAGAAAACAGACAAGTTATTAAAAAACTTTTAGAGAGAGGATCCGTCTACACTTCCTTTTCCCCTTCACCTCTTTAAGGGGCTGGAATTGCAGAGCTCATAAAAATAATAATAAATTTCGCTTCACTCTTTTCCCAATCCATATCCTGTGTGTGTGTTGGGCAAATTGCAGGACAAACAGTTGTTAAAAGCACCAGAGAGGTCGTAAAATATCTGTGGCATAATACATACATACATATTGACACATACTCCTCCTTCTTCTGCTCTACAAACCCATACCCCGATTGCGATTAATGCTAATAGAATGGAAAACCCCGCCCAAAAAAAATTAAGGGAAAAACAACAAGGCAGGAAAAAACCCTTTGTGGACTTTCCTCCGACTTGGTGGCGTCGTCGTTTTCTTCAATCTACTTTACCTTTTACTTATTTGTTTATTAAACAAAAACACTCAAATTGGCAGAGGACAAAGGCAAGCCCACATATTGGACACCCTGCGCTCTGTCGACAGAGAAGAGGGATACTCGATGGGGAAACCACCACAGAGAAGGAGTACCATTGAAAGGTCTTCCTCTCCTCCAGCGAAGGCGCAGATGGACAGGACAAACTGCCTTTGCAGGTGGGCTTTCTCCGATGACGACAACTTCTTCGCATTTTCTCGAGTATTTTTCGCGAACAAATTGTTGCTTTCACCTACGGAAAGAGAAGGGGGAGAACTGAAAAACAGTCGCGGGGGTCGCTTTATAAGTACGTAAATTTCTTAATGCAGGATCAGGGAACTGCCGTAAACATTTAGAATGTAAAGAACATATTTTCAAAGCGACAAAAACAATTTGTTTGTCTAAAAACTTTAATTAGTTTTCAATTTTTCTCATTTACCCGTTTTGGTGGGAAAACTTTCACATACCTGCCACAAGATTTGTCTTCGCAATGAAACTTTTCTAGCAGCTGCCTCTTCTGCCTCATGAAATAAATCTCTGTTGCTTTTGTTAACTTTGCAACTTAATTTATGCATATGCAACTCCGTGAGAATTGGAATCCGAACCAAGGGGCCAAGGCAGTGGCAGGAATCCAGCAATCGACATAGTTCTCCCTCCCGATTGTCAGCGAAGTGGAGGAGTGTGGCTATCCGAAACACATTGCTTCCGGTCATATACACAACAACACGCCCAGGAAAATCAAGTCGGAAAGGGCCATTAATGCCAAGTTAAAACAACATAATTTAGTGCCCGGTGTGGCAGTGTGGCAGTGTGCCTTTGGGGCCTTAACATAAACACACTTCCCGCACGACAAAAGCGTTGAAAGGCCTCTTTAAATGTTTCAACGATGGCAAGACCTCGAGGGAGCACTCCACAATGTTGCCTGCAAATCGGCGAATAGATTAGCAACTTTGTTGTGGTTAGCAGATTACGTGTACCATTATGCAAATTCAGTTTCGGTGGAGTCTTTCGGTTTATGTTTATTATTTATAGTACAATTTCCTGGAAATGTTGGGCACTAAAATGTTTTTCTTGGTTATTGGCAACGTTTTTTTAGTAGCACAGCTTGAGATGTGAAATATGACTTTGTTGATGTGTTTAGTGAAATTAAACTTAAAAGTTTAGCTTTCAGCTTAAATAGAAAATGGATGACAGTTATGTATGTATTGACTTTGTCTTGTCATAAAAAGAACATATTGAGATACTTGCATGCTTATGCTTAGCCCCACAGCTTCCTGGCTATAAATTCTACCAGCCACCGCTTCTAATATACTTTTTTTATCCGAAAAAAGTGCTTAAACGCCGAGAAAGCAGCAGAGAATGCAAAATTCTTAGTCAATGAACAGCCAAAAGCCTTGATTTTGCTTGGGTTTTGGGAGGTTTTACCAACGTTTGCTCCCGTTCAACTTGTTGAATAAACTTTGGCCATCTGTCTGGCGTTGGCCAAGGGAAGAATTGGCAAAATAAATCAAGTGGAAAATGGTTTTAGATATAGCTAAAAAAGCCACAGAGGAGATGGCCACTTTATAGGCAATAAGTGGACGAGCAATAAGTAATACTAATTATACTTGCCTTTTGTCTATTGTTCACTCTTTTGATCTGTCACTTGCCACACATGCCACATGTCCATCTCCGCAGCTGTGGTTTTCTGTTTCCACCAGGACTACTCCGGGACACAGCCAGAGAACAAATGGCGACAAAAGAGCAACCAGAGAAAGGCTCTCACTCTCTCTCTCTCTCTGGCATTGTCCAAATTAAATTACTACATTAACCCCCACCGCCGCTATGATAAGAACAAAAGAGCTCTCCACAGAGCTTTAAATTCTGATTTTTCCAAGTGGAAACCTTTTTTGGATGTGTGGACCAAACTTTTTTTCAATTTAAATGCTGCTAAAAGTGCCCAGAATGGAAACAAATTTTTGGCTTGCTGTGACAGGGAATATGCAACGAAAATTGGTCCAAAACTTTAGGGAATGTTAGTTTTGGGTAAGGCTTTTGTTGACTTTAAGAAGAGCATAGCTTCCATTAATTGAATTTTTAGCAGATACACGGAAATTTGTCATAAACTTATAGGTTGTTCTATGCCCACATACCAATATCCTTAATTTTATACCTTTGTTATGTTCTAAGCAAATTTCTAGAGCAAAATAAAGTTGCCTCGACTTAATTTTCTCTTGAGCTTTACATGAGTTTCACCCATTTCATTGTTGATTGTTCACTTCCTTGCTTTTGCAGTTGGAATGCAACTTACAATCTAAATCCCAAAAACTTGGCTAACTGACAACAAGTGTAGGAGAGAAAACTTTCTCCACCTTGTCTAAGAAATAGACAAGATAAGCCCCAGGGATCCCTTTCTTAGTGCAGTTGTGCAGGGAATAAGTGCTCCCAAAAGATATTAGAAACATTGAAGACACTAAAAGCTAATGAATTGAATAAATAAATGCATGAAAACATGATTTTTGACTGATTGATTGTGTTTGAATCAATTTGTGAGCCCAACAACTTTTTAATTGAAGTACAAAATGTTCAATTTTGTGGCACTTCAAGCTCTTAGGTCCAATGTATTAGTCCTATTAATTTCTTATTTGTAATTGTTCTCTGGGTGTACATTTACATAGGTTCTAAGTATTTTCCATTTAATAAACACATTCTCCTGGCTGCATACTGTGGATGCATATTATTGATACATTTATGCATTGATGGGTGTCTATTTTCCATCCGAAATACGTTTAGTGTCTGGTGCTCTTCATGTGGCATTTAATGCCACTAATTGGAGGGGCCCAAACAAAGGCTCTTTAGTACAGTGAGGACTCTAATTGATGGTAAATGCTATCAATTTCAGCAGCCTCTTCCTCTCTAACGAACCTTTAGAGTGGAATGTATGGATGGATGGCTGCCGCCTGCCTAAAGCGAAACAAATGCATGTCACATGCCATGCATGTGGTGGGTTGGAAGAACAATTGAAGGAGCATGTCGCCAAGGCAACGCGATGTTCGCGCTGCTATCAATGATGCTAAGCGAGGATACTCTGGTTGTATGCATTTGTATATATATCCCCAAGTCAAACAGAATACCTAACAATCCTGCAACAAAACAATTAGCTGCAAGCTGCAACACCACAAAAAATGAAGCTGTACACCATTCATCGCTCTCTAGAAAGGACTCGGCGGCCTCCTTTGGACGTGTATGCTTATGTGCAACTCTAATTACGGCAGAAGTGGGATCGAGGCCTCTTTTCAAGCGGGGCTAAGGGGCAGACTCTGTTGGGTTTTGGTGCGGGTGCCGCACTGCCACATTTCCATTGCCATGGCCATGGCCTTGGCCATTGGTTGCAAAATGTCACCAGACTCCCGACGTCTGTCTGACATGTTATGTCTAATTTATGCAGTGGCAAAACGCAACAACGAACGAGAGTCTTTCGAGTGCCAAATTATTTATAGTGGAATCTTTTTTTCCGCCACAGATTCCAGCACGGATCTCTACACTGTGTCCCGCCCAGTACCCCGTAGGTAAGTTGAAAAATTTCGTTTCTAGAGTTATTAAAAATCTGCCGATCCCCTGTTAAATGCTTGCTCAAACAGTAGCTCCCCAACCACCTTTCTCTTCGTTCCCCTCCATCGTTTTCACAGTGTATTTCCTACACTTTTAATTCTTGTGTGGAATATTTTATATACATTTTGCATTCATTTATGTTTGTTTCCTTTTTTGCGACAATCTGTAAACATTGACACCGCTCTGGCTATGGCTATGGAAATTTTTATACACATTTTACATTTCTCAATCGAATTGCCTCTGTCTCTCTTTTTATTTTCTTACACTTTTATTATAAATAATTGTTTATTTATTATTTTTACTGCAACGCGCGAAAAACTTTTCAAGCTTGACCGTCAAGAAAATGTTGAGAATGGAAAATTTACATATCTACTTGTACATTGTACATACATAATTATATCTGTGTTTTTTTTTGTCGCCAATTTTTCTTGTTTGTTTGTTCATTTATGGGTTGTTAAGCAAAATACAAAAAATTTAAATGTGGCAACGAAGTGTACATGCTCTTCTGAGATTGCCATTGAGAGCAGAATCTCGGAGGAAGTTCTCTGTCCTTAATGGTTTTTATATTTTCTATATCTAACTAATAACAAATAAAACCAAATTCCATTGAATTCTTTTCGTGCAGAAAATGTTTCCTTCTATTCTGCGCTGTTGGTCATTTTGATCTGTGCTTTATTCCTCATAAAACTGCTATAATAAATAGTGTATAAGACTGAAAGTGTGCTGACCATAACAACAACAAAAACACGAATCTGGCATCGTTTTATTAGTTTCGTTTAGGATTGAACTTCTAATTTAATTATAGGCGTGAAATCTCTTGTTGACAGTTGACAGTTCTCTTTTTTACTCTCGTTGTACTTTTTGCCAAGCTTTTGCAGGAATTTATGTTTGGTTTTGTTTAAAAATGTATGAAGAGCGAAGAGCTCAAAGTCGACTTAAAGCCACAACGTTCTTGGGAGATTCTACAGTGAATCGAACAGACGATGAAAATAACCAGACATCTGGTGAAACGCGACAGCAGAAATATGTACATAAGTAGAAAGAGTATAATTATACTCGAGCAGAAGTAACCCATTGCAACCCTTTCTTACTCTGAAAAAAGGCGGACAGAATATGATAGGAATAAGAACCATGAAGGGAAGGTAGGGAATCTCAGACCTTTAGGCGGAGGGAAGTTGAGAGGTTACGCGGTGAACCAGGATCATTTCCAGGATCAGCCTAATATCAACTAATATTCCTATGGAAACGATAAGAAATCATCTCTGTTTTAAAATTTAGCAGCCCGCTTTTCGCAGTTGAAACAAATACTAGAAAAGCACCGATTAAATCTAGTTTCTGTGGACAAAAACAAAACGCATACTCAAATATGGGAGGAAACATTAGCAAAAAGGCTAAAGTAGAGTAATGAATGAAGACAATTTGAGTCTTACCGTTCAAAACGAATAAAAAAGCCTAGAAAAAAAACACAACCAAAGATTAATTTATCAACACTTATTAGTAAGCTAAAATACGAAGTACGTGTAGTTGTCCAACACTGTTTATGAGAGTACCAGCACTTTTGTCGAAACGTTTTGCTTGTCAGTTCAGTTCAGCTAATTTCATTTCAATTTTCATTTGTGTCGCACAGCCAAATAAGTAAAAAACTTTCTGAAATTTCCTAGAAAATTTACCAAATTATGCCAAGTCGAGCCTCTAATCACTACACTGAAATGGCCGAGAAAGAGGCAACCCAAAGGTAGGAGAAATAAATATAAAACAAATTGCGGGAAGCATATTCAGACAATATGGAACATTATAGCATTACAAAGAAAGCAGCACAAGGCGAACACCGCCAAGAATCTGATGTCAATTGCTACCGCGACTACGTGGCACAGCAAAATGGAAGCCTGCATAATACCCAAGAGGGAGAGAAAAAGTATTGCAGGTAATTACATTTAAGGAATATATTTTCCAAATTCTACTTTAAAATGCCGTAAAAAATCATCCATGGGTCCCAAAATTGTCCACAATTTTCTTGCAAAAACTATCAAAATTGTTTGTCTTTGACATTTCGTTCAAAGGCAAACTAGATCGGAAACAAACAGTTTTGGCACTTAAAAACATAAATATCCTTTCGTACTATTTTACAGCTCTGTGCCAGCAATTCCAGCAGAGATGCCAGAAGTTTCCAGACATATTCCAACGTCTGAGGAAATCTCTCAGATGGCAAAGGACATCGATGCGGGTCTGCTCGATCCAGACACTTGGCCCTTAAACTGCCGCGTGCACGGAACCACATCCCTTTTATCAAAAAGGCGATATGACAAGCCAACCAGCCCACAACAGCCAGAACCGAAGCGGGCCAGACTTGTGCCGTTGCCAGAGGAAGATGCTCTGGCTGTCGAAGCTCTTCTCGAAGCGGAGAAAAATCGAGAGGAGCGGCTGGCCATGAAAGCGACTCCGATTGTGAGTAGTCATAGTCTCTTGGAGTATCCGGGCTTCCCTTACGTACCCCGTGACTTGCGTTTGAAACAACTACGCAAGTGGGTTAAGGCCAACAGAAAAGAACTTCCAGGGTGTGAAGCTGTGGAGATCGACGAGCTAATTAAGGCTGGAAAACGCATCCATCTGTACCCTTCTTTAACTCGCCCTCGGAGCGACAGTTCGGGGCTCATGGAAGCCGCTGAAGAAGTCATTGCCATGCAAGACCAAATGGATGTGCCGCTTGAAGTAGAACAAGCCAATGCCCTGCAGAATGAAATGCCAGACCCATCCCATCAATTGGTGCCTGGGCCACATATAGAAGTGGCCATGCCGGAAGACCTGCAGCAGCTGCAGACAGTTGCACTTCCCTCTGAGGAGGAGAAGGTCTTGAACGTGGAAGAACAACTGCAGCCTGCAGACATTGGAGATGTGCAGCCCAAGCCAAAGGATCAGGCCGAGTGCCAGCAGTGGCTACATAAGACTAGCGAAATCCTTACTTCACAGTACAAGTCACTGCTGTGGGAAGACCGGTACCAAGTGGACATTGATTTCGAGGATGAAATTGAAAAGGAGCAGCAAAACCATTGCATGAGCCGCGCACATCCCTCGACCTTGCCAGAAAATGGCTGGCAACAGAGCTACCGCTCACTGCTGGAAAATTTCGAGGACATTTGCGAGGAAACCGCCGGCGAGTATCGAGATCCGCAGGCCAAACGATTGCGCAGCAAATGGTCTCAGCGCTTTGGAAAGGGTTCGCGTCAAAACCTGTGCCGCAAGCTGGACACAAAACTTCCGACGGTCCGCTCACGGCTTCTGCTCAGGTTTAACATAATGTCCCAACGGAAAAGGAAGACCTTGGAAACCCAGACCCTGCGGGTTGAATTGAAGTATTCCAGAAATTTTTGCACGCTGCACTTAAACCAGACAATCGATCTCAAGTCGGCGGCCAGAAAACTGCCACGACTCCACTACAATGACTACATCAATGTCCTCCAAGGGTTCGAGAATCACCACCGGCACTCGGAGCATAGTCGGGTATCGTGGCTCTGGCCAAATGGCACCCTGACCATCATCAATGGCTGTCGCGACGACAAGCAAGACTTGATGGGTATTCAGGACAAGCTGCTGGCCCCCATATTGAATGTTCCCCACTTCAAAGCGGCTCCAGGGCACAATCTGCAATACCTGCGCATGCGGTCAACGGCACATTTTGGCCAACAAATCAACCTAAAGATGTTCGCCCAACGTTTTGTGCTGTCCACCCAGACGTGCCGCGATGAGGACAATTCGGAATATGTCTATTATGTGACCAGTGAAATACCAGGCGTGGTGGCCCAGCTGCATGACCATGGGCGTGTCTACGTGTATGCCATGACAATCCAGGAGGCGGACAAGTTGTTGGTTAAACTATACACCCTGATCCAAAATCACTGCAAGGATCTGGTGAAGGTTGAGCGCAACTAACGGGAGAATGAATATGTGTGAGAACTACCTGGAGCAGATATTTGTTGTATTCAGAGAAAACAGAAAATTCGATATACGCACAGATACAGATACAGATACCGCCACACAGATATACAGCAGAGATACAAAAACACAAATTAAATTAGCACAACGCTAAATGATCACACGGTCGCTCTAAAAGAAAACAAGAAAGAAACACACACAAAGTCCACCAAAAAGTCCAGCAAAAACTAAAATTTGCAACAAAAAAAAACACACAAAATAACACAGATAAATACAGATACAAGCAGCAACTACCGACACAGATACAGATAGAGAGACAACCTTCAAATATATATTCTATGGGATAGAGATACAGAAACAAACAAACAAAAAAAGGTTGGGCGACAATTTTCGCTCCAAGCTCCACCATAGACCCATCTACGGGGTTGGGTGCTATTTATAGAACCCCCTAGATGATAAGATTGTGTCGCCGCTGCGCCCAACCACAAAACTTTCTGCGGTTTTAGCCTAAAACAAATAGTAAAAAAAACATATGAAAAACAGAAAACAAAAAAAACAAACGGAAGAAAACGTTTTTTACAACACAATTTTTGGATTACCAAAATGGAGATAAAATATCTCTCAAAAATCGCTCTCAATTCCTAATGTACCTCTTTCCTTATGCAGTGCACTGCCCAACTGAAACTGAAAATTATTTCCATTTTCCTATTCTTGGAAAAAAAAACACCTTTCATGAGATATGCTACGTGGTTTTTAATTACCGGACAGACAGATACACGGAACACACACGCACAGGTACAAAAGATTCCACGGTCAAGAACTACTTAAATTGAAAAGAATTACAAACAAATGTTTGTTTTAAAGCGTTTTGTTTTCAGGCATTTTCTATATTTAGAGCGAAAGCATTTGCGAAATTTAACAATAACAATTTTAGAATTTAGTTTATTTATTTTTACTTCTGAGTTTTCTTTTGCGGAAATGGTGAGAGCACAAAAATCCGATGGCCCTTTCCACTAAAATCCCAGACAAGGCTCAGCCTTAATCCCTCACTCCCTAACTCACCACATGAGAGTCTCGCTATTTCTCAGTGCCCATGCACTAAGCAGCCTAATAAATAGCTATAGTACTAGAAGTTCGCAACGACTCCTCTTTGACACGAACAATCGGCTGTTGTCTTTGCACCGTTTTAAACCACACATGCAGACACCTTTAAATCGCAAACCTCAACAACATCCAACATCACTCAATTTTGTCTCACTTTGAGTTGGAAATACAATTCATTACGCATTGCTACTCGTACGAGTCGGAAACAGAACTACAGCATAAAGTTTAATTGAGGAAAAACACCTGTTTAATCGGAAACCTGTGACAGAGCGAAAACCAGAGTTAAAGAGATAAACGGAGGAAGAGGTGGGCGTGACATATATTACTTAATATTTTCAGAGTAAACATAAGCGAGAACACTCTTTCAGCAGCACCCTCTGTGAGTGAAACATTTGTGTATTTTGTGTACAAATGTTGACATAGAACAGATACCCGAAAAAAACTGAATTCAAAGTACGAAATATGAACATTTTGCGTTGCCAAAAGTACAAGTACGAGTATGTACACATGTTTATGTATATTCTTTAAGGTCTTCCTCTGAGGAAATGCTGGTAGTTGCACATACACACATTCAGAAGAAAGCCAGGCCAATAGCAATTACACCCACCGACATTATAAATACCCACAATTGTTATATATTTAGCTTATACTTTTTCGACACATCGAACATTTCAATTTCATTAGCCGACACAGAAATAATGTAAACACAAGAAAAGGCAAAAATACATTTCAATAATACATTTTTTTTCGTGCCATTAAAAATAAACGGCATTAAAATTTCATTCGACCAGAAAACGCTTTTCAAATTGGTCAGAAAACGTTGGTCTCTGTGGGGCTAGTAGTCATTGCGAAGGAAGAAGCTGCATCGAGAGGCAATTTCTAGGTTTCGCCTCCTACTCTGTGGCTCCACAGTCTCTGGTCTCTGGGAAAGGCCAACTTGTTGAGGTGTTCATTGCCGGCAATTCTGTGGCCAACTTTTCATGAAGTTCACTATCGTGTGTTCTGTGAAGGAAATCAGGATTCTGCCAGCTCTCGTGTTTCGGAGGATTGCACTCTCCATTGCAGTATTTGAATCGGAAATAGTTGGTTACCAAAACATATTGGTTTCCACAGGAGTTTGCGCAGGATATTCCAAGAAATACGAGCAAGGAAATTGCTGGTAAAAGCGCAGAAACAAAATGCAACTAAAATAAATCATTTTAAGTTTCTTCTAAACAGAATTTAAAAATTGGAATTTAATAACTGTCGTCTAGAAAATCTAGAAAACCTGTTGAGTGCGATAAGAAAAGTCTTTAAGGGAAAAAGAAAAAACCAGAAATATTTATATTTATTCTGTATGCAGTTCTTTCCCATATTTTCAAGAAGTTCTCTTATATGGAATCGAAATCAATATGTGATCAGATGAAAGTACATTCCAAAATTCCGATTAGACTTTGTTTTGATTGAGAGGGTGGTAGCAAGAGAGAGGCCCTCTTTTTCACTGAACCAAATAAAAAGGGTATCACTCACATTGTTCGGCCTTGTCTGCTCCGTCATTAGCACACACTTCTGATCTCTCTCACTCTCGGTTTTTCTGTGTTGTTGTCTTTATCTGCTGCTCTCCCAGTGGATGCTGAATTCTGAAATGCCTTGCCTCCCACGTTGCGGCCTCTCAGCGTTTACAGTTAGATAAACTTTTTGTTTAAGTTGTTTTTGTTTTTTCAACGATTTGCGTTTTCTTCTCTCCCGCTTCTGCGTTTTTTGCACTGTGTTTATTTTTTTAATTGGTTTTGCTTTTTGGTTGTTTAACAATTGTTCACTTTTTTGCTGCTTCTGCTTTTCATATGGAAAATATATTGCGGTTAATTATAATAAAATTTTGTTGCTACTTCATGCACACACACACACGCCACGCGTACAGGAAGAGCCAAAGTAGAGTGGGGGAGAGACATAGAGAGAGCGGAAAACTAAGACTAAAACTAGTACTATGTACTAGCTGTAGCGGTAAATTGCATGAAAAGGGAATTGAATTGTCTGCATGTAAAATGGAGAGAGGAGTTGAGAGCTGGAGAGAACGCAGCCATATAGAGAGTGTGGAGAGTGGAACAAGAAGAATGAATTGCATTGTGGATTGCATTGAATTACAGCTAAGAGGAAGCTGGCAGAACAACTGATTCTTGTTGGAATTTGCAATGAATAGTACTCAAAACACCCCACTCTTTCCACATTTTATCTAACATTTCGGCGAAACATATGGGTATTCGCCTTCATTTCCTCTCCACCTAAATTATACTGCAGTATCAGCGTTTTTGTTGTTTTTTATATGGCTCAGATAAAGATGAGCGCTTATCAGAAACCGCACAGAAATCTGTTATCTTTGCACTTTTTCTCCATTCCTCTCTACTACTCTTTTTTCTCTCCCCCTCTCTCGCCATCGCATGCGATCGCAAAACAATTATCACAAAATCCAGTTTTCTTTTGATTTTGGGGCTTAATTTTTTTTTTATTTGGTATTATATACTTTTATGAGGGGGTCAGCAAACACTCTTGTTAACACATTTTACGGAATTTGTTTTTGAATTCAATAATAACTATTCACAATATACGAATTGCAGTTCGGCCTTTACTTTGTGGTTGATTTTTCTGCGCGCGTTGATACCGAGACATCGAAAGAAGAAAAACCGACGGCTAAACGAATGGCTGGAGGAGCTCTAGTCTAGTCACACTCCGCACTCTTTGGGGTTTTTGATTTTGCCCCAATCCAATCACAAGAAATATATATTAAATATACATATGCATAATATCGTTTGCTCTGAATGCGTGTGTGTACGTCCGACTGAGTGTGTGTGTGTGTGTGTTTGTATGTGTGGGAGCGACGCACGCGGCTTTGGCAATCCGAAAACCAACTTTTGAAACGGCAACGGCGAGAATAATACTGAACGGGGGCCGAACGAACGGCCCCAAAGGCCCCAAACGGCGGCGTCACATCACCACAAGAGAGCGTGCGCTCTCTCGACGCTGCAGATCAACATGTGTGTGCCGAGCAAGAGAGCCACAGATCTCACTCAGCAGAGAGTTATTTCTTTGCTCTTTCCCTCTCTCGCACATTCATGCAATGGGCATCTGCAGCAAATTCTATTTTTAAACTTAAATTAATATTGTTCTTTATTTTATCAGCGGCGCGGAGCTGAACGGCGCGAGGCGACGCGAAAGCAGCGATGAAACCAGAAAACAAATAAATAATACGAGAAAAACTAGACGCTGCTTTGGTGTTGTTGCTAATCAGAGGCCTAGTAAAAGAGTAAAAAAGCGTGTAGTGTGCTCTCTCTCCTGATTAGGGATGGGCATGGACCGCAATTTCTCGACACGACGCAACACGGCACGAAAATGCAATGAACTTCCAACACGCACTTATTGCTTCAATACTAATGCATTATAATGCCCTTCAAACGTGAATTCGGCTTATGTTCATTTGTACAGAGTTTTTGGGGAATTTGCAAGGCTTAGATCAAATTATTTGTTAGGACGGAAAATCTGAATTTCTGTTCCTTGTGCAAATACATATTCATCGGGTTTTTTCGTTCCGCGTTTTTTCTGAGGCACCCTATCAGGAGGGCACACGTCTAGTCACGATGTGACACGAAGAAAACACGGTCCATGTCCACCTCTACTTCTGATCTGCGTTGGGTTTGTGTGTGTGTGTGCTGCTGCTCTCCCACTCGCTCTCTCTGTTTCTTCTGTTCACCATCTTCCTTTTGCCTGCTATCACCGCTTGATAAGAAATGCGTTAATCTTTATTAAGCCCTACATGGGTGTGTGCGTGAGAGAGGTTATATGGGTGTGCATTGATTGTTATTGGGTTAGAGTGTGCTGTGTGTCTGCTTACATGGGAGTTTTTCCATTTCACCAGACAATTTCCGTTGCCAAGGTGCGATATGAAAAGGTGCGATGTGCCCGCCAAAGTCCAAAAGAAAATTTTAATTTATGCATAAAATATCAGAACAGGAAAACAGAGAAAACAGAAAGATGGACACCGTGCAAGACAGCAACAACTTGTTGGATGATTCAGTGCAGTTCTCAGTACAGTGGGACAAAATTATTCCTTGAACCTTTCACATTGTTTGAAGTTTGGGTTAGTTGAATCATACCCGCAGTACAGGGTACAATGTGCCGCAAGCATTGCACACACACACACGAAACCACTACGAGAGAAGAGAAAAAGAGCGCACTCAGATCTGTTTTATCAGTCCCGTCTGCCTATTTTTAGATGTGTTTGTGTTGCCCAAAAGGCAGCAAAGCCACAAATCCAAAAATACAAAACTCATTTCCACAAATGTGCCAAAATATAAACCGTTTTAACTTAATTCTGAGGGCTATCTTTAAGCTGCAATTGAAATGTACGGAAGGGAAGCAATGTGCGTGCTGTAGTCGAAACACGGAAAAACATTCCTCAAAACGTGACAAGTGCAAAAGCCAAAATAAAAAACTAAAACCTCACTGGCGATTGGGTTGGACATTTTTATGCATAGCCTGGCGGCGGCTATGCATTGTGAAACTTTTCCGACTTTGTTTTCATTGTTGTGCATTTTTTTATCACTGTTGTTGCTGCACTTTTGTCAGCGCGATCATCGCCCACCAATACATGCTTGCTTGTGTGCCTGTGTGTGGGTGTGCGAGAGCGAGAGAGGATTGGAGAACGAACGCAAATAACATTTAGCGGGTGTTGTTTTATTTACTCGACATATTTCGCATTAGAATGCATCCATTTTTCTCATTATAACACAAATTATTTTATTGAGATAGTTTCTTGTCATTTTTGCATCTTGATGTTGGATATCGCGGAGAGTGGAATGCCGACACGATTTAACCGTTGTTTCTTTTGTAGCGGCCGAGAAATACTCAAATATATGTTTTGGCAAACATTGATCATTGATATATTGGATGTGTTTTGGAATAACGTACTTTTCTGAATTCAGAAAACGATTCGACACTATTTTGCTGCTGCTTCCTTATCCGCGGCCGGCCGAAACATGTTTATCAACAATCAAAAAATTCAAAATATGGCTGCGCGCGCTGTTGTGGGGCTCCCATTGTGAATTGGCATTTTTTCGTGGAATTTCTTGTTGTCAAACGGTGAGGGAATTTCTCTCCGCACAACAGAGCAACGACAGAGCGCTGTTAAGTGCGCAGAAATGAGCAGACACGCTCTCTAATGCACCAGGTTATTGAAAAAGTCAGCAATTCCTTTCAAACCGGCTTTTTAAATTTACCGCTGACAAATTGTTGAGCCAGAAAGGGACAATAAAATCGAATCTATCGAAAATATACTGAGTATTTAATTCTCATTTTTAAATAGTTGAACTCAACCGAATGAGCTGAAACCAGTTTTCCCAGCCCTGGCGTTTGTTTTATTAATGGCGGCGCTGCCGATATTTTCCCTTCTCTCTTGAGGGATGTCTCACTCTCTTCTCAATCATCTCAACAATGTATTTATTCCATCTTCACTTAATCCATTACGTATTTTACCGTTGGTAGCATAAATATTATGGGCCACGGGAAAAATATATTAAGAATTGAGGAATTGGTAATCTCAGGAGCCAATTAATGTAAAAAACGTCAATCTCTAATTTACAGTCATTTTATCGCTTTTTTTGCCATGAATACCGAGAATGGATTTAGTCGATATTTATATTCATAGAAAACATATGAAAAGGTTAAGAGCATGTCAGTCTAAGATAAAGTCATTATTAATGTTTAAAAGCTGCTTTGAAAACAGGGTATAAAAATGACATAGCATTCCATCTATCGGTTGGAAAGCAACAAGTTGTCCAATACGTAACATAAATGCCCACTCACGTAGCGTTTTATACTATTTTTGTTTGATCTTTTTAGTTTAAACCTGATTTTACACACAATCCAATTAAAGATATTCAAACTTGTATAGAATTTATTAATTATTTGGATACAACTATAGTTTGAACGCTGGAAATCCAAACTAGCTCGAAATTTTACGCGGAATATCAAAATCGAGTAAATGCATATAGGGTATGCGGTATATTTATGGTATACTTTGAAAATGAGAAGCTATGTTTCGGTATATTTTTGAGGGTCATGCGGTATATTTTATCGATAATTCCTCGGTCACACTGCTGCATGCGGCAAACGAAAATGTAAGAAATTAAATTAAATTTATAATCGTAAAAATACGCACAAATTAGTTAAAAGCACACAAGTGAATTCAATAAACGGTCATTACCATATAGTGAAACATAGTTTTCCGTAGTTCTCCCGCATGGAACAGCCAAACTGCGATCAGACATGTTGGCATCGGTGTGATGTGTGTGTGTTCTTGTGTGAGTGTTTGTGTGGCTTGCGTCTGGCTGGGGGAACGAGAAAAACAACAAAATTGGAAGAAGTTCTGCGCCATATTCTGGCTATTTCCACGGCCTGATAGCCGAAAAACTTCTATTGCGTCTTTTGAAATTTAGGCAGCAGTGCGCTGTTGCTGGTGTCTATTTCACGCATCGTTACTCCAGTTAATTGAATCGTTAATCAATGCACCACGAACGGATCGAGAGCCAGTCGGCTGGTGAGGTCCTACTTCTGCTACCCCCCATGGCGGCTATGTATCTGTGGCACTTGTTGGGTGGCCCGACCGACCCCCCGTCCACGGAACAGAGGCAGTGCAAAATTAATGCCAGCTGGTTCCCACTCTGAGGAAAAACACACACCACAAACACACACACACAGCTGTTTTCTGTTCCACAAATATGGCTGGATTGGATTCCATTTGGGAGTCCGACATTTCTCTTTGTGGATCTCGACGGCTTGTTATTGTTGCTCCGTGTGTGTGTGCCAGCTGTTGGGTCCTGTTGAACTCTCTTCAGAGTGTCTGTGTGTGTGTGTATAACAAAACCAATTGCTGTGGCTTCGCTTTTGTGTATCCATATATCCTGCAAAATATCTCTTCCAGTGGTACAGTGGGAGCACACATATTTCCACCACCATCTCCCAATGTCACGATTCGTTCCACTGTTGCACACAGCTGTAATTGTTGTTGTTTGTATCATCCTTCGGGCTCTGCTCGCACGTACACAGACAGGGCCTGTGTGTGGACTCTATTCGGTCCGCTTCTGTTCACCATTTGGCTTCGTCGTCTGCCTTTTCAGTACCTTCGTGGGGCGCCAGTCGCGCCATTCGCTTTTCCCGTTCGGTTTGTCTCCCCTCATTGCTCCGTTCGATAATTGCCTGTAAGCTCAAAATAGGAGGGGGAGAAGTTTCCTAATCCCAAGAGGAAACACTCGAATGCACTCCACTCACAGAAACACATACAAACGCTCACACGAACTTAATTTGTTGCTAATTTAATGCCACTTCTCCTCCCCCCTCTCTTTTCTTTGCAGCCATGCAATATGTTGGCGCAGGTTCAGCCTCAAGTATGTTCAATTGCGGAAGAGGGGCAGTTGCAAATGTTAAATATATGTATGAATTCGTGTGTGGGAGTGCGTACGTGAGTGCATGTTCGTGAGTGAAAATATAAATGATACAGTGAAAGAAGAAAAACAACAAATATGCGCGCAATTTTGTCTCTATATGTGTGAAAACGCGTCCCTGTTTATTTGGAGTCGCGCAAACACACAGCAGACAGAACAACACACACACGAGCACAAATTAAATGAAATCCAAGCCGAGCCGAGCAAAGTCAGACAGAGGTTGCCCCCCACTTGGCTGTTGTTTTTTTTTTTATTTCGTTTTGTCGCCCTTTTTGCAAAAACAAACAGTCCGGAGAGCAAACACAAACAGCAGCGCACTGTGTTTGGCTTACTGTTATAATACATAATACATAGTACTAAAAAGAGTTTTGTTTTCTTCCTCTCATCCACCTTTTGCCTTTCCTTTCCATTTCAGTCGACGCGCCTCAATGTTTAATAATTTACGCCGTTAAAATGCATTTCAATAAAATAAACTAATAAAACATTGAAAACAATGACAAACATAAAAAAAACGTATAACTTAATATTCAAGCGTACAATGTGAAATTGTGTAATGTGAAATTCTAGAAGTTAAGTGCGAATAGTATGTATTATTTAAAATTTTTGTTTCATTTTGTACAAAAATAAGTAAAAAGCCTAAAAAAAAGAAGAAAAACCCCCAAATAACCATAAAAAACAAAAACAAAAAAAAACGAAAAACAAAACGTTCGGTTCGTGCAGTTTATAAAAGAAATAGTTAAAACAAATCAAAGCAAGCGGAGGAATAAGAGGAAAGGAGGAAGCAGAAAAAGGACCAACGACGGCGTGAGAAAAGTAGATAGAGAAGCAGCAGAAGGACCAATAACAACCGCTAGAAAAGCAGGAAGAAGTAGCAGCAGAAGGACCAAATAAAACAACAAGAAACGAAGAATTGCTTTTGTGGACGCAAGGTGTGACGGGGCTCAGAGGAGAACGCAACAGAGCGCGCGAGAGAAACATGTCAACGTTCTTAAACAATTTCTTCCCGGCAGGTAAGCATAATGAAACACAGAAATCAAAGCATGCTGGAAAGAACAAAATTAAATTATAGGAACGGGACAGGGCCTTCAATTGAAAGTCACCTTTGGCATATCTCATGAAGCCTGTATGACACTCGCACTTAAGACACTGCTTCATCGACATGTAACTTAACCAAGTGAGTGTCATACAGGCATAGCCAGCACTCTACTCTTGTCTGTGGCCTGGGTCATCCTGTAATTTGATTCTCCCTTTCTCTCCCTCTCATTTAAATTGAATTTTGTTGTGTGATTATTGGCAATTACATGGCCCATTCGCTGGACGTGACCGTGAGACGACGTGCGACTGAGAGCGATGGTGCAACTCCGAGTAATCAATCTGGCCCGCAAGAACCAGAGAGCGGAAGAACATAGCGTTTCCCATTAATTACGAGCATCGATTATTGTTTTCCTTTCTCCGTGGAAATTGCCAGAGTCAACCCTAGGGATTTTGTCCACAATTGAGGGATCATCAGAAACAAGTTCCACACTCGAACACTGGGCCTTTTTCTGTGGCATTTTCTTTGTCCTGCTGGAAAAACCACTTCCTATACCAAACAAAAAATCCATATAAAAGTAGGAGCGGGGAAATGTGCACTCTGCAAACCAGTTTGCAGAGCCGAAAAATCCAGCCCTCCGATCATCAACTTACTCGGTGGCTTCAAAACAAGAAGAGGCATAACAACAATTCCTCTCTCGGTTTGAGGGCAACGGCAGCTGACGGAAATACATTGACTTTAACGTCGCGCTGGCGGGTGCTTCTGGTGCAAAGCGTTGTGTCTGAAGGTGCACTGGGTTACCTGTTGACGGCCCTTCTTTGGCTCTGCTTCTGGTGCTTCTGCTGGCACTGTCCGTTCTGGTAGAGTGCAGCTGGGATAACTGGTTTCCCACTCGCTCCTTTCTGTTGCTGCTGAGGCTTCTGTCTTGTTTTGAACTGTTTTTACGGAACAAGAGCCTGTACAAAACCGACTCTAGAGAACTAGAGGTGTGTTCGAAATGTGTTGCCAAATCTAAAACGGTTTCCAAAATAGTGATTTATCAACTCTCGTCCATCTGTCAAGGGTGTCTATTAGCAACAACTTCTACTACCATTACCTGATTTGAGCTCTTTAACAACCTTTGATGACTAAAAACGGAAGTAAAGACGAAGTAGATTGAAACTTGCAATAACAAGTTAAAATTGTTCAAAAAATCTAATTTTACTTATCTCGTTTCCCCCTTTTGGGTGGACAATTCCAAACATTTTAGGAGGGTATATTTTCGCTTCTTGTGCAATGCTATAAATTCCATAACCCCGGGAGTCCGTACAACACAGCTTTCCACTGAACTGAATCCATTTTGGCGTTTGTTTATGGCACATAAAACAGAGAGCGGCAAAAAGAAAGCGAACGCTGTGCAAATATTTTTCGGCCCCATTTTATTGACGCCCACACTAAAAGCCCCCTAAAGGTCCCCCCTCCTTTCAGCCAACACATCAGTTCCCTTATACTCGAGACAACAGAGACAAGAAGAGACTTTATTTTATTTCTATCAAATTTTGATTGCCCAACGATTCGTGAAAGGATTTCGTTGCGCCTTTCTCCACTCTTTATTATCCACCAAGTGCACGGAATATGTTCCATGGAAACTGTAGCGAAAATACTTATGTATGTAGCTGTGGAGGAAGGGGCATTGATGGGAGTCGGAGAGAGCGAAAACAATAACTATCGATTGATTATAGTCGATTGGTTTGTCTGCCATTCGCCCTTTGTTTATGAATATTCGAGGAAATTGCTGGAAAATAACTCTCATCAATGGGCCATAACAATTTCCTCTAGGCTTTCTTTGTGTCTTGTCGCCAAATATAGATGGTTAATTGCAGAGGGAGCTTTGGTTAGGATAGGAGGGTGCCTTGAGGCAGAAACAGGTGATATTCCAGCACAGACCTGTTCCTAGCTAGCACGTAGCTAAATTGCCAGCTCTAGATATTGTGCTTTCAATCTTTCAATCATGCTGGATGCCTCCTTCATCGATGCAAGATCACCATCGGCTCCTCTCCATTTCCATCTCGCTCTCTCTGTGATCCTGTGTATTTTTTTATATCAATTTTTCGCTGGCTGGGTGCCGTTTTTTGTATCGTGCTCCTTCTCTCATTCCGTTTAGTTTCATTTTATGCTTCCCCATAATTTAATTATCGCGCGAGGCGCCACACCATTTACAGGCGCAGACAAGTTGACGTCGCTAATGTGCGATGTTTGTCACTTTTGTTTTGGCTCGGCCTTCTCCCCTTCGTTTTGCCCCCTCCATGTCTGTTTCTCGCGGAATTCCAACACACGACGCAACAAAGTATGCAACACATTCTTTTGTGGCACGAGCCTTACATTTTTTGGCACAGCGCCTTGCCTGTCTTCTTTCTAAGGCTCTTCCTCTTTGGCTTGGCAAGCGGCTAATAATGACACCCCCGTGCGTGCCCCACTCTGCCTCTCTCTCTTTGTCTATGTGTGTGTCTGTTTATGTTTCTGTCGGTTTGGCCGTTTCTTTTCGCATTCGCTTGCTCCTGCCAAAATCTCATTGTGCCCTTGGGTAGAAATGTTTTGCACACACGCATTACTCATTTCTGCTCCCTAACAATCCCGCAATGCCATTCGCCTCTGCTAAATATGCCTCTGGGTCTGTGCCACAAGTCTAGTGGCCATAAAGCAATTTGGCCAAGCGCGTGGCCCGCGCACGTACCAGCCTGCAGAAGAGGGAACGGAATTGGCCCATTCCATACTACTCAACGGGTTTCCCGCAGGAAGAGCTTAGAGTGGTCATTCGCTAAAAGTAAACCAGGAAATTGTGTTCGGTGTCCAATGGTGTCCAAAGTTCTTCATGGGAAAAGTTAATTCCGTAAAAGTTTTTAATAGTAAATACTCCACAATCATTATCTAAACAATATATTTCTTTGATTTTCCAATTTTTAAGGTCATTAGATAATAGAAATAACAATCCTTAGAATGGCTTTCGACTGCTGATCAAGTATGAAATCTAAATGGGTTGTGTGTGCCTGAATGGTATGTTGAAAAGTAAACTGAATCAAGAACTCATGTTATTTTTGTTCTAAGAAACGCATAATATCTTTCCCCCATTTGCAGACAGCAGTTCTTTAGGGCCTCCGAGAATGAAGCCAGGGTAGTATTTTCTTGTTTTGTTTACAGTGTCTATCTGATTGGGCTGATAGCGGTATGGCGTCATAGACAATACTGTCTCAAGCGTTGTCTATTTATAGAATTGTTTGTCTATCGGGTTAAAATCGTATCTACCAATTTTTTATTTTCGTTACCTTTTTGATAACTTATATTTTTATATTTCTTTAATATTTTCTATATTTTGAATGAACATTTGTGATTGGAATATTTCGTTGGGTGCATCTACAGTTTTAAGACCAGTTACTCCACAACTGTATTTATCGCGTTTGCTGTGCTTTGCTTTCGTTCGCTTTGGCTTTATTTTGTTTTTTTTTTGTTGTGTGATTTGCTTTCGTGTGTTGGTTTTGTATTATTGCTCGTTGTTTGCTTTTGCACTTTGCTTCGTGTTATTTTTTTTGTTGTTTTTCTGTTTTTGTGCTTTTTGGTGTTGAGGTGTTTGCTTTTATTTTTGCCGTTTCTGCTCTGCCTACCTCGTTCGGTGCTGTTGCTTGAGCTGCCACTGCCACCACACTACCTCTGGCTCGGTTAGTCACTCTTTGGCGGAGGCCACGAAAGTTACCCCACACGGTCGTAAGGTAATCGCTAAAGTTGAGAGTCTCTGAAAGTGTCGTTGTATGGGGAGTGCGTGCAACGGTAAACGTGCTGGGAAAGTGGAACGAGAATCAGCAGAGGAGCGATGAAATGTTGTGAGACGGAGTGTTATACGTGACATGTGTTAACCCCCTAACCCCCCAGTCCCAGAAGTTAGCTGACAATCACATTAGATCGTCCGCTGGTAGGAGGGCGCAACTGAAACTGAGCTCTTCTCTGCCCACAGACGGCAAGAGATGAAGCTGAAAATGTGTGAAGGGCGAAGACAAAGAAGAACAAATGACACAAAGATGGGGAGAAATTTCCCAATGTCGTTCTCCCTTTATCTCTATTTCTGCATATCATTTTGCGGCTCGTTTCACAAGTACAACTCAACTTCCGCTGCTGGGTGTCACTCCACCCTCCCCCGCCTCCCTTTGGCCCAGCTCTGGCCGCATTTCAAAAAATGTAAAACTGTAAAGCTGTCGAAATCGGAAACACTCGCATACGAATCGGCGAATAAATAATGAAGAAAAAGCGCGAATAGGCTTAATTTCATTTGTTCATATTTACCACACAATTTACATTTTTTCAACGTTTGGCGCTTTCGCAATTGTTGAGCCTAACACCGCCCCCAGCGCCCGCTCCACCGCTCACCTTAACATTTGCACAGCTGTTCGGGCAGCAACTATGATTTCCAGCAGCTGTTGCTGAGCGTCGCAGGCGAATTGGGTCACACTGTTGCTGCTGTGTTGCCGTTACCATTGCCACCGCGTCAGAGGCAGAGCCAGACAAACTTGTCTTGGCCAATGCTCAAATCTCGACTCATGGCCCTGTCTCTGTCCAACAGCGGCAGAGATTGCGATCAGAATTAAAGAAAAAAGATTGACGAGCAATAAACGAGCGGCAGGGTAGTGTAGGAGGGAGTGTGGCCAGTTTTAGCTATTTTCGCTAAGAAAATAAACCAAATGCTCATTAACTTGATTCTAAGCTCTGCGTCTAGAAACGAATAGAGGTGATTATTACAAGTATTCCAAAACAGCACTCACGAATTTATAGTAAATATTGTTTACCTTCAAAGCAGCTCTGAGTCTTTGCTATCTATCGTTTGCCATGGCCTTATCATATGCTCTTAAGCATGTATCAAGTTCCCTCCCTGATCAGATGCAGGAAATCAGGATTTGATTCATTCGGGGTGGCCTTTTCTTTGAAGAGACTACAGATACGTCCATATGTTTTAAGATACATTTGTATGTACGAGTATGAACATATGTATGTACTTGTAAATATGTTCGTACATATGTACATATATATACATAGTGTTTGTACAAAGATAGGCCTGGAGTGCTTATATTTGATTGTTGCGGCGCTGATAATGAAGCAAAGCCTTGGCTATAAATATTTCATTTATAATGTACTTACAGATTGGCGTGTGTTTGTGTATTGCGTTTGCTTGCTTGTGTGTGTGTAAATTATTATTACAGTGAGAGCCACGTGTGTGCGTACTGTCTCTATCGCTCTCGCCGCCTCTCATTCCCATTTACATTCGAAGTTATCAGATGATCACACATACATACCCACACTTCACCACGCTCCCCCCTCCCACTCCCTAATTCCATTGCATATTTAAAATCCGCAAAATACTCGATTTGGTTGAGTTTCTTGATGAGAGCGGTAGAGGGAGAGGAGGGAGGGTGCACGTCGGTACGGCAATGGGCAAACACATGATCGTGAACACGATCAGAATGCAGTCGTCCCCTCCAAAGGGGTCATTGGAATCGAGACGAGTGCTTGTGAAACTGTTAGCGCTCGCTTTATTGCCGCCCCAAGAATAAACAAACAAACCAGATGGGCAGAGACTGGTTTACCCAGTACTCTCTTGTTTCACAACCCTGCTCAACCCTGTGTAGCTTGGCTTATCTCTCACTGTGTTAAATGGCCTGATTTTCGAGTACAGGATGTCCCAGAGTCGAAACACTTGAAATTATGCCTTGGATGTAGTTTTTGTTGTTGCTGCTGCGCGTGTGCATTCAGAGTTTGAACTTTCCAAGTAGCTGCAGCGGCAGCGCAATACCAACAAGAACGATGGCCACATATTTACAGTTAATCGAAAAGAGTGCACGCCCACTTTGCCTGCTCTCGTCTATCCATCGTCACACAGTTTGACACACACTGTGGGGCTCGCTCACTCTCACCCTCTTCCAATTCCTCCTCTCTTCTCAGTCGCATCGCTCACTCTGACTACTCTCTCTCTCTCTCTCTTTGGACTGTTGTTGGCGCTGTGCTTTCCCATTGCGCGCCTCCACAGTTGATAGTGGGATGTAGTGCCGGTAGGTTCGCGTGCGATCGTTTGTTCGAACATTTTGCATATTCAATACGCTTTTACCGCCTCTTGTGGCCGCGACGTGCCGCCAAGTGACACTTAACGGTAAACCGTGCTGCCACATCAACGTATGTTACGTGACGTAACAGCGGGCTTTTTGTTATTGTTTGGCCCCCATCCACTTTCCCCCCTTCTGCGACATGTGTGAGTGGTTTACCTGACTCTCTGTTTGCACCCGAATTGCTACGTAAGAGAGAAGAGAGAGTACGTGTGTGTGTGTGTCGCTCCGTGAGTGTACAGGGCATAGTGTGCGTGTGTGTTTGTGGCGTTTTCACGAACGCGTTCGTGATCTTTGAAGCAAAACAAAAGCTGTCTCCGGTTTTGCCGTGAAACGTAGCAGAAGCAAAAATAATAATCAGTTGTCTATATATTCATACACACATGGATGTTTACACACAAACAGAAAAATATATGTAAATACATAAATACGTATGCATGTATAGCGATATATACTTTTTTTGCCGACGTCATGCCAACAAACAGCCAGTGGCTGGCAATTTATGTAAATGTAAAGTGAAAAAAAGAAAAACCTGCAAAAGCAACAGCCACAACAACTTAAATACAGTTGTAGAGTGATTGTCCGCTGCTTGGCAACAGTTTTCGGTTCAGGTTAATCGTTCTAACCGATTTTCAGTCCACTGACTGGACATGCTCAAGTAAGTGCCAAACTGTAGACAACACCTGATTTTGGCTCTCAAACTGCCTGAACGGGTCTGATCGCCTCTTCCCCCGCCAAATTATGCCCAAACAAAAATGAGCATTCAATTAGAACACTTTATTTTCAAATACAAAATCGAATTAATTAACTCTGCGCGAAATATTGCATTTACGAGCAGGAATATTTAATTTAATTTTTCTCTAAACATTACCGTTCACTCCGAACTCTGGATACCCTGTAAAGCTGTCTTGTGAAGGGTTCATTTTGGGAAAACACCTAATTTAAGTCTATTTATGTTGACTCTGTAATTCCTTCTTTAAAAGGCTTACAATTTGCCCACCACCTGCTAAAATAGATTGGTGTGGCTCTTGGCCAAAAGAATATAGCCTACTCGGAATAATCTTCAAAAGCTTGGGTATTTTTATACAGAATTCAAGGCTAATATCACTTGTTATTTCAACCATGGGCATTGGCCCCGTACCCCCCGACATCCGGCAGCGACATTGGGTGTCTCTCGTTCTACCTGGCACCGTGAAAACAAAACGAAGAAGAAATGTTTTGCTTTTGAAATTAGTTTTCACTTTCTGTTTTTTCAATACACTTAAATTTCTTAGTGCACATCAAATGATTTCTTGACGTGCCGTGTGACAGTATAATTATACTGATTGACTCGATGATTCAATGAATGAAGATATCTCCATTTAGATTTGTTTTTTTAATTATTGAGCACTTGTTGCGCCATTTATTGCCACGGATTTAGATCAACTGTTTTCCCGCTCTGAATCAATTTTATAGGCAGCAGATTTATCAAATCAGCATATTTCTGTGTTGCCCAAAATACTCGAAATGTACCCAACTGCTGTGAATCTGTTAATTAAATCGCCATCATAAATGTTTTCAGTGAACCAAAGGTGTTCTCTGCAACCTGAGTTCCGAAGTACACCAATTCTTTTGCCAGAATATCAATTAGGATTTCAGCAGCAAAAGGTTATATTCCGTATAAAAACAGAGTTCTATGTTAAATCCACGAATTGTGTGGCGCTGCTGCTGCCTTCTGACAGAAATTGCGTCTTGGCTTTAGTTTGTTTTGACGCAAGCGAGCAGCAGCGGCACAAGAAGAGGCAGTGCTGTTGATGTTTCTGGGCCTCTTCGTCAGCGACAATAAATTGCGCATACTCCGAAAATTGGGAATGTGGTGGAAAATAACAGGAAAGAGTGGGATGTGGGGTGGTTGGTGGGTTGGTGGGTCTAAAAGGGGTCCCAGAGGAGAGATATGGACAGCAAATGAAATTCTGTTGATGTTTGTTTAATTGATTTCTAATCAATTATCATATGTGTTAGGCCCCCTCTACACATATCTATCTATAGGTCTCTCATTTATGATTTCTCTCTCTCTCTCTCTCTCTATTCACAGATACGGCTGCTATGGATCCAATTTTCTACTCGCCCACGAATGGTATTCCGTCAGAAAGTAAACTCGCTACTTATATGGTAAGTTAAGGGCCCCGTTTTGAACGGAAATTCCAGCTTTGAGAATTTGATTTTCTTTCGAGTGCACTCTTTGACCGACTTTTGGATTTCATTTCTGAATATTTTTGTGCTTTTTTTTCCGTTGTGGTTGCGACTACTGACACACAAACTGCCATATAAGTCGTCTATATGCACGTTAAATATCAATTTGTGTTAATGCATGGCTTTTTATTACACCAGCCGGGGGAAAAACATAAGGCTTGAAATGCTCTTAAATAGAATTAACGATAAAATATTCCAAGTGGAACATTCAACGAATCGCCACATAATTTTCATGGAAGTACACGACTTTTATGTACTTGCTTTGGGGCTGCGAAATGTACATAACGATAAAGGTAATTCCAGATATAAGCGCACCAATAAGTTGAAGAAATCACTGGGATACTTTGGCTACTATGATCCGATCGAGGCATATTATCCGAGACGAGCGAGATAGTTACATTGTATGTACCAAGATTAAAGCTTATTCAATTGCGATTTGATAACCTACGCCGCATTCTGCTCTGTAAAATATAATTACGCTAATCGCATAGACTAACAGACTGGGAGCAGTCCAACAACAAATGAAAACAATCCTTACCTTATCACTGCACCACACACACTGTGTCTGTTTTGTTTTTGCAAAACGTCCGCCAATGGCAGTTGACAGATCCATACATACAGAAGACAGATATTTGGGAACAAATCGCTCCTACCAATCTTCCTTTGCACACATTTCCTTTCCGCCGTGCCACTTGAATGCCTCTCTGATCTGAATCTTCCTCTCTCTCTCTCTCTCTCTCTCTCTCTCTTTTTATCTCTGTCTCTCCCTGCATGCGTGCCACCGTCTTTGCCCCGTCTTTGATCTCTGCACTGCACTGATTTCTTCGATATATGTCAGAATCGACAGAATGTTGCCTCATCGAGCGGCGGCGGTGGCTTTGGGCTTAATAGCGGATTCTCGCTGCTCAATCTGGATGCGCCACGGTCGGCAGTGAACAAAAAGTCCCAGGTAAAGCAGAGATCTGTGTCTCAGCCGCTCCCTCTGTATCCTATCTGTCTATTCTATGGAGGAGGATACGAGGAGGAGTCGGGTAAATGAGAGTCGTAAACGTAAAACGCTTGTTGCCGTAACGGGTTGGTATTCCAGCATCGATTAGAAGTAGAAGTCGCCTGTAGAATAATCCCAAGTCCTGTGTCCGTACAGTAGAACCCCATTTAGTGCTTTCCCCTTTACAGTGTCGGCAAGTAGAATGGTACTTCGATGAGTGTTAGAGTCCGTGTGGAGCACTATTATTGTATTAATCGTATAACTCTCGATCCTTTCCATCTGTACAGGTCACGCCGCAATCGCCAGAATTCATTCCAACGCGCATCAACTCGTCCCCCAATTTCTACGCACCATATCATAACACGCCCATGCAACTGAGTAACGGGCTCAATGGCGTCAATGGGTTAACTGCCGCAGCCGCCGCAGCAGCAGCAGCAGCAGCAGCATCGGGTGCAGCCGTAGCCCCCGCCTCCACAGCGGCAGCAGCGGCTGCCGTATCCGTGACCATCAGCAAGACGGCGAACGGCAGCAGCTCGATGCTGTCCCTGCAAAAGACCGCCTCCTCCATTGTCAGCATTGCACAACAGCACCAGCAGCAGAAACAGCAGTCTCCGCTGGTGCACAGCAATTCGGGGTCTGCCCCATCGGCCCCCATAGCAATCAGCGGCGCACCACCGAATCCTAGCGCCGCCCCCTTCGTGAGCAGCATGTCCGCGCAAACACCACTCAAGGGTCGGGGGCCAATGCTCCGGCAGGAGTCGCCCACGGCAGCAATGCTAGCGGGCGGACCGGGCGAGAAGTCTCCACCGCACGGCATGACACCGCACGGCGCCTCGCCGATACCCACGACGCTGCCCGCGAGCGTACATCAGGTGAGACCTTTGCTTGACCATTGATTGTCTCTGCGACCGCACATAGTAACCCGTGTCTTTTTCGCTGCAGGAGAATGTCGGTGGCACCATCTACTTCTATCCGACTGCCAATGCGCAGGGCAACCAGCCAGTCGTTAATTCCGTGGTTGTGGATGCAACGCATCCGGCTCATCCGGCGCATCATGGGGTCAGCTCTGTGCCAACGATGAGCAGTGTGGGTGGCGTATCCTCGACGCTTATGTATACGGGTCATGTCTATCCGGGTCCGGCCTCGAATGTGATCACCATGCAGCCGAAGACGCAGCTGGAGTCCGCCTTCTTTATACCCGACGAAATGCGGTCCGACATTCTTGCCCGCAACGAGATCTCCAACCTGATAATGGACGCAGCGGAGGCTGCTCAGCATGCCCTTCCACACGAAGTGGACAACTACCATGCCCTCTATCCGCTGGAGCCGCCGGCCCAGCCGCTGCACGCCAAGCTCACGCTCCCCGCCAGCACATACCGGGCCACGCACAACACTACCGGCTATAAGTACTGCCTGCGCAGGTTGCACGGTAGGTGTTGCTGCTCTCTGCATCTATTTGCCGTATGCTAATCGTATCGTTCCGCTTTAGGGTTCCGTTTGCAGTCAACCAAATGCATGACGCTGGTGGAGATGTGGAAGAAACTGCAGCACACGAATGTGGTGCAACTGCGCGAGGTGTTCACGACGAAAGCATTTGGTGATAACTGTGAGTGAAAGGGTTTCAGGCAGTTTGCTAAAAAAAAAAAAGGGTTTGTTAAGGTGGTTCCCGGATTTCATGGGAGAGTGCAGAGCTTGAGCTACTGGGGGATTAGAATTTAAATTTTAGAGACGGATCAGAAATCCTCTACCCCTTAGAATCATTCATATTTGATCACAGTTCTTGTTCTTCGTAAACGATTCGCAAACGTTTGCAATTCGCTTATGGAAATTGGGTGCAACTGCAAGTGCAGCCGAATGTTTGCCATAGTGGAACCCAGTCCTTTATCCATGGCAACTGTTGTTTTAGCCGATTTCTAATTCGCTTTATACTGCCTTCCCGCAGCCTTAGTATTAGTGTACGACTACTATCCCGGCTCACAGACATTGCTGGCCAAATACTTTACGCCCGCGCCAGAGACCAACGGTTACACTGATCCATTCCAAGGCGAAGCTCGCCCATTCAGGTGGGTAAAGCAACAAAGCAAAGGAACACGTCAGATGTCTATAATGTACCCATTGCAGTCATAAGAGTAACATGCAGCGCACCAGCAATGGACCATTGCTGCCGGAGGCCACCATCTGGTCGATCATCATGCAGCTAACCGCAGGCCTGAGGGCCATACACCAGGCGGGACTTGCCTGCAAGTATGTCTGATAGATAAAGACTGATAGATAAATATATTAACCCATTATTTTTCTTTGCCAGGGTACTGGATCCCACGAAGATCATTGTGACGGGCAAACGAGTTCGTTTCAGCTCCTGTTGCATATCGGATATTACGCAATTCGACCCAAACGCGGCCAATCCCCTGGCTCTCGTTAACATGCATCAGCAGGTAAAATATAAACACAATTCGAAATAGGTTTCGAAATCGTTTAATTAATTTACTTGTATTTGTTTATAGGACGATCTGACAGCGTTGGGTCGTTTGGTATTGGCGCTGGCCTGTCGCTGCCTTCAGTCTGTGCAGCGGGACAATGTCCAGTCGAGCATTGACATGGTAACGCGAAACTACTCCACCGATCTTCGTAACTTCATTGTGTAAGAAATGACAGCCACGAGAAATTTTGCTTGAATCATTTTTAATAATCCCCTCCGACTGATTTGGCGCGTTGCAGTTACCTCTTCACCACGAATAACCGCCGATCTGTTACCGATCTGATGCCGATGATAGGTGCCCGTTTCTATACTCAACTGGATGCACTGCAGAGCCAAATCGACATGCAGGAGGATGAGCTGGCCAAGGAGATGGAGAACGGGCGCCTGTACCGAATATTGGTGAAACTAAACAGCATCAACGAACGGCCAGAGTAGGTCCCCAGAGCCCAGAGCCAAGAGCTATCTCATCATTATTCTTTTTGCTTTAGTTTCAATTTGGACTGCACCTGGTCGGAGACTGGCGATAGATACATGTTGAAATTATTCCGTGATTATTTGTTTCATTCCGTCACCGAGGATGGCCGGCCCTGGATGGATCACGCACACATTGTACAATCCCTCAATAAGCTGGATGCTGGCTCCATCGAGCGCGTAAGTGGAAAACGTCGAAAGATTCGCCCAGAGGGGAAGAGAGAGAGAGACAGCGGCAGAGTGAGAAAGTAATCCAATTCCGATCCTTAGGTGCAACTGATGTCGCGCGATGAGCAGTCTGTCCTAATTGTTTCCTACGCTGAACTCAAGAATTGTCTGGAGAACGCCTTCTCCGAACTGATGTCTAGTGCGGCCAATTGATGAGCCTCAACACCTCAAAATGAAACTGAAAACACGCGCAGCTCTACCCAGCCACCCAATACCCCATACCCGAATCGATCCTACTCCCCCAAAACGACTACGATTAAAAGGATTAAACATAAGCGAAACATTAATTATGACTAAGACATTTTGGCTCACGCCGATCAAAACAGAACCCACAAAACGCTAAAAACCCTAAACAACCCATTCAAATACGAAAGTTTATATTGCTAAGCCAAATCGGAAAGAAAGAAAACTGATGATATCCCCCATGTTATGTTTAGCTCTTAACTCTACATTTTAGGCATTTAAAGAACAGAATCCACTACAAACAAAAGAAACAAAACAATAATTTAAACAACAAATTCGGTAGATATCACGAGAAGAGCATCAACCACATCCACAAAAAAGAAACTTTTTGAAAACGAAATCTCTCCAAAAAAAGAAACACAAACAAAAAATACACGACAAAAACTTCAAAATACAAAAAAAAGAAAAAACAACTAAACTTAAAAGCAAAAACAAAAGAAAAAGCAAACAAAAAAACTTGAAAAATTCTTTAAAGAGAAAAAAAAGGGAAAAAGAACAAAAAAAAAGTTAAAAAGAAAAAGAAAAGAAAACTTGCGAAAGAGCTGAAACAACATGGATCTATTTTTACAGAGCTAAGAAAGAGAGAGAGAGAGAGAGTGGAATGGATGAAAGTATTTATAAGTGTGTATTAAAAAAGGTCTTAAGAAAAAAAATTGTAAAATTTTGCAACAATAAATAACTGTAATAACAAAAACAAACAAAAAAACATTGCGCGGCAGTGCAGAAAAAAGCGTTGAGCAACAACAAAAAAAGAAAACCACTTGAAAGCAGAATACAAATGAGGACAAGGAACCACATCAAATGTTTATAAAGCATTTCCAACAATGAGCGGAGCCGCCCTCTCCCCCGCACCCCTGGCTACCAAAAAAAAAACCAAAAACCGAAAAAGATTATGAAGTTGAAAATAAAGCTTAAGCGGAATCGAATGACGAGGAAAGGAACAGGAAATGGAAATGGAAGACAAGAAACAACAACCGATAAAACGTTTTTATTTTTCAACTATGTATTTTTTATAGTGAAATATTTTTAACATACAAAAAACCAAAAAAAAGAAGAAAGAAAAACAAATTTTCTAAAGACAGTTTAAAACGTTTACAAAAAAACCAAACGAAAAATGCAAAGTGAAACTACGAGTATGATTGATGTATGTAAATGTAAAGAATGAAAAACAAAAATGTAAATGTTGGTTCAAGGAACATGCAAAGCGACGCACAGCGCGACTTTAGAAAGTATCTCTAAACAAAAGCAAAAACAAAAACAAAAGCGATACTCAAAATCTGATACTGAAACTGGTACTGGTACTGGCAGTGAAACCGTAACCGTAACCGTACACGAGAGCGTTAACTGTAACAGAAACTGAAACTGTCTAGGCCATAGCGTGATATGTACATACATCCATTTTGAGCGAGTCTTCGATCAACTGTAGCTGCGTTCGAATAATTTGTTTATGATCTTAGTCGAGTACACTCTGATGCAAATGTAAATTGTAATGCACGCGCTGAAATTCCGAGTACAATATATTACGAACGAAAGTCTGTATCTAGCTCTAAAACTCCAGTTCTCCACCACTCCAAACTCCACACCTTCCTCGCCCCACACCCACTCGCAAAAGATTCCAGAAGAGTCGCGTTGAGCCAGCGCGGACGCATATCACTCCGAAAACTGTATTCCGAAAAAACTGAGAAAAGAACAGGAGAAATATTCAAAAGGCTTCAACTACTCCGCACCACCAGCAAACAAAACAAAACAAAAGAAAAGAGAAGAGAAGAGAGAAACGTATTCAATGGAGAAGGCAAGGTATTTGTAAAACATATTAAGTGCAATTTGATTTGGAGATTCTTGCTAACTTCAAAAACGATATCATGATTTTGTTGTACAAAACAGAAAAACGAAAACAAATACCAAGCAAAGCAACAAATCTTAAGGATCCAATTTTACAGAGTCCACTCATAATTCCTCTAAGCAAAACGTTTCCCATTTTTGGCAATGCAATTCTATCCTAAGTGTTAAACAACAAACAAAATATTCTGTAGATGCTGTGGTTTCTTTACCAGCTACATATTTGTGATTTATACTAATTTTGTACTTGTTGTTGGCCAAACTCGAGTTGTTCAGATGATTTGATTTGTGATTTCAACAAATTTTACAATATTTTTTCTTGATTTATTTTTTTAATGACCTTTCCTAAGTAATTTTTACTTTTCCCACTCTTTTTAATTAAATTACTGTGTACATCAACGTAAGACTAATTATTTAATTGAAACAAAAACGAGTAAAATAAAACAAAATGTATAAAAACTTTTTGAGAAAACCAATAAAAAAAATAATAAAATTTTTAAATCAACAGATTTTATCATCCGATTACATTTTCCACTGAGGTCATTTCCCCTTGGAAATCAATTAAAGATAAACACATTTTTATTTATATTTGGAATGCTTAGAAAAGTTAGTAGTTTGCGATCATCGAGTAGATTCTGCTTTAGCTGTCTTCTCGTAAATCTATGAGTAAATTTCATTTTGTCGGTATGTAAATATGTTTATATATGTATCTAGGACGCCTGTGAAGGATGAACAAGAGGCCATGAGTTCTTTTGAAGTACCTGTCGGACATGAAGTAACCATGTTCGCGTTGCTATGAATGGAGTAGATTCCTGGCAATCAAGCCAGGTTTGGACTTAACTGTTATTTTTGAAATTTCATAATTTATACACAAGTTAAAACGTTCCGCCCGGCACAAACACATAGAACAAAAGTACACATCAGACGACATAGACACCAACACAATCCATTTTACACTTTTCCACGTGCTTTGAGGAGTCTTCCTCTATTAGTTCTCCTAGTACTCGAGTGTCCTGTGCAAGGTATTCGTCGCTGTTGAAAGATGTATTCATGCGGAACCAGAAAGGACCTCTGTGGTGGTTGCCATTGTCTGGTGTGCGAATGTATCAGTATGGTTATGGCGCACGCAAGAAAATCCACACCCAGACGACGGCAGCATCACCTCGCTTCCCTTCCCGTTCGTGGGTTCCATGTGCTAGAGTTGATCCCTGTGTTAATTCCACTAACTCTGATTATCTTGTCACGGGCTGCTGATGGAGCAGCTACAATCAAATTGGTTGGAGCAAAGATTGTAAAAACAAATGTCACAGCAGCCAGTATTGTACCAGCCGTGGGCGCAACCACTGTTAATGCCACAGGAGGAGCAACTACCGTGCAAGCTTCAACGGAAACCAACTACTTGGGCTATCCGCCGTATTCACGGGAGCCGTTAATCTTTGCAAGGGCTGCTGGGGAAAGAGCTAATGCCAAGTTGGTTACAGCTGACAACTACGTAGGCTACCCGCCATATTCCCAGGATCCGAGTATCTTTGCACGGGCTGGGGGTGAAGGACAAACAAATGTAACAGCTGATGCAGCTGCAGGTAATGGTGCAACCACTTTAAAAGGTGATGAAGGAGGAGGAGCAGCACCACCTATCAAGCCGCAAAATGTAAATACTGTTTGGCGTGAGGGCTACGATGGCGAAGGTACGACGCACGAGCAGCTTGGACAGAAGCACTGGCCTGCCGCAGAGTACAGCCCCTACGTGAGCTACGCGCCATATTCTCGGGACTTGGCCTCAACTTCCAGGGCCTTGAATGTCGTTTACAATTTTACGCATTTCCTGTTCGACACGTTTATCAACGAGGAGCCAGCCCTGCCGCCGGGTGAGTTGACTAGGTGAGCTGTTGAATGCGGCTCATTGGCATCCCCTTCGCTCCACACTACAGGCTATGTTGAGGCAACGGACGAAGACCAATTGCGGCTCGGTCCCAATGTGCATGGCAACGATTGGGCTGCTTTGATGAATCGGTACTGGTCTCTGCTTCTGTTCGTGATATTCCTCTTGGCGTGGATCATTATCATACCGTTTGTAGGGTAAGTGGAGGTCCCCATTTGCGTACAGTTTATTATGTTCTCATGTTGTCACACATCCTGCAGTGTGTGCTATTGCTGCTTATGCTGCTGTCTAAGGTGCAAACAGGGTTGTACGCAGTGCTCGGCACGAAAGGACTTTCGGTGGCGCATTGGTTGCGGCGTATGCCTTCTCGTGATGATCCTTTGCCTGATGTGAGTCAGTCTGCCTTAATGGCAGGCAAAATAATTAGCTTGCGATTGTCCGCAGCTCTGGCCTGGTCACAACGTTTGTGGCGAATAAATTCATGGATCGGGGCTTCGCGGAAACCAAGGTGACAATGCGACGTGCCAATGATGACACTTGTGTCTTTCTGAGGGATGTGGCTGACCACATTCACCACCTGATGGTGCACAACTACCAGCAGCTGGAGGCTCATCTCGATGAACATCTGAATAGTGAGTGCAATGGCCAAGAAATGCCATCCTCCCATATCCCATTCATCCTTTTTGTAGATGCGCATGATCACATCTTTCTGGATTTGGCGGACACTTCCGATGGTAATTCGCTTAGTGAACTGGAGCGTATATTGGACAATATGCCAAAAGCCTCACAGCTGATGAAACAAGTGGATGTTCTGGAGAAGGAGATGCGTTTCTATGGGTCCCAGCTTAAAGACGGTAACTATGTACATGCATACATTGGCCATCCAGCCTTATTTTCGTCTGTTCGCCCTTTTAGGTTTGCGGGGCATGAAACGAACTGTTAGCTATGCGGCTTTCTGGCTATGCCCATACACAGACTGTCACAAATTCGCCCGTAATAATCGTATACAGCAAATTGATACTTCAGCCTGTCTGCACTTTGACATGGTACACTCACTTCTCTACTTATAACTTGAATTCCAATGCTTAATGCGAGTCTCATTTCTAGATACCCAATTCTACAGTCTATGTGAATGCAATTGAGAAAATTATGAAGGATAGGCTTTATGTTATACCAAAACTGGCAATAGTACGTCTCAACAAAATTAAAGAGATGATCAAAAAACAGATGAGACTGGTTGTTCCTCCAATATTGAAGAGCATCGACAATGGCCGGTTGGTTTATTTGCAAAAGGCCGTAGAAATACGCGACATCATCGAGGGAGTCATCAGCAAAATTCACCTCGATACCCTGAGCAGCACAAAGACATTTGACGATGTCTACGAAATGTTTGGCCCAGATCGCAGTGCTGTTAACCAAATAATTATCATATTAATATTGATAGTAAGTTCAAATTGTTGATTTTGGTTTATATGAAACTGTTAATCTGTTTGTCGACTACTCACAGGTTATCTTAATCCTCACTGCGGCCCTGATTTGTGGCTGCGCTGGCTCTACTCGGAGGGCGCCTGGAAGATCTGGATTTTGTAGCAAGGGCATGGCCGCCTCATGCCTACTAATGTGAGTGTCAACATACAAAATTCTGTGCCAATTCGTAATTTGTTTGATTTTTTCAGTGCTATTATCCTAATATTTTGTGTGTTCTCGTTCATAACACTGGTTGGACTATTCTACTTAATGATCGGACTAGTTACACACGAGGCCGCCTGTGCCACTAAACATGGCGATGATTTGTCAATAATCTTCCGTCGGCTCGACACCCTGATGGATATCAATCGTTACATGGTGGGGAATCGGGTCGATTCGACGGCGTCATCGCGAACGCTTGAAGTGTCAAATTCCATCAGGTCCTGTCATGCAAATGAGTCCATCTTTGAGATGTTAATAGCACTAAACGTTTTCAACATAAACGACCTGGCGAATAGGGAAATATTGATCCATAATGAGGAGAGTACACCCTTGTTTACTGATGACTTATCGGCTCTGTATATATTGAAAGCTGAAGAGAAGATCAAGCTCAATGAGATGCTCACGGGCAATCTATCGCTATACCATAGCAGCCTATACAAACAACATCTTTGCACGAAATTTGTGCACACGCATTTGACAGTTCTGGCAAAGAGGTTGTATGGCTTATCAACATTTCTCGCCGGAAATGGCGTTATTCCAGGTTCAATTCAATTCAAGCTGGATTACCAAAATGCCATGCAATACTTCGAAAACATGCACGAACCATTGAGGAGGTCCATTAACAAAATTTTGGAGAAAGTGAAGCTGATTGACAGCCTCATTCTGTACGACAACCACAACTTTAATAAGTCTATTTCGTTAATACTCGAAGCGGCAGAGAAGTCCGAGAACTTTATCCAGAGCAAGGGAAAGGATTTTATCAATACCCTGGCGAAGAACCTTACCGCCACAGCCAATGAAGTGATTAAGGATTATGTTGAAATGGTGATATTGGAAAGCAAGAAAAACGTGGGACATTGCCAGCCCCTCGCATACATTTACTATCAAGGCATTCACTTTGTTTGCTCCCGTCTGGTGGATCCAATAGTGAGTGCAGCTCTCGCGTGATTATTCGAAAATAGCGTTTAAATATTTATCCCTTTACTTTGCAGAATGCATTTTGGGCGTCGATACTTCTATGCGCCCTGCTGCTTCTACCGATACTCTTTGTTTGCCATCGTCTGATGTGCTTGTACCTGAGAATCTATCCGATTGTCGCTGTAACAGGTGACCCTGTGAGTAGGTAAGTCCTCAAACCTCTAGTAGTTATTTATAATAAGTTAGAAATATGTGTATGTAACTCGATTTCTTTATTGCAGCTGTCCCTTCTGCACAGGCCAGCCAGCACCAGTTACTTTCTGCCATGGTGGCCAACAGGCACATTGTGAGTGCCCCTTTGGCAACAGGACAGACCAGGCGGCTAGCGCTGCACCACAGAAGACGGGAAACCAAGTCCAATGGGCTGATCAGGTGACTGGGGAAAACAAGCCCAAGAATGATTAAGTCGAATCATGGCTACATATTTTACACACTGAGACCACAGGTACACTTGTATAATATAGCACCTTAATCCCATTATCGATTCCTGCCCTTGTCTTGCTGTTTTGGATCGAAAGTGCCAAAAGAAAATGTATTTAAAAGTCGGCCCAACGGCTGATCCTAAAATACGCACATATACATACGTACATACATACATATGTACATACACCCATATGCAACGGAACATGCGCGCATGCACAGAAATGCACAAACATCCACGCGCATGCCCGATCTTGCACGACCTTGAACGCCGTTACACATTTCGAACTGGTGGTGGAACTGCGATGCGTGTGCCCTACAAATTCCCAACTGGTTCTAGCACGGTCAGCGTCGTATTCCTGAGTTGTACTATCGTTCGGCACTCTGGCTTCTCTTCAATTGTCGAATAAATCTTTCGCCTTTTACTAAAGATTTCCGTGGAGAGGGGCACTCTAATGAGTCTAAAATAAATTTTTGCTAGTGCCCTGTCGCAAGACTTGGGGCCATAAGTGATGAATGAAAAGAAATGCAATTTGAACGATTGCAAACAAGGCTGATTATGGAAAAGCCGAACAACGATCTCTGGCAGATACAAGTGGCGTTTTCCCGTAAAATTCGTTCCCAGGCGACCTCCTAAAAATGTCTGCCAGGGTGAGTACGCATAAATATTATTTAATTTTTTATTTAAACTACGCAATTACAACTCTATAATACAAATTTTATTGATAAAACTTGAAAATTTACAATTTTCTTTGTGCGGCGCCTGTTCTGTTGTTGTCATCATCTCATTAGATAAGAAAGGAAAGGGCTCAAAGGACGGGGCGGCAAAGGCAGGAAAATGCTTTGTGAAATTTAAGCGGAAACTGTTTTGGTTTTGATTTGTTTCGATTTAGACAAAATTTAGATTGGTGACTGTTTAGGTCGAACTGGTTGGTTGGTGTTTCTTATGATTATCACAGTATGATACACAGAAGTTTCGGGACGCTTCCATATGAACCATTTTGTTACCTCTCGCATTGGAGTCGACGGGAAAGCGGCGGGTGGGGGAGAGTAACAGTTGTCAAGTAATGATTTCTGATCATGCGCGCATTTGTAACTAAGACATAAAAACTACTTAGGGGCACTATCTCAGCTTATAAAATAATTTTTAAAAAAATTCAGCCGAAATTTAGCAAGTTTTCGAGTATTTTGTTAGGGGGGCAGCAAAATATGTAGTTTCGTGGCAGTTTCGCGTTATTATTACTAGTTCTAGGGCATCCTTTTCATAATATTAACAAATCGAGTAGGGAACTCGATAGGGCAGGGGGCAGGGCATCCCTTAGGCTGGTGCCTCCGTTGGGGTGTGGCATCCTTCGACATTCTCGGGCCAATCGCAGACATTCTCATTGGGATTGAACACCAAGTTGGCAGGACATGGCATATGGTGCTTGCGCTCGCCCTCGCACATGTAGTAGTGGGTGCAATCAGCCCAGTCCTTGTGATAGCTAATGTGTCCATCCTCCTCTGCGCAGGTAACGTCATGAGCTGTGCCAAGAAAGGGAAAGAATCAAACAAAGTTCATTGGGCCGGGGGTCGGGAAACCTACGATCTTTTGTTGTGTATGCTCCGCGTGGGCCATGGGACTCATAGGGTCCATCGTACTCCAACGCAACCTTGTAGTCCTTCAGTTCATCGTTCAGGGCATTCAACAGTGGATACTTGCCACTGCCGCAGCGACCGGAGAAGTCGTCCATGTCAATCGACCAGACCATAATGCCACCAAAGCCTTGCTCCTTCAGCCATTCGGTCTGCAAGCCATAGGAAGGTTATAAAGTGTTCGTTTAAGACCATTTTCGCTCTCCAACTTACCTTTGTCTTGAGGGAGCGCTCGTCGTCAAAGCCAACCCACTGGTTGCCTCTGTAGGCGAAGGGCACCTGCTGCTCCGAGTCCCAGACCAGTGTTGTGTTGTCGGCCGCCAGGAAGGAGCACACCTCATAGTAGCTTAGGAAGCCAGCCTCGTTGGTGAACTTTCCGGCCTTGCCTCCGCCCGACGATGGCGATCCAATGTCGAACTGAGTGTCGTTGACCAGCTCGAAGCTGCGTCCATAGGTGGGCATACCAATCAGTAGCTTCTCCTTGGGTGCGCCCTGCTTCACCCACTCGCGGGCACTGTAGTCGACGGTGAGCTTCTTCTGGTAGCCGGTGGCCGACTCCAGGGCAAACAGTGGGGAGTTGTGACCGACCGTGCGCTCCCACTGGCCGTGGAAGTCGTAGGTCATCACATTAATAAAGTCCAGGTACTTGGAGATCTCCGGCACATCGTAGCCAGCGGCGATGGCTTCAAAGGAAGCCGGCACAGCGGCAGTCAAGAGCAGACGCGGCAGCCCAGAGGACTTTGCCTCTCCCTCGAAGGCGACGCGCAGCTCCTTCAGCAGATTCAAGTAGGCCACGCGATCCTCGGCACCGCGAGGGTACTCCCAGTCCACGTCCAGGCCGTTGAACTTGTAGTCACGCAGAAAGTCGATGGCCTCGTACACGAACTGATTCATGCGGAACACGTTAGAGGTGAGCTCCTTGAAGGGCGTCGAGCCGAAGGCCCAGCCTCCGATGGCCAACAGAATCTGCAGATCGGGATTGGCATCCCGCAGACCAATTACACTCTCGTAGTTCTCCGGATCGTCATCGGTGGCCTCTGTCAGCTTGTAGTCCTGTAGCGTGGCAAAAGCATAGACGATGTGCGTGCAGAGCTTGGGATCAATATTCTCGGGCTGGAACTTGCCAGCTCCTGGTCGCTTGGCAGACCAACTGGTCAGATAGCAGAACACCTGGGCGGGACGTGCTGTGGCGGAATTTATTATTAGTAAATTGATCAACTCGGTTTGGTTTGTGTTATGGCTGGGACTCACTGTTCTGTTCGATTGCATTGGCGCCGGACTTGATGCGCTGCTTCTTGGCACCCTGGGGCTTGCGCACCTTTTTCAGTACTTCGTCCACTGAGATTTTGATGGGTTCCGGTTTCTGCAAATATCACAACGATTAGCCAATGGATAACCATCAAAAACGAACTCTGTAAACATACCTCTTCGATGTCCTCGAATGTGGCAGCTATGGCTGTCCAATTGACATCCTTGGCCTCCTTGCCGCGAGATATGCCCAGCAGTTCCTCTCGCATGGCGCCAATCAATGGATACTTGACATTGCCGCCGCACACCTCACCCTTGAAGTCGTCCATGTCGATGGTCCACACCATGGCGCCACCGTAGCCATTCGTTTTGATCCACTGCATTTTGTTCCTGATGGCGCGTTCGTCATCGAAGCCGACCCACTGGTCACCGTCCACCATGTAGGGCACCTTCATCTCCTCATCCCAGACGTAGACGGCACCGTTCAGCAACATCTCGCAGATCTCGTAGTAGGCCAGGAAGCCGCTCTCCTTTGTGTAGACTCCCTCCCGACCGCCGGCTGTGGCGGGGGCATTGGGACCGTGCTTGTCGGTGTTGGCCAGCGTGAATGAACGCCCATAGGTGGGCATGCCGATCACCAGTTTCTCCTTGGGAGCACCCAGCTTGACCCAGAGACTGGCAGCATTGTCCACGGACAGCTGCTTGCGCCACTCGGAGTCGGTGGAGGGTGCATATAGCGGTGCATTGTGGCCCGTCTCCTTCTCCCACTTGCCGTGGAAGTCGTAGGCCATCAGGTTGATGAAATCCAAATAGCTGGCAATGGCTGGCACATCGTATCCACCACGCACATTGTCCGGGCCCACGGGCACGGCGGCGGAGAGCAGGAGACGCGGCTTCTTTAGCTCCTGGGCCTCGGCCTCGAACGCCTCGCGCAACTCCTTCAGCAACAGCACAAAGTTCTTCTTGTCCTCCGAGCCCTTGGGGTACTCCCAATCCATGTCCAGTCCGTCGAAGCCACGCTTCCGCAGGAAGGGAATAGCCGAGTAGACAAAGGTCTGGCGCGTGTACCGTGTGGCAGACATATCCTTGAACTTCTGGGTTCCAAACGACCATCCACCTATAGCAAGAAGGATCTGAAAGCCAACAGGGGGTTAGACATATAAAAATTTGATCTGTTTGGAGCTGTGTCCTCCGACTTACCTTTAGCTTGGGATTGGCCTTGCGCAGACTCATCATGCGGTCGTACAGTCCGGGAACATTGTCCTTGGTCTCATCGTTCGACTCGTAGGAGCTCAGCTTGCCCTTCTTCAGCCAGCCAAAGGCGAATATAATGTGGGTGCAGAGATCTGCTGGGATGTCCTCCGGCACAAATTTGCCAATCTTCACGCGATACTGCGACCAATTTGTGTAGTAACACACAATCTTTGGCGTGCTATCTTCCACCTTGGTCTTCTTGCCCTTCAGTGAGGATCCACTGGCCACCAAGGCCGATCCGCCAACTGCTGCTGCTCCGACGGCAGCTCCTCCGCCCAGCTTCGACTTGTTGCGCAGTCGGGTGCGGCGTACACTTGTGGTGGTGGAGGCGGTTATCTGATCGATGCGCTTCTCCGCCACCGGTGCCTCGGTCGATTTCTTGGACTCGATCAAATTGCTGCGCGATGAGCTGGCCGCTGTTGTGGGGCGTCGCAGGCGTCTTCGGGTTTTGGCTGAGGTAAAATGGAATTATCAATTAAACTTTGCCCACACTTTGGCTGAATAGGAGAGGTAATTACAGACTAGTTATGATCGTGATTGTGAGTTTATAATCGCCCTATGATTGAAAATTGTGCCCCAACATACAACCCACAGTGGAATCATAACTTGACCTTGCCCAAATGGGTTCGCTGCATAGGTGGCACTTGTCTGTCTCTTGAGCTACGAGCTGCTCCTCACCTCATCCATCAGTGTGGCAATGGTAATGACGTGGGGGCCGTCGCAATCTCGATCTTAATCGCCATCGAAATGGCCATTGCAGTGGATTGTCAACCACTTTGGATCTGATCGGATCGTCGAGTGTCGATAGTTTCGTCAAATTAATGCATCTTGCATTCTCATCTTGGAGATTGGCATCTTCAGCTGACAATTTGTGGAAAATGAGGCTTGATTGAGCGAAGTCGTGACGTTGAGATTTACTTAATGCTGTCTATCGCAATAATAAAGATATCGAAGGCAGATTTGCCGCACATACTGTTGATGTATGCATGGCATGGTCCCTGGCCCACACCGGTTTTGGCATTATCTTGCTGCTCAATTTCGCTAAACGAAGTCGAATTGTTGCAGCAGAAATAACAATACGAAATTATTGCTAAACCTGTTTAAATACTCGTATTTCATTTAATGGCCTGCGTCTTTTCCATTTCTCAGTAAGACCACTCCACACCTCACTGGGGGGCACTGCGCAAGTCCACACACACACATACACAAGCCCATGAATGACTATTATTAGCAATCAGTGCTCGCTGTGCGGCTCTACTTGGTGTTCGGTCGGACCAAGCTCATCTGGGGATATAGCTCAGTGGTAGAGCATTCGACTGCAGATCGAGAGGTCCCCGGTTCAAACCCGGGTGTCCCCTTGAGTAACCTTTTTTGTAATTTTGTTTCTTGTTTTAGTTATTTAAACATAAATTCTTATCTTTTTGTATGGCTCTGATAGCTGACAAGTGTTTGCTTATTTTTCTAAACATAGAAACTAGCTGCAGTTAACTGATTCACGGTCATTTGGACCGGTGCAACACGCAGGGGGATATAGCTCAGTGGTAGAGCATTCGACTGCAGATCGAGAGGTCCCCGGTTCAAACCCGGGTGTCCCCTAAGTAGATTTTTTTTAAATAATTGTAATAGCAATTGGCTTTTCTTTGCAATATATTCAAAAATACAAAGGATTTTTCTATTTTTTGCAACGAAGTATATTGTGAATATTGTTGCAATTAAAAAACTGCACCTTTTACCTTTTTAAAATAAAGATTTTGGTCCAGTACTGGCTTAAAGTATTCCACTAATACGCATCTCATTATTGTTAAATGCAGTCAGTAAGCAACTGCCAGCTCTGAAGTAGAGGTAGAAACTTAGCCACTGCTAAGAACGTGGGGATATAGCTCAGTGGTAGAGCATTCGACTGCAGATCGAGAGGTCCCCGGTTCAAACCCGGGTGTCCCCTAATTTTTTTGTTTTCTTTTCTTGTTCATAACAGTTTTAATTGTTTTTTAATCAAAATTGTATTTTCCCATAGGTTCTAGACTAAAGAAGTGAAGCGCCGCCATGAACAAAAAAAAGGTATGTGTCATATTTCATTTTTGTTTAAAGTTCAACCACGTGTTATTCCAAAATAGCTTGTCATTAATATTTATGTATTAAATTTCCTAATTATTTATGTATATTTGGGTTTCCCCATTTACCATGTTGTTGCTTTTAGCATGCAACTGAAAATGCCAAAAGTAGGGTGCTTGATCTTTAGGGTAAAGGTAACTTTAACTGTAGCTGCAGAGGAGACTTTCCCAACATTGACATGCACAAAGAAAAACCATAGAAAATAAGGTATTTTTAAGTCTTTTTCACTTTATAAGCAGTATGCAGATCTTTCAACTCCCCTCTGGTAATTCCTATTGCTAATATTATCATTTTCATATATTAATATATCATTTGATTACTCTGATCTTATCTCTCTAATTACTTTGAACGTTTCGCAATGGGGAAACCTATCCCTTTTCCCATTGGGGTTTTGGTTAAGTAACGCAACAAATCGCTGGCAACATAAAAAACTCATTTGGTAGAGTGGCTGTTGTGTGATAAGTATAGTTGCAGATAGATGAAATCACAGTACAAAACAACAGCAAGAGAAACAATTCTTTATCAACATCCGTCTGACAGAAACACAATGAATTAGTACCGACAGGAAAGAACTCGTTGGATAGATTCCGACAATAGGATACCTAGCAGCTAATCAGTAGTATTTTCAGGGAACTGCGAACAGAGTTCAGGGCAGTTAACATATACACAGAGCACTAAGACACAGAGCGACCGGAAAGGAAAGACTAGATCGGCCTGTCTATACAGGTCTATACTTCTAGCTGTTACATACAACTTCACTGCAGAATGGCCACCCACATTCTCGTGCGAGTATGAGTAGAAATAGTCAAAGAAACAGAGACAGGCACCAGATACGCGTAGTATGACGCCCACATAAGGAGAGCGAACGAGTTGTGTCTGGATTCCGCTGAATGCGTTGGTTCTTGTTCTGTAAATTCTTCCATTTTTTATAACTGGGGATATAGCTCAGTGGTAGAGCATTCGACTGCAGATCGAGAGGTCCCCGGTTCAAACCCGGGTGTCCCCTTGAGTAAGCCTTTTTGCTGTTCCCCGTGGAAGACCCTTGCAGTTCAGTTATTATTTTCGTATAATTCGAGTACTTACTCTGTGCACTGTCAGCGGATGGTGAGAGCAAGACAATCAGCAGGCATATCGCAAAGGCGACTTGTAGCAGCCGCGGCGGAAACTGTGAAGTAGAAATGAAACAAAAACAGGCGATTATTAATCATGGGTCTTATGCTTTTGATGTACGATTAATAATCTTGGACACGCAGCGACTTGTGTGGGGTGCACGTCGATTTTCGACAAATTACGTGTCACCTGCTCGCAGAGGCAGTGTGGCGGTGCCATGCCAGAGGGACAGTCCCCAAATTGGGCGATGCGAAGGTCAGGCGGGGCAATATTCGTCGATTGCACTTCACACTCGCTTTCGCCGGCTTAACGCATTCAGACAGAGGTCAGTCGGATGGCCACTTGTCCCGCTGTACGGCTGTACCGCCCTTTGGGCACTCACATCCCACATGAGCGGACCGACCACATCTCGACATTGACCCAGTTCACAAGTGGAGTGGAGACGGGACCCGAGAGCCGCGACCCGACCCAGCCAGGTCTAAACAATGGCCCCAAGACTGCTCCGTCGATTGCTTGGACAACTAATTATGAATAACTACAACTACAAACCATTCAGTGCTCATAATTATTCAAGTTTTACTACAGTCTCAGTTCGGATCGGTCATTGTTTGAGCTGAGATGTGCCAATTAGTGGCTGACATCTCAGGTTGAAGCTCCACTCGGGGCGGTCTTTGTGGAGCCACGACATTGAGTCTCTTTGGGCTTTGTTTTGTCCGATCGCATTGCCTGCTTAGGCATTCAGCGGGCATCTCCATTAAGAACACCTTACACAACGCCGCCGATTGGTTATGCAAATGCCCGCGGCGAGCGGGAATAACAGTTAGCGGTAATAGCAGAGGGAGAGCAGGGAGAAATGGCCCAAATTGGCACAAGCGTGAGTCGCTTGCTAACGGACAATAGATAACAGTTAGAAGCCACCGGCAATCTAAACCCACACACATATCCACATTCCGATCGGCCAGCACGAGGGCTGCTCAAGGTCGCGGGCTCCAACAAAGGCTTGTCTAATTTATGGCCAGTCCCCAGTCCCCAGTCCCCAGTCCCCAGTCTCGGTCCCCGAACACCCAGGCCAACCCATAAATCTCCATTTCGGTGGTACGCTGCTTCCTCAGATCTCTTGATCAAGATGTGAATACGACAAAGTCCCAGTGGCTTTGAGGCTGTGTCTGGGGCTGATTGTGAGGCTAAGGCTGATCAAAAGTGAAACTGGTTCGTGCATATTTGGGGCTATTCGTTTAAATGTTTCAGCAGTCCAAAAAAAACTGATGAATAAATTATAAAATCTTAATGCGACGTCGCCAGCACAGCACACAAAGTTCCTTATCGCGTGTGGCCAGTGCGCGACCCGACCCGACCAGTTAGTCAGTCAGTTAGTTAGTCTGTTGGCCCAAGCCCAGCCAGCAGCCAGCAGCCAACAGCCATCAACATCCACTGAACTGAGGTGGACTGGACCAACTGGTTTGGCTTGGCTCTCGCTGTGGTTCGATGGGCCGTATGGCGTATGGCGTATGGTGATTGTGATGGCGTTGGCCGGGGCGGCGCGGAAATAAACGAAATGACCATAAAGTGAAAACAAGCTCCCAAATGCCTTTCATTTTCCTTGTGCGAAAGCGAAAATCCCAGAACCGAAAGTCAGTAATCAGCGAAACCCATAACCGTTGACTGAATGGCTGTCTGTGGCTGTCTTGCTGCCTGCCTGTCCTGCTGTCTGTCTTTCAGTCTCCCCCCTCTGGATGGCTGTTGTCGATGTTCAATTTTGGCAAATCATCTTTCAGTTGCATTCTCCAGGTGTGTGTGTTGCCGAGGTGCTTGCGCAAAGATTTCTGTATGGTTTTGTTCGTTGCCATTCCGGGCAGTTGTCCAAGTCGCATTGCAAAGTTTTCTACAAAATGCGAGAGAGAGGAGAAGCAGAGGCTACAAGTGGATACAAGTGTGGCCTGTCCCTGTGTGTGAGTATCATTAGCCAGGGTCCGCGTTGTCTAACGGCTCGCTGGAGCACAGCCAAGTGGCTCCGACTGCGACTGTGACTGTGTAGCTTGGGGCTTGGCGTTGGCTTTTCTTTCTTGGTGGGGCCGGGCCGGGCCAGGCCGCCTGCTCTGGCTCAAATTTGCTGCCGAGTCTTCGGTTACAGTCTCCGCTTTGGCGTGTTTGAGTGTGTGTTTTTCTCCGTCTGTGGTTACGACAGCACCAAATAAAAGTCGATAAATAATAGAAAGAGCCGGGACGGGCTGGAGGAACCACAAAGTAGAGGGACAACAAGCGGACTACTCGTACAGACGTATGTACATTCCAGCAGCATGATTCGATTTATTCAATTGTCTTGCGCAAAAAAGAGCGAAACAGAAATGGAAAAATCAAAAGAAAACCAAGAGACAAGACAAGTTTCTGTCTCGACCAAGAGGACACTCTGCATTGTAAGCAAAAGTGTATCTATTAGCTATTAGCTATTTCAGGGAACATTGTTTAATTAAAATCAAGTTTAAGTAGTTCCAACTGTTTCTTGTATCGAATAATCTTCGCTCTATGGTCGCGTATACCCACTGACAAACACTGGATACCATCTGTCTGCAATTGCTGATTTCACTTGCATGGAAAGCATTGAATTGATTGCCGCAAGAAAGCGCAGAAAATGCAATTCATTTGCGTATCTACTTGTAGCAGCCCGCTCTCCGCTCTGAAGAGGCGCGCGACAAATTGCGCAAAAGTTGAGAGCGGAGTTCGAAGTTGAGCTCGCAGCAGAGTTCGTCGCTTAAGTCCTTTGTTTGTGGCCATTATTTAGTTGCAAATTTATTAATATATATTCCCTCCCCTCCGCCCAACTGAACGTTTGACACTTTAGCGGCTGTCGACTCGATGTTGTTTGATTGTCGCTTTTGTTGCTTTGAGCTTTAATTAAAATTTTGAATGACTCTCTGGCTTGACCGAAATTAAGCTCAAGGTGAGGCACCGCCATAAAGCACATGGATAGCGCAATGGAAACAGCCAGACAGACAGACAGTCAACAGAAAACTAAAGAGAAAATAAAAGAAAATCGTTGCACACTGTGCCGGCAAACAGGCGTCAGACGAGTGGTTCGTTGCATGAATGTAAACCTGATGACTTAACGGATTCCATAGAGCCATAAGTCATAACGGTTTCGGCAATATTTTGGCTTTGATTTTGTGGCAAAAGTTTTCGCTGCAAGCCAGTTATAAATAGGAGTTGCATACGTCACAATCAGGCCGATTCGTAGTCGATTCGCGAGCAGCACCTGTCCTGACCAGACGACCTTGCGCAATCTGGCCACGGGCTTGCTCCACGAACGAGTTCAGAGAGAGACAAGCGGACAGATAGACAGAGAGAGAGAGAGAGAGAGAGGGGAAGAGAGAGAGAGGGGGAGAAAGATACAGTGTGAATCAGCGGTGTACTTCAACCGAAACTGGTCCAATGCGCTGCTCAATCAGAATAATGCTTTAATGGCGCTCCGCTCCGCTGAGCCAATTAGTTGGACAAAAAAGTATGCGACTCCAATTACGAGGTGGGGTTGTGGCAGCTCGTTCTGGCAGTTCTGGCAGTTCTGGCAATTACTTCCTGCTGCAGCAGCTTAGCCCTGAACCGGCTGGACGAGTAGCTCGGTTCTAGAGACCAGTCCACTACGGGGCTGCAAGCCAATTGTAGGGTTTATGCCTCATACTTTTGATGGATATGCCATGGGCTGGGTCTGCCGTGAGTTATGGAACGAACTGCACTTTTGGCGTTGGCTTTTTAATGCCCCAAACGTGAGCCACATAAAATGCCAGGCAACAGCCGCTCAGCTCAGCCTTTGCTGCTGAGTCATCATAAATATCAACATCAGCAGCACAGATTGAACAAGAACCCATGGCTGTAGCTGTAGCTGTGGCCATTATTCTCTTTGCTGAAATGCCAGATCTCAACAGTTGAGTGCGCACCACTTCCGTTCCAATGCTAAATGGAGTCGAGTCCAACGGACCACCAAGCATTTCCTACGATCCAAGAAGTTGTTCATAATGTCAATAAAATTTATGTCCATTTGTTTGGCTGTTTTTCTGTTTGGCTGTTTGGCCTCGCCAAGAATTTGCACATTTGTCAGTGTCGCATTGAGGTTTCTCGTCGCTTTTAAGCTGCGCTCGCTCCACCGAAACAAAAGACTCCAAGCGACACGACACACATTGTGGCAAAGGCCGCAAATGGCTGCCAGCGGCCTGGAAAATGCTCTGTCTCTCGGGCCTGGCTGCTCTCCCTGTCAAGTGTTGCCTGAAAATTGCATATTTTCACTTGCACTTTCTTGCCGGAGAGGCGTGCCGTGCACCCAAGACAGACTGCAATAAGGAACTGAACAGACTATGTGCGGACATTATGTCATCATCATCATCAGTTCAGCAAGTGCAACATGAACAGCAGCAGAAGCACCGGCAGTGGCAGCAGCTTCCTTACGTAAGCCCATATGCGCTTTTATTTATAAACAAAGCGTCCAAAGAGTCAGCCCCCGAGGCAACATAATAAATCATAGGGAAGCGCATCCAGCAAAAATAATCACAGTCCCCCACCCCAAGTGAAAAGGTGAAATTTGTGTATTCATTATTATGGTAGAAAGCAGGTGGCATTGTCTTCAACTTTAACCTTTTGGCCAAAAACGAATGAAGCGCAACAGAAACCCGTTTGTCCAACGCGTCCAACAAATATTCAAATTAAAAGATGCGCTGCCTCGATTTGCCGCCACTCGAGGCTGGCCAGTCCAGTCGCGTCCAATCCAGTCGCTGCCTCGATCAATGTTTATGGCCTAGACAATAAAACGGTATTAATTCGAGCCACTTTATGGCTAGGCAGATGAATTTATTGCCAAATACTCGCAGTCGGTCGACTGACAATTGTCGCCGGCTAGGCCAACAACCAGCGGAAGGGCCAACGACAACAAATGGTGGTATAAAAACTACCTTTTTTCGCTTAATTAGCTTCAATTATAATACGAGAAGGCAGAGAGGAGGGTTGTGCAATCGCTGCTGCTTATCTATACACAGATACATATGTATGTATGTCTGTATGGTATAGCCATGGCCATAGCTGTAGTCCGTGTCTAGCTGATTGGCTGATCACTAAGTTTCGCTGATAATGATTTGACATTTTGGCTTCGACAGAGAGCTCGATTATGCCGCTGTCAGTGTCCGATGTCCGCTGTCCGTTGTCGCATGTGTGGATACGAGTATGCGGCAGATATATTTAGATACCTCAGCCTTTACATAATGAAAACTCTGAACGAGTTTGCCACTCGGTTCGCCTTTGGCTGGGAGTTGGATTTTGCTTTTATTTTCGTTTGTCACCTTCGCCGCTTGACAAATGATTGATATGCCCTGCCCGAGTGGATATCTAATTCACATTTGTGTGTCTATAAAGCCATGAAGTATGCTGCTGCTGCTGCTGCTACTGGGGTGTGAGTTAATTATGATGGATCTCATATCACACTTTGACAATTGGCCAGCATGAATGCTTTATGTCACTTCCTGCAAGAAACACTCAAAACTGAAAGAAACATGTGCGAAGCTTCCACGTTTGTTGCCTCAGTCTTTTGCTTTTGTCAGGCCTTGCATTCGCCACTCACTTTATCTTCGAGCTACCAGCTGACTGTCGTAGCGAGTTCAATAACCAGTTGATGCTTTTTGGGTTTCAGCCAAATCATCTACATAAATGTGAGCGAAGCTACAGCCTCGATTGGTGCCTTGTGGCCCTGATTATAAGCACTCCAAGCCACGACCCACACACACAGCTTCCTTCACTATTGCGGCAGCTGCATGCTGCATTCTGCCTGTCAGGGCTGGGCCGCACGAACGAGCGAACATTCTAGACAAACTGTTACGAGCATTGGGGCATGCCATTTTTGTGCAGAATTCTAATTTTATTTTATTTACTTCATGGGAAATAGCATAAATACTTAATGGACCGAGCAAGCGTGTCTTGCCTGATTGAAAATGACTAACTAAACGTCTTCCATCTGTGATCATTACGATAAGCAATTAATGGTTAAAGACTATTCGAAATTAAATGCACAAAGCCATCAAGAAGTATTTAAATTTCAATCTTAAGTTCAGAGACAAACTGGCTGCAAAGTATTTATGTTTCTTGTTTCCTAAATTGACTGCAAATGTTTCTTAGTACTGCTGCTGCTGCTTGAGTAATCTTATTACGCATACGACCGGGTGGGATGCATTATTGACTTCCGACAAAAGGCAGAGAAGAAAATGAAATGTCCATAAGGGAGAAAGTCTGCCTCTGTCTCTGCGTGCCATTATAATGTTAGACCCCTCGACAAGTGGGGGTTTTCGAGCGTGTACCTACATAAGCTTTGTCGTGCCACTCGCGGGTTGTTTGTTTTCCAAACAAAATTCTCCGTTCCGAGTGTCTCCGAGTAGTCCATTGTCGTGGAGCCAGCAGAGACGAAAGCAGTGCCAACGAAAGTGAGAGTTTTGTCTGTGACGTTGACGGACTGCACACACATACATAGATACATAGATACATAGCTATATCCCCAGCCATCGCGAGGGCTGTCAATGCCGCGTTTCAGGAGTCACGGAGGCGTGGCCGTGAATGGGGGCCGGACAGCAAATGGAAACAGCTGCGAAAGTGCACAAAGGCTAGCCCCTGGTCTTGGTAATTAACATTTTTCATTGTTTTGCTCTTTGAAAATAATTACATTTCGACCTGCTCCACATCGTAAATGCCAGTTAACGTGCGATAAACATATGTTCATATGTATAATTGGTACTCTGTAGCCAAGAGAAAGAGCCAAATATAAAACGTTTAATTTATAAACTACGCAAAGTTCGGCTTCGAATTCGAATTCGAATTCGATTTGGATGTGGATTTTGATTGCCTTTGCTGCTGCTGCCGCTGCTTTGCGCTGGTTTTTTTGTTTGCTGTTTTCCACTCGCTTCAAGACTGTTTCGAGACTTCGATTTCGCCTGCGAGTCTGCGAGTCGAACCTAATTTTTGCGGGTTTTTCATTTTTGAGACCAGTTTAGTTGTTGTTTTGTGTGTGTTTTGGTGGCCGCTTTGCCAACGATTTGCCAATCGTCGACCAGAGCCCATGGGTATCTTTTCTTTTTGTTGTTTTCCTTTGGCCAATATTAATTGTTGGTAAAACAAAAGCGAAAACTTGTTTGTTATAGTTGCTATTGCTATTGTTGTTTGCCTGCAACTTTTACTTGCTGCTGCCAAATTGAGGCGTGCCCAGACTGCCTGCCTGCCTGCCCACCGCCTGCCGCCTGCTGCTGCCATAATGGAAATCTCTCTCTCACTCTGCCTCTTGTCAAAAAGCCAGCCAAGGAAGTAAGAGCCGGACACGGCTTGGATTATCGAGCATTTTTCCAATCAGTTTTGAATCGATTTGAAAGCGAAACCAAAGCGAGGCTCCCTCCTAGCCTCCCAGCCTGAAGCCCCTTCGCTACCCTACCCTTACCTCCCCTTCCCGCCCCTTTCATTGTCTTTGACAAGTTTGCCTTCAACTTCGATCGGTCAGCGGGTAGAACTCGTTGCTGTCTCTGTTGTTTCTGTTTCTCACACTTCAGGCTATTATTCTGTCGCTGTCTCTGTCTATGTGTCTATATCTGACTCTGTCTGTGTTTGTGTCTGCTGCTGCCTCTGCCTCTGCCTCTTTATGTCTCTGTTTTAGCTCCAGTCTTTGCCTGAATTGTTATTGCTGCTGCTTAACATTCATTTTTCCGTTGCGTCAACGGACTTTCAATATTCTTTGGCATGCTTTTTGTGTTCTGCTGGAAATATGCTAATTTTCCATAGTTCGCCCCATGGGCTTCGGCGCGGCGCGGCTCGGTTCTCTCGTTCTCCGGTACTCCGGCCTGACACACTTTTGCACTCACCATTTTGACTGGTCTCCGGCACTCAGAGCCGCTTACTCCACAAGGTAACCAAGTGTCTCGCTGTCTCTCCTTCGTCGAGAACTAGCTGGCAAAAGGAGCGGCCTGCGGGTGTATCGAATCGAAAGATCCTTCGATAAGTGATCGATTTTGGGGGGGAAGCACACGGTTGAGGGACTGAATTTTCAGCACACCGGACACCCGGTTGTGGTCGGTCACTCTCGGTTTTGGCTTGGCTTGACTCGGCTTGGCTTGGCTCGGCTAGCCTTGCATTTTGTCACTGGACACAGTCACTTTGTTTTTTTGGGAAGGCGAACCGCTTGGCGCTGCGTACTTGCACGGTGGACTGGAAAACTGAGACTGATTCGAGCGCTGCGGCCACAGCACGCTGTCAAGACAAGACAACAGAAACGGCAACAGCGACAGCGACAGCGACAGGTTTAGGCTTCAGACCCGCCACGTACGAGTGGCCATATGCGAGCGAGCAGCCACAACAGAGCAACACCACAACTCCAACAAGTACAACAACTACAACAACTACAACAGCAGCAGCAATCAACAAACAGCAACATAAACTACAGTTTCAGTTTGCAGCTAGGCACTGGGCTGGCGCTGTGAGCTGCATGGAAAATGAGCTCCGACCACTCTTTTGTGTGCTGAAGAGAGCGGAGCAAAGCCTCTGTTAGCCATTAACAGACAAATTAACAGAGAGATGGGGGAGTGATAGGAAACGGGATAGCATAGTAGCAGCTGCAACCAATATACAAGCATTTGTTATCAAATTCGATACGGATTTGGTAAGGCAACACGTTTGATTAGCATAACAACAAGACACCACAGATCGAGAGCAAAACGTCTTGGCCACAGCTAGTCAGAGCCATCCACCAACCCCACCCCAATGCTGCTGCGGTTGATGCAAATACGAAATATGATTTACAAAATGCCAAGTCGCAGCAGAGCGCATAACCATTAGTGCGTTGAATACGATAGAAAGCAGCGGTTGGCATTTGCATTTGTTAGTGTTTTTTGTTTGTTTTGAATATGAATAATGTAAAGGGTTTCCTAAGCTCCAATCACACCTCAGATGCCCAGTCCTAAAAGCATTAGCAACAGCAGCAGCGATCGTGAAGCTCTGCGGGTAAGAAAAGTAAAAACTGTGCAGAGTAGGGATTTCCCCTGTCGTTAGGTTCTGCAATTCTGAAGAACTGCCATGCCATGCCATATGCCTTTCTTTATGCCAGTCCACTTCTCACGCCTGGGATGCTATAAATTTCACTGCCTTTCACTGTAAATCATTTGCTCGGCACAACTTACTTGCGTGCATTTTAATGTGGAGCCGCGGTCTCCATTGCGTGCCATTTTCCAATTGATGGTTGATGGAGGCTTTTGCTTTTGCTTTTGCTTTTGCTCATTGCAGGCTTATTGCCATTCTGTGCCAGTTTCCACGAGAAAACTCTGTTTTCGCTCTGGTTGCCAAAGCGGCCCAACACAGCAACACACTAGGGGAAGGCCGAAATGAGAAGTGATCTTTGAAAGACTCGGAAAACTCGGAGCACTCAGACATTTGGACATTGGCTATGCAGTTCAGGTGGGCGCGGGACCTCAACGACAATGTGTGGAGTGCATTGGCTTGGCTTTCGAAATCGTTGTACAAAACACAGTTGTACCAATTGAATATCAAATCGGATGGCTTAACCTTCACTGCGCGGCAAGTTCGTGCCTTAAGTCTTTTGTTTGTATGCCTCTCCGACATCAGATTTACTCGCACACACAAGCTGAAAGTGAAATTTCATTGTTGCTGTTTCTGTTGCTGTTGCTGTTGCTGTGCTCTGGTTGGTAATTCCGCTGTCCGCCTTTCCGATTTTGGTAATTGTTGAAAAAGAAAGGCACTCACAATCGCACCACTCCGCACAGCACCGCACCGCACCATACGACGCCACATCGCTGATAAGGAACGTGATTTAATTTTTAGCTACAAATTATGAAAATCATACGCTGCTCATTCGCAGCTTTTCACTTTCCAACGGCCTTGCCGGAGCCACAATTTCTGCTGGGGAAGGAAGAACAGAAACTGGTCTGGGCACTGTCAGCCGCTTTGGCCTCCACACTTATTTGGAACACCCAAACAGAATTGCGCTGAGCATCTTGTGTTAATTTCCGTGGAAATTTGGACAGCGTTTTCCTTTCGGCTTCTTTCCTGCCATTGTTCCCAGACAATGGGCTGCTTTCGCTGCCACCAAATCGAACAGTCAGCGAGCGCAGAAGCCAAACAAGGTTTGTCGCTTAAGTTGCTTTTGTTGGTCTAGAAATCCGCTTTGCCGGATGTGTTCTAATAAAGCTAAATTCGGACCCAAGGTCCCCACACGGTAGCAAGGCTGTTCGCATGAAACTGCTTTTAATCGTAACAAAATATAATCAAAAAGATTCGAATAGAGTGGATTGTATATGTGCGTCAGGGTCACGCTGGCCAGGAAGAAGCTTAGGTCTTGGCTATGTGTAGCTGTTCTTCCACCTCATTCTTTGTCGCACTTCATGGGGATACATGTACAGGAGCTCATCGGTTGTGGACGACCTGGATGAGTTGGCCGGAGTATCAGCTGCAACCGTGAGACTCATTCGAGATCTCAGTCTCTGCCAGAGTGGCCGGATAGGGCTGCTGCTGCTTGAGTCCTTGTCCCGTTGACTCTTCTTTGAACTTATGCCAAGCCGCTTCAAAATTCCACGCAGCAGCTTGGGACGGGATTTTAGCTTTTCCTGAGCCACCGAGCACCCAGATTGGGACACTGCGAGTGGCTCATCCAATTGGGGAAGGAATGTCGGTAAGGGAAGCGGTTCTGGCATCGGCAACGGCAGCAGAAATGGAGCTGGCAAAGGCAGGGGTTTCTGTAATCCATCCAAGGCTCGTTGCAAATTCTGCCGCATGGTCCTGTAAATATCGGGATCCGGTGTTTCTGTGAAGCACTGCGGGGTCGTTGTCGACCCAAACGGATTATTTTGACAGGGATGGGGACTCGCGGCTGGAGGCTGTGGTGCCTGTCGTCTTTTTCTGCGAGGCGGGGTCTCCGGCTGAGCTGGAGGTGGCTCTATAGCCTCTTGTGGCGCGCCAGTTTCCCCCTCCAGCTGCATGTCCATCAACAAACACTCCACAGTGCTTAAAGCTCTTCGGTAGCTGCGCCATTTATGATGTCGGGAGCAAACGACATATCCGCATGCGAGTAAAAGCGTGTAGTAGAAGAATCCTGTTAACAGGACGATCACCAGCAGCGACATGAAAGGGCAAGGCGTCAGGTGGAACAGCAGCCAGCAAATGGAGTAGCAGTGGGTGAAGTCCAGGCGACACATATCCAACGCTGGCAGGCTGTAGCTATCCCCACCCGGTAGCAGGGTCTCCCTCAAGCTGGCACTCCAGTGCAGGGCGTACAGCAGAACGACCGCCAGTATAAAACGAAGCTTTTGCCACGAAAAAATCATAGTTTGAGGTAATTTTATTTCAATATGTTATAAAAGTTGTGCCAGGCCTAATATATATGGTGATCTGACAAGTTTAGATGTTTCGTTTACAGTGTTCCTGACAGATCAGTATATTTAATTTTATCTTTAGCCATCTGGCGCCTTTTTGTTTGAACTTGATTCTACTTCTGTCAAATATTATTAATCTTATTGATTTGCCTGTTTCCAATCGATAGTTCCCTTGTACATTTTTCAGCACTGGTTACCAAAACAGGAATCATATTCATATCTCACAAATATATTGAAAAAACCATGCAAATAATTAAAGCAAGTTCCTAAAACTAAACAATCTTCTAGAAAATGTATCCTTCTGTCTAATAAAATTATATTTTCAGTGTTAAGAGACTTAGCTAGCCAGTAATATTAAGCCGAAGCTTAAAATCGAGTAATATGATTTTCATTGTTATATTACGGCTTATGTTAAAAATTACAAGGTATACTTTGGTATACTTGTGAAAGCCAGACGGTATATTTTATCGATAAAATTGTGGTCACACTGCAAGAAAACACGCGCCATTTTTCACAAAACTTTAAAGTTGTTGTGAAAACCAAAATACGAAGGATAATTAGCCATCAAAAACATAAATAAAACAATTATGGCAGCTTCCACAACATGTCAATTGCAGAGCAAGTATGAGCCAGTAAGTGCCAAACAGACCATGCCAAATTGTCTGTCCTGAATTATTCGCGTTGCTGGTCCGTCCGCCAAGATATTGGCACTGACAGCCCCCACCAACAATGAGGAGCAGAATGTCACCAATGTGCACTTTATCTGCGGAGGAAATCGCCAAAGGATTCACCAACATTGGGCCAACCATGTGGTCTCGCTGGACCGTCAATGCAACTTTCTTTCCGCAGAAATTCGAGGAAGGCAAGCATAATCGACTCCTTTTTGTGCTGCGATCAGGAGTTCAAGATCTCCATGGAAGTGGCCGATTTCCATATCGGTCTAGGTTAAGATTACCATAGCACATAACTACCAATTTTGTAATCATATGGAATGACAAGTTTTGTATATTAATTAAAAAGTGTAGGATACTTTCAGTCCGCTCAGTAATTTTTAGCATATTTGAAGTATCTTTTGGGGGCTGCTTTGATTCGTAAAAGTGTGGCATACTTTAAAGCTGAAAGGAACGCTTTTACAAAAATTCGTAAAACAGCGATATCCTGCAGTCCTTGAGGTCCTTGATAGATTCAAACGATTCAGGAGACATTTCCGCCCACGAGGATGTGGGGCATGTCCTGATCCGACAGGAAGCAGACGAGCTATAGCATTGTTTAGATTTTAGTTAAAAACATCCATTATCCTTAATATCCTTGCTTCCGAAGTGATTGTAATCGGACCGGGACATTGTCCCGATCACGAAGAGGTGTGGCAGGTCCTGAACCGACAGGACACAGCCAAGCTATGCCGTTATAGGGATTACATTTAAAAGCATCCTTAAAATGCCATTATCCTTAAAGTCCTTACATCCGAAAAGATTGAAAACGATAAAGGACATTCTCCTGATCACGAGGAGGTGTGGCATGTCCTGATCGGCCCCCAAATTAAGGAACAAACAAGAAAACAAAAATGTCCTGTTGTCCAATTTATGTTGTTGTTGTACAATAAAAGTGGCGCCCCCAAAATCATGACGGCCACTTCTGGAACTAAACTAGTGTAGTTCAAGAACTGGCCGCTTTATGTTGAGGCGCCACTGTGAACTTTTGAAATTGCCTCGCTCAAATGGCCGAAAACTGGAAAATTTCCAGACCAAGTACCAGGCGAACATAAATCAGCAGAAGGTAGCTGGTTTTTATGTTTTCCATCGTGTCAAGAGCTGGCTGCTATGAAACTCGGCGGTTTTTTTAAAATCTCAAGTCACTAAAGGTATGCAGTTCCATAGGACATTTTTGTTTTATTGTTTGCTCCTTCATTTGGGGGCCGATCAGGACATGCCACACCTCCTCGTGATCAGGAGAATGTCCTGTATCGTTTTAGATCCTTACGGATGCAAGGACCTTAAGGATAATGCCATTTTAAGGCTGTTTTTAAATATAATCCCTACAACGCAAAAGCTTTTCAGTGTCGTGTGGGATCAGGACATGCAATACCTCCTCGTGATCGGGACAATGTTGCAAACCATTTGCTATCACTTCGGATGCAAGGATATTAAGGACAATGCCTCGCTAGTCGTCCTCGACTATCCTTTTGAACAAAAAAAAACGACATATGTACATAAATGGTAACAATTTCAGTTTTTTTTATTTTTATGTACAATTTACATATTCTTACGATCTAATTGTGGGTTCATTTTGGTACAAATTGCATTGCAAAATCAAAAAATACATTGATCGTGTCTTCGGTGCTAAAGTTTGTCCTGACTTTAAGTACAAAATCTATTATTGTATCCGGCGTTTGGGTTGTTGTAAACTCTTTGTGGAGGCACTTACGCGAACTTACGACTAATCCGGTTGATTGTAGACGGCAACTTCTGATTCCATTCAGTTTTAAAATAGGACTTAGCTGCTAGAAAAGGGTTTTGGTGCTACGATTCACAAGCTATCACTTGGACATATCACAAAACGCGTGCTCCCCGCTCTCCACGACCCGGGGACGACTCTCACGCAGTTCGACAGGAATTGGCATACTCGACGCAATCGTGCAAGGTGGGAAAAATCTCGAAGGGGCCCTCGCTCAGGGCCATACTGTGCACCAGAGTATCGTATACCCGATCGACGGGGCTTGCCAGCAGTAGACGTGCTCCGCGGACCTTCAGCTCCTTACTCAGGTCGCTGAGCGTGCGACAGCCAGCCACATCTATATGTCCCAGCATGGAGAAGTCCAGAATGAGGATCTTAAACATTTCCGAAGCCTCCACGAGCTGGCCATTCTTGACCTTGCCCCCGTTTTGGGACACTGGCGAGTAGCTGGTCTTGTTGCCAGCCACCCTGCTCGGACTCGGACTGCTGAGCGGCATCTTGTCCAAACCGACCGCCTCGTACAGCGACCGACGGAAGAACAGACTGGTGGCAAAGTTGAGGGATCCGCTGTAGCGATAGATCCGTGTCTCAGGCACCTGCATTGCGTTGCGATGCTGATTGAGGTCCATGTAGATGCCTGGCGCCTCTGGCATGTAGCCCAGCAGACAGGAGTATGGCTTCAGGCCCTTAATGTACAGCGCCAACAGGGAGATGCAGATGCCGATCAATAGACTGCAAATGGAAGAGGGTAACACAATGCTAGGTAGAATCCTGTCTATCTGTACAATAGGACTTACCCAATGTCTATGTCGATGAGCACTACGCAGAGGAAGGTGGATATCCAGGTGAACATCTCCAGCTTGCCCTGCTTGGAGAACTTCTTCAGCTCCCTCGCCTGCATGAACATCGGCTTCAGCGCCACTATAATCACACCAGCAAGAACGCACTGGGGGGGAAAGACACACACAGTTAAAAATTATTAAATTAAGATTATAAATCATATAATTACCCTGGGCAAGTCACTGAAGAAGGGTCCAACCCACATGAGGGTGACCACCACCAGGGAAGCCGAAATGAGGGAAGCAATCTGCGACACGCCGCCCGTCTGGTCCTGGATGACCGATCGCGAGAGCGAACAAGCCATGGGTATGCAGGAGAAGCAACCGCCCACAATGTTGCCAATGCCCATGGCAAAGAGCTCCTGGTTGGCCCGCACTTCGTAGCCGTGCTTTCTGGCGAATGTGAGGCCCATGGACATGATGATCGAATAGGTGACGACGGCAATGGCAATCGAGTCCAAAGCCACCTTCGGCAACAGGTCGAGGCGCGGAAGGACGGGCTCTGGCAAACCTCTAGGGATCACTCCCACCAGCTGCACGTTGAACTGCGGATACAGATCGAAGCACTTCGAGATCAGAGTGCCTCCAATCACGGCTATCAGTTCGGCGGGAAGTGGCATCCGACACCGCTTGCTCAGACACGGCTTCAGGCATTCGTTGGATATCACCATGAAGATGATGACGCCCACGCAGAAGCCAAAGTTGACCAGATTCGTCTGCGGCACGCTCTTGACCACATCGATCAGCGTGTACACGATCTTGAAGGCGCCCCTGTACCGCTCCACCTCGATTCCCAAGACATCCTTCAGCTGTGCCGTCACGACATGACAGGCGGCTGCCGTGGTGAAGCCATTCACCAGAGGATCACTCAGCAGGGAGGCCAACGTGCCCAGTCTTAAGAAAGCCATCAGCAGCTAAAAGAAAACAGGAAATAAGTAATGTTTTAGCAGACAAAAGTAGCAGGAATACCTACATTAACAATGCCCACGGCCAGGGCCAAGGATGTGACGACCTCCAGGTGCGTGATTGCATCCACTGGCGGCGTGAGACTTGTCGCAGTGGCGTTGGCCAGCAGCAGTGGCGCCGCTGTCGTTGTAGCATTCATAGGAACATGCAGAGGTGCGCCCGTGGAATCCACAGTGGCGTATGTCTGCACCACTTTAAGCGTCATCATGCTGGCCACCGCAAAGGTGCCAATCGATATGTGTTTGGACGTGCCGAGCAGCAGATAGACCAGCACCGGAAAAACAGCCATGTATAGGCCATTGCCAGCGGAGACACCGGCCAGGATGCCGTACGCCATGCCGTGAGGGATGTTCATAATAGCCACTGTGAAGCCAGCAATGACGTCGCCAGCCAGGTCCCGTCTGGGCGAGTACTTGGGCAGCCACTGCAGGATGGGTATCACGCCCGTGAAGAGTGCAAAGAAGTTCCAGCTCTGCCAGCAGCTGCGTAGCGACGAGGGTATGCTCTTGTCGCGTGCCGCATATCCCGTCTCCTTGATGACCACCTCGTGGGTGAGCACATCCCGATGGATGCTGTACTTGGGCTGGATTTTTGGTTTACTTTGTGTGCTCCCATTGCCACTCCCACTTCCACCTCCACTTCCGTTTCCACTTCCATTTCCATTTGTGTTGTTATTGTTGAGGGGATTGGTTCTGGAAAGATTATTATATTAGTAATTGTTTTGCAATATATTTTTCGTTTCCCGCACTCACTCTTGACTCTCTCTATCACTAGTCATGTTGGCAATATCTTCTGCTACTTCTTGGACTCTCTGTTTCCCACCACCACGTCCCACATTGGTGTCTGTGTATGGATGGAGGCGTAGATCTCGCTGAAATTGCGACTGTCTCAGCTGGAACAAGGAGACTCTGGTGTCTTCTGCTTCTTCTGTATCCCCTTCGGGTGCGTCTTTTGGCTGCTGATTCTTAGATATAGGTATTAACAATGTTCCGTCGTCGCAATTGATGCTCGTATATAGAACTGGATTATCCTCGTGGGTTAGTAGTCGACGTCGCCTTTGTTGGCGATCGTTCAAGTCTTTTAAACGCTTCCAGGCCTCTCTGCCCACCGATTTGATGTGCTGTTTGGGTTTCTAAAATTAAATGTAGGACGATTAGTAGATAATTTCTTTGGTAAGTAATCTTTTCATCATTGTTATAACTAGTTCGACCCTTAATTGCTGTCCTTAAACTACAAAACTGAGTTTAATCACGACAGAAACTGCCATTAGATGCCTGGAAAATTTTCAACAACTTTTTAATCATCCCCTCTTTCTGATGCTACTAATTATTTCACTTTCAATGGTTCCCCCTGTAATCAAAGTAAATCAATAGATAGTACGAGAAAGACTACAGGAATACAAAATAAGTATTTCACAACACAAGCCACACGCACTCCCCACTTTGGACTCCCTAAAGCACTTCTTTCAGTTAGATAACTTCCACGAACCACCAATTAGCATCACCTACGACGGTCCGTTCAGTCAGGGACTGAGTTGTTGAGCTTATCGCAGACAAAAAGCAACTGAAACATTGATCACGGCAGACTGATCTTCAAATAGAAGTCATTGTTCCCAGCCGAACCGATGTCCAGTTTCAGATATAATGGCGAATGCTAATTGATGAAATCATTTGATCAACATGAGTCCAACAACTGACCACAACGAACAAGGGGGGGAGGCCCCCTGTCAATTCACGCATCGGTTATCTATTGTACTAAAAGTACTTGCGTTGACTGATTGGTTCTATTGACGTCTATGCCGAAGATGTCCCCCTCCATCCAATCAGCCATGCCACTTGCTAAATGTTCAATAAAGTAACAGATATTCGTATTAAATGGGTGACTACGCGGCGTGCTGTTCCCTTTATTGTCCCAAGCTATAATCACCTACAGTAATCGTTTAATGTTTGATTACTTTATGGCAAAAGTCTGAGTTGGCATATACACTTTACAGACGGCGGAAGAGTTTATAATGAACAAATAGCGCAAAAGCGGAGAGTAACAGGTAATAACAGGAATCAAGGTGTAGCTGGTGGTTTAATGTGACGACAAATCCACAGCGAACCAAACGTTGCTGTGGAATGGTCTGTATCTTAACTACATGTAACGGAAAGCATTTACAATGTAGTTCAGTGGCATTTGGCGAACCCTTTAAGTGCAGTCCTATTGCAGCTGCAATTGTTGCCAATCATTATATAAAGGTATCAACCAACTGGTATACATATGTATGTTCGTATGTCTAATCGCAAACCATTTCCATAATAAAACCAAAAACAATCTCTACAATTTCCCTTAACGTTTGCTGTACCGACTGACACAGTTTTGAGCCAAGTTGCCATTACACATTTCGCGCTCCATAATCCAAAGTAAATAAACTTTTAAAAGCCGGATTCACACATACACATGTACCTATATATGGCAGTATCTTTGAATACACATTTCGAGAGCAACATTTGTACAACTTTTCCTCGAAAAACCCGTTGGCTACTTGACCGCAATGTCAAGTTCAACGCTTTGATTGGAAACTGAGAGACGAGACTGCTAAAATATATTATATACAAGTACCAAGCACCGAGTATTGTAAGGCAAAAGTAAAACTGCGAAACTAGAATCAATCACAAGATCATTCATTGTAGACTTTATGGGAAGTCGCTGACATTGCCGCCTAAGATCAACTGCCTGCCACTTGATGCATTTGCATTTCAAATGAGAGTTTTGTTTGAATGGAAACAGAGAAAAGATTTGCATTGGGGGATGGCTGACTTGTTGGTTTAATACTTATCTCCAAACAGAATGGAAATCCATGAATTGAGCAGCCATTTTAGTGAGTATTTTCAGATAAACTCTCTCCCTCGCTTTCAGAACTTAATGCCAGACACTAAAACCATAAACTAAACATGTGCACAAATACGTAATACTGCCTCGATTACGAGTACCAACACCTTGAATCTAGTTTAATTGGGATGCCCCTGGGGCCATTGGAAATTGTGGGATGCCATTAGCTGTACCAGCCAACCGGTTAGTACAAAAAAACGGCATCCCACAATTGGCTTTAACCGGCCCTCACTCACACACTCGAGCACATGACCAGAGGGCGGGATGGATTGATGGATAAAGCGTTTTGCCTAATGTTGGACAGCTGTCGGAGTGTTTTGTTTGTTTTTTTGGGTGGCAGTCTGTCTCGACTAGTCTCGTCTCTACTGCTTATCAGACATAAGTGTCGTCCACTTTGACTATCAGCTTATCAGCAGGCCAAAAACATTTCCATTGCCGCTCATTAATCAATGTTTTAACCTGCGAAACGCAACAAGAGACAAAACCCCACAAGGGATCCGAGTGAGAGCATACAGAACCATCCGAGCATAGGTTCAAAGAGATCACGTGGCTGTGATTAGCCACAAAATTTGCCTCTGGGCCTGCTAAGTATCCCAGCCGACATCGATGTGTTTCCATTGTTTTCCCAAGCTTCTTCGCATGATAGAGCGGGCGGCCCTTGTCCTTATCGGTCTGGAGTGGCCTTCACATAGTTGCACTAAGCTACACACCGTTCCGTACTGTTCGCAACCGAACCACGGTTGGAAAATTGATATCACATTAGTGATTGCGTAAGCTCCTCAATCACGTCATGGACAGTAGATACCACCACACATTGTCGAAACGAAAGTGAAGTAAGCAAGCTCTCAGGTGTACGCACTTCAATCATGTTGATTGAGACTCTCTGCTGGATGTATGCCTCGCCGCAGATGAACCACGCGACTTCTCTGCACTATAGAATGAAGAAAACTAATTTCGTAGCTGGGCCTTTATTTGTCTGATCTCTGGGGTTCTTATTTCGTATTCCGTATTTAGTTTTCAGTTGATGCTGCTGTAGGTTGATCTTGATAAGCGCTGATGGACGTGGAAGTACATAAAAGACCGGACTAAAATATTTGCTACCTCTTGCTTGGAAATTTATGGAGCACGCGAGCTTTTCTTTTATAAACCTGAATTCGTATCTTCTAATCCAAATAAAATAAAATAATATACTAAGGAAGTTAAACAGAGAGTGCGGCGGTGTGTGGGGAAAGTGTAGACTAAATAATAATGACAGTGTTTATGTTTGATTAGGGCTGCGTTGTCTTCTAAATGCGATTCTGACTCAGTGCCCACGAAAATGTGCTCAAATGTTGAAGGGTATTTCTGGGAGGGAAGTGAGTCTGAGTCAGTTGCCAAAACTCGCTATAAAGTTGAAGCTTTAATGTTTTACAAACATCGGTAAATGGTAGAGTTCAAGCCAAGTTCCCATTACCCACTAAGCAAAAACAAATACAGTAGCGATAAGTTATGAGTAATCGCTATGAGAGAGCTCTCCAACTCTTGTTGCCAACTGGTCCGTGCACTACTGTAGCTACTGTTCGGGTTTTGTATTCAGTTCAAAGTCTTATCAGTGGAGCAAAAAACTACTGCATGGCAGAGCCGTGTACATCTTCGATTGTGCCAAAACAATAGAGATTTTATTTTTTGCAGTGTTTTTTCAGCTTTCGTGGCGTATCCGTTGGATATAGATTGCATTTGTTTGGTGGCCTGGACTTTGATACTTTGTAGGGAAGGGAAGTTCTGGTGTGCCGCAGTTGGCAGATTTTTTATATCTCTTTGTTTAGATTTCGATTGGTGGCGGGCGGCATTTATTTATTTTCTATAGCTTTCCGAGGGGTTGACTGAGAAGTGGGACATGTGGGTCGGAAACATTTGCCACTTGCGCACGCACGCATTCCACTTCTGGCCGCGCAGCCCCACATGAAAAATTAATTGGAGCAGTGTGTTCAATAGACGTAAATGTTTCGAGTTTTCCATGCTATCAGTTTGCGCCTCGAGCGACCTTAGAGAGTCTGAACAATCACATCACAGCTGTTCTAGCAGGCAATCTTCAGTCGAAATGCTATCACAAACTCTCAAAAAATACAGGCACAACAGGTGTAACGACGTACGAGACGGGGTTTTTGCACTCCGATAATGGCAATTGTGTTGATAAGACTCACGTATGTTCGTCTGATAAATGAATCGACTAATCAGCTGATAAATGAACTGCTTGACAGTTTAATGGCTTATGCACTTTTTTGGAAATATAATATAGAATATGTATTCATTCCCTTGCAAATAAAAGAAAGAGAAAGTTGAATTAAATACTCAATCTAGAACGGAATCAGCCACTCGTGCAAGTACTCATTAGAGGGGTTTTTTTAGGTACGATTTTATCGAGTTAACCCACGCTGATCACGATTTGGTCACCCCCCCAAATCAATAAAATATACATAGAACTCGCAACTAAAAATACATGTATGGAGATATGAAACTCTTATTGGGAATGCAATCATCACGATCGGCCTCAATCACGAAATATTTGCATTGGCACCTTTGCATTTCATCACTGGCTCCACTCCACTCCTCTCTCTTTGCCCATATTAGGAGTTCGTAAAGAAGTAAAAGATAATGATCAGAGGAGGTACAGTAGGAGGAAAAGAAGGCAGCAATAAATCCCATAGACAGCATCGACAGTCTGACGACAGAGAGCGAAGCATCAAAACGGGAAGAACGACATGCATACATACAAACGTATAAAAGGGAATGCAAAAACACCAATAAATAGAACCCCAATCAGACTTGTGTATCGAGTGCGAATGCACCCAAACGAGGAGAAACGACGGCAAACAAAGGAGGGTACAAAAGGGGGAGAAGAAAGGCAAGCAAATGAAAACAATAAAGGCGATGAAAAAGCTGAGCAAAATGTACAATTAATTTGATTGGCCTAAATTGACAAGAAATCGAAAGAGGGCGAAGTGACGAGAGTTCAGAAATGAACCCCCAGCCCCCGCCCCTTCCACTGACCATGCCCTACCCTGCCTGAAGACCGAAATGTAGGAATCTTTGGTGTTTTTACCTTGCGGAAACAACTCGTATATAAAATGTGGTTGGCATTCGTTTCGGTTGCCAAACAATTACCGTTGCCTTTGTGGTTGCTGTTGCTGCTGCTTTTGTTGTTGCACTTTAGCTGGTTATTCGCGTTGTCTATTTGTTGTCACCTTCAACATTTGATAGCGCCCGTGTTCTGCTTTTGCCCCTGCCGCGTCTCTATCACTTGTTGCGAGTAAAATATTTGATTAACACTTTTCACAATCCTTTACGAATTTTAAGAACTTTTTGTTTCATAATTATCACATTTGAGACGCTGAGAGCCAACTGATTAAAGCTAATTATTATATTTTCTGCGACTGCTGGCGCTGGCGTTGGCATGCGTGCTTTTAAGCGATTCCGTTATTTCTCTTATTTTGTTATTTCGTCTTATTCAACCGATGAATGTTGTTGTTGTGTGTTGTTGTTTATTATAGCCAAGAAGCGACGCTTGCGACACACGGAAAAGTTTGTTGTTGTTGCTGCTTGCTGTCGAGAGCGCCAAAAAAAATATGCACACGCTAAAGGGAGACTCAGAAACTGCCCCAATATGAGTGCGACACGACACTGAGCTTGCGAGAGGTGAATTGTTGGAGCTAACTTGTGGCGGGGGAGAGCTTTCGACGCCATCACAGCTGTTTTGCAGTGAAAAAAGCCTTTCTGGCACGTACCTTGTAATGCTATTTTTAAGACCTTTTTAGGTTTAATCTTACTTTGCAACTAAAGGTAAGTAATGAACATCAGCCAATCTTGTGGGGAATCGAATGATGATTCGAGTAAAATTACTGTTTTAAAACTGAGAGTCTTAATCGGCGGCTAAACATAAACAGAAGATCAAAGTCGAGGAAAATGATTTAAAATGTACGGTATATTTACAGTATATTTAAAAAATGAAATGTTAGATTTCGGTATATTTCCGAGGGTCTGTCGGTATATTTGATTCATAATTTCACGGTCACACTGAAACCATGGCAGCAACACATTTTAAACAAGTTGTTTTTGAAATTTCGTTCACTTTTCATTCAATAGGCTTGGATTGAATTTGGAAAATCAACAAAATGGACAAGCCCCAGTTGATTGAGCACTTGAATGCGTCCGTTAATTACACGGTGTACGACACAAAATGGATTCCACTGTCTGCCAAGTTTGTGGTGCTGGGCTCAAAGGCGAACAGCCAAGGCGTTATGGACATCTACGAGCTGAACGAGGGCGAGCTGGTCAAGGTGAAGACTGTGGAGAAGAAGGTGGCCTTTAAGTGTGGCACATTCGGAGCTTCTTCATTGCGGAACCGGCACATTGCCATTGGAGACTTTGAGGGGCGGCTGCAAGTGCTGTAAGAACACGAGGGGCTGCTGTCATTGCCAGATCTGTTCATCTATTATTGTATTTTTCAGTGACATGGAGCGTCCCGAACTGCCGGTGTACAATGTTAAGGCCCACACGGGCATCATCAACACCATCGATGCCATTGGCGGCAACCAGGTCGACTGTGGTGCCCCAGAAATCGTCACTGGCAGCCGTGATGGCGCGGTCAAGGTGTGGGACATACGACAGGGACAGTCTCCAGTGGTGGACATCTCACCGCCACCCCAAATGGGTGACGGCATCAACCAAAAGAGCGCCCGGCGCGACTGCTGGGCCGTTGCCTTTGGCAACACCTTCAATTCCGAGGAACGAATCGTGGCAGCTGGCTATGACAACGGAGACCTGAAGCTCTTCGATCTGCGCTCGCTCTCCGTGCGCTGGGAGGCAACCATGAAGAACGGCATTTGTGGCCTGGAGTTTGATCGCCGTGATATACCCATGAATAAGCTGGCAGTAACCACGCTGGAGGGAGGACTTCTCATCTACGATATGCGCTACCAGCATCCGACTAAGGGATTCAGCTACGTGGAGGAACGTAATGCCGGCCGTAGCGTGGGCACCAACGGTGTCATCAGTGGCCCCAAAGCGACTGTCTGGGTGGCTCGTCATTTGCCACAGAACCGCGATATCTTCCTCACTGGCGGTGGCACTGGCTCCATACGTCTTTGGCAGTACGAGTATCCCGACAAGCGCGTTGTCGAGGACGCAGATGGCGAAAAAACGGGCGTGGCTGGCACACTGCACATGGTCAGCGCTGCCACACTGAGCTCCCAGCCCGTGCACTGCTTCGACTGGCATCCGGACAAGCTGGGCCTGGCCGTCTGTGGGGCCTTCGATCAGAGTGTTCGAGTCCTCATCACCACCAAGCTGAACGTACTTTAAACCATTTTTTCGTGATAATTCTTTCTTTTCTGATGTCCCTTCATATGGCAACACTTCAACACAATGCGGAAACACATGCCACACACAGTTGACATCCAAGAGGTCCTTCTTTTGCAGACAGACACACACACAAGGGCACAATTTAGTATGTAAAGAACTAAGATTAAATCTAGGCCAGAGACAGGCTAAACCGAGCGTTGAGTGTTCATCCGTTGTTGCACCACTTGGGTTAATTCTGCGATCTGTTTGTCCAGTAGGTCCACTTTCTCCTGCTGCTCTGCCGGCACGTTGACGTTGATGGCTCGCCGCAGGGCATTGAGACAGGATGTGCCCGACAGTCGCGCCGAGTTTAAGGTGGATGTAATCATGACTTCACTCTCGTCAGCGGCATGCTCCTGCACTGCTGCCAGGGCTAGCTCGGCTACCTCTAGGCATAGATCTAGAGCCTTCTGGGCATCCTGTGCCTTGACTTCCCAACCCAAATGCTTGGCCGTGTAGGCGCGATACGATTTGACCAGCCGCTCGGCCTTCTTTAGCGGTGTGGCAGCTACCACTGCAGCCAGCTCCCAGACCAGGGACTCGTTTCCATGCTGAATGCACTGCTGGCCGAGCAGTTGCACAACTCTTTTGATTAGCAGCGGGCAAGGTGCTTCCTGATGCTGCTTGGCTATGCCATAAACGATTCTCGCGAGCACCTCCTGGTCAAGGTAGTGCTGCTTCAGCTCGGACAGACGCTGATAGCCGCGCATGGCATCGTCCCAGTGGGAGGTGTCCACAGCCACCAGCATGTAGTTCTCCCACACCTTCCAGTTGCTGTAGTTGCACTTGAGTGCCTCGCCCAGCACTCGATGCGCTCGCTGCTTGTCGCCCAGGTTGATCAGGGCTTTGGCTAGGTTGTTCCACGATTCGAAACCGTTTGCCTCCAGGTGGGTGTAGGCCAGGTACGACTTAACGGCCGACTCCCATTTCTCCAGCTGCATCGCCGAGTAGCCGCAGCGCAGCAAAGTCGACTCCTGCAGCGTATTGATCTCCAGGGACAGCTGAAAGTGCTCCAAGGCCTGGGCATATTCTGCCCTGCGGTAGAAGTAGTTTCCCCAGTAGGACTGGGCCTTGCTGCTGGTCTTCTTGGAATGCAGCCATGCCTGTTCGTAGCACTGCGGATCATCGATGGCATCGCCCAGAAGGCAGTAGAGCAGTGCCGTTGGCTTCTTCTCCAGCTCCTGGCGTATAATCTCGGCTGCCTTGTGGCGCAGCTCCAGACTGGTATAGCAGTCAATCACCTGCTGCCAGGCATGAATCTTTAGGCAAATGTCCAGGGCAGTCTTGGTCATTCCCAGGGAGCGGAGCAGATCCACCAGCTGCAGCTGCACATGCCAGATGGGCTGTAGGTGGGCCGCAAATCCATACGACAGCCTAGACCTGAGCGACTGCTGCTCTTCAGTGTGGTCCAACAGCTTGACGCACTCCTCGCACTGCTTCCAGCTACGCTCCACTGTCCGGCGTTGGCCAGACTCCTGCAGGCAGTTCAGTAGCAAAGCCGCCTGTCGCACTTGCAGAGGTCCATTCTCCTGGTAGAGCAATGTCTGGGTGTACGGCTCCAGCTGCTCATCTGCTAGGCGGTCCTTCGGTTGCGAGCGCTTCAACTGTTTACTGTGGGGAAAATTAAGCATTAAAAGAGGTAATCCCTTGTAGCTCTCATCCATCTATACTCACACCTTGGCCAGTACGAGGGCCTGGAGTACACTGGGCAGCGTCATGACATCATTGTCCTTTGGCTCAATGAATCGTATACGTTCCAGTCGTGTGTCATCCTCCAGGAGTAGCAGCTTGGGCAGCTTTGTGTGCCTGTTGGTGTCGGCTGCTGCCGGTAGGTCAGAACTGGTGGTCTCTTCCGACAGCTGCTCCACTTTCAAGCAGAGCTGAGGCAAAGGTTTTTGCTGGAACTTTGTTCGCACGCCAAGCAAACCCTCGACTTTCAGTTCCACCTGTAGGTGGCCGCAGAGCTCATCCAGAACTTGCGAGGCCATTTCTGAGCGATGGAACAGCAGGTAGCCATTGGCCAGCTCCAACAGCAGCAGCGACAGTAGCTCTCGGCTGGCAAATTGTTTGGCCTGGGGCCGCAGCACCACAGCTCCCGCCTTGAACTGCTCGTAGAGGGAGGCTGCCAGATCATCCATGATAAGCTGATGCTGGCATATCAGACGTATGTTCCACACTGCCAGTACCTATTGCATCAACGTAAATTCTAATTATGGCAGACAGAAACCGAGATCTTACTTACCTTTGAAGCGGGGTAAGCTTCTAGCAAGCCTCGCAATATTTCCCTGGCAATAACCAACAGTTCGCCTGTCTTGACATTGGGATTCAACTCCTCGCCACTGGCCTTCAGCTGCTCCTGTGGCTCGAACGCCTCCAACTGCAGTTGGCTCAGCATTTGCTTGCAGTCTGCGACTTTGTCAAAGGGTCCGGTGCAATTGTTCTGCACAAACGCAAAGAACAGACGCAGAAAGCTGTTGAGTAGCTGCGTCGGAGTCTCATTAACGTCTTTATTCTGCCAGTTTGTGATGATCTGCCGCAGCTCCTGCACTGTCCACAGCTCTTTGCCGGTCCATAACTGGCGCAGTTGCTCATCCGCCGGTAAATCTTTGAATTAAAATTACAATAATAATAAGCAGACTTGGTGGGCGGGGATAACTTACCATCCGCTGGCACTGCATCGTTGAAATTGCATAAATAATATTCACTAAATGTGTCCTCCTCCAGCATTTTCAGTTCTATTTAATAAAAGTAGCAGATAAACAAAGACTTTTTCTCCACGTGCTCCACGTGATAAACAAGGCGGCCACTTTCGGCTCGCTTCTAGCTTTCAGCGTTTAGGTATGCCTCAAATGAGTTCCAATTGTCTTGCTCAGATCATTCAAAAGTCGTACTACGGTCAGAAAATCGATTTAAATCGTTGTTTCTAGAAGAAAGTTGTTTATTTTTTTGCGCCCACCTGTTGCTAGCAGTGTGACCGCGAAGTTATCGATAAAATATACCGTCAGGGCCTCGTAAATATACCAAAATATACCATTGCATCTTCAAAATGTACCGTAAATACACCGCAGTGTTAAATCAGATTCCTCGATTTTGATGTTCTATTTGATATTACTAGCTTGAAAAGACTTTCACCACTGAAGCAATAATTTAATCCGATTGAAGAATAAATTTTGCTTATTACAAATTCTCCCTTTCATTGGATTGACCTTATATTTAACAAATTTTTATTTGAACTTTTCCTTAAAAATGGCCCCTCTGGAAGCATGGCGGCTTTGTCTTCAGTATGTATGTATGTAACATGTTGAGACATAAAATAGCGCGCGCAACAAAAGACGAAAATAAACTCTATTGTTTTCCTGAAAAAAAGAAGGCAAGGGAGCTTTCATGGTGCGAATAGCAAATGGCAAAACCGTCCATCTCTTCGGCCTTTGCTTTATATCTGCAACTATCGATATATCGATTAGTAATCACCAAATACTTTTCCAGCACTGCAGAGTATGGATTCTTTTTTGGCGCTATTTTCAAACATATGGGATTAAACAATTTGAAAAAACTATTTATTTATAGAATAACACTTGACTTGCCAGCTGCACCCAATTTCATATAATTAGAACAATTTGCATCATTGCACAAGTCACGGCGGCGCCGACACAAAAGTTCAAATTTCAATTAAAACGCCCGGCGTCTTGTGCACACAAAAATAAATCCACAAAAATCCGAAAACATACAGATAAATATTTACATAAGTCACATGCACGCGAAATTGGCGAAGTTCCTTTGAATCTGCGTCCCGTGGGGATGGTTTGGTGTGGGGCGGGAGGGCGGTGGCCGGGAATACCTGTGACAGAGCGCAGCTTTTTTTGATGTTGTTGCTAATTACGAACCCACAAACACACACACACACACACGCATATATAGAAAGATAGCACACAGATGGGGACGGTCGGAAAGCTCTTTGGTATTTAATTTTTTTACGTCTCAACCGTCGCCGCCGTATATTCTAAATTTAAATTTCACGGTCAAGGTCGTCGATTGCCAACGCTTTCGTAGACTACAAAACGGCCCGGACGGTTGACTGGTGCGGAGGCGAAGGTGGAGGAGGAGGCAGTCTACGGGCACAGCGCAAGCAGCAGCGCCACAGAACGCAGTACAGTTTATGGGGGAAAACAAAAGAAATCGTATCTAGCAGATACATTGAATATTCCGGCGAAATTCGATAGCACAGTTTGCCAGAAGCTGCCTGTATTAGTGTGGTGCGATGGTGGTGCGGCGTGTGCCGTACCTTTGGTAAATGGTATTTTTATAGCACCGATAGATTGGATTGTGTGCGGGTTTCGTGGGTCCTGTTATCTGTGGCGTGCTGAGTCTTATCTGAGTCTGAAATCACACGAGTTCAAGGTTATCATATTTTAGCCATTAGCTTTGATCAAGAATCAATATGAAGGGCAAAGACTCTTCCCAGCACGAATAAAAAATAATTAACGAAGAATTGCATTTACGAAACCTAAGTACAGGACTAAGGACTATCTGCAAAATCTGCTTCGAATCATTTTTAACGGCTTCACAGCATTTAAGAGTAAATTATAAATTCAAATTTCGTTTTCCACCACTTTGCTCAAAAGCTTTCATCGCTTTTTCTCTTCGACATTACTCTTCTCTTTGCTTCGGTCTTTGCTCTTCGCCTTTTTCTTATCTTTCTCTTTGCCTGCTGGTCTGCTCTTTCGCTCTTTCGCTTACTCATGTTTTGGCGCGCTCGTTTCGTACCCCCCATCGACGGGGCCATGCCGGCACTCCGTTGCACCTAGCATGGCATGGGGCATGTTTTCCAGCTGAATGCCGCCAAGACATTGCATTGACTGCTCGGTCCGAACATCAACTGCGTCCAAGTCTTTGATGATTTGAGCGTATACTATTTGGAGGACAGTCCATGCCCCTTCTCCGTCACTTAGTCCTGAGAGGAGCCTAAAAAACAGGCGCGACGCCAGGGAGATCGTCAGCCATGAATAATGCACAGACGACTGCAACATAAGCCGCAATGCAAATGCGTAAAAGTCGGGATTCCAATAAAATACAAAAGTAAAATGCGAAAAAAATGCACCGGACCGAGAAACTTGCGTTCCTTCTGTTCAAAATGAATTTCTTATTGCGGCAGAGGCATCTCAATTCTCAAAACTTACAGGAGCATTTTGGATGCAGTTTTTCCATCACTCTAGTATCGAGATTCATGCAGATCCATCGAGCTTTATCCAAGCCCCTAATTAACTACGAAATAGAATTATTTGCCTTTATTAATGTAGTTTTATTATTTATTTATTATGTAGTTGGCAGCAGAAGAGAGAAAAAACTTTCCATCAGACACTACATTTGCTGCCAGCTTATATTATTTCAGCAACTTATTTGATTTTGTTTTTAAAGTTAGCCCAATAATGATTATTTGTTTTATAAGAGTTTTTCTCTTGTAGGGTAAGGGTACTCCCTGACTCCGGCTGGCTGTTTTATTTGCTCAACTGTTTTTTAGTCTTTATAAATAATTTAAATTTGAATTTGGAAGCTGAAGTTCTAAGCAGCGAAACAGTTGCTGGCTTGTCGTCGCTGTTTGTATTTATTTATATCTGTTTTGCGGACTTTAATTGCATTTTGTTTAATTTATATTTGTATTATTTTTACCTTTTATGTTCCTATTCTGGTTGCCAAGGTCGCTTGGGCTTGTGTTTCAATATACTTGCTTTTATTTTCTGTGTTCTGCTGCTTTTGTTATGGCAAATAAATATAATTTGTTTCGGGCACTTGTTTCACTCGTTGCGAAAATAATTTAATTGCCGCGTGACACAAAGGCGCCTCCAGCTGCACAAACATTGGCTTGCTTCGACACAGCCCCCTTCCCACAGCCCACTCCGTCGACTGCTTTTCTCTCTCTGATTTTTCACTGTCCTCAAACGAATTGGTGTCAGTGGGTTTCCATGTCTTCGGCGCTGGGGCGCAACATTTTCAATTTCAAATCAGTTTTCACTTTCGCGCCGCAACTTTCACAGCCAGAGCCGGAGCGCCATCGGCGCGCGCCAAAAACTCTCTGCCCCACACCTGCTGCCTCCCTCCTCTGCCAGCTGCCAGCCTCCTCTTATTGCCACTGATTGTTGCATTCCATTTTGTGGCAAGCAGACAGCAGTCAGTTTCCATTTCATTACTGCTTTCCCCCGACGTTAATGATTCAACAAAAGGGGGGGGGGGGGGGGGGGGGGGGGGCAGCGCAGGACTAAGCGTGTCTAGATTATAGTTTGACTCTTACGTTCTCGTCGCATCGCACAATCATGCATTCCGTCTAAT